>NC_137892.1:132441347-133041347 GCF_963455335.1 Martes martes | reverse complement strand
AGTTCCCGGCAGGGGGCAGCACTCTATGGGAAATCACAAGTCTCTAGGGGAATGCTTTTGAACTTTTTTTGGTTTGTTTTGCCTCAAGTGCCAGAGCTTGGTCAAACTGTTGACAAACATTTATGGGATTTTATTTGTTGTGTTTTAAACAGTTATGAAATTATGAAACACTTTCTTTGAGGCTGAATATTCTGACTAGGTGCTTATTTGATTTTTTTCCTCCTGTCACATGCCAAAATTTAAGGACATGTAATAATAATAATGACTTATAAATTTAGTGCCTTCTGTGTAAGATACAGTTGCTTTTAATTGTTAAAAAGATTTCTTTTTTTAATTAACATATAATGTATTATTTACCCCAAGGGTACAGGTCTGTGTGAATCATCAGGCTTACACATTTCACAGCACTCACCATAGCACATACCCTCCCCAACATTCATAACACAGCCGGGTTATGAATTCATAACCATTCATAACCCAACATTCATAACCCAGCCATCCTATCCCTCCCCACGTCCACCTCCCCAGCAACCCTCAATTTATTTCATGAGTCCTTACAGCTCGTCTTCCTCCCGATCCCATCTTGTTTCATTTTTTCCTTCCTTACCCCCCACAACCCCCTGCCCTGCCTCTCAAATTCCTCATATCAGAGAGATCATATGATAATTGTCTTTCTCTGATTGACTTATTTCACTTAGCATAATACCCTCTAGTTCCATCCACATCGTTGCAAATGGAAAGATTTGGGTGTTTTTTTTTAATGGCTGCATAATTCCATTATACATATATACCACATCTTTATCCATTCATCTGTTGATGGACATCTACGTTCTTTTCATAGTTTGGCTATTGCGGACATTGCTGTTATAAACATTCAGGTGCACATGCCCCTTCCGATCACTACATTTGTATCTTTAGGGTAAATACCCAGTAGTACGATTGGTGGGTTGTAGGGAAGCTCTATTTTCAACTTTTTGAGGCAACTCCATACTGTTTTCCAGAGTGGCTGCACCAGCTTGCATTCCTACCAACAGTGTAGGAGGGTTCCCCTTTCTCTGCATCCTTGCCAGTGTCTGTCCTTTCCTGACTTGTTAATTTTAGCCATTCTGACTGGTATGAGGTGGTATCTCACTGTGGTTTTGACTTGTATTTCCCTGATGCTGAGTGATGTGGAGCATTTTTTCATGTTTCTGCTGGCCATTTGGATATCTTTTTTGCAGAAAAGTCTGTTCATATCTTCTGCCCATTTCTTGATTGGATTATTTGTTCTTTGGGTATTGAGTTTGGTAAGTTATTTATAGATTTTGGATACTAGACCTATATCTGATATGTCATTTCCAAATATCTTCTCCCATTCTGTCAGTTGTCTTTCGGTTTTGCTGGCTGTTCCTTTGCTATACAAAAGCTTTTGATCTTGATGAAGCCCCAATAGTTCATTTTTGCCTTTGTTTCCCTTGTCTTTGTCAATGTTTCTAGGAAGTTGTTGAGGCTGAGGTTGAAGAGATTGCTCCCTGTGTTCTCCTCAAGGATTTTGATGGATTCCTTTCTCACATTGAGGTCTTTCATCCATTTGGAGTCTACTTTTGTGTGTGGTGTAAGGAAATGGTCCAGTTTCATTTTTCTGCATGTGGCTGTCCAATTTTCCCAACACCATTTGTTGAAGAGACTGTCTTTTCCATTGGGCATTCTTTCCCACTTTGTCAAAGATTAGTTGACCACAGAATGGAGAGTCCATTTCCGGACTCTCTATTCTATCCCATTGGTCTATGTGTCTATTTTTGTGCCAGTACCATACTGTCTTGATGATTATAGCTTTGTAATAGAGCTTGAAGTCCGGAATTGTGATGCTGCCAACTTTGGTTTTCTTCTTCAACATTCCTCTGGCTGTTTGGGGTCCTTTCTGAATCCATATATATTTTAGTCTTATTTGCTCCATTTCTTTGAAAAAATTTATGGTATTTTGATAAGGATTGCATTAGATATGTAGATTGCTTTAGGTAGCATAGACATTTTCCCAATATTCTTCCAATGCATGAACATGGAACATTTTTTCTTCCTCAATTTCTTTCATGAGTACTTTATAGTCTTTTGAGTACAGATTCTTTTCCTCTTTGGTTAGGTTTATTCCTAGGTATCTTATGGTTTTGGGTGCAGTTGTAAATGGGATTGGCTCTTTAGTGTCTCTTTCTTCTGTCTTGCTGTTGGTGCATAGAAATGCACCTGATTTCTGTGTATTGATTTTTATATCCTGACACTTTACTGAATATCCTGTATGATTTTTATATCCTGACACCTTACTGAATTCCTGTTCTAGCAGTTTCGGAGTGGAGTCTTTTGGGTGTTCCACATGAAGTATCCTATCATCTGCAAAGAGTGAGAGTTTGACTTCTTCTTTGCTGATTCAGATGCCTTTTATTTCTTTTTGTTGTCTGATTGCTGAAGCTAGGACTTCTAGTACTATGTTGAATAGCAGTGGTGATAGTAGACATCCCTGCTGTGCTCCTGACCTTAGCAGAAAAGCTCTCAGTTTTTCCCCATTGAGAATAATATTCACTGTGGGTTTTTCATAGATGGCTTTGGCGATATTGAGGTATGTACCCTCTATCCTGACACTGTGAAGAGTTTTGATCAAGAAAAGATTCTGTACTTTGTCAAATGCTTTTTCAGCATCTATTGAGAGTATCATGTGGTTCTTGGTCTTACTTTTATTAATGTGTTGTATTACATTTGCATGTAATTTTATTAATGCATTGTATTACATTACATTACATTGATTTGCGGATGTTGAGCCAACCTTGCAGCCCAGGAATAAATCTCACTTGATCGTGGTGAATAATCCTTTTAATGTACTGCTGGATCCTATTGGTTAGTATTTTGGTGAGAATTTTTGCATGTGTTCATCAAGGATATTGGTCTGTAATTCTCTTTTTTGATGGGATCTTTGTCTGGTTTTGGGATCAAGGTAATGCTGGCCTCATAAAATGAGGTTGGAAGTTTTCCTTTCATTTCTATTTTTTGGAACAGTTTCAGGAGAATAAGTATTAATTCTGTAATTTGGTAGAATTCCCCTGGGAAGCCGTCTGGCCCTGGGCTCTTGTTTGTTGGGAGATTTTTGATGACTGCTTTAATCTCCTTACTGGTTATGAGTCTGTTCAGGTTTTCTATTTCTTCTTGGTTCAGTTGTGGTAGTTTATATGTCTCTAGAAATGTATCCATTTCTTCCAGATTGTCAAATTTTCTGGTGTATAGTTGCTCATAATATGTTCTTATAATTGTTTGTATTTCTTTGGTGTTGGTTGTGATCTCTCCTCTTTCATTTATGATTTTATTTATTTGGGTCCTTTCTCTTTCTGATAAATCTGGCCAGGGGTTTATCAATTTTATTAATTCTTTCAAAGAACCAGCTCCTAGTTTCATTGATTTGTTCTATGTTCTTTTGGTTTCTATTTCATTGATTTCTGCTCTGATATTTATGATTTTTCTTCTCCTATTAGGATTAGCCTTTCGTTGCTGTTCTTTCTCTAGCTCCTTTAGATGTAGCATTAGGTTGTGTACTTGAGACCTTGTTTCTTGAGAAAGGCTTGTATTGCTATATATTTCCTCTCAGGAATGTCTTCTCTGTGTCCCAAAGATTTTGAACAGTTGTGTTTTCATTTTCATTTGTTTCCATGAATTTTTAAAATTATTCTTCTTTAATTTCCTGGTTGACCCATTCATTCTTTAGTGGATGCTATTTAGCCTCCATGTATTTGAGTTCTTTCCAAATTTCCTCTTATGATTGTGTCCTGGTTTCAAAGCATTGTGGTCTGAATATATGCAGGGAATGATCCCAATCTTTTGGTACTGGTTGAGACCTGATTTGTAACCCAGGATGTGATATATTCTGGAGAATGTTCCAAGTGCACTAGAGAAGAATATGTATTCTGTTTTTTTTTTTTTTTTTGAGATGGAATGTTCTAAATATATCTGTGATGTCCATCTGTTCCAGTGTATCATTTAAAGCCTTTATTTCCCTTTTTATCTTTTGCTTAGATGATCTGTCCATTTCAGTGAGGTGAGTGTTAAAGTCCCCTACTATTATTGTATATTATCTATGTGTTTCTTTGATTTTGTTATTAATTGGTTTATATAATTGGCTGCTCCCATGTTAGGGGCATAGATATTTAAAATTGTTACATCTTCTCACTGGAAGTATGATATAGTGTCATTTAAGTATGATATAGTGTCCTTCCTCATCTCTTAGTATAGTCTTTGGCGTAAGATCTAATTTATTTGATATAAGGATTGCCATCCCAGCTTTCTTTTGATGTTCATTAGCATAGTAAATGGTTTCCCATCCCCTCACTTTAAATCTAGAGGTGTCTTTGGGTCTAAAATGAGTTTCTTATAGACAGGATATCGATAGTTCTTATTTTTTTAATCCATTCTGATACCCTGTGCCTTTTGATTGGGGCATTTAGCCCATTTACGTTCAGGATGACTATTGAAAGATATGAATTTAGTGCCATTGTATTGCCTGTAAGGTAACCATTACTATATATTGTCTCTTTTCCTTTCTGGTCTGTTACTTAGGTCTCTCTCTTTGCTTAGAGGATCCCTTTCAATATTTCCTGTAGGGCTGGTTTGGTGTTTACAAATTGTTTTAGTTTTTGTTTGTCCTGGAAGCTTTTTACCTCTCCTACTATTTTCAATGACATTCTAGCTGGATATAGTATTGTTGGCTGCATATTTTTCTCATTAGTGCTCTGAATATATCGTGCCAGTCCTTTCTGGCCTGCCAGGTCTCTGTGGATAGGTCTGCTGCCAATCTAATATTTCTACCATTGTATGTTACAGACCTCTTGTCCCAAGTTGCTTTCAGAATTTTCTCTTTGTCACTGAGACTTGTAAGTTTCACTGTTAGATGACAGGGTATGGACTTATTTTTATTGATTTTGAGGGGGCTTCTCTGTGCCTCCTGGATTTTGATGCTTGTTCCCCTCACCAAATTAGGGAAATTTTCTGTTATAATTTGCTCCAATATACCTTCTGCCCCTCTCTCTCTTTCTTCTTCTTCTGGGATCCCAATTATTCTAATATTGGTTCATCTTATGGTATCACTTATCTCTTGAATTCTCCCCTCCGGGCCCAGTACTTGTTTGTATTTCTTTTGCTCAGCTTCTTAATTCTCCATCATTTGGTCTTCTGTATCACTAATTCTCTCTTTTGCTTCATTTATCCTAGCAGTAAGATCCTCCATTTTTTATTGTACCTCATTAATAGCTTTTTAAAAAATTTCAACTTGGTTAGATTTTAGTTCTTTTATTTCTCTGGAAAGGGATTCTCTAGTATCTTCCATGCTTTTTTCAAGCCCAGCTAGCACCTTGATAATCATCATTCTGAACTCTAGTTCTGATAAATTACTAATGTCCATATTGATTAGGTCCCTAACCATCAGTACTACCTCTTGTTCTTTTATTTTTGTGGTGAGTTTTTCCACCTTGTCATTTTTTCCAGATAAGAATAGATGAATGAGAGAACAAAATACTAAAAGGTAACAATGACCCCTGAAAAGTATACACTAACCAAATCAGAAGAGACCCAAAACTGGAGGGAGAAGAAAAGGGGAAAAAAGAAAAAGGAATATATATATATATATTTTTTCAATATATTTCAATATTCAATATATATTTCTATATATATATATTTCAATATATTTCAATATTCAATATATATTTCTATATATATATATTGGACTAGTGAATAGAACAGAGCCACATACTTGATTTTGGGTGTATTTTGTTCTGTTAGAAGAAACTACCTCCCAAAATTTTAAAGAAAGAAAATATTATATATATACAAAATAAGGGTAAACACAATGAAGAGATGGAATATGACTGTAAATATGAAAATTTAAAAAGATTCTAAAAAAGGAATTGATAAGATAAGAAGTTGGTTGAAAAAAGAAAAAAAAGAGGAAAAAATGTGATCAGACCAGAGACTATAACAATGCCATGCGTTAGATTTAGGGTAAATTTTGATCTATTAGAAGAAACTGTATCCCAAATTTTTAAAGAAAAAAGAAACCTATATGTATACAAAAAATAAGATTAAATATAATGAAGGGATAAAATATTACTATAACAATGAAAATTTAAAAGGATTTTTAAGAAGTTATTGATAAGATAAAATAGTTTAAAAATGTTAAAATAAGAAACAGGAAAAAGTAAAACAATAGAATAAGAAAAAAATAAAATTAAAAAAATTTAACTTTGAAAGGGTAAAAAATTGTGGGGAAAAAGCCATGAATTCTATGTGTTGCTTTCCCCTAGTTCTGGAGTTTCACAGTTCTCATTGATTAGTGAACTTGGTATTGGCTGGATGTTCTTTCTAATCTTCTGGTGGAGGGGGCTATTGCTGTGATTCTCAAATGTATTTGCCTGAGGTGGAAATGCACCACCCTTGCCAGGGGCCAGGCTAAACAATCTGTTCAGTTTTGCTTTTAGTAGCTTTTGTTCCCTGAAGGCTTTCTGTACAGCTTTGGAGGATAGGAATGAAAATGGCGGCCTCCCAATCTCCAATCAGGAGGAGCAGAGAGCTTGGGGCCCCCCTCCTCAGTGCACCCTCAGATAAAAGCAGTCAGTCCCTCCCATCTCTCTGGTCTCCGGCTGCACTCCGTGCTTATCCTGTGACCAAACATTTCTATCTCTGGGACACAACCCTGTTTGGAGTCTCCAAACCCAGGAGATTCCTGCAGTGCACTCCCACATTGCTCCTCCCAGAGGAGGAAGGAGGGGTCTCCCCAGGTCTGTCATTTGTGGGGGTCCCTGCTTGAAGAGCAGTGGTCCAACTGTGCCTCAGATCACGGTTTAACATAACTACAAACTGGGAGCTCCTCCTTGACTCCATCTATGTAGCTTCCCCACTTTGATACCTGGGAGCTCTGCCACACTCAGACACCCCTGGTCTTTTTATGACTCTGCAGGTTCTGGGACCACACTGTCCCCATGAGGGCTCCACCCCCTGCTTAGCCTCTGGAGTGATGTCTCTCAGTGGAGCAGACTTCTAAAAGTTCCGATTTTGTGCTCTGCTGCCCTACCACTTGCCAGGAGCCAGCCCCTCCCCCACGGTCTGTGTTGCCTTGGATTCACTTCTCCGCACGTCTTACCTTCTAGAAAGTGATCGATTTTCTGTTCCTAGAATTGCTACTCTTCTTCTCTTCTATTTCCTGTTGAGTTTGTAAATGTTCAGAATGTTTTAATAAGTATCTAGCTGAACTCCTGGGACCTGATGATATTTAGGTCTCCTACTTCTCTGCCATCTTGCTCTTCCCCCAAATGACTTCTTTTGAAGTTCACTGGCAACTTCATGTTTTGAAAATTGCATGATTTATTGCACAAAACCATGTTCACAGCATTCTTAAATTTTATGATTTTATGAATGCCTATTATGTCCCCATTAAGTTGTTCACCTTTTATCTTCTTCTGAACTGTTTTTTAAAGCTTTTTATTCATATGCAAGATTTTTCATCTACCAGTTTCCAGTCCAACAAATGTATTATTTTTGAGCATTTTCTAAGTGTGAGCTCTGTTACAAATGCTTTTGCTTCTGACTTTTTATTATTGTCTTTTTCTCTCCCGTAGTTCAATTATATATGTGCTGACACATGCTCAGACACAGCAAGAAGAGGTCAGTGCACTTCAACAACATTCTGCAGTCATATCTTCTACATTATGCCCAACCTAACTTCTTTCTTTCATTTCTTTTCCTTTTTTATTATACACACACACACACTCTCTCTCTCTCTCTCTCACAGAGGTGTCCATAAAATATATTTATAGTGTTTAATGTACAATAACAAAATAAAACAAACAGTAGTGTAACCCATGTCAAAAAATAGAACTTGGGCAGTTTCCAAGCATACCCACTTAGTTCTTGGCTTCCTCTCTAATTATAATCCTGTCCCTCTGCCCTGGAGGTATCTACTATTCTGGTTGTGTGATAATCATACCTTTCTCTTTATGCTTTTACAACCTATATATACATCCTTAAACAATGCTCTGGTTTTGCTTTTTTGAACTTAATATGAATGGAATCATACTGTTGGAATTTTTTTTTTCCTATTTTAAACTTTTGATTTGCATATTAAAACTTGTGCACTCCAATAATTAAAATCATTTGAACAAAAAAAGTTACACTCTGATTAAACTGCATTTTACAGTTTGCAGGACACCTTGGACCAACTTGGTTTTTACTCTAGATTTCACTGATGTCAAACCCTCCAGCTTCTTCCTTCACCAACATGCAAGTTCTTTTCCTTCCCTGCCAGCCAACCAGGCAAATGGGAGGCAAGCTCCACGTTCATTGTGGGTCATTCTGATTCTTTGGTGAGAAAAGGGGAAGCAGTCATTTAAACTTGATCCAACCTCTTTGCATCTTATAAAGTTAAACAGCTGAAATAAGTAAAATAAGAAGGTAGTGCTTGTGGAATACACAGTACATGTTGGTGGCACACACCTCATTATAATTTGCCTACTTGCTTCTCCTGTTCAATCATTTCTGTTGAAGAAAGTAGATATTTCTTTTGCTTTTATGCCTTCTTTAATTTAAACTTACCAAATGTCTCAACCTCAGCCTTATGATGTTTGTCAGACATGATGCAGAGGAAGGAGAGGGATACTCTCCAGAGAGTGCACTCCAGGCTGCTCGGTGGCCACCTCTAAGTGCACTATTGGAATTACTTTTATCCTTCTTCTTTTGATCAATATTGTATTTGCAATGCCATCTATATTATAGCATTTGGCTATATCATTTTCTCAGTGATATACTGTTCCATTGTATGAATATTTCACAACTCATTCATGTAACCATAAGTGGACATTCAGGTTGTTTGTAGGTTTGGGTTACTGTAAATAACTGCTACCAATATTCTTACACACTTTTGCTGGTACATATCTTTACATGTTTTTATGGTAGATACTGGCATACTTTAATATTTCCCTGGTGCAATACCTCTTGGATTTTGATATTCAAACTTTAGAATATAGGTATCTTTGTAACATGCTTGTCTGTTGATGTTTTATATGAAAAATTTATATTTATCCCCAAATACAGTACTACATTTTCAAGGAAACTCTGTGTGTGTGTTGGGGGTGGGTGTTGTAGGGGAAGTCTTGAATTATATTCTAAGTAGAATTGTTAAATGTTACTATTTTGAAAGTTGCAGTCAGAATCAGCAAAGGGCATTGTGATGGTTAATTTTACATGTCAACTTGGCTGGAGGTGGGTGCCCAGATATTTGGTTAAATATTATTCTTTGTGTATCTATGAGGGTATTTCTGGATGTGATTAATATTTGAATAGAGTAAATTAAACAGATTGCCCTCTACCATGTGGGTGACCCTCATCTAATTCATTGCTTGTCTCAATTGGACAAAAGGCTGAGTAAAGGAGTATTTGCTTTCTCTGCCTATCTTCAAGCTGGAACATTGGTCTTCTCCTGCCTTCAGACTTGGATTTAGACTAGAACTATACCATTGGCTTTCCTGGGTCATCAGCAGATACTTGGATCTTGACGGCAGATCTGGGACTTCTCAGTCTCCAAAATCATGTAAGGCAGCTCCTTATAACAAATCGTAAGTCATACATATATCCAATTGATTGTGTTTCTTTAGAGAACCCAGACAAATACAGCATGTTGCTGTATACAAAGTAATTGTTTGAAATGAGCATATTAATAATTTAATGAACACTTCAGCCATTTTACATCTTAACCTGACAGCTTGTCACTTATATGTATAGGTATTTTACTGTGAATTAGTTATGTTTTAGGAAATTGGTTGAGGTTTTGAGTTGACATAAAAATGTTACAAGTTTTCTTATTTAAAATGTTGATAAATAGACTCTCGATTAGCACTTATTTTTAAAATGTCTAATTTATAAAAACAGATTTCTGATTTTTTAAAAAAGATTTTATTTATTTATTTGACAGAGATCACAAGTAGGCAGAGAGGCAGGCAGAGAGAGAGAGGAAGAAGCAGGCTCCCCACTGAGCAGAGAGCCCGGTGCGGGGCTCGATCCCAGGACCCTGGGATCATGACCTGAGCCGAAGGCAGAGGCTTTAACCCACTGTGCCACCCAGGCGCCCCCAGATTTCTGATTTTTAAGTGGAGAACACCTTAAAGCGGGAAATGCCACAACTAAAATGGAAATGCTAGGTCATAGGTTGTGTGTCTTCAACTTGGCTAGATAATGCCAAATTGTATTCCAAAAGTATGGTACAAATATTCCCATCAGGTGTCTGTGGGAATTCTGTTGCTTATATCCTCACAAAGAAGGTAGCCAAATATCCTGATTTTTAAGGAAATGAACTGTTTTACAGAAAAATGTCACTCATAAAACAGAAGGTACAGAATTAGAAAAGAATAATTTCACAGACTCAAATGATATAGATTAAGGGAAGAATTATTAATTTGTGTCAAAAATCATTTAGTGGTTAATCAGAAATTTGGTTAATTGCTAAAAGAAAATCTCACATGTTATTTTTTAATAGTAAGGGAAAAACTTACCTGTTCAGTGGAGGAGAAAACAAAGTAACTTAGTAAAAGACTCAATCAACTGTAGCATCACTATTGGTTGTTAATGAAATAATATGTGCCTTTTGATATAATACCACATGAAGTTACACACCATTGCCTATGAATTATTCTAGGCAACAATATTTAAATTGGATTTACTAAGCCTCTAATATGATGTTCAATTTACAAGAAATATAGAATATAGACAAACAAGTTAAATGAGAGTGTAGCAAATAAAGTAGACAAATTCAGGGATATTCTGCAGGAGGTAAATGGGTTGGATTCTTTAAAAAGTTACTATTGTGAAAAAGACATTGTGGTTGATTATAAGAAACTAAGGGACATAAAAACCAGAGACAAATGATCTTATGTTTGATATATATATATATACATATACATGTATGTATGTATGTGTGTGTGTATATATATATATAAAATTTTATTTATTTGTCAGAGAGAGAGAGAGAGTACAAGCAGGGGGAGTGGCAGGCAGAGAGAGAAGCAGGCTCCCCACCAAGCAAGGAGCCCAATGGGGGACTCAGTTCCTGCATCCTGGGATCATGACTTGAGCTGAAGGCAGACACTTAACCAGGCATCCTCACATTTGATATTTGAATGAATAAACCTCCTGTGTGCAATATTTGGGGATTAAATGGGGAATTTTGAAAATACTCTCAATATCAGAGGAGATGAAATGTACTGAAAGAGAAAGTAGAGATAATTTACTGAAAAAAGCAGGTTGAGAAAAAAATATGTGCAATATGATTTTATACTGAGATGAAACTGCAAAGGGATGTGTGTGTGTGTGTGTGTGTGTGTGTGTGTGTGTGTGTGTAAAGACCTGGAAGTATAGAATTAAGATAATTAGTAGTGGTGGTCTTTGGTGGTGAAGGATTTATTTAATTATGTTTTCCTAATTTTCTACAATGCACATATGCTTCTTTTGTAGCAATAATTTTTAAAAGACACAAAGTAGATAATAAGAGAGGGATAGTCCAAGATGGTGGAGTAGAAGACCTTAGTTAAGTCTGGTCCCAGGAATTCAGCTCAATAGCTATCAAATCATTCTGAACACCCTTGAGCTCAACCAGAGATCTAAGAAAATAATAGCTGCAACTCTACAAATAGAAAAGCAACCACTTTCTGCAAGGTAGGAGGTGTGGAGAAGTGAAACGTAGGTGATATATGGGAAGATAAACCATGGGAGGAGGGAGCCTCTGTAAGCTGGCTAATGGCAAGTGATGTAGGAGTGGAGCACAAAATCAGAACTTTTAGAAATCTGCTCCAGTGAGGGACATCCTTGCCTGAACGGTGTTCAGGTGGTGAAACAGGGTGGAGTCCTAAATGGGACAGTATGGTTTCAGGATCCTTGGGATCACAGGAAGACTGGGGATGCCTGAGTGTGGCTGAGTACCCAGGCATTAGAGTGGGCAAACCAGCTTCAATTCAGCAAGCCTAGGAGTGAGATCTCAGCTTGGGGTTGGCATATACTGTGAACTGTGGCAGGGTTGATCAACTACTCTCTAAGCAGGGTCCCAGGAAGCAGCAGAACCATGGCCAGACCCCACTTCCTCCCCTGGAGGAAGGGAGCACAAGTGCCTGGTGCCAGAGTGTGCAGGGTTTGGAGACATGAAACAGGGTCACGTGCCTGAGATAGAAATGCTCGGTCATAGGCTGGGTGAACATGGAGTGCGGATGGAGACCAGGGAGACAGGAGTGACTGACTGCTTTACCCTGAGGATGCACTGAGGAGTGGGGCCCTGAGCTTTCAGCTCTGGGGCTGGAGAGTAGGAGGCCACCATTTTCATTCTCATCCTCTTCAGTGGTTCAGAAAGCCTTCAAAGAACAAAAGCCACATAAAGCAATCTGGAACACCTTACTTAGTCTGGCCGCTGGCAAGGCCAGTGCAATTATGCCCAGGGCAAAGATACTTGAGAATCAGTGCAAAAGGCCCCTTCCCCAGAATATCAGCAAGAACATCCTGCTAAGACCAAGTTTCTGATCATAGAGACCTGCAAAACTCTAGTGCTAGGTGAAAATAGAGAATTCATGTTTTTTTTCCCCATGATTCTTTAGTTGTTCAATTTTTTTTTTAGTTGTTCAATTTTAATTTTTTTCTCTTTCCTTTTTCAACCAATTTCTTATTTTATCAATCTTTTTAAAAAATCTTTTTAAATTTTCATTCTTACATTTACATTCTATCCTTTTGTTGTATTTAATTTTAGTTTTGTATATATACAAACTTTTCTTTTTTTTTTCTTTACAGTTTTAAGATGCAGTTTCTTCTAACAAATAGAACAAAATACACCCACAATCTAGTGTATGGTTCTGTTCTCTTCACTTGTCAGATCATATTCTCTCTATTTTCTTTTTTTTTTTAATTAAAGTCTTAAAATTTTCATCTTTATAGTTACATTGTATCATTTCAATGTCTTTAATTTTATTTTTCTACATATATAAGTTTTTTTTTTTCTTTACAGTTTTGGGATGTAGTGTCTTCTAACAAACTGACCAGAATACCCAGGATATAGTGTATTGCTCTGCTCTGTTCACCTGTCTGTTTATAGTCCTTATTTTTTTTTAATCCTTTAATTTTCATTTTTATAGTTACCTTCTGTCCTTCTATTGTATTAGATTTTATTTTTGCATATATGTAAATTTTTCTTTACATTTTTGGGATCTAGTTTTCTAATAAACATACCAAAATGCACACAGGACCCAGTGTATTGCTCTGCTCTGTTCACCTGTCAGATTATTTTATTTATTTATTTTTCAGTTTATTCATCTATTTTTTTATTGGTTATGGGTCTCTTCTGATATGTTTAATGTATATTCTCTGGCATTGTTGTTCCCATTTTCATATTTTGTTCTCCCGTTCATCTGTTCTTCTCTGGACAGAAGGACAAGATGGAAAAACTCACCTCAAAAAAGAGAACAAGAGGCAGTACTGACTGCCAGGGACCTAATCAAATATATATATATATAATCTGGATATAAATAAGATGTCAGAACTAGAGTTCAGAATAAGAATTATGAGATACTAGCTGGGCTTGGAAAAAGCATAGAAGACACGAAAGAATCCCTTTCTGGAGAAATAAAAGAACTAACATCTAATTAAGTTGAAATCAAAAAGGCTGTTAATGAGCTGCAATAAAAAACGAAGTTCTAACTGCTAGGATAAATGAGGCAGAAGAGAGAATTAGTGATATAGAAGATAAAATGATGGAGAATAAAGAAGCTGAGAAAAAGAGAGAGAAACAACTACTGGATCATGAGGGGAGAATTTGAGAGAGAAGTGATACCATAAAGTGAAACCATATTAGAATAATTGGGATCCCAGAAGAAGAGGAAAGAGAGAGAGGCAGAAGGTATATTTGGAGCAAATTATAGCTCAGAACTTCCCTAATCTGGAGAAGGAAACAGGCATCCAAGTCCAGGAGACACAGAGAACCCCCATCAAAATCAATGAAAATAGGTCAACACCTGAACATGTAATAGTGAAACTTGCAAATCTCAGAGACAAAGAGAAATCCTGAAAGCAGCTTGGGACAAGAGGTGCATAACCTAGAAACAGCAGATTGGCAACAGACCTGTCCACAGAGACCTGGCAGAGCAGAAAGGACTGGCGTGATAAATCCAGGGCACTAAATGAGAAAAATATGCAGCCAAGAATACTTTTTCCAGCAAGGATGTCTTTCAAAATAGAAGGAGTGAGAAAAAGCTTCCAGGGCAACCAAACTAAAAGAATTTGTGATCACTAAACCAGCTCTACAGGAAATATTAAAGGAGGATCCTTTAAGTGAAGAGAGAACCCAAAAGTAACATAGACAAGAAAGGAACAGAGATAATAGAGAGAAACAGTGAATTTACTGGTAATACAATGGTATTAAATTCATATCTTTTGATAGTTATCCTGAATGTAAATGGGCTAAATGCCCTAATCAAAAGATAGAGCATATCAGATTGGATTAAAAAGCAAGACCCATTGATATGCTGTCTGCAAGAGACTCATTTTAGACCAAAGACACTTCCCTATTGAAAGTGAGGGGGTAGAGAATGATTTATCATGTTAATGGATCTCAAAAGAAAGCTGGGGTAGCAATCCTTATATCAGACAAATTAGATTTTAAACCAAAGGGTGTAATAAAAGATGAGGAAGGACACTATATCATAATTAAAGGGTCTATCCAACAAGAAGATCTAACAATTATAAATATTTGTGCCCTTAACATGGGAACAGCCAATTATATAAACCAGTTAATAAGAAAATAAAAGAAACACAATGATAATAATACAATAATTATAGGGGAGTTTAAAAGCCCACTTACTGCAATGGACATATCATCTAAGCAGAAGATCAACAAGGAGACAAGGGCTTTGAATGACACACTGGGCCAGATGGACTTCACAGATACATTCAGAGCATTCCATTCTAAAGCAACAGAATACATATTCTTCTCAAGTGCACCTGGAACATTCTCCAGACTAGATCACATACTGGATCACAAATCAGGTCTCAACGAGAACCAAAAGATTGGGATCATTCCCTGCATATTTTCAGATCACAATGCTTTGAAACAGGAACTCAGTCACAAGAGGAAATTTGGAAAGAACTCAAATACATGGATGCTAGAGAGCATCCTACTAAAGAATGAATGGGTCATCCAGGAAATTAAAGAATTCTAAAAATTCATGGAAACAAATGAAAATGAAAACACAACTGTTCAAAACCTTTGGGATGCAGCTAAGGTGGTCCTAAGAGGGAAGTATAAAGCAATACAAGTAATACAGGCTTTTCTCAGGAAACAAGAAGGGCCTCAAACACCTGACTTTACACCTGAAGGAGCTGGAAAAAGAGGAGAAATAAAGCCTAATCCCAGCAAGAGGAGAGAAATAATAAGGATTAGAGCAGAAACCAATGAAATAGAAACCAAAAAAACCCAGTAGAACAGATCGACAAAACTATTAACTGGTTCTTTGAGAGAATTAATAGGAATAATTACTAATTAATTAGATTAATAATTAATTTGATTAGTAAACTTATAAAAAAGAAAAGAGAAAGGACCGAAATAAGTAAAATCATGAATGAAAGAGGAGAGATTGCAACAAGCACTAAAGAAATACAAACCATTATAAGAACATATTATGAACAACTATATGCCAAACAATTAGGCAATCTGTAGGAAATGCATGCATCCCTAGAGACACATAAACTACCAAAACTGAAACAGGAAGAAATAGAAAACCTGAACAGACCTCATAACCAGCAAGAAAATTGAAGCAATAATCAAAAACCTCCCAATAAACAAGAGTCCAGAGCCGGATGGCTTCCCAGGTGAATTATACCAAACATTTAGAGTAGAGTTACTACCTATTCTTCTGAAGCTATTTCAAAAACTAGAAATGGAAGGAAAACTTCCAAATTCCTTCTATGAGTCCAGCAGTACCTTGATCCCAAAACCAAAGACCCCACCAAAAAGGAGAATTACAGACCAATATCCCTGATGAACATGGATACCAAAATCTCACCAAGATACTAGCCAATAAGATCCAACAGTACATTAAAAATATTATTCACCATAATCAAGTGGGATTTATTCCTGGGCTGCAAGGGTGGTTCGATATCCACAAATGAATCAGTGTAATATAGTACATTAATTAAAGAAAGGACAAAAACCATATGTTCCTCTCAGTATATGCAGAAAAAGCATTTGACAAAGTACAGCATCCTTTCTTGATTAAAGCTCTTCACATTTCAGGGATAGAGGGAACATACCTCAGTATCATAAAAGTCAGATACAAAAAGCACGTGTCAAATATCATTCTCAGTGGAAAAAACTGAGAGCTTTTCCCCTAGGGTCATGAACACGGCAGAGACGTCCATTCTCACCACTCCTTTTCAACATAGTACTAGAAGTTCTAGCTTCAGCAATCAGACAATGAAAAGAAATAAAAGGCATCCAAATCAGCAAAGAAGTCAAACTCTCACTCTTCACAGATGACATGCTACTGTATGTGAAATACCCCAAAGACTCCAGCCTAAAATTGCTAGAACTCATAAAGAAATTCAGCAAAGTGACAGGTTATAAAATCAATGCACATAAATAAGTTCAATTTCTATATACTAACAGTGAGACAGAAGAAAGAGAAACTAAGGATTTAATCCCATTTATGATTGCTCCCGAAACCATAAGATAGCTAGGAATAGACCTAACCAAAGAGGCAAAGTTTCTGTATCAGAAAACTACAGAACAGTCATGAAAGAAATTGAGGAAGACACAAAGAAATGGAAAAATGTTCCATGCTCATGGATTGGAAGAACAAATATTGTTAAAATGTTTGTGCTGCCTAGAGCAAACTATACATTCAATGCAATCCCTATCAAAATACCACCGACTTTTTTTCACAGAGCTAGAACAAATAATCCTAAAGTTTGTATGGAATCAGAAAAGACCCTGAATAGCCAAAGGAATGTTGAAAAACAAAGCTGGTGGCATCAGAATGCCAGACTTCAATCTCCATTACAAAGCTGTAGTCATCAAGACACTGTGGTTCTGGGACAAAAACAGACACATAGATCAATGGGATAGAATAGAGAACCCAGAAATGGACCCTCAACTCTATGATCAACTAATCTTTGACAAATCTGGAAAGAATATCCAACGGAAAAAAAGACAGTCTCTTCAAAAAACGGTGTTGGGAAAATTGTACAGCCACATGCAGAAGAATTAAACTGGACCATTTCCTTACACCATACACAAAAATAGACTCAAAATGGATGAAAGACCTCAATGTGAGACAGGAATCCATCAAAATCCTAGAGGAGAACACAGGAAGCAACCCTTGTGACCTTGGCCGCAGAAACTTCTTGCTAGACACGTCTCCAAAGCAGGGGAAACAAAGGGAAAAATGAACTATTGGGACTTCATTAAGATAAAAAGCTTTTGCACACCAAAGGAAACAGTTGACAAACCCAAAAGACAACCAAGAGAATGAGAGAGGACACTTGCAAATGTCTTATCAGATAAAGGGCAAGAATGCAAAATCTATAAAGAACTTCTCAAACTCAGCACCCAAAAAGACAAAAAAAAAAAAAAAAAAAAAAAAATCCAGGCAAGAAATGGGCAGAAGACATGAACAGACATTTCTCCAAAGAAGACATACAAATGGCCACAGACACATGAAAAAATGCTCAACATCACTCATCATCAGGGAAATACAAATCAAAACCACGATGAGATATCACCTCACACCAGTCAGAATGGCTAAAGTTAACCACTCAGGAAACAATAGATGTTGGTGAGTTGCAGAGAAAGGGAACCCTCCTACACTGTTGTGAATGCAAGCCGGTGCAGCCACCCTGGAAAACAGTATGGAGTTTCCTCAAAAAGTTGAAAATAGAGCTACCCTATGACCCAGCAATTGTACTAATTGGTATTTACCCCAAAGACACAAATATTTTGATCCAAAGGGGCACCCACACCAATGTGTGTGTGTGTTTTTTTTTAAGATTTTATTTATTTATTTGACAGAGATCACAAGTAGGCAGAGAAACAGGCAGAGAGAGGAGCAAGCAGGCTCCCTGCTGAGCAGAGAGCCCAGTGCAGGGCTCAATCCCAGGACTCTGGGATCATGACCTGAGCCAAAGGCAGAGGCTCTAACCCACTGAGCCACCCAGGCGCCCTCACACCAATGTTTATAGTAGCAATATCCACAATAGCCAAACTATGGAAAGAGTCCAGATGTCCATCAACAGATGAATGGGTAAAGAAGATGTGGTATATATATGTACAATGGAATACTACCGAGTTATCAAAAAGAAATGAAATCTTGCCATTTGCAACAACATGGATGGAACTAAAGGGTGTCAGGCTAAGTGAAATAAGAGGGCATCATGCCAAGTGGAAATAGAGGTTATCATGCTAAGTGAATAATCATAGAAAGACAATTATCGTATGATCTCACCTATGTGGAATTTAAGAAACGAAATAGAAGATAATAGGGAAAAAGAGGAAAAAATAAAACAAGACAAAATCAGACAAGAAGACAAACAATTAGAGACTCTTAATCATAGGGAACAAATTGAGGGTTGCAGGAGGAGAGGGATTTGGAGGATGGGGTAACTGAGTGATAGACATTAAGGAGGGCACATGATATAATGAGCACTGGGTATTATATAAGCCTGATGAATCAATGACCTCTACCTCTGAAACTAATAATACATTATATGTTAATTAACTGAATTTTTAAAATACACATATGTAGCAATATTAAATGTAATACTTAGAAGGAAAAAATAAAAGCTCCCTAATAATAAAAACAAAAAATATTTTAAAAACAACAAAACAGATAATTAAAAGTTATTCAATCTAATGATCAATTGTTTAACTGATTGATTTTCAATGGAGTGTATTTCCTGGCAAGAATTAAGATATTAAAGACAAGTTTCTGCCTAATAATAATTGTATGCATGACTAGCATCTTATATTCTAGATAATCTTCTTGGAAGTAGTGATTGCCTTGGTTGATATTAAAAATACCATTCCATAGGGTCATAAATCATCTAAGCATTTACTTAGGTGCCAGTCTCTGTGCTAGATCCTGGGCTTCAGAAAGAAAATACACTTTCTTCCTATGAGTTATCAATGGTCCAAAATAGACTAATTAAACAGAAAAGCAGACTAATCTCAGTCAGTATGATTGGTAGGACTGATTCAGTGGTTCTCGAATGAGGAGTACCTTGCCCGCCATCCAGAGGACATTTGGCCATGCCTGGAGATATTTTTGACTGTCTCAACATGGGGGGTATATGCCACTGGTATCTAACGGATAGAGGTCAAAGATATTGCTAAACATCCTACAATGCATAGAACAGCCCTGCAGAACAGAGTTATTAGGTCAGAAATTTCAATAGTGCTGCTGTTAAGAAACCTTACACTAATCATTGCATTTTGGGGCTTATATAAGAGGGGTGTCTAACCCAATAAAGGTGAGTAGGGGAGAGGAGTCATGGAATGCTTATGTTGAACCTAGACTGAAGTTTGAACAACAACTGGAGTTAACCAGACAGAGGACACCAGAGCATTACAAAAGGTATGTGCAGAGTTGTTTGTATGGGAATATGGGGGAAAGAGAGTCTAATTTGGGGGGATGATGAGGAGCGGGCATGACAGTTGTCAAGGAAGGCTTCTCAGCGATGTTTGAATTTGTCCAAAAGGATTACTAGTAGGTTGTCATATGGACATAGGTATGTGGGGGATGGTGTTGGAAAAGTTCTTGAATGTCAGTTTAAAACTGAAGTAACTCTGCCAGGCATCATTTTGAGAATTGGCATATTTAGTTCTATAAGACAACAGCAAGACTGCATATGCTGATAGTAATTCATTGTACTGTAGGGGAGAGTCATCATATTTTTTTAAAAAATCATGTACTTAAAAAACTCATCAAACTCAGTTGCAATGATGATATATTCATTGCAGCTTTAATTTGTAAATACTGGGGAATTTTCAGATATACCTCTTAATTAATTTCCAGTTTAATTCTGCTGTGGTCAAAAGACATACTTTGTATGATTTCTATTCTTTTAAATTTGATGAAGTTTGTTTTAGGGCCCCTGGTGTGGTCTATCTTGTTGAATATTTCACATGCAATTGAAAGAAATGTTTATTAAGATGTTGGATAGAGTATCCTATAAATGTCAATAATATGACATTTTATTGACAGATTGATTGATAGTGCTGCTTTTGTCTTCTATATCTTTACTGATTTCCCATGTATTTGTTGTAGCAATTACTGAGAGAGGAGTGTTGAGGTGTTCTATAGTCGTAGATTTATCTATTTTTCCTTTCAGTATTATCAGTTTCTGTCATATGTATTTTGAGGTCATGTTGTTGGGGTGTACCCATTTAGAATTGTTAGGTCTTCTTGGAGAATTGACCCATTTATTATTGTCTAACTTTTATTTTAAACATTAGTAATATTCCTTGTTCTGAGGTAACTTTACGTGACAGTATAGCCACTCTGATTTTCTTTTGTTGGTGTTTGCATAGTATATGTTTTGTCATCATTTCACTTTTAATCTATCTATGCTTTTACATTAATGGGGTTTCTTATAAATAGTTTATACTTTAAACATACCAGTTTGAAGTCTCTGTTTTTAATTAGTATGTTTAGATCATTCACAATTTGTTATTTTTATTGTGGTTTGATTAAAATCTACAATCTTATTTTCTATTTGTTTTATCTATTCTTTATTTCTTTTATCTTCTTTCAGTTCCATCTCGTTGGTTAATTGAGCATTTTTGTTTTGATTTCCTTTATCTTCACTATGGACTTACCATTTATACAAAAAAAATTTTTTTAGTAGTTGCTCTAGGAATTACAATGTATATCTTCAATTAATCAGAGATTGACTTGAAAAAATATCCTGCTTGGGGCGCCTAGGTGGCTCAGTGGGTTAAGCCTCTGCCTTTGGCTCAGGTCATGATCTCAGGGTCTTGGGATCGAGCCCCGCATCGGGCTCTCCGCTCAGCAGGGAGCCTGCTTCCTCCTCCCTCTCTGCCTGCCTCTCTGCCTACTTGTGATCTCTATCTGTCAAATAAATAAATAAAATCTTTAAAAAATATAAATTAATTTTAAAAAATCCTGCTTTGTGTGTAGTTTTTCATTATATAGCACTGACTTTGAAGGCGCATACAATCACACCTACCACTAGTTATATTATTAAAAATTCTGAAAACTATATACTTTAGTCTATGTCTAAAAAGTGGTTAATAGCTTCCTGGAAGGACCAAAAAAAAGAAAAGAAAAAAGAAAAAATGGAGAGAGAGAGAGAAAGATAGAGAGGAAAAGTTCTGATTTGTAGTGTTTGATGATTTCTGTGCTTAAACACTCCACCTGTGGCCAATTTCAAGCTACCACTGTGATATCACTGGTGGGGATAAGAAAAAATGAGCACAAACATTGCATTGAGCCAGTACAAGTCTCCTCCAGTACACACTACTTATCTGATTTGGTCACCTGCTCTTGTTAAGACACATCCTTGGTTCTTGGATGGTATTTACTTTTCTAGGACGTGTAACTTTAATTCTCAAGGTTTCTAATATCCAAGGAATCTGCAACTACAATGTTTCACCCTTTTGCAAATTTATATTCTTTTATTACTAAAGACTTCAGGTTCATTAAAATTATCATATCCCCTTCATAGGATTTCTTTCTACTTTTAAAAAATACAACCAGAGGCCCCCATATACAAATTTGTATCAACTGTACCTAAATTAATCTAAATACAAAACAAAACAAGGAGAGGCACCAAGCTATTCTGAAATTAAAAGTTGTTTGTGACAGCTAGCCAGGAGTCAGCTGTCCTAACCTTGGGGCTTAGAGCAGACTTAACGTGGGTGAAAGGATCTGAGAGGTTTAAAGAGCAGCTTTTGCATGTTTTCTTACCAAGAGAATGTGACTCACTGGATTGATAAAGGTTAGCCAGAAAGTCTGTCTTTTAATGATCTAAAAATAGCTGCCTTGGTGCTCATTCATAACCAGCTACTAACTCTCCCTGTGTGAGTCAAGTGGTGACTATGGCCTAAGATGATGAGATCCTAAGCTGTTGTTTACAACAGGATTGGGGAAATGGAACAAATACTGAACATTTGGAACTTCCTGGGAGAGGCTGTTGTGAATTTTTGGGCGCCTGGCTGGCTCAGTCAGAGGGGCATGTAACGCTTCATCTTGGTGTCGAGAGTTCGAGCCCCATATTGGGTGTAGAAATTACTTAAACTTTTTTTTTTTTTTTTAAGTATTTCAATTCCAATGTCTCTTTATAGAACAGAGAGCCCGAGCCACCCATGGGAATGCTAAAATAAAGATTTGGGTGTATATGTGGGGTTTGTGTTAAAGAGAAAAATTACGTTTGACTGAGAACTCAAATGCTAAGAGACCAAGAAGGGTCATAAAGAGACTACAGTATATATTCAGGAAAATATCTTGAGTAATTGTGAACTTCACTGAGCAAATACATAGGTTAGTACTTTCTTGTGTTATCATTTCTCCATATTCCAGGATGAAAGCGGTAAAAAAATGACTGAAAGAACCTTAAAGTTAATTTCTTATTCCTAACTCCCTTTCTTTTAATCTCCCTGTGGCACACCATCACATTTTACCCACATTCTTCTAAAGGAGAAATTGGGGTCGCATGGCTGGCTCAGTCAGAAGAGCACGGAAGTCTTGGTCTTTGGATTGGGAGTTTGAGCCCCTCTTTAGTAAAGATTACTAAAAATAAATAAATCTTAAAAAAGTAAAGGAGAAATTAGAACATAAAATACATTTTTATGATAAATAAAAGAATATAGGCAGGAGTTGTAAATCATTTAGATTTCCTTAGGGATAGTGATTCCAAAGCATTCCTTAGTGAACTACTATTGCTATTAATCACTTTGAGAGCCAAGAAATTCAGATTTTTTTCCTAAATGTATGCTTTTATCTTCCTGTGAGTTAAAGAATACTTGCTTAGATTTATCCAAGAATGATTTTTACGTTATATTACTTCCACATTGTCTTGCTTCTAAGCCATGCATTTTTTTCTGAGATAAAAGGAATGCATGCTCATTATTTTAAAAATTGGAGAATATAAATAAAACAGAAAAATCAACCATTACCCCAACACTGAGAAAGAACTAGTTAGTAGTTCTTCATACATTCATAGTATTTTATCTGCATCACTTTATGCACAGAAATACTTTTAAAAATTCAAATTATACTGTATATATGTAGTTTCAAATACTAATATTTACATCAAGTATACATAAAATAGATTTTCCTTGTCCTATAGAATGTTTTAACTCTAATTTTATTTGCTAAGTCATATTCTGTCATATGGATGCTTCATAATGAAATGATGCTTCAAATAGTCCATCAAATACAGTTCTCTTTTCTATAATTTCAAAATTTCATATCTAGAGTCCCTTATTTCTTTTTTAAAAAAGATTTTATTTATTTGAGACAGAGCATAAGCAGGGGGTAGGGGTAGAGGGAGAAGCAGACTCCCCACTGAGCCAGGAGCTTGTGGGATTTGATCCTAGGACCCTGGGATCATGATCTGAGCAGAAGGCAGTGCTTAACTGACTGAGCCACCCAGGGGCTCTAGAGTCCTTTATTTCTAATTTCAAAATCTGAACAGCTGTGAAAAGAAAAGAGTTTTTTTAACTCATCTGAGGGCACCTGGGCTGGCCTGATCTAATATAGTGACAAGACTTACTTAAACTGATGTGAGGCTATTGAGTATCTATGTTTATCCCATTTAAAGATATTTCCCAGCAGAAATATTAATAGATTATGGGGTGTTCCCCTAAACTCACAAGGGCTTAGCCTGTGCATTGTAGAGACAAAAAAATGATGAATTCCAAAAAAATTCCCAAGTGTTTCAGTTAAGAGATTATGGGTTTATTTTAGATATTTTTTGTTTTCATAAATAATATTGAAATGAGGATTTCCGTGCTTTCATTTTTTTGTGTACTTTGTATAATTTCCACAGGGATACCCTTCAGTGAATAACAAAGACATGCTGAACATTATTAAGTCTCAATTTTTTTACTTATTTCCCAGAAAGATTTATCATCAACAACATATAAAACTGCTCAGCCTATGACATTCTCACTTGGCTTAGTAATTAAAAATTGGATTTATTCAGTAGGCATCCTCCAGTTTCACTGCTGATTTAATTTATATATCTTTGATGAATAGCAAACTTAAAGTTTCTTTATGTTTAAAAAAATTATATGTCTTCTGTGAGTAATCAGTCCTTTGCTCATTTTTCTATGAGATTGCTAGCATTTCTCATAATAATTTATATTTTTGACAAAAATCAATTCCCTTTCTGTATTATTCATGCTAAACATTATTCTAATTTTCCTATTAATTTTGTCTTTGATATTTCATGTAGTCAAATTTATTGATTTTACAATTATGTATTTTATTTAAAAAGCATAATACTGGGCGCCTGGGTGGCTCAGTGGGTTAAGCTGCTGCCTTTGGCTCAGGACATGATCTCAGGGTCCTGGGATCGAGTCCCGCATCAGGCTCTCTGCTCCGCAGGGAGCCTGCTTCCCTCTCTCTCTCTGCCTGCCTCTCTGTCTACTGTGATCTCTCTGTTAATAAATAAATAAAATCTAAAAAAAAAAAAGCGTAATACTTACAGTATGCAACATACTCTTGTGTTGCCTATGTAACATGAAATAACATAAATCAATATATAATTATAGTCTCAGTAGCTTGGTTTTTGCATACTAAATTTGCTGAAACTGTATTACAAACTTCTAATACTACCGTCTGTGTCAATTTTTAAAATGTATTCTGGTTTTCATATTTGTTATTATAAGAGAACATATATCCATTACAGAAACATTCTCTCTCTTTTTTTTTGTTTTTGTTAAAGATTTTATTTATTTATTTGACAGAGAGAGAGACACAGCAAGAGAAGGAACAGAAGCAGGGGGAGTGGGAGAGGGAGAAGCCAGGCTTCCTGTCGAGCAGAGAGCCCGATATGGGGCTCCATCCCAGGACCCTGGGATCATGATTTGAGCTGAAGACAGATGCCTAATGACTGAGCCACCCACGTGTCCCATTACAGAAACATTCTTAATAATAGACATCATTTTGTTTTTAATCAAAATCTTTATCAATATAGAATGATCCTTATATAATTTATTTACCTGATTTTTCTTTGTCCAATTTATTGTCATCACCTGTCTTTCTTTGTATTGACTTTTTCTATAGACTTTCATTCATCAATTTTCTTTTTAACTTACTTGTGCCATTTTTCTAATTTTCTTTAAGTAAACCAATTTTATGGTACTGAATTTAAGCTATTCAGATTTACTGTTGCAATAGGTATGTCTGTTCTATTGTATTTTTTGATTTTTTTGTTAATTCTTGGACATTTCTTATCTTTATGCTTTTTGAAATATGTCATATGTTTCTCCAGTATTTGTAATGGTAAATGACCTATTTTAAAATTTCACTACTATTATATTTAAATTCACTACTATTATATTTAAATTTAAAAATTTTAGTTTATATCCAATTATCTGACTCAATAATTAAATATCATTCTTTGAGTCCCACGACTTAAATCTCATAACTTAATTCTCTTTGTTCCTCTCTGTCATTATTAATATAGTTATTATATATATATATACACACACACACATATATATGGATATATATATATCCATATATATGGATGGTAAACTCAATATTTTCTAATTGTTTGTTGTTTATTATCTCTCTCTCTACCATATATATGGATGGTAAACTCAATATTTTCTAATTGTTTGTTGTTTATTATCTCTCTCCTGCTAGGCTATACTATGATTTTATATATATATATACACACACACACATATATATGTGTATATATATATATATGTGTGTGTGTGTATATATATATACACACACATATATATATACACATATATATACATATATGTGTGTATATATATATATGTGTGTGTGTGTGTGTATATATACACATATATATGTATATATATACACACATATATATGTGTATATATATATATGTGTGTGTGTGTATATATATATATAAAATCATAGTATAGCCTAGCAGGAGAGAGATAATAAACAACAAACAATTAGAAAATATTGAGTTTACCATCCATTGTGATTCTCAGTTTTTTTTATCCATGGGATTTGTAATAGATTTTAACCGTAAGTTGTCCATCAGTTTTGTCTTCAATGTTGTCATGATTATATTCTTGTGTTTTTATAAGTATTTTACTTTAGAAATGGAAGAAACAATTTGAGAATAAAAATCTGATAGTCATTCAGACACAAAGAGGAACCTTTTGAGTTAACTTTTATGCAAGTTAATAAATCGTCTCAGCTTCCTTAAGTTATCTTTTTTATTATTACAATAAAGAATAATGTTAAATATGGCAAGAATTTGGGGTGTAGCTTATGGTCATTTGTGGTGGTTGGACAGTGTTTGATCTTTCATTACAAGGACATCAGCTCTCACTCTCCTAAGGCTAACTTACTCTTGGCCTTTGGATCATCTTTTCTGAGGGAGATTTCATGGAAACTTCCTATAAAGAAGAAAAAAATAGCCCCATGGTTCCTTCCTCTGTTTTTATGCTGCTAAAAAACAGAGGTTTCCATTCCTCTTTTGACCAGAGGTGTATGAAGGTAAGTGAAACCCATATTGCTAGGCTGAAGTGCAGGTAGGAGGATGACAAGTGGCACTTACTTTCACTTTTATCTCCTGATCTGCTAAATCTCTGTTCATGGCAGGAAAAATTTGCTCTGGGTGATTACACTCACGTTTTTTTTTTCTATCCAGCTTTCTTCCCAAGCATGAAAACCCCAAGTGGTGATATGTTCCTGCCTGTGTTGTGATCCTGGGCTGTATGGAAGGATTTCTGTTCTTGAGATGTACTCGCATCTTTCCTCTTTACTATCAATATGTGGGCTTCATTCTGATTATCTCTTCAGTAGATTTTCTATCTACCCTACTTTCAATTCCTGTTGCTATTATTTTTTGCCTAGATAAGGCAGCAAAATCCCCTTAACTGATTTCCCTGATTATCCAGTTTCACTCTTTTTCAAACTTCCACCCTTGTGATTTTTATTTTTAGCATCAAATCAGAGTATGACACTACCTTACTACATAATCAGTCTCCCATTGTCTTAAGGAGACAGTTTAAGATAGGTAATTCCCTTCATAATCTAGTAGTAATCCAACTTTTTATTTATTTATTGACTTATTCAACAAGGCCTAGAACATTATATTTGCTAAATGAATGTTTTTAGACACTAGGAGTAAATCTTCACGGGTGTTACCAATAACGATGATTGGTGCAACATTGAAAGAAATAGTATAGGGAGGCAAAAGTAAGCAAAGCTAGTAATAGAAAAGCAACATCAGAAACTATTCTTAAATTTATGTACTAGAATTTTTACAATTGCTAAGGGATGATACATATTTAAAATAAAATTTAAAGAGTGACAAGAGAAAAATTTCAGTTTTGATGAATAGTGCAAGGATATAGGCTTAATGTTATGGGCTATGCAGATGAAATGTTAAGAGTGCTCTTGAAGAAGTCAGCCTGGGTTATAATTTTTTTCTGCTTACTAACTTGGGAGAGTTACCTGACTTCTTTGAGTCTCAGCTTCTTTGGCTAAATGGATAATACTAGTGTATTCTTCATAAGCTCGTGGAGAGAACTTAATTGACTCAAGTAAAAAGCTCGAATAGTAAGCTTTCAGTCAAACTTAGCTATTACTGTTTTTGTTATTATTAACCTTATTTGTCCAAAAGAGAAAAGAGAGCCTTTTGCTAACTTGGTGTGGTAAGAGTTAAATGACAAAAACCATCAGCTTCCCCCTAGTTTATAGGAAAAGTCCAACTGTTAAACTATAAATAAGAAAAGTAGAGGCGCCTCGGTGGCTCAGTCAGTTAAGCATCTGACACTTTATTTTGGCTCAGGTCATGATCTCATGATCATGGGATCTATGAGATTGAGCCCCATGTTAGCTCCAAGCTCAGTGGGGGAATCCACTTGAAATTCTCACCCTCTCCCTGTGCCACTCCTCTCTCTTTCTCTCAAAATAAATAAACCTTAAAAAAATATGTTACCACCTGATTCTTAGTTCAAAAGCTGGAACTCTTTTTGTTCCCTATATCCCACACAACTAAATTAAAATATTCTATTTAAAATTTAAAATTTTGATTCTGTCTTTTTTCCTTTAAGAGTAAATGCTGCATGACTGATTTATAACATATGTTTCAAACTCAGCAATCAGTTATGGTAGTTATAATTTTTGAAACTGAACTTTTTTTTTTGTAAATTCAGAAAACATTATATAAGGTGGGATAAGAGCAGTCCCTAATCCTTAGAATAGTTAAGAGAGGATTTTAGAGCATATTCAAGTGGTTGAAAAGCCCTCATTTATTTTGGGGTGATTTTCTTGTCCTATGTCTATTTCTCTTTCCTATGTCTATTACCTCTTGGCTCCACTGTTTGGCACAAACATCCAAAGCTACTACGTTTTTTGACTAAGAGCAAAAAAAAAAAAAAAAAAAAAAAAAGAGCTATTTACTATAACTCATTTGGGGGGATATGTGTGAGATGGGGGTGATGGGAAGGAAGATATAAAAACAAGGAAAGACTTAGTCATTTTCAGGGAATCTACTTGAGTTATTTAAGGATGAATGTAGCCTCCTATTCATTTTCTTCCATTCTGAAAAAAAAAAAAAAATGAACTTTGATGAGCTTCGGTCCAGGGAACAAAATGTAATGTTACCATTTGTATTCATGTATCAAATTCGTGAGGTGCTGCAATGGAATGATCCCTTTCTCAGAATTGTGTTTGGAATGTTTGTGTGACCCTTTTGAACTTTAGTCTTTTACTCAAGTGTTAATTCTAGGCAAGATAGTCCACAGACCCAAGATTATGATGTTATTATTAGCTCTCAGAAGACATTAACACCACAAAAATGCAAACATGTTCTAAATATAAGGCAGAGGTTTGTGATTTCTTAAGTATTTCTGTTGTTGATCTTCTCATACAAGAAAATAATATAGCTTTTGAGTAGAAAAATATACTATAATTCTAAAATTTATGTAAATTTTTATTTATTTCCTATTTTCATTGCTTTTTCCCCTAATATGAATGCTACTGTCATCTGCTTTTCATAGAGAACAAAATGTCCTCCAGTTTAAATCCATTTAGGTTTAATCCCTGACTTCAATTTCATGCTACATTCTCTCTAACTAGGAAAAGGAAACAAGTAACACATAGGGATTTGTTTATGAATACACTGTAATCAAAGAATGAGCAGTGTTTTTATAGAAAAACCAGGCCTTTATGATTGCAATCTAAATGGGAGGCAAAAGGCTTGTCTTTATTAGAGAGTAGCACACCGTGTTAGTTTAGAAAGACTTTTCTTAAAAAAATAAAATGGAAATCATAAATATCAGCTCCATCACTGCTTAAACAAAGCAGCCATTGCTGCTTTCAACCTTATTTCTCTGTTCCTAACATATCACAAATTCTTTGAATTACCAGTGTTGATCTGACCTAGCCTGACCTGGAAAGCTGAATTATTATTTCTAAGGATTTTATGAAATATTATCTATGCATGCTCAGATATATTCAGTTTTTGAAGGGTCCTCAAATTTCTGAGTTCAGTTTAAGTGCTGAAATCCTATAGAAATGAAAAACTATACAACAAGGGTGTGAATGAGCTTGTGAGGACTATTACTGTAGAGAAATTACCTTAAACCTCTCTGACAGTTATACAAGCTTGAGTGCCATTTCATTATATTTTGCAGCATCTGTGAATTCAAAGCTATGGTATATGCTAAGGATATATAATGTTCAAATAAATTAATGAAATACTTGCTTATGTGTAATTTTACTCTCTCTATATAATAAAATGATTCACAATTCTCTCAGAGGGTTTTCATGAAACATGGTAGCTCCCTTTCACTTCTGGGTCTGATGGAAGACCAGCGTCTTTCATAGGCCACGCCATGGGAAAACACCATGAGAAGGTGTTAGCTTATCTTAAGTACAAATAGTGTGGTATTATCTCTGAATGTTCATTCACATGAAGTCCTTCAGGGTATGGGAAATAGGTAGCAGGGTAAAGGAAGAGATAGTGACAACAGATGTGTAGGAGGCTATAGGTCATGTAGAGTGACTATCCTTTCTTTCTTCTCTATCTCATGTAATTACCATTAGCTGTTCCCATTGCTCAGACCAAAAATCTTGGAGAAAACCTTGAATATTTACTTTATCTCCACTCTACTACTGATTTTCTTAGAGATCAGTTAGCTTGGGGCACCCGGGTAGCACAGTTGGTTAAGCATCGACTCTTGGCTTCACCTCAGGTCATGATCTCAGGGTCCTGGGATTGAGCCTGAATCAGGCTCCGTACTCAATGTGGAGTCTGCTTGGGATTTTCTCTCCCTTTTTTGCTTTGGCAGCACATGTACTAAAATTGGGATTCTCTCTCTCCCTCTCCCTCTGCCCCTCCCATTTGTGCTGTCTTTCTCTCAAAATACATAAATAAGATCATAAAAAATCAGTTGACTCTAGTTTTAAAATTAATTTATCTAACAGACAAAAAAATAAAACAGAAGATCTGAACAACAAAATTAATGACTTAACTGAGCTATGTAGAACACTGAACCAACAATGACAGAATTTAACTTCCTTTTAATGCACATGAATGTTTAGCAAAATTGACCATATGATGAATCATAAAACAAGTTGAACAAATTTCAAAGGATTAAAACCTTTTAGTATATTCCCCTACCGTAGTGGAATTAAGTTAAATGATTTAAGAGAGAGAATTGAAGTTATGTTGATACTAACATTAAGCATCATGCCAGTGAACATAATGAAACTCACTCATGCTGAAGAATTTTTAGTGTGTCTTAACAGGGCTCCTTGTAACTTAATTAGTTATTATCATTGGCTATCCTTAATAAGAAATGCTGATGACAAAGTAGATTCAGATGTCAGCAGTCAAGAACTAGCTCGAGGCTGACTGATTTCTGTGTAAATAAACACATTAGATAGGATTAAGTAATTAAACTCGGAGTGGTATTTTAAAGTCAAAATAACTATTAATTCATAACTTAGCTCAGAACTTAGCCATCTTAATTCCCTTAAGACCTTAGCAAGTTGCCGTAGAAGCAAATGGAAAGATATTAGATTGCCAAGTGATTACTATAATTTTGATAATTTTCTTTAAAGCTGTCTTTGCATATATTAAAATATATTTACCTTGAGGTCTTAACACAACCTGATCCAATTAAAAATTTGAAGATCAGAGTGTACAATCAATTAAAACAACAACAGGAGTCAAGTGCTCTATGTGCCTTATGTTATTTCTTTATTGTATTTGTTGAATTGCTTTAGTTAGGGATAACTACTAAGTAATGATTTACTAATCCAAGAAGCATCTCTTCAAAATTATCTCCCCATTGCTTCCTGTGTCAGCACCTGATTTTCATTCATCCTAGCTTAGACATTCTACCTTTGATTCAGACCTAAAATTCTCATACCCAGGAAGCATATGTATTAGCTATGTGACTCCTTGGTCTTGCCAGTCTAGGCTTTAGCATGAATTTCTCCAAAATCAAGGAAGAGGGAACATGGTAGGTACAAAATCTGTCTGCCTGGCATGTGCATACTGGCTCCAGAAGAACCTAGTAGGTTACAGTAGTTATGTCTAAAGTGGAATTTAAATGTGGATTAGCATCTTGATCCCTTCCTTACTTGGTGAAAAAAAATACCATCATCATAAAAACATACTGATAATTTTAAGATATTACAAAGTAGTTTTTAATATTACGTAGTTAGTGGCAGATTTCAATGATCCTCCCTTGATCTTACCACATTTTCTATAATTTCATTTTTTAGATTCTGTATGTCCTATGTACAAAATCTAATTGTTAAAACCTTAGAATAAAACCTAAACTGCCTGGTTTAAGGTCAAAAGGGAACTTAGACACATAATTCACTAAATCACTCAAAAAATATTTCGGTGTGGTGGACACATTTTCTGATGGATGGTAGGTATATATAGAATAAATAATTTAAAATCATTGCTTTATGAAACTTACAATATCGTGCAGAGGATGGTATTCATCAAAGTCAAATAAATGTGAAAGAATAACAATGATGACTATTATGAAGAAGTCTTAGTGGTAAGGTTTCTGTGAGAAAATAGTGTTCGAGCTGAGAGCTGAAAACTAGTAGCAAATCAGGGAACCCCCTCAATATCTGACTAATTCTCCAGAAATAGTACCAGTTCCTTAATACTCTTATGATTACAGTTTTAGCTATCATTATTTTTTGAAAAGATATTGTAGATAGTTTTCTGTTTTTTAATGATTATTCTGAATTGAGAGATAACATCATTTTAATAGTATTTCCATTGGACCATGGAAAGAGCAGCACAGGGAAAAATAAAGAAAATGAATGAACGGTTATTCTTCATTTTCTTAGCTTTTGGACTGATTGATTTTGATATTACACCATGCAATTTCTTTAGCCTTTTATGAAAGGAATAGGGATCAGCCTATCTATTTGGAGTCAGGCTTGGTCTCTGGAAACACTCTTTTCTTGGTAAGAGAACCAATCAAAAAAGTTTACATGAAAAAATTCATTACAGTGGCAGGTTGATTTATTGGGGAAATGTTTTCAGATTTGAACTGGAAGTGTTTTGGTGTTGTTTTTTCTTTCTTCTTTCTTTATTTTTAACTGACTGGGACTCTTGAAAAGACTTTATTAAATAAGTGGTTTCTAGAATAGAAAATTGCTCAAGATAATGTCTTTTCAGCAAGTAGGATTCCCTATTCTTTCTATTGCCAAATTTGAAGACTTCCAGTTGTATCATTTTATCAGCTACTAAATACTTATAATGTTGATTTTCAAAAAGCAAATTCATTCTTCAACTCTGAATCATGATTTAAGTGAACACAATAAAATTGAAAGAAGAAAATCATAATCACACCATCAACATTATTTTATAAACTTTTAAAATGTTTTTTAAATTGTAAAAACACATTATGAATAATTTTTGATGGATTTAGATAATATTATTGTTTTTAAGATTTTGTTTGTTTGAGAGAGAACAGAAGCAGGAGTAGGGGCAGAGGGAAAGAGAGAGAAAAATCTCAGCAGACTCCCCACTGAGTTCAGAGCCCAACTGGGGGCTTGATTCCAGGACTCTGAGCAAAAGGCAGATGCTTAACTAAATGAGCCACCCAGGTGCCCCTTAAGAATTATGTAATAGCATTATTTTAAAAAATGAATGACTGTTTGGTTGTATCCTATATTTTTAGTTTATTAGCTCACACATTAAAATAAGATTGTGGCAAACCCAACCGTAGCCTTAGTTGAAAGAGCAAACTGCTAAAAAGGTAATCTGTGCCAATGGGTCTAAACTGATACCATTTGTTTCCATATCGCCAGAAAGTGGTACAAAGCATGATATATAGTAGGCATGCAGTAAATCTTGAATTTAATTTTTTCACACGTTATTATTATTATTATTGATTCTATTTTAAGTAAAAAACTCTCAGTGTTTATCAAGTCTCATGTTTTTATTTGCTTTACTTATGGATGATTTATGAATAGAGTTTGATATTGAAGTTCATTACCATGGTAGCAATCATAATCTCACAAACTCTAGACTTTTTAAACGACTTGATAAGTAGCAAAAGGGATGGATAGCTTCATTTGTAGAGTGACATTTTGATGGCTAGCACTGGTAGAAAAAGAAAGAATGATTTAAAAAAATGTAGGTATTCAGGTAAAAATTTGTAATTTTGACTACCTTTTGGGCCATGGGAGAGTTTTTGAATTTACTGGATTTCAGAGATGGATATATTAGCTTATCTATAATTTATAAAACATTGTACAATAAAAAGTACAGAAATTATAAGATTTAGAATCAAGAGACCTGGATTTTAGGTTTCCCTCTGTAAGGAGTTAATGATACCATATAATATTTCTGAGTTTTAGTTTTCTCATTTATAAAGTATGGATAGTATTCCACTGATGATAGCACAGGGTTGCATCAGGAGTACCAAATGAAATCAAACATGTGAACACATATTTTAAAGTATGATGCAAATTACAGCTATAAGAGTTACTGTTCTTCATATGGAAGCTAATTTACTGTGATTTTCTACGACCTAAGCATAATGGAGAGTGGATCCTTGTCACTCCATTTCAGAATGGAGTTTCTTTTTGGGTATGAAAATGTTCCAGAATTAATTGTGGTGATCATTATGCAGCTTTGTGAATATAATAAAAACCACCAAATCTAACACTTTATTTCATTTTTTAAATTTGAGTATAGTTGACACACAATATTATATTAGTTTTAGGAGTACAAGTTTGTACTTGATTTGACAAGTTCAAACATTATGCTGTGTTCACCATAAGCATAGCTACCATCTATTCCCATGCGTCGCTATTATAGTATCATTGACTATATTACTTATGCTGTGCCTTTTATTCCCATGACTTATTTGTTTCATAACTGGAAGCTTGTATTTCCCACTCCCCTTTACCCACTTTGCCCATCCTACACGACTCCCCCACCCCCACCCCCACTCCCCCTCCCCCGCAACTGTCGGTTTGTTCTCTGTATTTATAGGCCTGGTTCTTCTTTTTATTTGTTTATTCATTTTTTTTTCTTTTTCTTTTTTCCTAAGATTTCACATATGAGTGAAATCATATGGTATTTGCCATTTTCAGTCTGACTTACTTCATTTAGCATAATATCCCCTAGGTCCATCCATGTTGTCTCAAATGACATGATCTCATCCTTTTTTTATGTCTGCATATATTCCATTGTGTGTGTATGTGTGTGTGTGTGTGTGTGTGTGTGTGTACCAACACATATATCAAACCTTCCTTTTCCATTCTTCTATTGATAGACACTTAGGTTACTTCTGTATCTTGACTACTGTAAATAATGTTGAAATAAACATTATTTATTAATAAATAAACATTATTTACATTACTGTAAATAATGATGCATATATCTTTTTGAATTAGTGTTTTTGTTTTCTTTGGGTAAATACCCAATAGTGGAATTATTGGATCATATGGTATTTCTGTCTTTAATTTTTTGAGGGTTCTCTATACTTATAGTGACTGTATCAGTTTATATTCCCACCACCAGGGTTCCTTTTTCTTTATATCTTTGACAATACTTGTTATTTCTTGTCTTTTTGTAAATTGCATCCATTTGTAAAATGGATGAACTGAATGGTATGGTCATTAAATTTTAATAAAACTGTTGTTTTTTTTAAATCCACCATTCATACTTGCCACTTAAGAATTTTAGCTGGATATCTTTTCACATCGATCTCAATAGTCTGGTCAAATCAATGGGTTTCTATTCTTATACTTCCTCTCTATTGTCACTCAAAAAATCACCCTCTGATTTGATAAAGTCTCTAAGGAGGCAATCCCATGTACTGTTTAAGGGCAAGTGTGTTAGAGCTCGTGTTTAAACCCCAGCTTTGTCACTTTCAAGCTGTATAATGATGATGCTCTGGTTACTCTATAGTGAGGATGATAGGAGTAACTCATCCATTGGATTGTGATGTACATTTGGTGAGTTATTGTAGTACAGGACTTAGTGCATTGCCTGCCACATTTAAGAGTGACTTTTACTATAATGATCCAAATCTAAACTGTGGCCCTACTTGTGTAGGTATCATCAGACTCACTGAAGTGTTCTAATAAGCAGAGAGCTCTCCCTTGAGGACTCTATCCTTTAACAGTAGAAAACATGGACTCTGGGAAACAAACTGAGGGTTGTGGAAGGGAGGAGGTTGGGGAGATGGGATAACTGGGTACTGGGTATTAAGGAGGGCATGTGATGTGATGAGCACTGGGTGTTATGTGCAGCTAATGAATCACTGAACACTACATCAGAACTAATGATGTACTATATGTTGGCTAATTGAAATTAATAAAAAAAATAGGAACTTCAAATGAAAACATTTTCTTTTTTTAAAAAATTTATTTATTTGTTAAAGAGAGCGAGCGAGCACAGGCAGACAGAGTGGTAGGCAGAGGCAGAGGGAGACGCAGGCTCCCTGCCGAGCAAGGAGCCCGATGTGGGACTCGATCCAGGATGCTGGGATCATGATCTGAGCCGAAGGCAGCCGCTTAACCAACTGAGCCACTCAGGCATCCCCTGAAAACATTTTCTTTAATGACTGCCCAACTCATATTTATGCAAGGGTTTTTTACCTGATATGATTAATTTCCTTGGAAGGCAGAAACAGCTGTAGTCTTTTAGATATTGTTTACTTTTATATATGTGTGATGGGAGAACATGTGTATGTTAAGTAACATTTTTTTCTTGATATGTATGTGTGTGTATGTATGTGTAATATATATTGGAGATATATATACACAAATGTATACATATATACACATATATATACACACATACACACATGTATACACACACATATATGTATACACACACACATATCCAGTATAGCCTTTGTATGACCCCAGTGAATGTACCTGGCACATAGTGGTGTTCAGTAAATTCTTGAAAAATAAATTGATGAATGGGTTCAGAGAATATGAGTTTATTCCCAGTTTCAGTGAACTCATGCCCTGGTGCTTAATAGTAAACCTGGTATGTTGTTATCACAATCACCTTGTGTTTATATATTGCATTTTGCTTTCTTTTTTTTTTTTAAGATTTTATTTATTTATTTGACAGAGAGAGAGATCACAAGTAGGCAGAGAGGCAGGCAGAGAGAGAGGGGGAAGCAGGCTCCCCGCTGGGCAGAGAGCCTGATGCGGGACTCGATCCCAGGACCCTGAGATCATGACCTGAGCTGAAGGCAGAGGCTTAACCTGCTGAGTCACCCAGGTGCCCCTGCATTTTGCTTTCCAAAGCACATTTATATCTTATTTTTATAATAGCATGACACATGTGAGATATGTATTTTATGATTTCAATTATGCATGCCATAATTGCATGTTTTTTTTAATACCTGCCTAGAAACATTTCATAAGTTGTATATTAACTCATTTCATCTTAGAAGAATTTCATGAGATAAATACAACAGGTAATATAGTTCTTCTTTCAAAGGAGAAAAAATAACCAAAACTTCAAGGAACATAGTAATAATAGGATTAGACACATTTTAGAAGTGAGACAAGGATAGACTTAATATTTCATTTTGTCTTGGTTCACATACCCATCCTGGTACCAACCTCTGTGGCCTGAAGGAGGCAGTGCTTTAATTGGCCAGATTTGGCACATAGGAGCTCCACAGAGCCTTCAAATTACATGGGCTGAGAGGGAAGCAGGGAGAATTCTTCAAGTGAAAAGGTGGTAGTTTTCAAAAGAGGGACTGGATGCTGTGGTGGTAAAAACGATAGCTGGGTATTTTGCCATCTATCTAGCTTTTACAATTGCTTGTGATTGGCTTTCTATACTTCTATATTTCTACAAATACCTACTTATGAAATGGTCAGTTGCAGGTTGTTTTATCACCTATTCCTTTACTCTAATGCCCCTACCAGACTGTACCCAGACCGTATAAAACATTCTTATAGATTTGAAGTAGTCATTCTTGCTGAAGCCTTTTTTTTAATTAAGGAATTTTATTTTAATATCTTTGGCAAATTTAAATTTCACAATAACTTAACATTGTTTTTAAGTAAAAGACAAAAGAAAAAGCAAACAATAATATGTGTGAGAACAAATATTTAGTTCTTTTAGTAGTGAATAGAGTAGAAATAACAATGACAGGGATCCTTGAGAAGTAAAGAGAATTTTGTCTTTCTAGGAGAGCTAAAAAAAATTTTTTAAAGCTGAAAATTTGAAAATAGTATGTGTAAAACTGGATCAAATAATCAACAAAAATAGCAAAAATTCTTGAATATATAAGATCATGAAAATCACACATATATGTTTAAATATTATTAGGGCCAGAAAAAAATTATTTGGTTTTGGAAAATGGGTCACTTGTGTAAATTTAAAGCTCCATCTGTCTCTGAAATGTAGGCTGGTTTTTCAGACTTCAAATAAAAAGAAATTAAAATGGAATAGAAATAACCATAAGCAGTCAAAAGTCTTCATTCCAGTTCTTTTTTTTTTTTTTTTTTTTTTTAATGGTGTAGAAAAACGGAAGGTTTCTAAGAGCTGGCTCTCCTTGAGTTCTACAGTTCTAAGTAATACTTTGAATCTACAATGGGAAGGAATGTTAAAGACCATGTATTCCATCCTCTTCATCTTACAGATTTGGAAACTGAGGCACAGAGGCATTAATTTATCTCAGTGAGCAGAGCTGGTTATTTTCAAAACTGGTTACCAAATTGCCAAAAGCAACGGATGAGAATTTGGTGCAAAGGGAGAGAAGAAAATGCTTTTTTCTCACTTCTTCTGCCCTAAATGTTGGACCACTTATGTCCCTTCTCACTTCTAGAGAAAAGAGATCAAGTACAAAGAGGAAGGCACTGTCAGGAGAAGAGACACAGCAGGAGAACCTGAGGGATGCCGTAGAGGGCACATCTTCTAATGTGGTATAATAATGATGCTCTTTCCAGGGAATTAGAAGAGTCTTGCCTTGTTTCCCTTGTTCAGGATTTAAATTCTAAACTTTATTTGCCTCATAAGTATACTTTTTGATGGTGCTAGAGAGCACCTAGGAGATATTTTGAGCTGCAGTCTCTTAAAATGCTTCTAACTTGACTTTTCTTGAAAGCTATAAATATGTTTACAAACTATTTTCGGATTTTTGAAGGTATTTAAAGAGAAGATTTATACTTTTCCTTTCTCCATGAGTTACTGCATCAATGAACTGATATTCTGTAACAACTAGAGAAGAAATCTCTCCTCTTGGTCTCAGCCCTCCATCCGAACTTCTTATTGAATATTGGCTATTTTTCAGAGAATAATGTTCTAGACCATAGGAGAACTTTGCTTGAGGACATTTTTATTATTTCACTCTAAGGAAAAGTATTTCATCCATGGTTATTCCAGCTGCAGAGGAACTGATCAAGTATTCCCTCTGTGCTATCATCTTTTTTTCATCAGTAGGGGCACCTGTGGATTTAAAACGATTTTAATCCATTTTCTTCCAAAGAAACCAGATTGGCCAAATTATTTCTAGTGTTAACCCTCCTTCTCTCACCCAAGATGTTTTTAGATTCCTCATTAAAAAATATAGATAGATAGATAGATAGATAGATAGATATAGATATCTATAAATATATAATATATAAATGAGACATTCTGTTACCTATCAGTAAATTCTCAGCCTCTTAGACCAACACTCTGTGATCTAAAATTTTCCTGGTGAAGGCCTGCTTCTCTGCTTCTCTATGCATATAAAGTGCTATCATTAACTGTATTCCAGATGTTTGGCTCCTCTGTGTTTCTGCATACCTTAGCCTGAAGCACTGATCTGAGTTTTCATGAAATCAACTTGATGAAATTACATTTCAATTGCTACCTTTCTATCACTGAGAAATACTGGCATCTGTACTTAATGTCTGGAAACAATTTCTAAAACTCAGAAGCTCTGAATGAAAATGCTAACCAGGAATTTATTTTGCATTATATTAAAGAAGAAAAAATTTAATGTGTTTTATATCATGCCAAAGCCCCTTAAGCAATTTTCTAAAATGTTGCTATAATATAAATAAATGCCTATGTATAAGCAAGAAATTATATTAGGGTGTAAACACTTAAACCAAATAGCAGTTACTTTATATGAAACAATATGTGTAACATACCACAATCTAAATAACTTTTTCATGTTTGCTCTTTATTATATTTCATATTAAGGTACACATTGCATATTCAAAAACACTATAAGTTAAGCTATGCATATATTATACATTATGGATAATTTAAGAGATTTTCAAGGTATACTTTGACTACATTTTTTTTTTAGCTACCTAGGAATTGACTTTAGATTCTAATATCTTGTGACCTATGAAGAGCTGCAACTGGTTTGTAATAAGATTATTTACAAGTATTATCTACCCCCAAGATTATAAATTTGCAAATTCCTCAGGGGCAGAAATCTATATTGTTTTTTCTATTTCTTAGATGTAGTATTCAGTAACTATTTACTAACTGAATATAATCCATGCCTAAGTGTTACACCTGAGAGAGAAAATTTTTATATTGCAAACACTCATAGGTTAAGTGAGTCCCCAGTCACTTTCTTTAACTATTAAGCTTTCATAGGTGGGGAATAAAATAGTTTTAAAGCAACACTCATTTTCACCTGGAGCTAATGAACATGATTGTTAGGTGATCTAATTCATTAGGCATTGATACTTAAACATTATTGCAAAACTATATAGTATCTTATCTTTTTATACTTAAATAACAAGTCCGCTGGTTGAATGGAATCAACACACAATAGACTAATCTCATATTTCTAGAAATGGGTTGTAATCGAAGTCTACTCTTCGATGAGTATTTATACAGGAAACAAGATCCACACAGGACAGTTTCCCATGTCTAGCCATTTGCCTGTATTTGGTACCATGGAAAACTTAATAATTTGGAGTTGCCATGGGGAAGGAAACAGCCAGAAGAAAAGGAAAAGAATGAATAATGGACTTGGGAACAATCACGTGGAGATGATTCTCACTAGAGAACAATGAGACATTGTGGCAATACTGTTAAATTATTGCTAAGAGATTTAGAATTCCAAGAAGCTAGAGTCTATTGGGTACTGTGTGAATAATAAGAAAGAAATTGGTCACATTTGGCTTAGGAATAATTTTAGTTAATGATGCAACAAAGTCAATAGGTCATGGGAGTTCCATTATCTTGCATTCAGCTGACCTCTTTTAAAGAAGAGTTAAGTATTGACATAGACCTATCAAAAATGCATGACTGACCCTTGTTTGGAGATTTTAGGGTCTAGACATATCAGCTTGGTTTCTTTCTGTTTTCCCTCTTGATCCCAGAGGAGTCAAGTCTGTAACTAGAGCTACAAGAGTAAATTTGGCCAGATGGTTTGAAAATCTTTTCAGGGTATTTGTTTTGACAATGCAGTGTGGTCAGGGCTAGATCCCTTTCCAGACTTCTGGGCCCCAGTAATTTGTCCTGATTTCTTCCAGCCCCCGATACTCCTGACTATGACCTCTACTCTGCTGTGCCCTGAGACTTTGTGCTTTGTTATCTATAGTTGTATTGAACTAAATAAGAGTCTTCTAGGAATCAAGAGTATGGTCCTGGTGACATCACTTGGTTGTAGAGGGGTCTCTTTTAGTCTTCCCATCCAAAGAGCCCTATTATGGATTTCATTATTTAAACACTAGTATTGTCATATTTTTTCTAAAAAAAATTTCCACAGAATATCTACTGAAATTTCTAACGCGTGGTACTCAGACTTTTTTTGCTTTTAGCACGTGAAGCTTTCTAATTAACTAAGCTGGTCTCTGTTCCAGCATTGTTCCAGGTGGATGGGAGAGCTTGAGCTTATTCCACCTATCATATCCTACCTAGGTCAGGTTTTCTTTCCTTCCCCTTCCTGTTTCACTATCAGTTACTCAGACCTCTCTGCCCTTTCTTTCAGGGAGATACAAGATTCCTAAGCTATTGAAAAGGAGATTATTTTATATAGGGCAGATAGGATGGGGGTTGAGTGTTTTGAAAGCATGAAGGCATCCTTTCTGCTGGACTCCTCTGCTGTCTATAATCAGTGAGAAGGGCAACTAAGACAGGACTTCGGAGCAGATGTTGTGCACTTAGTTCTCACTCAGTACACGTGGAGGGAAATGTCTCTGAGCACCCAAACCGTGATACAGCTACTCATTCTGCTCCCACTTGCTCCCTGTATCTCACTAGTCCATGTGATACACTGTGCCACAGAGAATTGCCCAGGCAAATTGTTTACTGTCTAAACTCCAATTCCAGTACTCTTGTCATTTCTCTTCTCTCTATCCTCCACCCTGTTGAACTTTACCTAGTCTGGGAATCTGCGTATATGTGTTAGGGAGAGGACTTGAATCTTCTAAATACTTTCTGTCCCTCTTCCTCGTACTGCGGCTTTGGAACATGAAAGCCAAGAATTTGTTACCTTTGTTCTCTGATTTTGAACTGCCAGGACTAGGGGTCCAACTTACTGAATCATAGCGGGCAGAATGGAGCTCACTAGTTAACACTTCAAAATGGTAACACCCTCCTCTTTATCTTCTGACTTTAAATAACAGGGCTACTTGTGGCAAGTGTTTTCCCCTGCAAAGTGCAATCAGGATGCAGTACAGATGCTGCGTATCACTGTCTTAGCACTCACTGTTATGTAAATCGTTTGTTTATCAGTCTTTCTCCCACACCAGACTAAATGTGTTTTTTTTAATTAAAATTAAAATTATAAAAATTGTTGTAAAGTATATGTAACATTCATATTATAGTGCTACCATCACCACCACCCTCCACACAACTCTTCATCTTCTTAAGCTAAAGCCCCAGATCCATCAAACATTAACTCCCCACTCAGACTCCTTCCTGCTCCCACCCCCTGCAACCACCATTCTTTCTATTTCTATGAGTTTGACTACTCTTAGGTACTTTATATAAGTACGGTCATGCAATATTTGTCCTTTTGTGCCTAGCTTATTTCATTTAGCATAATATCTTTAAGGTTCATCCATTTTGTTGTAATCTCAGATTTTCCTTCCTTTTTAAGGCTGATTAATATTCCATTGTATTTATATACCACACTTTTTTTTTTTTAGATTTTATTTATTTATTTGACAGAGAGAAGGAACACAAGCAAGGGGAGTGGGAGAGGGAGAAGCAGGCTCCCCGTGAAGGGAGCCTGATGCTGGGCTCGATTCCAGGACCCTGGGATAATGACCTGAGCTGAAGGCAGGTGCCCAATGAATGAGCCACCCACATGCACCCCCTTTTCCCCCCCGCTACATTTTGTTTATCCCTTCATCTGTTGATGGACACTTGGGTTGCTTCTACCTTTTGGCTATTGTGAATAAGAACATAGGCATATACATTTCTGTTCAAGTCCCTGTTTCAATTCACTTGGGTATATATCCAGAAGTAGAGTTCTTGGACCACGTGGTAAGTCATTTTTAATTATTTAAGGAACTGGCCATACTGTTTTCCGCAGTGGCTATACCATTATATATCTCTGCAGCAATACAAAAGGGTTCCAATTTTACCACACCCTTGCCATCACTCATTACTTTCTTCTTAATTTTTGTAATGTTTGTAATAATAGTCATTCTAATGCATATGACAAAATGCTTTTGATGGCTAGAATATTAGCTTCATATTCATACTCCTATCTATTCTAGATGATTCTAATTGATATTCATTATAATAAATTATATGATTCATGGATTTAGGTTAATTCTAAGGAAGAATTTCTTGATAAGCTGTGCTGTCACACTCTCACTTCTTTTTTTTTTCTTTTTTTTTTTTTTTTAAAAGATTTTATTCATTTACCTGACAGAGAGAGATCACAAGTAGCAGAGAGGCAGGCAGAGAGAGGAGGAAGCAGGCTCCCCGCTGAGCAGAGGGCCCCATGCAGGGCTCAATCCCAGAACCCCGAGATCATGACCTGAGCCGAAGGCAGCGGCCCAACCCACTGAGCCACCCAGGCGCCCCTCACTTCTTACTTAAGTTCCATTCCTAGGTAGGGTGTATGCGATAAGGGAAGATTTTAAGAATTATTTGTTAATTAAAGAAATGATCATGACAAATTGTCAATAGTTTCTCTCTCTCTCTTTTTTTTTTATGTTTTATTTATTTGTCAGAGAGAGAAAGATACAGAGCACAGCAGGGGGAGTAGCAGGCAGAGGGAGAAGCAGACTTCCCACTGAATGGGGAACTTGATGTGGGATCCGATCCCAAGATCCTGGGATCATCCCCTGAGTCGAAGGCTGATGTTTAACCGACTGAGCTACCTAGCATCCCATCAGTGGTTTCTTTTACCTGTGGGTGGACCTTTGTTTTGGGAAGAATCACTTGAATGTTTTATGTATGTATTTTATGAGAATGTGAAAAAATTAGCTACTTTTTGTGCTGGGAACAAATATCCTTTTCCAAATTACTTAATATGCCAAGCTTAAAATAAATTGAAGGAAATTCAGGAAGGTGAGTAAATTTACATAGGAGTCAAGAGGATAGGGAGCAAAGATATGGAGACATTAGCTTGCCTTTTCCTTGAAGTTCAATGTTATTAGAACCCATGGATTAGGGAACCTAACCAAGAGCAAATGCCAAGAATTAGACAGCAGGTTTCCTAAGAGGTCTGGAGCACAACTCCAGGGCCTGTGTTGTCCTGGGAGAAGGCTGGAAACCCTGGCTCTATAGATGCCTCTTGAGAGTAGGCATGTATGATGTGTGTGTGTGTGTGTGTATACTGAAAAAAAGTCTATGTTACTAAAGAGCTGTAACATTGGATACCCAGACTGGATGCAGAGACATACTCTGAGAAACAGTAGGAGCAGTGAGGGGAATCTTTTATCTTCATTGATTTGGGACTCACATAGACTTTGGGACCCTAGATTTGGTGGCAAAGAATGCCCTAGTCATTATGAATTTGGGCAGCAAACCAGAGCTGTGTTGGATTTCTTCTATTCTGTACTGGGGAACAGGCAAACCTGAGTCTCTAAATCTAGGTAGGTTGTGTGTAACTCCTGGCTCTGGACTTCAGTGTCTTCATAAGTAAAATGGGTGTGGTGATATCTCCTTCTCATAGGTTTGTTGTGAATGTTAAATACATAGATACCTGTGAAAGATTCATAATGGTGCCTATTATAAAGCAGTTCTCAGTAATGTTAGGTAAGAGAAGCAAAGAACAGAAACCCTATTGGGAACTGACTAAATTTTCCACTTTTTCTCCATAAGTATCTAGAATCACATGTGAGACTGAGTGGTTTATTATGGAATTAAAGATTGTGGGGGGAGAAAAGACTATGTAGACTTTTATTCAAATAGTAAGAGGAGCATGAATGTCATTTTTTACCCTAATTTGATGATGTTGAACATATTTCTTTTCATGTTTGTGTGGGTGTCTTTATCAGTTTATCTAAAGTACATCTCAAACTGTAGTGTTAACTGATATTTCTATCGAGTGATAATCATTCTCAAACCACCTAGGCTAAAAACTGGATCCTGCTTTGAATCCCTTTTTCCCCCCATGGTGTCCACATCCAGTCATTCACCAAACACTCAATTTTTTCTTCATAAGCATCCTTGAATCTGTCTCTTCCTCTCTATTCTCACCTTTATTTGTTCAACTAGTCCCGACAAATTCCCAATAAGCTGCACCTATTCAAGTGCCACAGGACAGAAATAGATTTTATGAGCTTGTATTGAGTTGGGAGCAAATAGGGCTGTTCCCTGGCAAAACTTGAAGTAGGTAAAGTTTAGCTTTGGCACCTTACATTTGCCAGCTTTTCCCCAGAGATGAGAAAAGCTGACGTGGCTTCTGGCCAGGACTGCACATCAGCAAGGAAATTCTCTATGGGTTCAATACTTGCTAATGCCATCCCACTCAGCTGCAGAAAGAAGGTAAGCATCTGAGTTTGGTCTATAAGCTTTCCTACATGTAAGGCTATTTGCTCCATGAAGATAGGGTATGCTATCTTTTTACTGCTGTAGTCTAAACATATAGGATAACCAGAAAGAATTACAAGAAAGACAAAAGTATCAAGACTGTCAGTGTCTTTAGAAGGATAAAAATTTGACTTGGCTGAGGCAAGTGTGGTTTCAGTCATCAGGAAAAACATTCAGTGAAGAAGCTTCCCTCCATCACTCTCACTCTGCTTCTGTGTCCTCACCTCTTCATGCTCAGGCCTGGAACTTTTGGTTTGTTCACTGTGATTTTTAAAATTCTGAAAGAATTAAACTTATATCCCTCTCCAGCTTCTGATTCTACATATGTTGATATTTCCCTTATCTATGAATATAACAGGTGAGAATAATATCCAGAAACTTGTCCTATAAAATGTATTTATGAAATGTGAATGTAAAATAATTTAAAATGTTCAATATGCTTTTAAGAATTTTTCCCTTTCACTCTACATATTCTGATGTACATCTCTAATTGAGAACAATTTCTCTAAAGCAATAGGCATTTTAGGTTAAGTATGTGTCCTCATAACCAGATAGGTCTGAATTTAAATCTCAGCACCACCATTTGCTAACTCTAGATTTCCTTCAGCATGTTATCTAACCTCTCTGCATCTTAGTTTCCTTCCTTACTTTACTAGTTTTTTTAGTTTTTGTTTTTAAATAAATAATATGTAAAATGCTTACCTCAATGACTGACCCATGGAGAGCACCCAAAAGAGAAATTTCTTTTTTTTTTCTTTAAAGAGATCATAGGAATCAGTTCACCTAAGCCTCCTCTTTTTCAGATCAGGAACAGAAGGTTTGGGACTAGAATCCAAGTTCCATGACCCCTTATAAACTAGTTGATATCCATTAGAGAGCATGGGTTTTGGAACCTGATGAATCTGACTTACTCTGGATTTTTCCAGTTACTTCATAAACTTTATTTAACTTTTCTTAGTCTTAGTTTTTTTCACCCCAAAATCAGGGAATATCTGCCTCTGATATATAGAAAACACTGAGACAATTCTTGGCATAATGTAAACATACAAAATGTCTTTGTTTCCCCTAATGACATACCAGTGATGGGGTAGTAGTCATATCAGCTCCAGGCACAGGCAATTGACAGGAGAGAAAGGGGCATTATCTATAAGAATTTAGATAAAGAATAAAACTGGCTGAAAATTGCCTTATTTTTATTATCACGATGCACAGTAACAATAAACATTCTGAAAAATTCTTTTTTTAATTGTTATGTTCAGTTAGCCACTGTTTAGTACATCATTAGTTTTTGATGTAATGTTCAGTGATTCGTTAATTACGTTAACACCCAGTGTTCATCACAGCATGTGCCCTCCTTAATACCCATCACCCTGTTACCCCTCCTCCCACCTATGTCCCCTTTGAAACCCTCAGTTTGTTTCCAGGGTCTGTAGTCTCTCATGGTTCATCTCTCTGTTTGATTTCTCCCCCTTCAGATTTCCCTGCCTTGCTCTAAGGTCCTCCATGCTATTGCTTATGTTCCACATATGAATGAAAATATATGATAGTTGTCTTTCTCTGCTTGACTTACTTCCCTTAGCATAATCTCCTCTAGTCCCACCCATGTTGAGGCAAAAGCTGCGTATTCAACCTTTCTGATGGCTAAGTAATATTCCATTGTATATATGGACCACTATTTTCTTTATCCATCTGTTGAAGGGCATCTTGGCTCCTTCCACAGTTAGGCTATTGTGGACATGGCTGCTGTGAACATTGAGATGCATGTGCTCCTTCTTTTCACTACAACTGTATCTTTGGGATAAATATCTAGTAGTGCAGTTGCTGGGTCGTAGGGAAGCTCTCTTCTTAATATCTTGAGGAACCTCCATATTATTTTCCAGAGGGGCTGTACCAGCTTGCATTCCCACCAACAGTGTAAAAGGGTTCCTCTTTCTCCACATCCTCATCAACATTTATTGTTTCCTATTTTGTTAATTTTTGACATTCTAACTGGTGTAAGGTGGTATCCCATTGTGGGTTTTTTTTTTTTTCCCTAAGATTTTATTTATTTACTTGACAGAGAGAGGTAGCCAGAGCAGTAACACAAGCAGGGTGAGTGGGAGAGGGAGAAGCAGGCTTCCCGTGGAGCAGGGATCCGGATGTAAGGCTCAATCCCAGGACCCTGGAATCATGACCTGAGCTGAAGGTAGACTCTTAATGACTGAGCCACCCAGGCTCCCCTCCTTATGGTTTTGATTTGTATTTTCCTGATGGCTAGTGATGTTGAGTATTTTTTTCATGTGTCTGTTAGCCATTTATATGTCTTCTTTGGAGAAATGTCTATTCATGTCTTCTGCCTATTTTTTTTTTTTTTAGATTTTATTTATTTAATTTGACAGAGAGAGAGAGAGTGAGAGAGGGAATACAAGCAGGGGGAGTGGAAGAGAGAGAAGCAGGCTTCCCACTGAGCAGGGAGCCTGATGTGGGGCTTGATCCCAGGATCCTGGGATCATGATCTGAACTGAAGGCAGACACTTAATGACTGAGCCACCCAGGCGCCCCTCTTCTGCCCTTTTGACTGGGTTATTTGTTTTTTGAATGTTGAGTTCTAGAAGTTATTTATAGATCTTGGATATCAGCCCTTTATCTGTAATGTTATTTGCAAATATCTTCTTCCTGAAAGTCTTTTGTTGGTCTAAGTTCTAAGTAATTGTTGAGAATATTGTTGAGATTAATTGTGTGTGGGGAGGGGGATGCTTCAAACTGGCATATTTTTTAGCACGTTTCCTTAAAAAAAATTGTATTCTACATGAAAGTTAATCCTGAGAAGAGTTGGCCTTTGGCATATACAGATGATGTTACAGTTGTTCATTTTGAGAATGATTTTGTAGTGGAGTGGCCTTTGCCTTTTCCTCTATCCTCGAATCAACCCATGGCTTCAGGCTGGTGATACTCACAATTTATCAGATACACCTGTATTTGTCTAAATCCAAGCTTAGTTTCCAAATGAATCTCTTTTATCTAAGCATGGATATGCTAATATGGCACTCTCCTAATGTCAATTCTACTACAGTCAAAAGCTAAAAAGAAGATGCAGACGTCAAGTCTTTTTACTCTGGCAGGGGAATGGTCAGAGGGAATTTGATTAATCTGATATTGCCAGGAGAAAAAGTCTGCCATGGAAACATAAGCACTAAAGTGTGTTTTTGGAAATAACAGGGGAATGGAGAGTCTGATCTCATGAGATTGTGTTTTAAAGCAAGTGACTGAAAACATATCAAGTGTGATAAACTATTTGGAATATGGTGACCATCTAGTGTTTATATTAGAAACAGAGGCTGATAAATAAAATTTACAATTAAAAAAAAAGAAAGAAAGAAAAAAGAAGTAGAGGCTGAGACTTGCCCTTAGAGTGATGGCCCAAAAGAAAGCCAAGCAAGTTAAAAGGTACTGGCTGGGATACACTCAATGAATCAAGGAAAACATTAAAAGTATAATGGGATAGAAATATTAAGTTCTATGAAGGGAGAACTGATACAAACTTGGATAAGCACAAAGGAAAAATAGAAAAAAAACCCCAAACATATTAATTAAGTTAAAGAAAAATAGAGCAGTGAGCAGGTAGTGTTTATTAGCCATTCCCAATCCCTTCCCGTGCCACATCCCCTTTTTTATGCCCACCTGCAGCTAGAGCATGCAAAAGAGATAATCACTTTCTTGAAGTCTCTTGCAGCCAGAGGTAGCATATAACCCAATTTTGAGCAATGAGATACAAAGAGAATTCTATTGGGGATTCTGCAGAAGAAAATCCCTTCTGATAAAATGAGAGGGATCTAGGAAGAAATCTCTATTTCCCTCCAACTTTATCTTTTCTTTGGAGGATGTTGTTATAGAATTGAATGATGCTTGGAACTTAAACAGTAGTGCTGCAACAGTAAGAGACAGAGCTGTAGCACAAGGGTAGCAGAGTAGAAAACTAAAAAGGCCTGGATCCTTCTTGGCATATTCAAACCACAAACCAACCTTGCAATCACCTGTATAGGAACTTCTTTTTTAAAATTTTAGGTAAATAATATTTTTATTTTCTTTTATCGATGATACAGAAACACTGTGTTCTTACTAATATATTAAGATGTTATTAATGCATAATATTTTAAGAAAAAAAATTGAGCATGCAATGTTTTAAACAGTTCTTTTTAAAACATTTTAGGGGCACTGGGTGGCTCACTCATTAAGCATCTATCTTTGGTTCAGGTCATGATCCCAGGGTCCTGGGATCGAGCCCCACATTGAGCCTCATATCAGGCTCCCTGCTCATCGGGAAACATGCTTCTCCCTTTCCCACTTCTCCTGCTCAGTTCCCTTACTTGCTGTCTTTCTCTATCAAATAAATAAATAAAATCTTTAAAAAAAATAAAAAAAAATTTTATGATACAAATATTAATGGTCTGATTGTAAGGTCAGATTATTTTAGTATTTTGTCTATATTATATTTGAAAAAAGATAACAGGGGAAGAAACGTATGTTTTGCTCTAGTTACTTAATCATGACATTCCTCTTTCAATTCTATCTACTAATGGTGCAAACTTTTTCTTTTTTTTTTTTATCTGATCCTCTTTGTTGAAATAAATGTCTTCACATTGTGTAGTCGTAGTCAGGAAATCTGTTACTTGCAGCCAAAAGCATTTAAACTACTAAAGAGAATGATATGAAATTAAGCAGAGAATTAATTAAGCACCATTATTTAGACAGATTTCAAATGATACAACTCATTTTCTCTACACTTTAGGCAATAGAAAGAACAAAAGAAAATGTGCCTTTTATTTCTGGTTCACACTGAGAGACAGGAAGAAAGTGATTTAGGATCTTCCTATTCACCAAACAAAAAAACCATCTTATTCTGATTTATTTATGTCCTCTAGAGACTAAAAATAGCTATGCTATATATGTCTGAGGGAAATCAAAGCCATTGCCTGAAACACAGTTTGTCAGCATAGCTTCCATCTGACATGGTGCCTTACATTATGCAATTCTTAAAACTACACAAATGGCTTCAGGGCAGGCATTGGATACTAGAAATCAGGCATGGAAAAGTACAAATACAAATAAATACAGAAGCAGTGACAAAATATTAAGAAATTAAACCCAACCGTGTATTAAAGGAATAACATGAAAGCATAGAAATAAAATATTAGTAAAACTCTAGATGCGATTACTTAAACAGTTAAAAGGAGGAAAATATATGATTATCTAAAGGGGTCTCTAAATTGTCTATTATTTCCAGTTTCTGTCCTAAAGAAATTTACCAAGCAAAAGGAGTAAAGAATTCTTACATATTTTTACAGTGTTTTCCCAAACATTTGCAGTCATCTTGCCAAGTTCTAAATCAATAGATTTTTATTAAGTAAATGTTCTTTTATTAAGTTTTTCCAAAGCAACTAATTCATTTTTCATCAGTGTTTTGTAATGTTGATCAAATCGCACAATTATAATGACAAAAAGAGATCAACTATATTTCATAACAGGTGCAACTTCATCTTTGTAAATATAAAACTCAACTGGTAGGAAAATGCTCCTTAGGGCTACCAAAGGATGGCTTCCTAGCTGCAAATATTCAGCTTTTTGTTAGTTTGGTGAACAGAGAGAATAGAAAGCTTTGGTTAATCTGGTTAATTTATATCTGTGCTGTCTGATACTAAAGCCACTAACTACACTTGGCTATTAAGTGCTTTAAATGAGATTAGTGTAACAGAACTGAATTTCTAAATTTCACATAAAGTTAAATTTAAAAACTAGTACTCAGTTCAATCATTGAAAAACTTTGAAGTACATTTAGAGCAATTTGGATATGTAAATTTACTTTTACAACTATGTATTTGTGAAATTTAAATATAAATCAAATATTTCTAACAAAAATTTGGCATCTGAACTAAGACGTACTGCAAGTATAAAATATCTACTAGATTGTAATAAAAGAATGAAAACATCTCATTAATAACCTTTTATCTTGGTCACATGCTGAAATTATAATATTTTGGATGTAATGGGTTAAATAAAATATATGCTGAAAATTAATTTTATCTTTTCCCTTTCCTCTTTTTATGGTTACTAGAAAATTTAAAATTATATATTTGGATTACATTATATTTGATTGGACAACACCAATCCAGAAGTTTCACTGGGGAATTTTCTACTATATCTATTAAAATGTATAATGGACTTATCTTTTGACTAAAGAAATGTATCCTGCAGAAACACTTACATCTGTACCTTTACAAATACAACATTTTACTAATGTGACTGCAAATGATAGAAAACATCTTACTAATGTGACAGCAAATGGTAGGACACATTTTCAATGATCTTCCAATAGGGGTAAAAAACCTGTTTCAAACATACATATCAAATGCTAAACAGTGATGAAAGAAAATGCAATACATATACACCAGAGAGATAGAAAGATGGCCATAATACTGCAAAAAAAAAAAAGATAATGGAAATACATATATATGTATATAATGAAATCCCACTTCTACTAAATAATTAAAACCCTATAAAAAAGTATGTACACTTTCACTATTTTCTATAGTCTTCAATACTCTCTGCAGTTTTCAAAAAGCATGTATTATAATTTAAAAATAAGGCTAGTGACATGGGACAATGTTTCTTCATGTTGATCTATATAATTCTGTTCTAGAATAAAAATAGCTATAAAAGTAATTTTCAAAACTGCTAATTTGTAGAACCACCCCCTAGGCAAAATTATGAATGACTTAATTTTAGGTATAGAAAAGATTATAAATATGTTAAGTCCTGCTAATGTAAAATTCTCATGGAATTTGGAGATAGTGGGAGAATGCAGACTGCTGATTTCCTCACCTCAGATAATGGAAAGTTAATAGATAGTGCCTAAAAAGTTGTGATTTAAGAACTACTTATGTCCAAAAGTTTACTACAAAGAATTAAATGTAATATCACAATAAAATTATTTGATGATTAGTAAGCTAAATTTTCACCCTTCTTAACAAGGAGTGAAAAGAAATTATCTGTCAGTAAAGTAACAGTTACTGAGATTTTTTTAACATTTGTCCAGCCTTTATTTGTTGACTGGGATAGATATATAATAAACTAATAAAATTAGTGAACAAAATAATTCTTTTTTTAATAAAGATTTTATTTATTTATTTGACAGAGAGAGAGATCACAAGTAGGCAGAGAGGCAGGCAGAGAGAGAGAGGAGGAAGCAGACTCCTGGCTGAGCAGAGAGCCTGATGTGGGGCTTGATCCCAGAACCCTGAGATCATGACCCAAGCCAAAGGCAGAGGCTTAATGCACTGAGCCACCAGGCACCCCAACAAAATAATTATGATCCAGATAAATGTTATGAAGTATAAGATGAATGTTACAAAGTAAATAAAGTGGGAGACTAAGGATACTTAGTGTTACAGTGATACTTAGTCTGCTACTTAGTGTGATATAATCCTTAGTGATTACATTTATCTGTGATGACCAGAAAACTTAATTAACAGTGGCTTAAACAATAAAGAGTTATCTTTCTCATGAAATATGAAGTGTGGGTTTTCAGTATATGATTGATATGGTGACAGGAACTGATGCCATTAAGGAACAAGTTTCTTCCTTTCTCCCTGTTCTGCCTTTCTTAGCAAGAAAGCTTTCTGTCTGCATTCCAGCTAGCTTTCTGTCTGCATTCCAGGGAAGAAGGATGAAGTAGAAGAGACCACAGGCTAATGTCTCACTGGCCAAAACTGTGTAGTATGGCCTCCTCTAGCTACAAGGAGGCTGAGAAATGAAGTCTGTCTTTCCAATACCTACATGCGAAAGTAAGAGGAACGGCGTTTGGATGGGCCCCGCAAGAATTGCGCCTTAAACTAAGAACTAAGACCTCAAGGATGAGAATGAAGCCACACAAAAACCAGGAGAGTAGTGTTCCAGGAAAATCCCTGTTGGTGACTCAAAGACAGAACAGAGGCCAGTGCAACTGAAGCACAGGATGCAACTAGGAGTTGTAAGAGATGAGGTTAGAGAAACAGGCAATAATCAGATCATGCAGGGACCTATAGGTCACAATCAGGCATTTTGATTTTGTTCCAAATATATAGAAGGGTTTTAAAAGGGAGAGTAATAGAATCTGGCTTCACAATTTAAAGACTTATCTGGCTGCTATATAATTTACCCTTGGAAAACAAGGGTTTGAACTGTGTGAGTCCATTTATATGCAGATTTTTTTCAGTAGGTAAAGCACTGTATTTTCTCTTCCTTGTGATTTTCTTAATACATTTTCTTTTCTTGGGTACCTGGGTGGCTCAGTTGGTTGAGCAATTGCCTTTGGCTCAGGTCATGATCCTGGAGTTCCAGAACTGAGTCTCGCGTCAGGCTTCCTGCTCGGCAGGTAGTCTGCTTCTCCCTCTGACCCTCCCTGCTCTCATGCTCTCTCTCTCTCTCAGTCTCTCTCTCAAATAAATAAAAATCTTTAAAAAAATACATTTTTTTCTTTACATTACTTTGTTTTAAGAATATAGTACATAATACATATAACATACAAAATATGTGTTTATTTATCATTTATATTATTGGAAATATAAATATAAATATAAAAGTAGTCTATTAGTAAGTTTTGGGGGAGTCAAAAGTTACATGAGGAAGAAAAAAGTTATATGTAGGTTTTAGACTGTGTGGGTGGTTGGTGCCCCTAATGCCTCATTGTTCCAGGATGATAAGAATTGGATTGAAATGAGGCAAGGTTTGAAACAAGGAAACCAGTTAATGCCGGGTTTAGCAACTCAGTTAGGAAACAATGGTGGTTTGGAGTAAGAAGAGCAGAGATGTTGTATACAAATGGAAAGATTCAAGATATTTTTTGGTCAAAGAGCATTTTTGACTTGCTGATTGATTAAATAGAGAGGAAGGAGTAAAAAGAAAAATCAAGGAAGACTCATAGGTTTTTAATATGAGCACCCAAATAGATCATGGTGCCATTTACCGAAATGGGAAAGACTATGCTATGACTTAGTTTGGGGCAGGAAATAAAGTGGAATCTAGAATTCTATTTTAGAAGAGTGAAGAGTTTTTTGGGCTTATTATGCATGCAAGGGGGCGGCTGGTTCTATGAGATCAGAGCTCAGTCAAGAAGTCATGATTAGAGTTAAAAATTTTGGAGTCATCAACGTAAAGACAGTGTTCCAAGCCATGGATTAAGCATATCATTTAGAATTGTGGTGATAACCACCAGAAGATTAAAAGCAGAATTAGTTAAAAGTTATTTTTCTCCAGGGAAGGAGTTTGGCGTTTATGGGATTGGGTGAGAGACTTTAACTTTTCATTTGGTACTATGCAATTTTTTAAAGCGTGTATTTAATATCATATTTAATATTGTATATATACATATATAATATATAAAAGAAACAAAAAGAAACAGAATGTGAACAAGTAGCAAAAGAATAAAACAGGATACAAAAACCAGTTAAAACTGTATGCTTTGGTATATCCATTTTATGCATTTAAAATACTGATCTAATTATTCATGATGATGGGTGAGAGCCAGTAATTTCACAAGGACAAACTAGAATATTTGGCTTTAACAAAAGTTAAAGAAAACTCATAGGTATTTTAGTGTTCAGTAGCCTACAATTAGCAATTTGGTTTCTTTCAGGGTCTGGGTTAATTTTGGAAACACTTTGGCTACATCTTTCTGAACAAAGAATTTTGGTTTAGTTTGTAGATGATCTCAATGACACAAAGTGTTTAATGAATCCCTTTGGGCCCCGGGTCCACTCTGTTCTTCAGATGCCTCAGTTCATTCTTCTGACATGCCCTCTCTTTACTTTCTTAGACTGACTCCTGAACCCACTGAAACTTCTAAGTGAATAGATGCAGACTTTGGGGAAAAAAGAAAATAGAGATCTGAAAGAACAAGCCAATTCACAAATATGAAATTTGCTAATTTTATTATTGGACAAAGAAGATACCTTGAATGCATGCAGTTAGCCAGCATGTGGCTACAAAGCTATAGGGTATTTTCAGCTCTATTATATGGAAGTAAAGCTATAATTATTATACATCATCCTACTTTCAGTAATAGTCAGCAAATATACAATTTGCATCAATAGTTACATTGAACTTTACTTGACATACTACATTTCATAACTCTTTACCAAGTTTACTCTGACACTCTTTCTTTCATAATTCTTTATCAGATTTATTCTCACACCCTGTTTCTCATAATTCTTTCTCAGAACCTTCTACAGTTGTCCCTGACAGCATGTCTTACATGTATGATTAGTCACGTGCTTCAGGATTTCTCAGTGGTTAGATTTTCTGTTTACCTACACAAAAGAAGAGCATAGAGGATTTTAGGGAAAAGGATGTTAGGGAATAAAACCACACAGTCTTCTGACATTCTCCAGAATGTTTTGGGGCATAGGTATAAGATAGCTAAAATGTGAGAGGTAGGGGAACATGTGGATGAGAGAGGAGAGAGAGAAGCTCAGATTAATTGAATCTTATAGTTTTAGGTTTCTCCATGTGAAGACAATAAGCAAGCAAGAAAGACTCATAATTTTGTGAGTCATAATGAACAAATACTAGATTTTTTAAAAAATGAAGTATAAATGTTAATTTCTGTGATGATATCCCAGTAACTGCCTGTATTAAGTACAAATCCAATAAAATTCAGTCTTCTTATCTGTACATTTAATACACTCCTTTGTCTGAATTTGAATCATCTCCCCAGCTTTATCCTCCTATAATAGTGATTAGGGTGGGATGACAGAGTGCACCCACCTTCTAGGGCCATGTAGTGGGGTCACTAAAGGAACTTTTCAGACTCCAGATATTATCCTAGAAATTGTTGAACTAGGATTGAGTTTCATAGTTCATAGGTAGTGCATGTAGTATATAGGTATATTGTACCCCTCAAATGTTTTGAACTAAAAAATCCAAGAAAAAGGTTGATATCAATTATCATAGGGGAATCTGTTGGTTTGTTTGTTTTTGTTGTTTTGTTTTGTTTTTGCCGTTTTGTTTTGTTTTTGCCTGTTTAGCGTATCTCTATTATGTTTGGGGAATACCCTTCTCCAATTCTTATGCATCTCTTCCCTACGATAATCACAGGGTGGTAGGCACATGATGAAGGCTGAAGAAATTATAATACCTTTCTGTTTCCTTTGGCCACTATAGTTATAGTCCATCTAATACATGATCTCTACCAAGCCAATCATTCTTCTTCCCTGAACTGACATTCAGGTCAGTTCAAAGAAAGAAGTTCTTTTTTTTTTTCCCCCCCATAAACTTTGTAAGAGAAATAGGTTTGAATATGGTAATGTCAGTGACCAGTTTTCCCACCCTACACAGCCAATATACAGATTGAAATCAGACCACAAAGAGGAAAAAAGCAGAGAAATGAAGAATGATAGACAGCCCTAAAATAATAATATCAGCCCTAAAATAATAATTATTATAATAATAATATAGTCCCAATCCTGTCTGAAGCAAGTACCACTGAGTGAATCAAAACAATTCCTCATCCTCCCATTTTAGTTGGATATGTGTCCCTTGCAATAAAAAGAATTGTAAAAAATGCTGCTGTGCTACACATACAAACTCTGTTTTCAACTGGATTTGCTTGCTGTTGTCTGAACATGTACATACAGTTTTTGCTCTGAATTTTGGCTTAGGTTATGACTTTACACAAATTTATTGGAAAACTGCATAATCTATTTATCTAAATTGTATTAATTGTTTTTGTCCCAAGTAAAGTCCTTTCTCCCTCAACCTTCCCTGACAGCGTAAATAGTCTTCCTCTGAACTCTTGGCATATATTTTCTGTGCCACTAAGTAGAAATTTGATACAATATTGCTTTATCACACTTCTTTAATACAGTTTGTATTGTTAATTAATTTGTGTGTGTGTCTCCACAATTCATTTATAAACTCATTGAGGGAAGAAAATACATACTATACTTCTCTATCTCTTTCTCAAAGGTCAGCATAATGATAGCTACATCATAAGAACTTGATGAATATTTGTTGTCTATGTGGCAGAATGAACTGGAAACAGTACCACAAAACAAATAACAAATTAACATAAATGGAGGCTTTGGGATGAGTGATGTTAAGCATCTTTTTTTGTGTGTGTCTTTGGCCCTCTGTCTGTTCCTGCCTTCTGCCCATTTTAATTGTGTGTGTGTGTGTGTGTGTGTGTGTGTGTGTGTGTGTGTTGAATTGTATAATTTCTTTATATATTTCGAATTCTAACCCTTTATCAGATATGTCATTGCAAATATTTTCTCCCATTCAGTAGGTTGTCTTTTAGTTTTATTGATGGTTTCCTGGGCTGTGCAGAAGCCTTTAATTATGATGTAGTCTCAATGGTTTATTTTTGCTTTTGTTTTCCTTGTCTTAGGAAATATATCTAGAAAAATGTTGCTAGGGCCAAACCTTCTCTACTGGGGTTTTTATGGTCTCAGGTCTCATATTTAGGTCTTTACTCCATTTTGAATTTATTTTTGTGTATAGTATAAGAAACTGGTCTGGTTTCATTCTTTTACATGTAGCTGTACAGTTTTTACAACAATGTTTATTGAAGAGACTGTCTTTCCCATTGCATATTCTTGCCACCTTTGTCAAAGATTAATTGACCATACCATTGTGGGTTTATTTCTGGGCTCTCTATTCTGTTTATCAATGTGTCTATTTTTATGCCAGTACCATATTGTTTTGATTACTACAGCTTTGCTGCATAACTTGAAATCTGGGATTGTGATACCTCCAGCTTTGTTCTTCTTTCTCAGGATTGCTTTGGCTATTTGGGTTTTTTTTGTGGTTCCTTACAAATTTTAGGATTGTTTGTTCTAGTTCTATGAAAAGTGTTATTGGAATTTTGATAAGGATTTCATTGACTCTGTGGATTTCTTTGGGTAGTATAGACATTTTAATGATTTTTGTTCTCCCAATCCATGAGCATAGAATATCTTCCCATTTGTTTGTGTCATCTTCAATTTCTTTCATCAGTGTTTATAGTTTTCAGTGTACAGAAATTTCACCTCATAGGTTAGGTTTATTCCTAAGTATTTTATTATTTTTGGTATATTTGCAAATGGGACTGTTTTCTTAATTTTTCTTTCTGCCACTTCATTATTAGTGTATAGGAATGCAATAGATTTCTATATATTGATTTTGTATCCTGCAACCTCACTGAATTCATTTATTAGTTCTAGTGGTTTTTTTGGTGGAGTCTTAAGGGTTTTCAATATATAGTATCTTATTATCTGCAAATAGTGAAAGTTTTACTTCTTCCTTTTCAATTTGTGTGGCTTTTATTTACTTTCCTTGTCTGATTACTGTGACTAGGAATTCCAGTACTATATTGAATAAAAGTGGTAAGAATGGACATCCTTGTCTTGCTTCTGATCATGAGGAAAAAGCTGGTTTTTTATTGAGTATGATGTTAGCTGTGGGTTTATGATATTAAGTATTTAACACAGTACTTTATTTTGTTAGGGTAGGTATTCTCTAAACCTTCTTTGTTGAGAGTTTTTATCATGAATGGATGTTGTACTTTGTCAAATACATTTTCTGCGTCTATTAAAATGATCATATGGTTTTCATCCTTCCTTTTATTGATGTGATGTATCATGTTGATTGATTTGCAAATATTAAACCACACTTACGTCTGAAAAATAAATTCCAGTTGATTGTGGTGAATGATTTTTTTAATGTACTGTTGGATTTGATTTGCTAATATTTTGTTGAGATTAGTGTAACAGAACTGAATTTCTAAATTTAACATAAAGTTAAATTTAAAAACTAATACTCAGTTCAGGCCATTTTGTTCTGGACTTTTGTTTGTTGGCAGCTCTTTGATTATTGATTTAATTTCACTGCAGGTAATCAGGCTGTTCAAGTTGTCTATTTCTTCCTGCTTCAGTTTGGGAGCTTATATGTTTCATGTTGCATGCATAAGTATTTATAAGTGTTATATCTTCTTGTTGGAGTGTCCCCTTTATGATTATGTAGTGTCCTTCTTTGTCTCTTGTTATAGTCTTTGTATTAAAGTCTATTTTGGTCTGGTACCAGTATTGCTATCCCCAGCTTTCCTTTCTTTTCACTTCTTTTGCATGAGAAATGGTTTTTTATTCCTTCCCTTGCAATCTGCTTGTGACTGATATGGTCTGATATGAGTCTCTTGCAGGCCACAGATAGATGAGTCTTGTTTTTTTATCCATTCCATCACCTTGTGTCATTTGATTAGGATGATTAGTCTATTTAAATTCAAAGTAATTGTTTTTTAACATTCCAAATAATTACTGATAGGTATATACTTATTCCCATTTTGTTACTTGTTTCATGGGTGTTTTTGTAGTTCTTCTCTATTCCTTCCTTCTCTTGCCCTCTTCTCTCATGGTTTGCTGGCTTTTATTAGTAATATACTTGGATCCCTTTCTTTTTATTTTTTGCATATCTATTACCAGTTTTTGATTTGTGGTTACCATTAGGTTTATACATAACATCTTATGCATGTAACAGTCTATAGTAAGTTGATGATCATTTAAGTTTGAACCTATTTTTTTTTAAGATTTTATTTATTTATTTGACAGAGAGATCACAAGTAGGCACAGAGGCAGGCAGAGAGAGGAGGAAGCAGGCTCCCTGACGAGCAGAGAGCCCAATGCGGGGCTCGATCCCAGGACCCTGAGATCATGACCTGAGCCAAAGGCAGAGGCTTTAACCCACTGAACCACCCAGGTGCCCCAAACCTATTATTTTTTAAAAGATTTTATTTATCTATTTGTCAGAGAGAGAGAGAGAGCACAAGCAGGGGGGAAGTGGCAGGCAGAGGAAGAAGCAGGCTCCCCACTGAGCAACAAGCCTGATGAGAGACTCAATCCCAGGACCCTGGGATCATGACCTGAGCCAAAAGCCTACACTTAACTGACCAAGCCAACCAGGTGTCCCAAGTTTGAACCAATTATAAAAAGCACTAAATCTCTGCCCCCCCCCAACCCATTTTAGGTATATGGTATCATACTTCACATCATTTTATTTTGTGAATCCCTTGACTGGTTTTTATAGATGTAATTAACTTTACTGCTTTTGTGCTTCCTACTTTTCATACTCCTGCATGTGGCCTTTCCTTTCCACTTAAAGAATCTCCCTTAACATTTCTCATAAGGCTAGTTTAGTGGTGATGAATTCCTCTAACTTTCGTTTATCTGAGGAACTCTTTATCTCTCTTTCCTTTCTGAATGATAGCCTTGCTGGATAGAGTCCTCTTGGCTTCAGCTTTTTTTTTTTTTTTTTTCCCTTTCAGCACTTTAAATATCAATGCACTTTCTTCGGGCCTGCCAAGTTTCTGCTGAAAAATCAGCTGAGAGCCTTATGGGGTTTCTCTGGTATATAATTCTTTTCTCTTGCCGCTTTTAAAATCCTCTCTACCCCTCCTTTTTGCCATTTTAATTACTATAAGTCTTGGTGTGGGCATCCTTAGGTTGATTTTGTTGGGGGCTCTCTGTGTCTCCTGGATCTGGCTTTCTTTCCTTTCCCAGATTTGGGAAGTTTTCAGCTATTATTTTTTTAAATAAATTTTTTGCTTCCTTTTCTCTCTCTTTTCCTTCTGGGATCTTTATAATGCAAATGTCATTATGCTTGATTGTATTCCTGATTTCCCTTATTCTATTTTCATTTTTATTCTTTTTTCTTTCTCCTTTTCAGCTTTATTGCTTTCCATTACTCTGTCCTCCAGGTTGACCCTTTATTCTGCTTCTTCTGGTCTACTATTTATTACCTCTATTGTATTCTTAATTTCATTTATTGTTTTCTTCATCTCCGATTGGTTCTTTTTAATATTTTCTATCTCTTTGTTGAGGGTCTCCTGAGGTCCTTCACTCTTTTCTCAAGTTCAATGAGCATCTTTATGACCATTACTTTAAATTTTCTATCACACATATTACTTATATCCATTTCATTTAGCTCTCTTGCTGTGATTTTGTCCAATTCTTTCATTTGTGACATATTTCTCTGTGTCTTCATTTTGTCTAACCTTCTTTGTCTGTTTCTATGTGTTAAGAAAGACAGCTACATTTCCTACTCTTGCAAGTAGTGACCTTATGAAGAAGAGGTCCTGTAGTGCCCTGAAGTACAGTGTCCCCTGTTCACCAAAACCTGGTGTTTCAGGATGTTTCCTATGTGTGTTTTGTGTTCTTTATTGTTGTGGTTGAGCTGCATTTGCCTTCAGTCCAGTATCTGCAGTATCTCTTTTTGCATGTTGTGGGCAGAGTTTGGTCCTTGTGTTGTTAGTGGACCAGTTAGAGGATGCCTTTGGTCAACCCTCATCCCAGCTGAGTCATACCACGTGTTTGCCTGTGCTGTAGTAGCACTGAACTGCCAAGTGCTCTCCCTGTGTTGTTCCTGAGATTTCATTGGTGTTTGAAGCCTGTAGTCAGACTAGATATCTCCCCAAGAGAGTATTCTTATTTGTATTTTATTTCGTATTTTCATTGGTATTCTTATTTGGTTCCTCAGTAAAGAGTATTCTTATTTGGTTCCTCAGTCTGGGACAAATCTTGTACTGAGACTCAAGGTTATGAACACAAACTGTTAGATTGAACCACTAGATCTAACTGGGAACCGCCTTTGAACTTGTGGGAGAAAAAGAGGCAAACTGGTAAGCAGTCTTCTCCTGCCCTGCTCAGGGCTGGGCATCAGAGAGATTTGCTAAATCTCTGTGGTATTTCACATTTTTCTGACTCTGCAATATAGAAAAGATTGCAAACAAATTAGAGAGAGCAAACAAGTTTTTTAGTAATCAAGTTTCCAGGAACAAGAGGCTTTTTGTTTCCATATGAAATCATAGGTTTGAAAAAGAATATTGTAACAATTCAGCATGTTACTTCCTTACTTTTTCAAGTTCTTCCAGTAGGGAAACCAGATGGGAGGATTATGGACATGACCATCTTGTGGACAGTGTCCAAATTACCCTCAACAAGTATAGGGTTTGGTTTCTTTTTAACTAACTAGTCAAGTCCAAGGACAAAAAATTTATTTAGCATTTGAATAAAATAGCATTTGAGTGATATATGTTTTCACATTTTGAGAAAATTCAAAAATGGGAAGAAGCCATTAACGGAAATGAACTGTGTCATTTATAGATGACATAAGTGTGATGACACTGTGAAGTCTACCTCTCTTTATTACTCCTTTAGGCTACTATTGCACATCTGGTATCTGTTAGTTCCCACAATATATACATTAGAAATGGGCCATGTGTAATTCATGATACCTACACAAAAACATTTCACAAATATGAAACTCCACCTCTAAACTTCCTGCAAATCAGTTGGTTAACTCTAAGTTTTCCATCCATCCTTGCCTTTCCTTTTTTGCATTTACTGTTAGCTTGCACTGAAGGTGGACCAGCTATTTATTTCTGGACATGGGTGTGTGGCTAGGAGTTGTACTTGGTAGGAGGGCTTTTAACACAGTCTCTGAATAAAAGCCTAACCCTTGTTCTTCCCAAGTAAACAAAGACTGGCTGACCCCAACTTTGGGTAGAAATTGGCTTTGATAATCTTCAAAAGTTTACACTTTGTCTTATGACCAATGCTTAAACTCAGTTTGGAAAAATGTAGTTTCTCCAATCAGTGTTTTTTCCTTATTCTTTTTCTTTAAGATTTATTTATTTATTTGAGAGAGAGGGAGAGACAGGGAGAGTGAGCAGAGGGAGAGAGAGACAAGAAGACTCCCTGCTGAGCGGGGATCCTGGCATGGGGCTTGATCCCAGGACCCTGAGATCATGACCTGACCTGAGTAGGATGCTTAACTGACTGAGCCACCCAGGCGCCCTATCTTATTCTTTTATATAAAAACAAATAATATCTAATAAAAGCCATCTCCTCTCCTATAAGAGGCAATAGAGACTATGGGACTCTACCGCCACTGCCAAAAACCAAAAATCTTGCAATCCAAAGATGTACCAAAGAGAAGACCTGTTTTAAACACACTTAGAAATTTTAAAAATTTTTTATTATAATGCTAGGGATCTGATCATCAGAGCTTTATATCTGAAAACCCATTTTCTTATTTTAAGTTGGTTATCCTGTTTCTAATACTTTTAGTAATAGCAGACCTCTAGCAGCTAATTTTTTTGAATTCTCAGATTCCTATGAAAAAAAAGCATTTACCATCCAATGACTGTGTACAAATGAAGGCTGACCACTTCTTTGATGCTTGATAGAAATGTGCAGGCAAAATTAATAGTAACTCAATTTCATCTATTGGTAAAAGTGGATACTAATTTGTATTTATGTGCCTTTTATGTGGAAAAAACTGGGGTGTGTATAAATGCAAACCAGTCATTTTATTGCGGTAAGTATTAAAAGCTTATTAGATTAATTATAGATAGAGGCATTTGGTTCACTGCTAATAAGAGATATTTCAAATGATCAGCATTAACTAGATAATGGAAATTATTGTGATTTACCATTGTCCAAAAGAGAAAATGTGTTTTTCCTGATTTATTTGTCCAAACTTCTGAGTGCCCACAAATTCACTAAGCACCTTTTGGTATAGAACAATTTCTATGTGTATTTTTAGAAATCTACAGCAAATATCTCAAGGTACTGCTGGCTGATCCTTTTATCCTAGTTAATTAGACCAAGTAAACATATCTAGTGTTTGCTGTGGAGCAACTCATAATCTAGTATGCCTAGAAGCTTGAATGTAATTTAAAGTTGATTTGCAAGAAAGATTAACATAGATCAGAAAAGCTGACTTCATTAGACACAGTAATATTTTTTGAGAAATTTAACTTAAGTTTAACAGTTATTCTACGTATAAATGTCATGGGAACTCATAAAATTGTTTATAATGAGCAATATATAGAGGAGAATTAAGAACAAACTATAAAGATGTTCTTCATTTGATTTTCAAGCTAGAAAAATATTTGACCTGGCAGTCAACATAGTCAGACGGTTGTGACTGAAGAGTTGCTGAGAGTTCCCTCATGATGCTGGTGAATGATTTTATTGGTTGACTAGGGTAGTTCTTCATGTTTATTAACATTTGAGAAGTAATATTCATGGCCAAAAGCACTGGTAAATTTTTCCAAGGTGTTTGTTGGCTTGCACTGTAGATGGCTTTACTTAGGATGCTAGTTCCTTTGATATTTGTCAAGATATAAAAACAGGTATTTCATACATAATTATCCTACATGTTTCCATGTTCAACTGCTGTTGATGTGTTTATTTACTCTGAACTGATTTTTCATTCATACTTTCGGTACTTAATAAGATACCAAAGACAAAGTAAAATAAGTAAAATAGGGATGACTTTAATTTTGGACTCTGTCTAAATCAGCTTAAGGACAAAAAATCTTCCTCTGTGTTTATCTAGACACAGAAGACCAGATCTAGGTGAGGTGAATGGGGCACTTGCTCTGGTATAAGATTTAGGTGGGCTGGGCCAGAGAATGAAGGATCTTTCTTCTATGGAGTATGAATATTACTCTATAGGTGAGGACTTAGCTAGGACATCTGAAGCAAAAGAGTGATGTGATCAAATCTTCCTTTCAGATCTTTCCCCAAAACCTACTGAAAAGATAAATGAATAACAATAGTAGAGAATAGCAATAATGCTAAGACATGAATGTAATGTTGGTGGATTTTTATTAGATAGAGCACAGATGAGACCAATTAAAGGAGCCACCAAAGACTCCTAAACTTCTTAAGAAGGTAGTGAGGGATTTCATCCTTTGTAGGAAACGAGGAAATGCTGATCTACCCCCTTAAGACCTCCTAATTTGGAGGGGTTAGAGTTGGTTAGTGACAGTGATGAGCAGTGGTGAAATAGGGCCATTTGCCTAGGGGCACCAACATCATTTAAAGATGAACTCAAACAAGAGATAACATCAAAATAAAAACTCGTTACCTATACCATGATAGGAAAAGACTGATGTTGAGCACTGAAACCATTTAAATAAAGTGTAAACAACTGTTGTCTGTTTATAAAATAAATGTAATTTTTGAAATTGATGATAACTTAAAAATCATCCCAGATTATAATAAAAACATTCCAGATTATAAACAAAAAGCAAAACACCACCAAAGAGAGGATAGGGGTGTTAAGGAAAGTACAAATATGCCAATTACTTTGTCCTGTCATTGAAAAAGCAAATAATGGCTTTTCATTCTTGACACTGATAATTAGGGACTAATGGTTTAATTGTAAGATTTCAAGTAAAACAGCATGTATCCCTTCCAAGTTGCTAGACCTAAAAGATACCAAAGAATAAATGAACCATATAGCTAAACCTATTTTAGTATATGTGCTGCCGAAGCGAGCACCATATAGCTAAACTTAAAACAAGCAAATGAAAAATGGCCAGGAGGTAACGCATAAAATGACATCTTTTATGATACATGTAAATGGTAAAGCCCAAAGAGATAGGATATAGAAGGGATAGTAATTAGCAAATTCCACTTCAGGTTTGCCTCAAATCTCAGTTATAATGTCAGGTATAATGCCACAATTTCCTTTAAGTTTATCTGTGGGCTCTCACCTTTATGAAAGTAATTTGAAGGATGCTTTGAAAAATAATTTCCTTCTCATGGTTCAGTTTCTGAAACCCCAAATTCCACAAAGACTACTTCCTCTTTTCTTTAAGTTAGGCATTCTATCTAGAAAGCTGTTACATGAAATTTTCAATTTCATCTTAAATCAGTCATCCAACTTTTTTGTTTGTTTGCTTTCAAATGTATTTTAGTGTTTTTATCCAGTTATCAACTACCAATGCCAAAGCTGAAATAAGAAATAATCTTATTTCTTAAGATTAAGTGAGAATAAGATCATATCCTGGCATGACCCAGATAAGTACTGACAGCCAAAGTATTTGTAACAATGATTTCCTTGCTCAAGTTTTCACTAGTATGAAGTAAGAAAATAAGAAAAATATAGTGAATTTCTAGAACAGTTTAATATACTCATTTGTTTCTGATATAGTAGATTCTTACTCAGTTTTGGTGTTTAAGATTTCTTTGTTTTAGGAAATCTAACAATTTTCTAAGTGTCCATACTTGGCAAAATAGACTATTACTATTATTAACCCTATCCTAGTTCACTTTTTTATCCTCTTACTATTTTACTCTTAAATGCAATCAGAGAGATTCCCATGCATTCATCCACTTATATCCTGAAAAACTTTTGAGATGCTGTATCAAGGACTGGTCTAGGTGCTTGGAACACAGCAGGAATAACAAAAATATTTGTTCTCGTGGATCTTAAATGCTGACAAGGATGGATTCAAGTTATAAGCCAATTAGTATATAATATATCGAGTGGACATAAGTTTAAAGAAATAATTGAAGCAGAGTAAGGAGACAGTGAGTGGTGGGGTACTTCATTTGATAAGGTATATTTGATCAGGTATCTTAATGAAGTGAGGAATCATTCCAGGAAGTGGTTTTCTGCTTGGCATATTCAAAGCTTGTGAAGAGGTCTTTCAGACTGGACAGCAGGGAACTAGAAAGACGTGAATGAGATGAGATCTAAGGAACAGCTTTGATCTCTTAGCAGAATGGCTTGCATATAATTCAATAAACTTTTCTCCCTGTGACCCATACCTGTACTTGTCCTCCAAAGATGACATATCCTGATAGAAAACCCAAGTTATAAGAACTTTGAACAGTCAAGGAAAGAGGCAGTAGGGTGACTGTGCTAATTAGGTTATATTAGGTTATAAGACAGACATTTTCCATAGCTTGAGAGAGTTAAATCTATAGTGCCAAAGTTTTAACACAAATATATGTAAAACACATGATGAAATAAAAATAAACAACTAAAAATTATTTGCGGCAAGATGTGTTGAAGTTAATAATATTTTGAATTTTTTCCAATTCTTTTTGAGTGCATCAGTTTGGATAAATTGCTTAGAGGTAGGAGTAAAAGATATAATGAATAGTCATTTTATAGTCTTGATAAGTTCGTTTGGGTATACTTTCGAGAAGTTAAAGAAGTACATTGCTTTTTGACTGTAACAAATTCACTTGCAGTTTAGGCCAGTTCTTCTCTTTTAACAATACTGAAGGAGCACAATTGAGTGTCAGATGATAGATCACTGAAAATAATTTTTGATAATGGATCAATGTGATGGTTTACTAATACAATTAGTGTGCAGTTTTTACCACATAACATGGAAGGAGTCAAAGAATTAAGTAACACTGGTATACAAAACTCCTTCCATTTTCATCTATATAATTTCCCAGCAATTATACCTATAAAAAATGAAGAGTGGGAATGGAATGTTTGTTAACCCCGGTCTCATCCTAGAAATAAGTAGCAAACCAACTGCAAAAACAACTATACCTACTAATTTACATTTCCAATAAAATTTTACTTTTCTATGTCAGGTAATTATCAATATTTATACTATTTATATCATATTGATTAATTATTTACTATTATTTGAAATAATTAAATCTAGAAGAAATATTTTAACACAGCTTTATGGTCTTGTAAATTTCAAGATTTTATTTATTTATTTGACAGAAAGAGAGATCACAAGTAGGCAGAGCACCAGGCAGAGAGAGAGGGGAAGGCAGGCTCCCTGCGGAGCAAAGAGCCCAATGTGGGGCTTGATCCCAGGACCCTGGGATCATGACCTAAGCTGAAGGCAGAGGCTTAACCCACTGAGCCATCCAGGCTCCCCTATGGTATCACAGATTTAAAAAACATTTTAATTTATGTACAGATTTTTGTGTCAGGAAAGTAAGATAGGTTGGTTAAAAAAATAATTTCAAATATAAAAATAGATTGGATTAGGGTAAAATTCTGTAGGGGAAGTGGAATGGAAATACAAGTTTTGAGCAGAAAAGGAAGCATTATGAATGAAATTTCTGATTTGTAAAGAAGAGCTAATTCAATATTTAATTAAAATAGAGAATAATTTTTATTCCTTTTGGATATAAAATATAGCAGTTTTATTTACATGTCAATATTTAAACAGACCAGAAGTTATATTGTTTATAATACAGATTTATGATAAAAAAATTATGGGTAAGTTAAAAATGTGCAAAGAGACATACAATTTGCCAAAATTCTTTCTAGTAGTATAGGAGTAAAAAAAATTAGAGGTTATTGTCCTGTGATATTTCTTGGTATAGCCCTTATATGTAAACACTTTCCAATTCTCCCCTGCCTTCATTGCAGTAAAGGAGCTGAAATAAAATCAGATCCCAAGGAAGGTTTAGCAGTTCTAATAAAACCAAAAAGGATTTCCACTTCCTATCATTGACAGAGAAATCAGACAAGCTATGTGCTCTGAAACTCTGGGATTCTTTAAGTTGAAAGAAAGTGTTCTGAGGTTAATGCTAAATAATATTTTTTCCCATTTTTTCAAAAAAACATGAAAATCAATAGACTTTTTCTATTTTTTATTTTTTCCTTCTTAAAATTTTATTAAAAGCTTTGGTGATAGCTGTTTCTTGTCTATTAGTGATCTTTAGTTACTGAATTATTGAACTCAGTATTATTTATTATAGTGTACAATATATAAATATTTTTATCTATTATGCATTATAGCATATGATACATAAGCATATTATTTATTATTTATATATTATTTTTTGTTATTGAATTAAAAGTAGCAAGTGAATATAGAAAAACCTAAAAACAGTTTATCATACTTGATTTGATAATTTATTTTTCTTTTCAGAAGTTGTGTGCTAATGATTGTGACTTTATATTTTGTGTGTATGTGTATGGGTGTGGTTGGGGTTTTTTGGCCTTTTTTGGACTAAGAAAGTAGCTTCTTATTTGTGTGAAGGAATTAAATATGGGATTTCAAAATATGCTAAAAAGATTATGGTATTCTGAAAAGGTCTCCATGATGTCTCTAGCCATTTGAACAAATTTGAAAACCATTAAGGAGGATCATTGCTTGTAAATTATTAAACAATCTGAAGAAATCAGCTAGTTTTATTCAGAGTGTCAAAATGACTAGAGTTTTACCTATACCCACAATACATTTAATATGAAACAATACACATTTCCTTATAAAATTATTATTTGTAAATGGAATTTCTCTAAGAGGACTTAATCTCCAAATGTAACCCTTATTTTCTTAAATAAGTACAAAGACCACTCAAGATGAAATTCTGGATTTTCAAAGCCTCATTAAGTAGTATGTAGAGTATTAGAGTAAATAATGAAGAGTTATTGAAAATTTTCAAGCCCTAATAAAAACCAGAACCATATTACTTTATGTCCCCCCAGCATGTGCTTTTTAGTTCTGCCTATGGATCAATAATTTTGTTTAAAACTTCATGTCTATTGACAGGGGTTCCTGACAAGCTGGCTTTTTTGCATTAGCCTCTTCCTGGAAGCATCTCTTTTTCTATTACATTAGAGTATCTTTAGAGTTGACTAAGTGTATCAGCTGCATATACCTATTATTGAAGATGAGGATGTTTTGAAATCACTTAAGAAAAGGCTTGCTTATAGAATTTATGGAAACATTTCCAGTGTTTCACTTTTCACTTTCTCATGAATTCTGGGTGAATAGTTTTCTTATTTGGATTACAGATGCAGTTTTGTTGTTGTTGTTGTTGTTGTTTTGTTTTTTTTAAAACAATGTGCTAGATAAAAGATGGGCTTTAGGAGGCAGGTGATGTAATGAGCAGTGGGTGTTATATAAGGCTGATGAATCATTGAAATCTACTTCTGAAACTAATAATACACTATATGTTAAGTAATTTTATTTAAAAAAAAAGAAATAAAATGTGTGTGTGAGAGTGTATGAGGAAAAACAAAAAGAGAGAGAGATGGACTTACACGAATCTTTCATTTCTCCCCAGCTTCCGTTAATGCCTATGTTCTATATATGAGAATTATTTTTTTAAGGTATAACACACACATTTAACAACCAAATCTTAAGAGTGCAGTTCAGGGGCGCCTGGGTGGCTCAGTGGGTTAAAGCCTCTGCCTTCGGCTCAGGTCATGATCCCAGGGTCCTGGGATCGAGCCCCGCATCGGGCTCTCTGCTCGGTGGGGAGCCTGCTTCCTCCTCTCTCTCTGCCTGCCTCTCTGCCTACTTGTGATCTCTGTCTGTCAAATAAATAAATAAATAAAAATCTTTAAAAAAAAAAAAGAAAGAGTACAGTTCAGTCAACTTTTCTGTATGTACATGCAGAGAAAGTACTTTGGTAGCCCCTTGAAGGTACTCCTCCCAGTCAGTATTACAGCCCGAGGTAATTACCCTCCAGTGTTCTCTCACCATCGATTAGGTGCACTTGTTCCTGAACTTCATGTTATCATGCAGTATGTCATCGTTGTGTCTGTTTTCTTTTGCCCCACATAATGGCTGTTCACAGAGTATAGTTAATCTCTTTAAAGGCAAATTTGAGGCCAATAAATGAATAGGAGAGAAGATTTTTAGGTTTGGTCTGGTCTGGTTTTTGTTTTTTCCTAACTGAAAAGAAGGTAATCCCCTTGACAAGATCCTGGTAATTTGTCAAGTCATACCTCCCAAATGAGTTAGTCTTAGGGGTGGTAGTAAGTGCTGGCTCCTCAGCTTCTGAGCACAAAGTAGGATGGCACTGCTTGCCACCTTGTGGTTGGGTGGGGCCACTATTTTTGGAAAATATGTGTCATGTGCAGAAATGACACATATCACTTTTGAGCTGGAGCATTTGGTGCTGCTTGACCCTCAAAAGCTACTTCTGCCAAGATGACCAGGATGTTTCAGACAGGGGATGCTTGGTTAGCCAGGTCTTCAGTGAGGATGGTGCAGAGCAAAATCACCAGCTGGTGGACATTCATGTGAGAAAGAAACCTTTGTTGTTTTAGGCTGCTAGGACTTGGTACTTCTTTATTACCAAAGCATAACAGTTTCTGCCAAGCAATTCCAAGGGTGAAAAGGAAAATTGGGTAGGAACTTGGCTTATATTTCCAGCTGATAAGAGTTTCAGACATGGTGTTGGGACTTACACACAACTCATAAAGGGGTCCATGTCTCTTTTGTCACCTTTCATATGAGTCCTAAACAGATGTGTCCCCAGCAGCTACTTTTTTCAAAGTTCAGTGACTTTCTTGAACTGGTTATTCTTCAGCACAGCTCTCTGATACCCTTCCTCTTACTTCCCTTAAGAAATCATTCTCCAAGATGAGAGGTTGAGATGACAGTTTGGGAAACACTTGCTGATAGACTGATTTACAATCTGTAATTTCCTACAGTGAGTATTCTTGCTTTTCTCCAATATGAAAAAGCCAGGATGGTGTATGAACATTATGAACTAGCTTTGTGACATTGATGTGTTTCAAGGGATCACATGCTGCAGATTTTTGAGTCTTATTACTGATAGGAGTAATTGCTTCTGCCTTTCCACCAATTAATTAAATAATTATTTTGTTTATTTTTTCACTAGACATTTATTGAATGTTTTCCATGTGCCAGGGACTGAACCAGGAACTGTGATTTCAATGATGAATAAATTACAGACTATGTCCTAAAAGACTTTGCTTTCTGGGAAGGAAGATCAGAAGATGATAAAAGGACAGTGAAATGTGAAAGAGCTATAAAGGCGACTTGCAGAGGAAGTGATTAACTCTATCGTTAACTGTGGTGGTGTAAAGTTCAGGAATAGCTTCACAGAATTGGTGGTTTTTTAACTAAATCTTGAAGTTATAGGCAGTTTTTTTTTTTTAAGAGAAGAAGCATAAACAAGCATTACATTTGATACATGCATCAATATTGACAATATAACACAATTCAATTTCTTAAAAATTTCAGATTCTCAAAATTGAGCAAGATATATCGACTACTTTGCAAGGAAAACATTTTTAAGAACTTGAGTTTTGACTTGCATAATTTTTATTGTAATAATGTGAAAATATATAATAATTTAGAGTAAACTACTTATGCTATAGCCTTTTACTGCTTTAAAATAAGAATAAATTTATAGTATATCACACTTTTTAAAAAAAGTTTCAAAACATTCTAGACAAATTTGGAGGGCTTCTATGTGACTTTACTAAGATTCAGGAAGTAATTATGTTTCATATTCTGGTTAAGTTTGGAATTATTTTTGCTAAAATTGGTTACCAAAATACCCAAATTTTGAAAGGGAACTCTAGAACTAATAACATTAAAATTAATTTGATACGATAAATAGTTTTAATTAATTGCTAAAGTTGAGCTTAATGGTTTGAAAATGTGCTTTGGTAGTCTCTTTTTCACTTGTGGTTAACGTGATTCCTTAAATTTTGCTTATGATGGACCATCTTCTAAGTCATTGTCATTAATGCTGTTGATATTCTTTCTGTTAAACAGTAAGCTGTTTTTAAACTACTCTCACATTATTTTAATGACTCAGTCATTTCAGTGGTTGTGCTTGAAATTATAATACTGGAAAAGGTTTAACCATCTATTAACAAAATATTCTTCATATTCTTACTACTACACTTATTGCTAATGATGGTTCACAATTTGGTAGCTATAGAAATAGAATGAGTGACGTATATCTCTTCTCTCTCTCTCTATATATATATGGATTAATTAGCAAAATGTCAGTCCTTTTGAGTAGACCTTGCTTATGCTATGGTGTGTCCTCTCATCACTCAATTCTCCTTCACTGAATTCTACTTATCTCTATTTGAAATAGTCTGAAAACATTGTTTTCACATTTGTCCTTTCATTTGTTAAATATCATTAACACATGAAGGTTGCCTCTGTTTTTTTCCTCCACTGACCCAAGATATTTAAGATAACACATTATTCTATTGCATTTGTCGATTCATCATGGTAAATAAGAGTCTAAACTTATTAAATAGTAAGCAAAACTCTTCCTCAGTGAAAATGTCTCCCAGTTGAAAATTATTACAAAGGAGAAGGATAGCTTTTATATCTGGAAACATATTTCAATATGAGTACAAGGTCAGATATGGAGTATTTATTGTCATTTTCACATTAAGACAATATCTACTATTGAAAGACTTCTTGGGGCTAAAATTCCAATCATGTAAATTCAGTATTTGGTCACACTGGTAGCTTTGTCCTTTTGTCCTTCATTGCTAAGCAACCAAAGAAAGTGGTTAGGTAATCTTAAGAGTGTGGTATAAATCTTGGCTTTGTTTTGTTTTAATTATGCCTAGAGAATTACATATGTGAGCAAAACAATTATGGCTAGAACTTAATTAGCACATCACACATACCAGAAACTGTACATGCACTGTTTTATTTAACCCTCACTTTACTTATGGGGGTCCAGTCCCAGACCAATATTTTACTCAGTATTTTATGTTCAAAAGTATTTGACGAGGCTTGGGAACCCTGCTTGACCGATGTAGGGATGCTATTGTTCCACCAGGTCACCTTTCAGGACTGCAGCACTCATTCCCCCAGCTGCTGGGGCCTTGAGCTGGAGACATCACCCTCCTGAGGCCCTCTCAGTCTTGCTAAAGGGAGCTGCCTTGCCAAACTTACGTCCCTTTCCTGGGAGCAGCCTATATCTAATATTCATTAAAGCAGATTTGGGGCAATTCTGAAAAGGATCCCAGCTCCTGGGCTTTCCAGACAATCCAATGAGACCTTTATTCTAACTGCATCACAGTTCTTCTTCTTTCTTAAACCAGTGCTTCCCGGCTGAGAGTGATTTTGCCCACCGCCGCTACCACCAACCCCCCGCCCCCCACCCCAACCAACCCCCGCTGCCCCCAGTGGACATTTGACAAAGTCTGGAGATACTTTAGAATGTTATAGAAGCGAGAAGCATTTGCTACTGGCATCTAGTAGGTAAAGGCCAGGAATACGGCTAAACTCTACAATGTATGCACAGGACATTCCCCCACATCAAATAATTCTTTTGTCCAAATATCAATAGTGGTGAAGTTGAGAAAACACTGGCTAAAATCCACAGATCTGGTTCCTATTAGCTTCCCTGCTAAATCTTTTGCACTCAATTCTCAGTCTCAAAATCTTAGTATCAGGTGGGAGGTATCTGAGAACTGTGAAGCGATTGCAGTGCCCTACGTGGTATTTGTGGTTATGATATCATTAGCATCCTGGGCTCTGAACATATTTGGCTGCTAAGTAAGAGATTTACTATTAAAGTACATACTGGGACTTCCTAGAAGCTAATCAAAATAAACCAGGAAAAGACTCAGTCAAAAAGTAATGATACACGTCAAGGCCCTAAGTATGTTACTTATATGACTCTTTTCCCAAAGAGAAAAAAATCTGCTAAAGATTAAGGGGAAGGAAACTGTTGTGAACACCTTTTTCTCCCTTAAATGTTGCAAAATAGAGGACAAATGGGGAGAAAAGATTCTTCATTGTCAATGAAGTTAACAACTAAAAGAACTCCTTAGTTTAGATAGTTGAAGAATGTGTGCCAAAACCCAGGAGGGAGGACAATGATTGCAGATAATTTCTTTTTCAGACCTTTCAACACATACAAGGGGAAATGGGTTATTTGGCTCTGAAGAGCCTGCCATCAATCCCTACTTGGAATGGCAGAGTCTGAGGCTGTGCATGGGCTGTATGAGAAACTGGGCCAATCTCCACGCTGTAGAGTAACACAAAGGACAGAGAAACTCTGCTAACAGCTCAACTTTAAAAGAAGCAGGATGCCAATGGGTTAACAAAGAAGAAAAATGGTCATAGCAATCCACCAGAGTCAGTTAAAGAGAAATAAATAAATCACTTCAACTACCCTCCTGCTCCGAAGAAATAAAAACAAAATTCTGTGACATATAGTTCTCAGTAAACCACCCTGAAGTGGAGAGTGTGTATATATTTATACCACATTGATTGCTGAGGACACAATCGATGTCCTCATTAGTGTAGGGACGGAGTGGTGACATGCCCCGGGGCACAGCACACAGCAGAACTGAGGAGAGGCAATATACCTGAATTTAAGCTGCTTGTATCCTATCTCACTCTCCCTTTCTTCCTAAAACTATTTTTCAGGTATTGACTAAATAAGAAAGAATAACTCCCACTAAAAAATAAGTAGTAAGTATCCTAAAATTAAGATATGAGAGCAACAATGTAAATAAGGCAAATGGCCAAATATTTTTCTTTATGAAGTTTTCTTTTTTTATTTGGGAAGGGAAATCTTTCCCAAGAACTCATGTCTACTCTAACTGGCCAGAGAAGGGCCACCTATCTTTGTAAGGGAAGCTGAGAAGTCAAATATTTTACCTCAAAACTAGGTGAGGGAGAAGGGGGTTAGAACAAGGATATGTTTGCCATATAAATCCAAACAAGACATGGCTGGGATCAAATTCCATCTCTACTGTTTACTAGCTTTGTGACATTGGATAAGTTACTTAACTTCTCTGTATTTCAGTTTTTCCTTCTTTAAAATAAGGATGATGATATTAATAGTACTTATTTCAGAGGTTATTGTCAAGATTAAATGAATTACTGCATAGAAAGCACTTAAAACAATACCTGGCATATTCTGTTAGGTGTTAGCTATTGTTATCTGGACTCTAAGGAACTCTGGCACTAAAATATTATAATTCCAAAAATAATTGTTTGATGATAAAAGATAAGATTTATGAGAAGTACAAATAATTTAGCTTTGCAGTTAGATCATCTGCTTAAAAATATTAAAATATTCACTTCTCATAGAAGTGAACCAATGCCAGTAAATACTTTCATTGGCTTAAAACTGTTTTTATTAGAGAAGAAATATGACTTGTATAGTTGGATGAACTCTTAAGCAAGGAGACTAGTGAACATTGAATAATTATAAGGATTTAACTTTACTCAAAAACATCTGGAAAGAATCTCTTTAGGGAGTTGTTCTACCTTATTTTCCTTCAAGTTTATAAACTATAGTTAAGTTTTCCTAAGCAGGCAGCAATGTGTCCTGAGGGGAATTGTCACAGCTCCCTTCCCATAAGCCAAAGTTAACTCACCATGAAGTGCAAATTTATGAAGACTCTCTTTGTCCCATGACCTAAAACTGAGGTTTATCATAAAGAAAGAAGTCAACTAATAAAGAGAAAGGCAAGTTCATTCTGGATGAGAACTTACTGATGACTGAAATGAAAGCTTATATCTGGGTTAAAAATATATCTTTCAAAGTACATATGGCTCACTGAGAGGAGAAGGTAATTCATAAATAAAAATCAGCAATTAAAGTCTTAAGAGAACAGAGGAATATTGGTAGCAATGCTTCAGAGGGACAGATTACATGCTATAGGTTGATCAAAGAACATCCTAAGGAGATGGCATTTGAGCTTATTGTTAGTGAAAGAGCTGGTTTTGGACTGGAAGCATTGGAAGGAAGGGTATTATGGCAGAGGGAAAGAAGGAACAGGCACATGGGAAGGAAATTGTAGGATAGCCACTGACTAGACTTTGGGAACAGATAGAGTCATCAGCAAGGCAACTAAGCCTAGGTAGGAGTTTGGATTTCCTTCTAAATATAATGAGAAACTGCTGAAGAATTTAAAGAGGAAAGCAATATGATCTGATTTGCATTAGTAATAGTAAAAATCACGTTGCCTTCCTGTAGAACAGACGTCAAGGGAATAAGAATGATAGCAGGGAGTCTACTGCAAGAGAGGGCCCCATTGGTCTAGGGCAGATCTAGGTCCCATATGTCATACATACTGACCAGTCACAAGGATCAAAATGTGGGTGGGATTCCTACTATATCAGGTGTTAACCCTTCAGTTTCTTTAGCCAGGGCAGTCATAGGGTGTCTCAGAGGAAAGCTCAGAGTGGCTGGCAGGGGCACCTGGCAGGCTCAGCACATGGCTAAGAGGCTATATATAACCTTGCCATAATTGCTTCAATATTTTAATGACCAGTACAGTTGTATATGTGCATTCTATCTGTCTCAGCCCTAGTCTTGGGTGGAGGTGATGGAGATGGTAAGAAGTGATCAGACTGAGGATTTATTTTGGGGATAGAAACTATAAATAGATTTACTGATGATTATTATAAGTAGGACCTATGCCTTATAAAAGTAAATGTGTGGGGAGAAGTCAAGATGGCGGAGAAACAGCAGACTGAGACTACATCAGGTAGCAGGAGATCAGCTAGATAGCTTATCAAACCATTGCAAACAGCTACAAATCCAACGGGAGATGGAAGAGAAGAACAGCAATTCTGGAAACAGAAAATCGACCACTTTCTGAAAGGTAGGACCGGTGGAGAAGTGAATCCAAAGCGACAGGAAGACAGACTGTGGGGGGAGGGGTCAGCTCCCTGCAAGCGGCGGAGCAACGGAGCACAAAATCAGGACTTTTAAAAGTCTGCTCCACTGAGGGACATCGTTCCAGAGGCTAAAACGGGGTGAAGCCCACACGGGGTCAGCGTGGCCCCAGGTCCCGCGGGGTCACGGAAGGATCGGGGGTGTCTGAGTGTCACAGAGCTCGCAGGTATTAGGGGAAGCCGGCTACAGAGACAGAGCCGAGGAGTGAGCTCTCATCTCGGGGTTACCTTAAACCGGTCGCAGGCTGGGTGATCTCGGAGCGCAGCCAGGGAGACGGGAGTGATTGGGCTTTTTTCTCTGAGGGCGCACTGAGGAGTGGGGCCCCGAGCTCTCGGCCCCTCTGGGCTGAAGACTGGGAGGCCGCCATTTTCATTCCCGTCCTCCGGAACTCTACAGAAAGCATTCAGGGGACAAAAGCTCGCGAAAGCAAACCTGAGCGGATTACTTAGCCCGGCCCCTGGTAAGGGGGGTGCAATTCCACCTTGGGCAAAGACACTTGAGAATCACTAAAACAGGCCCCTCCCCCAGAAGATCAACAAGAAATCCAGCCAAGACCAAGTTCACCTACCAAGGACAGCAGCAGAATTCCAGAGGAGGAGAAAGCAAAGCATGGAACTCATGGCTTTCTCCCCATGATTCTTTAGTCTTGTGGTTAATTTAATTTTTTTTTAATTTTATTTTTTTTCTTCTGCTAATTTTTTTTAACTTCTACCCTTTTCTTTTTTAACGTTTTTTAACTAGTTTATCTAATATATATATTTTTTATTTTTTATATTTTTTCTTTATTTGTTTTCTTTTTTTTATTTTTTATTTACTTATTTTTTTTCTGAACTTCTTTTTATCCCCTTTCTCCCCCCCCCCCACGATTTGGGGTCTCTTCTGATTTGGTTAAAGTGCATTTTCCTGGGGTCTTTGCCACACTTTGAGTATTTTATTTGCTCCTTCATATACTCTTATCTGGACAAAATGACAAGGCAGAAAAACTCACCACAAAAAAAAGAACAAGAGGCAGTACCGAAGGCTAGGGACCTAATCAATACAGACATTGGTAATATGTCAGATCTAGAGTTCAGAATGACGATTCTCAAGGTTCTAGCTGGGCTCGAAAAAGGCATGGAAGATATTAGAGAAAAACTCTCTGGAGAGATAAAAGTCCTTTCTGGAGAAATAAAAGAACTAAAATCTAACCAAGTTGAAATCAAAAAAGCTATTCATGAGGTGTAATCAAAAATAGAGGCTCTTACTGCTAGGATAAATAAGGCAGAAGAAAGAATTAGTGATATAGAAGACCAAATGACAGAGAATAAAGAAGCTGAGCAAAAGAGGGACAAACAGCTACTGGACCACGAGGGGAGAATTCGAGAGATAAGTGACACCATAAGACAAAACAACATTAGAATAATTGGGATTCCAGAAGAAGAAGAAAGAGAGAGGGGAGCAGAAGGTATATTGGAGAGAATTATTGGAGAGAATTTCCATAATAGGGCAAAGGGAACAAGCATCAAAATCCAGGAGGTGCAGAGAACCCCCCCTCAAAATCAACAAGAATAGGTCCACCCCATCACCTAATAGTAAAATTTACAAGTCTTAGCGACAAAGAGAAAATCCTGAAAGCAGCCCAGGAAAGAAGTCTGTAACATACAATGGTAAAAATATTAGATTGGCAGCGGACTTATCCACAGAGACCTGGCAGGCCAGAAAGAACTGGCATGATATATTCAGAGCACTAAACGAGAGAAACATGCAGCCAAGAATACTATATCCAGCTAGGCTATCACTGAAAATAGAAGGAGAGATAAAAAGCTTCCAGGACAAACAAAAACTGAAAGAATTTGCAAACACCAAACCAGCTCTATAGGAAATATTGAAAGGGGTCCTCTAAGCAAAGAGAGAGCCTAAAAGTAGTAGATCAGAAAGGAACAGAGACAATATACAGTAACAGACACCTTACAGGTGATATAATGGCACTAAATTCATATCTCTCAATAGTTACTCTGAATGTAAATGGGCTAAATGCCCCAATCAAGAGACACAGGGTATCAGAATGGATAAAAAACCAAAACCCATCAATATGCTGCCTACAAGAAACTCATTTTAGACCTGAAGACACCTCCAGATTTAAAGTGAGGGGGTGGAAAACAATGTACCATGCTAATGGACATCAGAAGAAAGCTGGGGTGGCAATCCTTATATCAGATCAATTAGATTTTAAGCCAAAGACTATAATAAGAGATGGGGAAGGACACTATATCATACTCAAAGGGTCTGTCCAACAAGAAGATCTAAAAATTTTAAATATCTATGCCCCTAACATGGGAGCAGCCAACTATATAAACCAATTAATAACAAAATCAAAGAATTACATCGACAGTAATACAATAATAGCAGGGGACTTTAACACTCCCCTCACTGAAATGGACAGATCATCTAAGCAAAAGATCAACAAGGAAATAAAGGCCTTAAATGACACACTGGCCCAGATGGACATCACAGATATCTTCAGAACATTCCATCCCAAAGCAACAGAATACACATTCTTCTCTAGTGCACATGGAACATTCTCCAGAATAGATCACATCCTGGGTCATAAATCAGGTCTCAACCAGTATCAAAAGATTGGGATCATTCCCTGCATATTTTCAGACCACGATGCTCTGAAGCTAGAACTCAATCACAAGAGGAAATTTGGAAAGAAGCCAAATACATGGAGACTAAACAGCATCCTTCTAAAGAATGAATGGGTCAACCAGGAAATTAAAGAAGAATTGAAAAAATTCATGGAAACAAATGATAATGAAAACACAATGGTTCAAAATCTGTGGGTCCTACCAAAGGCAGTCCTGAGAGGAAAATATATAGCGGTACAAGCCTTTCTCAAGAAACAAGAAAGGTCTCAAATACACAACCTAACCCTACATCTAAAGGAGCTGGAGAAAGAACAAGAACGAAAGCCTAAACCCAGCAGAAGAGAAATCATAAAGATCAGAGCGGCAATCAATGAAATAGAAACCAAAAAAACAATCGAACAAATCAATGAAACTAGGAGCTGGTTCTTTGAAAGAATTAATAAGATTGAGAAACCCCTGGCCAGACTTATCAAAAAGAAAAGAGAAAGGACCCAAATAAATAAAATCATGAATGAAAGAGGAGAGATCACAACTAACACCAAAGAAATACAAACAATTATAAGAACATACTATGAGCAACTCTATGCCAACAAATTTGACAATCTGGAAGAAATGGATGCATTCCTAGAGACTAGGAATGTACCTACCACAACTGAACCGGAAGAAATAGAAAGCCTGAACAGACCCATAATCAGTAAGGAGATTGAAACAGTCATCAAAAATCTCCAAACAAACAAAAGCCCAGGGCCAGACGGCTTCCCAGGGGAATTCTACCAAACATTTAAAGAAGAACTAATTCCTATTCTCCTGAAACTGTTCCAAAAAATAGAAATGGAAGGAAAACTCCCAAACTCATTCTATGAGGCCAGCATCACCTTGATCCCAAAACCAGACAAGGATCCCATCAAAAAAAGAGAATTACAGACCAATATTCTTGATGAACACAGATGCGAAAATTCTCACCAAAATACTAGCCAATAGGATTCAATAGTACATTAAAAGGATTATTCACCACAACCAAGTGGGATTTATTCCAGGGCTGTAATGTTGGTTCAACATCCGCAAATCAATCAGTGTGATACAACACATTAATAAAAGAAAGAACAAGAACCATATGATACTCTCAATAGATGCTGAAAAAGCATTTGACAAAGTACAGCATCCCTTCCTGATCAAAACTCTTCAAAGTGTAGGGATAGAGGGCACATACCTCAATATTATCAAAGCCATCTATGAAAAACCCACTGCAAATATCATTCTCAATGGAGAAAAACTGAAAGCTTCCCCGCTAAGGTCAGGAACATGTCAGGGATTTCCATTATCACCACTGCTATTCAACATAGTACTAGAAGTCCTAGCCTCAGCAATCAGACAACAAAAAGAAATTAAAGGCATCCAAATTGGCAAAGAAGAAGTCAAACTATCACTCTTTGCAGATGATATGATACTATATGTGGAAAACCCAAAAGACTCCACTCCAAAACTGCTAGAACTTGTACAGGAATTTAGTAAAGTGTCAGGATATAAAATCAATGCACAGAAATCAGTTGCATTTCTCTACACCAACAACAAGACAGAAGAAAGAGAAATTAAGGAGTCAATCCCATTTACAACTGCACCCAAAACTATAAGATACCTAGGAATAAACCTAACCAAAGAGGCTAAGAATCTATACTCAGAAAACTATAAAGTACTCATGAAAGAAACTGAGTCAAGTCACAAAGAAACTTTGTGTCATGAAAGACATAAAGAAATGGAAAAAATGTTCCATGCTCCTGGATTGGAAGAACAAATATTGTGAAAATGTCTATGCTACCTAAAGCAATCTACACATTTGATGCAATCCCTATCAAAATCGCACCCATTTTTTCCAAAGAAATGGAACAAATAATCCTAAAATTTATATGGAACCAGAAAAGACCTCGAATAGCCAAAGGAATATTGAAAAAGAAAGCCAAAGTCGGTGGCATCACAATTCTGGACTTCAAGCTCTATTACAAAGCTGTCATCATTAAGACAGTATGGTACTGGCACAAAAACAGACACATAGATCAATGGAACAGAATAGAGAGCCCAGAAATAGACCCTCAACTCTATGGTCAACTAATCTTCGACAAAGCAAGAAAGAATGTCCAGTGGAAAAAAGACAGCCTCTTCAATAAATGGTGCTGGGAAAATTGGACGGCCACATGCAGAAAAATGAAATTGGACCATTTCCTTACACCACACATGAAAATAGACTAAAAATGGATGAAGGACCTCAATGTGAGAAAGGAATCCATCAAAACCCTTAAGAACACAGGCAGCAACCTCTTTGACCTCAGCCGTAGCAACGTCTTCCTAGGAACATCGCCAAAGGCAAGGGAAGCAAGGGCAAAAATGAACTATTGGGATTTCATCAAGATCAAAAGCTTTTGCACAGCAAAGGAAACAGTTAACAAAACCAAAAGACAACTGACAGAACGGGAGAAGATATTTGCAAACGACATATCAGATAAAGGGCTAGTGTCCAAAATCTATAAAGAACTTATCAAACTCCACACCCAAAGAACAAATAATCCAATCAAGAAATGGGCAGAAGACATGAACAGACATTTCTGCAAAGAAGACATCCAGATGGCCAACAAACACATGAAAAAGTGCTCCACATCACTCGGCATCAGGGAAATACAAATCAAAACCACAATGAGATACCACCTCACACCAGTCAGAATGGCTAAAATTAACAAGTCAGGAAGTGACAGATGCTGGCGAGGAAGTGGAGAAAGGGGAACCCTCCTACACTGTTGGTGGGAATGCAAGCTGGTGCAACCACTCTGGAAAACAGCATGGAGGTTCCTCAAAAAGTTGAAAATAGAACTACCCTATGACCCAGCAATTGCACTACTGGGTATTTACCCTAAAGATACAAACGTAGTGATCCGAAGGGGCACATGCACCCGAATGTTTATAGCAACAATGTCTACAATAGCCAAACTATGGAAAGAACCTAGATGTCCATCAACAGATGAATGGATAAAGAAGATATGGTATATATACACAATGGAATACTATGCAGCCATCAAAAGAAATGAAATCTTGCCATTTGTGACGACATGGATGGAACTAGAGGGTATCATGCTTAGTGAAATAAGTCAATCGGAGAAAGACAACTATCACATGATCTCCCTGATATGAGGAAGTGGAGATGCAACATGGGGGGTTGGGGGGGAAGGAGAAGAATAAATGAAACAAGATGGGATCGGGAGGGAGACAAACCATAAGTGACTCTTAATGTCACAAAACAAACTGAGGGTTGCTGGGGGGAGGGGGGTCAGAAGAGGGGGGTGGGGTTATGGACATTGGGGAGGGTATGTGCTATGGTGAGTGCTGTGAAGTGTGTAAACCTGGCGATTCACAGACCTGTACCCCTGGGGATATATGTTTATAAAAAATAATAATAATAAATTAAAAAAATTTTTTTAAAAAAGTAAATGTGTTAAGACTTGGTGCTCAAACATTTGTCATAAATTCTTCTAAAATACCTTGCCTCAGGGTGCCTGGGTGGCCCAGTCGGTTAAGCATCTGCCTTTGGCTCAGGTCATGATCCCAGGGTCCTGGGACCAAGTCCCGCATCAGGCTCCCTGCTCAGCGGGGAGCCTGCTTCTCCTTCTCCCACTCCCCCTGCTTGTGTTCCCTCTCTCACTGTATCTCTCTCTGTCAACTAAATGAATAAAACCTTAAAAAAAAAAAAACTTGCTTCTCTTTATAGTCTCAGTAAAGAAAATGATTTTTAAAAATAAGGGGTTTGTTTGTTTGTTTTTGTTTTTGTTTTGCCAACATGAGTGTTTATGGTTTTGAGATTATTTTTACTGGATAATCAAGTAGGGGCAGAGATATGAGATACTGGGACAGACAGCAACTGACTTCAGTACAAAAACTAACATTATTTTTAACTAAGTATTGGTTATCGACTCAATCTCTTCTGATCAATCTTTTTTCTCTAAGTCAAATGTGGAAGGAACTTTGTTTACTAAAGTTGCTAAAGCTAATTATTTTCTGGTTAAAAGATAGAATGTAAACTCCTGGGTTTAAAGAACTTTAAAAATGGTAGTAGTAGTAGTCTTTTTATATTTCATAATTTTAAATGAAACATTTCTTTAGGAGTCCATTTCTCTTCTTTGATTTAATGTGCATTTTCACATTGAAAACCACACAGCACTGAGTGTATACCAGACCTTGGCAATGAATTAGAGGATATAAATCAATCTGTAAGTAATACTGAAAAGTTTCAGAGTTTTATAAAGAAGCTATTTTCTAAGCTGGGCTAAGAATTTGAAAGGCACTTTTAAACAAACTTTCCTCATTCAAACTTTTTCCCCCATTTTAATTTTAACACTTTATTCATTGATTTCCTTGGCAATATTAGATCATAAGAGCAGGATACCAAGCCATGATAAGTAATTCCATCTTAAATTAGTCACAAAATTCCCCTTGCTTCAGAGGTTGAGAGAACTCTAACCAGTAGAATCAGATTTTGTTCACCAAGTGGTTATTATTTAAGAGAAGTCCTAGTGCCAACCTTATTGCTGTCAGCTAACTTAGAGGTCAGTGTCCACATGAATTTGAAAATGTAAAACCTGGTTGACAGCTGCCAAGAAAAATTTTGAAAGCCTCTTGTGTCTTGTTTTGGGACACCTGGGTGGCATAGTTTGTTCAGTAAGTCCAACTCTTGGTTTGGGCTCAGATGGTGATCACAGGGTCATAAGATCGAACCCTGCCTCTGGCCCTGTACTCAGTGTGGAGTCGGCTTCAGATTCCCTCTAGCTCATGCTCTCTCACTCTCTCTCAAATAAATAAATCTTTTAAAAAATATTTGTATCTTGTTTTATATAATGGTTACATATGAAATGTTTCATATGAATCAAACTTAAGTAATATTCAGAATAAGAAAGGGAGGGGCACCTGGATGGCTCAGTGGGTTAAGCCACTGCCTTCAGCTCAGGTCATGATCTCAGGGTCCTGGGATCGAGCCCCGCATCGGGCTCTCTGCTCAGTGGGGAGCCTGCTTCCTCCCTCTCTCTCTCTGCCTGCCTCTCTGCTTACTTGTGATCTCTCTCTCGGACAAACAAATAAATAAAATCTTAAAAAAAAAAAAAAAAAGAAAAGAAAGGAAAGGGAGAATACTGGGGCACCTGGGTGGCTCAGTCATTAAGCATCTGCCTTTGGCCCTGGTCATGATCCCAGAGTCCTGGGATGGAGCCCTGCATCGAGCTCCCTGCTCTGCAGGGAGACTGCTTCTCCTTCTCCCACTCCCTCTGTTGTGTTCCCTCTTTTGCTGTGTCTCTCTCTGTCAAATAAATAAATAAAATCTTAAAAAAAAAAGAAAGGGAGAATACTGTTCAAATACAAATACTAATCAATCCTTCTGAAACAAATAGAAAATTTCTAGTTATTCTAACTTTACGTAAGTTGAGGTTTGGCTTGGAGTGGAGTATACCTCTTATGAATGGTAAAAATCCCCTGGGATAGTTCATGAACTACTATGACATTGTGGTGTTTGAATAGTTAGTTGAAAGTGGAAAGCAATTAAGTAAAATCATTTAATATTATAAAGACAAAAATAATTAGGGTTTGTGACTTAATTCAGATTTTTAAAAATTGAGTTCAGAGCAGATAGAGACCAAGAGTCTACTGTTTTTATTTTATTTTATCTTGTATTGCTAAAAAGTAAATTCTTTACCAGTGCCATGGGATGACAACAAAGATCACTGTGTTAATAACCTGTGTTCAGAGAAGAACATCATTGATGATTCCATTATAAGTTTCAGTTTCCTTACCTCAACTGTGGAAAGAAGGTAGAGGACACACACTGTTGGGTTCTATTAAATTCTCTATTCTAAATCTTACACATTCACTGTGTAAGTAATACATCCAAAAATGTGCACACAATTATATTTTATTTGAAATATAGTAACTATTTAGCATTACTATGTGCCAGGATGGTAGAGTCATTCATTCATTCTCAAACATGAATTAAGGAAAAACTTTGTATAAGTCATTGTTCTATAAAGCAAACTGTATGTGAACAGGTCACATTCTCAGTGGAATGAGAAAAGAAAAGAAGAAATTAGTTTATTAGGAATTAAAATTAAATTAGTAATTAAGAGGATGACTGGGGCATCAGGATGACTCAGTCAGTTAGGCCTCTGACTCTTGGTTTCAGCTCACATCATGATTTCAAGGTCAAGGGATCAAGCGCCGTGTCGGGCTCCATGTTCAGCATGGAGTCTGCTTGTCCATCTCTGTCTGCTCTTCCTCTCTCTCTCAAATAAATAAATAAATAAAATCTTTAAAAAAAAAAAAAAAAGGAAGCTGATAGCTCCATGATATGAGCAAGATGGCACAGCAGCTAGAAGCTTAACAGAACCAGGGAAAGAGCCTCCTGGGATCACTGCTGTATTAGTTTGTTGGGGCTACCATAACCAAAGACTAAAAATTGGCTGGCTTAAATGACAGAACTTGATTTTCTCACAGTTCTGGAAGCTGGAAGTCCAAGATCAAGGTGTTGGGATGTTTGGTTTCTTCTGAGGCCTTTCTCCTTAGCTTACGGAGGGCCTCTTTCTCACTGTTCTCACATGGTCATCCCTCTGTGTGTAAATTTCTTTTTCCAATAAGGACAACAGTCATAGTGGATTAGGGCCCACCCGAACACCCTCATTTAACTGTACCTCTTTAAAGGCCCTATCTCAAAATACAGTCACATTCTAAGGTACTAGGGAAAGCCTTCAACATATGAATTTGGTTGGAGAGACATAGTCCCCCAAACGATCCATAACAACTGCCAACCTTGGGTTTTGGGAGGGCCATATGCATGCCCCAGGCTTCACCAGCTCAGAGGCAGACAGAGCTTGCTTATGAAACAATAAGCCCTGATGCAGGAACAACTTCCTTGGAAGCCAAGCTTACATTTAAAATACCACTTATCTCTGGCAGTCTGGAAGACTGCGTGCAGTTCTTTCTCAGGAAACAGCAGAGAGGAATCATCAGGGGTCCTGGTCCCTGGTGAACGTTAGCAAACAAGGCAAACGCCCTGAGCTATGACGGCAGCCTCCAAGCAGCAACACATCCAGTGGCATAAGGGTAAAAATCTTACTGGCTGAGGGGGCTAGAAGAAAACCTCTGACCTAGGAATGACCTCTGGGTACCCAAGAGAAGAGGTAAAACAAAGGAAAAATATCTGAGTAGGGACAACAGAAGCTGTACACAGTGGAGAAAATAGACTTCACAGAATGAGTTCAGCCAAGTTATTTAAATGAACTTTCATGAACAAGTTCTGGGGATGATGGATAGCATGGTGAGTATGGTTAGTAATATACTGTCTGTATACTTGGAGTTTGCGAAGAGAGTAGATCGATCTCTCTCTCTCTCTCTCTTTTTAATATTTATTTGACAGAGAGCACAAGCAGGGGGAGCAGCAGGCAGAGGGAGAGGGAGAAGCAGTCTCCCCACCAAGCAGGGAGCTCGACATGGGGCTCGATCCCACGACCCTGAGATCATGACCTGAGCTGAAGGCAGCCACTTAACCAGCTGAGCCACACAGGTGCCCCATCTAAGACGGTAGATCTTAAGTGTTCTCACCATATTCATACATATAATGGTAACTATGTGAGGTGACGGAGGTATCAATTAACTTGATTGTGGTAATCACTTCACGATATATTCATAGAGCAAATCACAGTGTACATCTTAAATATATACAGTTTTTATTTGTCAATTTATACCTCGATAAAACTGGAAAACAAAACAAAACAAAAACATGTACACAGAGTTTTTCATAGCTATTCATAGCAGCTTTATTTTTACTGGCCCAAAGGTGACAACAATCCAAATTCTTACCAACTAATGAAGAGATGAACAGAATATACTGTTCTTTACAATGGAATATTGTTTGGCAATAGAAAGTAATGAAGTATTGAATGGATCTTGTAACATCATGCTAAGTGAAAGAAGCCAGTCAGAAAAGACCACATATTATGTAATATAATTTATGTGAATTATCCAGAATAGTCAAATCCATAGAGATAGAAAGATGATTACTGATTACTAGAGGCTGAGAGGAGGAGGGAATGTGGAGTTACTGCTAATGAGCATAGGGTTTGTTTTGGGAGCAACAAAATGTGCTAAATTTACCTTATGGTGATGTTTATACTATGCTGCGTATATACTAAAATAAATTGAATCATACACTTTAAATGGATTATATCTCAATGCTATTGTTAAACACATGAATTATAAGATAATGCAATGTTTCTATATTAGAGTGTACCTCAAGACCTCAACTATCTTTTAAACTTCCTTATACATTTGGCCTTCCCTTTAAAGATAAGAATACCTTAGCTTTATTTCAAATATTATACTAAAATGCCCACTTTAGCACAATAATCGTGTTTCTTATGTTCGAATGTTGCCATTTTCACTCTCTCAGTGAGTAGAAATAATTCTGGAAAAGTCAAGTGTCTTAACATCATAATCAGAATGCTGATTATTATTGAATTGACTGTTAAGGAAGCTAGTCCAGTATAGTAAGATTATTGGATTATCCTATTCACATTGCAATCTATTGCTAATGTAGGTTTGGTTAAATAGTGGCAAAAAAATCTCCATATTTGTTGCCCAATCAGTAAGTCATGTTATCTTCAGACTGGCTTCAGTATTATGATTCCTTTTTGTATTTAGTTGAATGAGCACCTTGTTTTTCACCATGTTCCTATTACAAGCCTGCCATTCTGTGAGTATTTACTTCCTGCATTTCCATGGCTGAAGGCTTAAAAATGAATTTAACCTTGAAAACAGCCATTAGAGTTAAGTGAACCAGTTCAGTTCAACAAACAAGATGTACAAATCATTAAGTGTCCAAAGTCAAGGGTGATGTTGACCAGATATTTGTTCTGCTTCCTACTAAGTTAACCAGCAATGTTCCCTGTTTAAAAGCCAGGACAAATAATGTTTTTAATCATAAGATCCACCCTGGCCCTGAGATCATTTTGCACATACAAAATTTAACTTTATTAACTATTAGCAAGAAGCCTCCCCTACCATGGCTCAATTCATCTTAATAAAGTCAGTCAGAATCTAAACAACTCAGAAAAATTACATATAAAGAAAAGATTTAGTTTCCTACCAAGACTAATAAATGATTTAGATGTTATAGTCTTTCTGTGGGAGATGGATAAAATATGAAAAACAAACAAAAATGACCAGGAACTAGTAATGAGCCTGTTAGCATGTAAAGTCATGCCAGTATTACCTAAATGGAGATATAAGCAAAGAAAAGGAATAAAAATTATTCAGAAAATAAAGGGCTGATGCTGAGGGAAGAGATGTGAGTAGATGATAAATTAAAAGGGATCTATGTTTCTATCTTTCTCAGATGTAATTTGTGAATCCCAGAAAAAGGACAGTATACTTAAATTTGATGTTCTTGTCTCACATATCTTAAAATATCTCTGTGATAGAAACAGAGTGATCTTCTGTAAGGGTTTGGACAGACTAATTCAATACATAGACATGGCCATTCCTTGGTTAAACCATGAAGGACTTGTAATTTGTTTGCTTTCCTCCTTCTTTCTCATTTTTGCCTTCTGTTGCAACCTTCCCTTTACTTCAAGGCGGGGGGGGGGGGCTGTCCTGAAGCCCCCCTGACATGCTTTTAGCACAACCAGAAGTACAGCTTCACCTTCATCAAGATGAACATTTATTCCTTTAGAACCTGATAATATCTGGAAGTTGGAAGTGATTTTTGGGTCCAAGGTAAAAGAATAAACCTAAAAGATCCTACATTTGAAGAGAGTAAATTTTTACATGAGAAATAGTGGATATCTAGTATTATACATCAATAATTGAAATGGGAGTGAGAGTTTAAAATTATCTTGGAGGAAGAAGGTCTGCTTTTACCCCAAGACAGCACTCTGGAAGAGATGTGAACTCTGTGAAGTTGGGCTTTGAGCATCTCTTTCTGTTTAGTTCCTTTATGTCCAAATATGGAAAGTATTTTAGAAATACAGTCCTTTGGGTTTTCATGCTTTTTTCCATGGACACACCTAGCATTTGAAGTTTGTTCTTTAGGGATCATTTTGGATGCTGAGAAATAGACCAAATAGTTGGAGCCCCCAAAATTCACTTGTGTTCAGGACCCATCTAAAGAAGGTATTTAATATATCCTCAACCCTAATAGGATTTAATCTGAACAAAAAGTTGCTAGATGTTCCTGCCATCAAACTTGAATCTGAATTTAATCAAGATTCTAACTCATATTAAAAGAAACTCTAAGGAAACTATTAGTCAAACTTAGAATGTAGAAATTCTGTGACAAAAGAAGACTCAGATTATTAAACAGATATATGGCATAAAAAAGGGAAAGGTGAGATATTAGAGATTAAAAAAGACTTAAAATGATATTTCAACCAAATGCAGTGTATGCAACTCATTAGGATCCTAATTTGAGTAAGCCAATAAACCTCTATTTGAGATGAGGAAAATTGCAGAGACTGAACACTATAAAACATTAAGGACTTACTGTTGATATTTTTAAGGTTCTGATAATGGTATTTTCCCTTTGTTTAAAAACAAGTCATTTCCAGTTAAATATTCATACTATTTTTGTTTAAATATGATGTTTAGTTTTTTATTTAAAACGCTTGAGTAAAAACTTCTAGGGGAATAAAGAAATAAGAATGGTAGAATAGTAACAATCACTGAGGTCAGGTTGTGGTACATGGGTATTCCTTATGCTATTGTGTTGACTTTATGTATCTCTGAAAGTTGTCTTCATAAATAATAATCAAAGTACCACTGTGCAAGAAACAGATTCAGGGATTATATAGTCTTCATTCACCAAAAAAAAAAAAAAAAAAAAAAGATACATTACTTTTGTTATTCCAGTTCTTTGGTTTTAGAGATCTGCAAAAGACAACTACTGTAGAATTCAAATATATGTTTTACAAAACTTTGCTTCCCTTCCCTGTAATTTAAGTTATTTTTAACTATAAATTTGAAAGCATTTCCATCACAGTTGTTTCTAAATTTACTATTTATACTACTTGTAGTACTACTTACTATTTCAATTTACTTTAGTTTGTAAGTAAGAATAATGTAGTATTGTGTAAAATAAAGTAGCTATTTTATTTAAGCCAACTAAGAATTGATTTTTTTTTAAAGAATGAAAAGGGATGACAACATTGCACTTTATTTGAGCCCTGAGATTTGGCTTTTGTATTCTGAGATGTGGCTACCTTCAAAGACCACTCTGCCCTCACAGAAGTCTCATTTCCACCATTTCTCAGCATCTCCATCCTTCTTCACATCTGCCTCTATAAAACTGCAGGCCCTCCCTCCACCTTTCTTTAGATACTTCTCACTAATGAACATTATCCTCATTGCAATAACCTAAATAAACTCATTTCTCTAATTGTCCCATCCATTTTTGTCTTTCACAGCATCTCTACTTATTTGATCTCCATTATCCTGGCCTTTTTAGCTGTTTGCACATCAGTTCTTGTTATTATCAGACATAAGAAAAGATGGAAAACAAGCCCTCTTTGTGACCCCATCAACAGCAATAGAATAAAAAGTGTGCAGGTCCTTCCCCTTTTCCCCAGACCTTCTCACAGCTGATACATTAGAATAGATTAGATTTGTTTAAGCAGACTGAGCCAACAGGGTGAAACATTTCTACTCAGAGATTAAGGATTGTTTTCTCTGATTTAAAGCTAATTTATTGGAACATGGTGAAAATTTCGAAGAACTTTTCTTTTATGGTATCTGAGCTTTAATTTCAAAGTGGTTCTTGTTTTGATGGGCAGAAGTTTACCCACAAGCAGGGTTCTAAAGCCATGCTAATCCCTTTCAGCTGACAGTGGAACTTCCAAAAAGTTCCTAAAGAAGCAAGATTTAGAAACACCTTACATTGTCCATATTTATCTGATCACTTTTCCTATGAAAATTAATTTTTTTTTTCCTCTCTTCAGTAGCCCCCAAAGCTCAAAATTTCATTTGTTGAGTGATTTGAGAAAGGTTTCTCTTGATATGGTAGGACTGACTTTACTGGGATTATTATTACTTTCCTACATTATTGGAATGATATGAACTTGTATGAATATGTTTCATTTTAAAGTAGCAATCAGCTATATACATAAGCTTTTGCTTAGATGTGCCATGCACACATTTAAATCTTTCATTTCCAAGGGATGAAATGCTATGCATTTGTCCTAGATTTTCATTACTTAAATTTTGTTCATTTGCATTGCTATACAGATTGACTTCAGACATCAGAAGGCAACTTTTTTGGACAAATCTTTCCGATTTGCAATAATGTATAAGGGAGAGACATTTTGATTATTTTTTTCTCATCAACCTAAGTATAGAACTGGTTAGCATCTTCTCACCTTAGGTCCTTACTGTTGTAGCTGAGGCTAAACTCAGCTACAGTCCCTTCTTTCTACTCAGTCCCTTCTTTCCTCCCTTCCTTCGTTGCTTCCTTTCCTCCTTCTTTCCTTTCTTTGTTAAAGTATCAGTGACTTCTAGATCGTGCTCAGGGAATTTCTTAAATGGCCCTGTTTTGGACATGACATTCTCCTTCTTGGGAAGATCCTCGCTGAAGACTCAGACCTTAAGAAAGAGCCTATGCCTTTGACAACCACAACCACTTTACCTCAGTCTGACCAGAACTATGGCCAATTTTGTTCCAATTTGGACTTTATATATATCTTTTTTTCTCCCTCTGGAATTGTCAGTCCTTGCTGATGAGCCACTCTATCTGATAGTGCAGAGAAACCATCAGTTTTACCAACCACAGTCAATACCACACTTTGTATTTCTAGCCCAGATTTACCACCACCCTGCACTTCTTTTCTGGTCTAATTTGAACCCAGTGGAATGCCCTCACTGGCATGTCCCTCACTCCTGGACTCTTGTCAAGTGGCAGAGTTTACCTAATATATCTTGTGCCTGAACTTTTCTCTTCTTCTTTTGGATCCCCTTCTGTGGTTCTATATCCAGAAGCTTCTGGGTCTTGTGCCTTATTTCTGGATTTTTAAGAAGCATCCACCATGTTTACAACTCTATCTTTCACATGTTCATGTTTCATTTATTTTTACATTTATCATCTCCAACCAAGATGCCAATTTCACCAGTTAGGAACTCTGACAGGTTCCTGAATATGAATATAGCTCACTAATGCCTCTGTAGTAGTATTTCTTGGAAAAGTGACAGAAGGAAGTCTAGATTGCCATCAGGTATAAATTAATGTGCAGCAATTCTCATATATGAGTCTCCTAATACGGTTCTCAACAACCGTGTGTTCTTGTTCACAAAATGTTGAAGGATAATAGCAGCTAACAATTATTGAGAATTTGCTAAGTATTAGGGCACTGCATGCTTTGCTGTATTTGACTTTAATAGCCCTGTGACCTGGACATTATTACCTTTATTTGACATATTTGACACATGAGGTAACCTACCCATGGCAACTCAGAAGGGATGAAACCCAAATTCAGAATCTGGCTGATCTCAAGTCCACGTACCTTAATGCCATACCACTTTAAAAGAAGATAATAAGGATGAAAATTTCATCTTGTTCATGTATGCATCCATAGTCAGTGCCTAGCATGATACCTAACTTAAGAAGTTACCAAATGACTAAAAATCAATTGCGGTGCAGTCGGACTAGCTTATAAAACCTTCTAATTACTGTGGGCAGCTCATGCTTGCAATAGTCATTGAACCTACAGCCTCTCTATCTAATCATTACCTTAGAATATGCTTTGGTCTTTAGATTGTAAGTACTGTGACCCAAAGTACCTATGGTAGAATTTGATGCAATGCATTTCTTTGTTACCTGAAATGAGATACTAGAGTGTGCATTATCCATACACTGTTACATACCTAACAAATTCTCTCTCCAAAATGTATTGGCTATTTCCTCCAGCATTAGCATATTGGAGGATTACTCTAGGCTTGTTCAGTGTCCGTTCTGTTTCTCTACCTCAGACAGGTCTACTTCCAGTTGGATCTGGGGAGATTTTAGAATCCTAGCTCTATACCTCAGGCTCTGCCTGTGTGATGTCAACAACTCTGTGACTTCCCACTGTCACCCACAGCTTCAGATCCTGTGCCACTCCCATAGACTCTCTCACACCACTTGATAAGCCTTGAACATCTAGTTCTGACTGGGACGGTCATCTCCTTTGGATCATCTGAGGTTTTTACTGCCATTCCTACACCACTGAACTGGTGCCCCAATAACCTAACAACCTTCTCCCTGGGTTTTCATCCCCTGTGTCTTCTCTTTGTTCTGCGCTCTTAAGGCTTATATCCATTCTTTTTTTTTTTTTTTTAAGATTTTATTTATTTATTTGACAGAGAGAGAACACAAGTAGGCAGAGAGGCAGACGAGGGGGGGAAGCAGGCTCCCCGCTGAGCAGAGAGCCCAATGCGGGGCTCCATCCCAGGACCCCGGGACCACGACCTGAGCTGAAGGCAGAGGCTTTGACCCACTGAGCCACCCAGGAGCCCCTAGGCTTATATCCATTCTAAGAGCTTTTAGTTCTTTCAGTGAGGAGGTAAGGCAAAAATATCCAAGTAAGTGAAATGTGTCAATTCCATGGATGGATTAAGTATGGCACAAATATCAGTTCAGTTATAGCTGAAGTGCCTAGCACAGAGCTTGACTCATACCAATCATTCAAAGAAATATGAAGAGTAAATGAATGAATGCACAACTCCTATCCAATAAGAAGCCTATCCATCTTCTATGCAGAGCAATGGATCACAGTCCCATGCATTCAGAAGCGGCCCACTTTGGTGTTATGTCTATGTGTTATGCAGGCAATTTTTTTCTGAGTGTTCAAAATACGTTCCCTCTCTTTTACTTGTTGATATCTGAAATGTTTTTGACCTAAAATCAGAGTTACTTGAAAATCCATGACACCGTATTATTTCCTGGGAGCAGATATTTCTCTGCTGTGAAAGACAAAACACAAGAGGCATAGGTGCCTGCAGGAAAGGGTAAAGTAACTAATGCAGAGATGAATAGCTAGGAGAAATGAGAATAGATTTTGCTTGCTTCTCAATTCTGCCAGTAATTGGGGTAGACAAAATTTTCCCCTCTGTCCTTGCAGCATTTTGGGGAATCTTTGACAGAATGAGAAATGCTAAGAACTTTTAATGTAGGGCTAAGAGATGGGGATATAAAGCAGGGGATAACAGAGGGATGAAATCATAGGGTCCAATGAACTCTCATTTAAGTCATGTAGTTCTTAATGAAGGTCAGTTTCCAAAAAAAGCATATATCTAATTAAGCTATGCAAAACACTCTTTCTGCAGAATATTATGTTAATCAATTTTCCTTTTTATCTGTATTATACCAGGCCTTTCTTTTTATCATTTATTTTACTTTTAGAACAAGCATTTAGGATTCAAAGAGTTTTATTATGACTCATGAGAGACTGCATGGAATTTAATATATTTATTATTTCTTATTACCATTGTTATGCAGGTCAAATTATTAATTTTAGAATCATCGTGTAGCTTTAGAATATTTTGTAACTTGCCTGTGCTAGGGAAATTTTATTTGATGTGTTCTTTATGAAATCAGTAAATAATAAGGCCTAATCCTTTTTGAATTTTTATATTTGTTAACATTTCTACAGAATCTATTCATTGTTTTACATAAAATGAATGGAGGAATACTTAAAAGTGTAATGTATTCTTGGGAAATTTTTAAATTTATTATGAGTATCTGAAGTTCTGGGCAAGAGAAAAAAAAAAGTCTTTGAGATGTAGGCTTTATTTGGTAGGTTAATGAAGCTCCCATAATCCCAAATTAGAGATGGAAAAGGACATACAAGTAGACATATTTCTGGTAAAATTATTGTGTTTCTCAATTTAAAAAGAAAATATCACAGCTTTTATTTAGAAAAAAATTTATAAATGTCAGAAGTCTAAATAGCTGCAAGCTAGAATAAATAGTGAAATAACATCTATACATAAAGAAGAAGTGACTGGGATGAGCAATCTTGAAGTCACCCAAAATTTCAGTTCCCTGCATGATGGAAGGAAGATATTGTTGGATGAGCGAAGAATTAGGGGGAGTATTAGCCACTTATCCTTCCTGATAAAATAATCACAACAAGGTTCTGACTGAACAACTGATTAAGCAAAACCAAGATCTCTAGCAAAAGCAATGCATACACATGGTTAACCCTCAAAACACAATGTTAGAGTGACTGAGAGTTTGCAATATAAACGCTAAGTAAGTATTGATGAAGCAGAAGTGAAACCGAGACCTTGCGTTTGAGGGAAATGTACTAAGTGAGGGAATCACAGCGTGCTAAACTGATAGTCTGGCCTGTGGGTTAGGATGAGTGGCAGTGAGGGCGAGAGGTGAGCTGTAATAGGGGGAAATAAACCATTCCCAAGGCACATCTCTGGAGTGGGGAAGCAGTGAAGAAATAGAACACGTTGCTGAGAAGCAAATAGGGTGATCTTGGTAACCTTTGCCTTTAGTGTGCAGGATGTGCTTTAGCACTTTTTGTAGAGCAGGTCTGCTGGCAACAAATTCTCTCAGCTTTTGTTTACCTGAAATCTTTTTTTTTTTTTTTTAAAGATTAAAAAAAATTGATTTATTTGACAGACAGAGATCACAAGTAGGCAGAGAAGCAGGCAGAGAGAGGGGGGTTCGAAGCAGGCTCCCTGCTGAGCAGAGAGCCTGAAGCGGGACCCTGAGATCATGACCTGAGACGAAGTCAGAGGCTTTAACCCACTGAGCCACCCAGGTGCTCCCTGTTTACCTGAAATCTTTAATTTATTTTCCTTTTTTTTTTTTTTTAAGATTTTATTTATTTATTTGACAGAGAGAGATCACAAGTAGGCAGAGAGGCAGGCAGAGAGAGAGGGGAGAAGCAGGCTCCCCGCTGAGCAGAGAGCCCGATGTGGGACTTGATCCCAGGACCATGAGATTATGACCTGAGCCAAAGGCAGAGGCTTAACCCATTGAGCCACCCAGGTACCCAATTTACTTTTCTTTTTGAATAAAACCTTAGTAGGTATAGAATCCTAATTTTCCCCCAGCGTATTACTCTATCGTATAAAACTTGACAAAGCTACATGGTTTGTGAAATTTGGTGATAATTGATGAAGTGGCTTCTGCTATCTTTTTTCCTCAGGACTGATTGACATGACCTGTGTTGCATGGTAACATGTCACTTACATTGTAACAAAACTACCCAGCAGAAATGGGCCTGCCCTAGCAAAGACAGAGATATGTGTGTTTTTTGTATGTTTTGTGGGTGTGTGTGCTTATATTTCTCATTAAGATCATGAGCCCAGTTTATACTTCGCCAATAATGTAAAAAGTAGAAATGAGATAAGTGTGATAACATTTCCAATTTACATCAATTATTTTTCTTTTCTTCTTCTTTTTTTTTTTTTCTAAGTAGGCTCCATGCCCAGAGTGGAGCCCAACTGGGGGCTTGAACTCACAAACGACCATGAGATCAACACCTGAGCCGAGAACAAGAACTAGAGGTTTAACTGACTGAGCCATTCAGTTGAATAGGGTGCTCCTATTTCAATGATTTTTAATAGCACTTCTGCTATTCGGGTGGGGCCAAATCATGCAATGCTTTGCAGGGCATTGTAAAGATGGAATTTTGTCTACTTGAAATGAGACACCATTAAGGAGTTTTAAGTTGGGAGTGACATGATCTGATTTATTTTATAACAAAATCACTAGGAAAGGAGAACTAATTGGAGGAGGACAGGAGTAGATGCAGTGAAATCAGTTTGGGGGCCTTTGCTACAGTCAATGCCAGTTTTGTAGGTTAAACTACGTTAGTAGCAGTGAGATGGAGATATGTTTTGGAGTTAGAACCGAGAGGACTTGTTCTAGAAATGGATGTGAGGAGTGAGGGAAAGAAAGTTAAGAATGTTTCTCAGGTTTCCAGCTCTAGGAACTGTGAGTTGAGGTGGCATTTATTGAGAAGGGAAGAAATAGAAGACCATCTTGGGGAGAAATAGAGTTTCAAAGAATTAATTAAGTAGGTTGTTATATAGATATGATTGTGGGGAATGGCCAGCAATCCCTGTACCCACGGATGAAAGATTACTCCAAACTTTGCTGTGAAAGAGAGAAGACAAGGGCGTCAACGCTCAGAGATGGAAGACCCTTTACTCTTCTCCCACTTATATTGGTCCTTCAGGATATCATAGATCCTTATTACTGTTTCTCAAGTACCTGATGTGTGACAAGGGCTCCTACTGAAACTAGGAGAGTCTGTTTACAGGAAAGATAAGATATGCTAATCTGTCTGTTCTACTAAATACAGCCTAAGGGACAATGCATTCATCTCTCAGATCACAGGGTGGCGGTTTGGGCTAAGAAAGCTTGGGGAAGGCAGCTCCCTCGAGCATTCCAACCACTGAGTGGCTGCACACGCCTCGGCAGTCCAAAGGCCTCCACTCTTCTCTGAAACCTTCCTTTGCCCCCAGTGGCCTCCACGTTACATTTTAGCAAGCCAGGTATTATGGCTGATTTCATGCTCTACATTAACCCCAACATATGATGGTTGATTTTATGTGTCAACCCAACTAGACTAAGAGATATGTAGATAGCTGGTAAAATTATTTCTGTGTGTGTCTGTGAGGGAGTTTCCAGAAGAGACTAGCATTTGAATCTGTATACTGAGTAAAGAAGATTGTCCTCACCAGTGCTGGTGGGCATCATCCAATCCACTGGGGAACTGAGTAGAACAAAAACATGGAGGGAGGGCAAATTTCTGATCTGCTTGAGCTGGGACACCCATCCTCTCCTGTCTTTCGCACAGTGGCACTCCTCATTATTGTGCCTTTGGCCTTGTACCACAACTTGCATCATAGGCCTCCTAGTTCTCAGGCCTCTGGACTCGGACTGAGAATTAACACCACTGGCCCCCTGGTTCTCAGGCCTTTGGGTTTGTATTGGAACTATACCACTAGCATTCTTGGGCTATCAGGTTTCAGCTGACAGATGGAGGAACTCCTCAGCCTCCATTATAGTGTGAGCCAATTCCTCATAAGAAGCATCTTTTTATATATCTATACATATCCTAATGGTTCTGTTTCTCTGGAGAACACTAATACAGTAGGCAAGTGGATATTCAAGTTTGGAACTGAGAGATCATGCCTACGTTGAACTAAAATCTGGAAATCATCAGCATGTAAATGGTACTTAAGGCCACAAACTGGATGAGATCACCTCAGAGTCAATTCTAGAGAAAAGAAAAGGACTCAGAAGAAGGCCTAATGATATTACTCAAATCAATATCTTAGCTTTCTTTTCAGTTTCATTGATATATTATGTCAATAAGATGCTATTTTAATTATAATAGCTCTAAAATAAGTCTTTCATACTCTGAAAAGAAGTCATTACTTATTACTTTTCTTTTTTAAAATTTTTTTGCTTTTCATCTGTATTTTCTCACATATAAACTTATGTATCACTTTACGAAATAAAAAACTTCTTGATATGTGACACTAATTTTGTGAATGTTATAAAAAGTATATAAAAGTTTAAAAAGAAATAACATAAAAAAGAAATAACTTTGATATTTTGTTTGATATCACTGATTCAATTGTTGCCCTAGAGAAGTGATTAGAGCTTGTCCAGCCTATCAAGTTGATAATACTTACAGAGCATAAAATTGGGTGAATGGTCAAGAAATGGCCCAGAGAGATATGGTTCTGGTGAAGGGGAGGAAGCACAAGGTCAAATGAGTTGGTAGCCACTGGCTAGGTATCTTGCCCCATTTCCAGATAGTTCCAAAGCATTGGAACCATTAAAGGAAAAGCCCATAATTTACATTTGGAGCTTGATTTAATTTGTACACTGTGATTATTTCTGAGAACAGGTTTTAATTTTTCCTCTTACCTTTTAAAAGCACTAAAAGTCATCCTATCTCAGTGGATTAGAAAATATTCAAGCTCTGCTCTGAGGAAGGAATACTCCTTTTCCTACCTTATTACTTCCAACTTGAAATTTAAAGTGTGATGTTCAAAAAGCCTGAAGCTACTTATAATCTTGCAAGTTCTTGCTCTCCCTCTCAGTACCTTTGTGCTTGCAGGTCTCTCTGCCTGCCTTACTCTATTGCCATCTCTTTTGGTCTGGCTAAACCCACTCATTTGTGAAAACCCAGCTCAGAAATCTCCCTCTGTAGGAAGCTCCTATGCCTCTTCCTGTTAAGGGCCTTTTTTGTATGCTTCCCAGCTTTCCCATATTTATCTCTCTCCCAAGTATAGTAATGTGTTGTAATGACTGTGTACTTCCTTGTGCCCTTCACTAGAGTATGGCCTCTTGGAAACTCAAGGAGGGTCTCTTAACTCTGCATCCCCAGCACCTAGACAATGCTCAGCATAGATCAGACATCCAATAAATATTTGTTGAATCAATACACAGCCAATCTACCTTCTTAAGAAGAATCTCACTTACCTGAATAGTTAAAGCATTCTCCAAATTTCACACTTTAATAGGACTTGTAACTCTGAAATATAAAAAAGAGATTTATAAGTGTAAGAGTTGACTACATTAGCTTAAAATTCATTTTCTCCTGTCATTGACTTGGAACTATTTCTAAGAGAAATAGATGTCAGAAGCTTATGGAGTGTGAATAGGACAGCCATTTAAAACCTAATCATTCTTTCCACCAGATTCTGAAGCTGATAATAGATTTTGGTGTGGTGGACAGAGTGCCATGCTCTTCAGGTAGAAGTGGGTCAAAAATGTGCACTCACTGCAAAAAAAAAGATCTCTCTTTCACAATCTGGAAAAAATGTTCTAAACAGTCAGTAGACACCAAAGGTATGAAAAAGAGCCTCCAAGCACAGAGGAAATAAATGATCTGTTCCACTGCTGTATCTAGTGTTCTCAGGAACTTGAAACTTGAATTTTGTCTAAATATAAAACACATGGCAAAGCAGGCCTTCTTAGTTGTCTTTCTCTGGCATTTTGTCAGGTTGTGCTAGAAGAGGACATCTCCTATTATCTAATAGAATTTCCCCTAATGGAGCCTGGTACAAAGATGAAACCATACTTTAGTATACTGAAGAATAGGAACAATATTTTTTTTTTAACCCAGAAAAACTAATACATTGTTCCAGTTAAGTTCATAGTAATAGAGTATCAAGGCTTGAAGGCAATTTCAGTGTTTGAAATTTCAATTTCACCAATGAAAAACATATTAAGGACAGTGAAGTAACTAGATCAAAGTCCCAAAAACTGTGGCATCAGACATGTAAACAATAAAAAACATGATAAAATACATGATATAATTGAAAATAAATCAATGTTAGTTACTAGCACCATACTTTTATTTTGTAGAGGAAATATCTCCTCATCTATGATGGTAATCATCATAATCATCATGAATGTCTTTACTTATTGATGATAAATATTTTGGCACATGTATACATGGAAAGCAGGGTTGTGTTGAATTGCATGTTCAATCTCTTGAAAAGCAGATGAAGGCATTGAGTTAGGAAATGGGAAAAATATCCAGATCACCAGCTTGTAAGTTCCAAGGATCACTAAATCATCACTTAACCCCTACCTTTGGGATGGATGATCCTGAAAACAGTATTAGAGAGTGATACTCTTGTTATAGTTCCACAATTAATGGAGCAAATGTCATAACCCCACCAATCAGGAAATCCTCCATATATTCACCATGTATCTAAAACAATCTCTTCTTAAAGACTGTCATATAATTTCTACACAAAAGCGAAATAATACTAATGAATAATGATGAAATATTATTTCTTATAAAAGTCTTTTGCATGATTACTCTTTTGATCCTCATAAAAAGACAGGATAGTACTTACATTTCCTTCATTTTTACATGTGGAATCCTAAGGCTGATAGGTTAACTGACTTGCCTAAGAGTTGGTGAGTTGGTGATGTCATGAGCCATGGAGAAAAGGGTAGGTGGGCTAAACAATACTTCCCCAGGGGAAAGAATAGGGAGCCTTTGATCCAGATAAGGACCAATGTTTAGTAACATTGGCTACTAACTCTACTACACTGAAGTTTTTCAAAGAAGGAATAAACTTTTGTATTTAAATAGGGAGCCTATTATATATGTAATAATCTCTTAGGTATTTTGCATATTATTGTGTTCATTTCCACAATGGACCTTCCCTGTGATTAAAGCAAATTGGTATAATTTCAACACAGTTCTTGACTTAAAAGAGCCCTGAACTGAACAACTTGGTTCCATGGAGGTTTGGCTTAAGTAGAAAATTAGTTATTTGTTTTTAAACACACACAAACACACACACACACACACACATTCACACGTACAATGTATATGTTTATAAAGGCACATAATGATGTGGTTGTTAACATGGATTCTGAGTGAGGTAGACTGGATTCCTATCCTCCAGCTCAGCTGTTTACTAGTTGTTGGGTCTAACTAGCTGTGTGACTTTGGAAAATTTCTTGAATCTCTGTTTCTTCACCTACAAAATAGGAGTAAATAGAATTCTTGTAAGACTGTAGTAAGAATTAAATGAGATAAAATTTATAAAACGCTTAGCGTATTTTTTAGCATAAGTAGTTTCAATAAATATTAGTAATGATAACATATATATGGTATATAGTTCCAAAAATAGATTTGAGACAGTTATAAATATTCAATAAATAATAGTTTATTCACACAGACCAATAAGTATGTGAGGAAATTGAGGGGACAGGGAATTAGAGGATAATGGATAAGACAATATTGATAATAAGATTAGTACATGATATTTGTGACAAAATGTCCTGTTCATTTCTTTGTGTAAGTCAGAAATATTGCTTCAAGCTTCCTAGCAATTAATGCACAGAGGAAAACAAAGTTAAATTAAATTTTATCAATCCCCTAAATAAACATATAAAATAATGTTTCAGGACAAGACTGTGTTTCTTTTGACTGACCAGTTCAGTGGCTTTCTTCATTTTGTGGATGTTGTGACATTGTAAACAATGCCTTCCACATCTTCCCAATAAATACAAAAGTAAACCTTGCATTTCGTATACACTGATGTAGGCAAAGGCCTAAAACCGAAGTATAATTCAGTAAAGCAATTTCATGAGTGAAGGGGAACATGTGACATATGCATAATTCTTTGATGGCCTGACATAACTCCAGTCTTGGCCCTGAATTTAGGGTACCTAGAGATATAAGCAAACTCAACTCAGCAAATTTTTTACAGATAATATTTATTAAAACCAACTTTTTGAGAATACATTGCCCAGAACAGAATGAAAGTTATACTTACTGAGAACTATCTGGGAGTTTGATTTAAAGTTTATGAAAGAATCATAAACTTTAATTATTAAATGAACTGGAAGTTGGGTTGATATTTACTTACTAGGTGTCTAGTCACGTGACAGGGCACCGTAAATCAAATCCACCTAATTAGGGAGATGGCATTATTTTTTTTTACTCAGACTTTCCAAAATCATAGAAGTCTTTATTAGAACAACAAATGTGTTAAAAGAGTAAGCTGGAAGGAACTCTATCTTCTTTAGGGCTCTATCCCTAAAACTACAACACTTGCCGACACATGTAGTTATAAAAGATGAATTTTATTTATAAATAATGAGGGAATCGATACGTGGAACAGCTGATCTGAAGGAGAATCCGAAGAGCAGGCAAATATACAGGCATCAAGACCTGAGAAGAAGTTACAAATAGATGCAAAACTGAAGACACTAACTAATATCCACAGGAAGATAACGGATTGCATTTTATCAGGCACAGTCTGCATACCTATGAACCAAAATCTTTTGCATTACTGTCAGATTTTTACGACTTAGTTGTAAAATAACTCAAAGACTAAGTGATAGGCTGAGATCACAATGAAGTAAGTGCTAGACAGGAAAATCAGTAATCCTTTCAGTCTTTTTCATAATATTTCCATACAGTAGGCACTCTGAAGTATTTTTAATGAGCAAATCATGCATATTGATTAAACAATACATTTAACTTGGATAGATCATGTAGAGAAATATTTTAAGAAATACAAAGGTGTAATTTTTACCTTTTCTCACAATTCTTAGCACTGTGAATATAAATTCTTTTCTCAATTTGCCTTTAAATAGATAAGCTCAAGTCCTTTTGCTTATTTGTGTAAAAATCTTCTGTACCTGTATTGCTCTGTCTTTGGGCCTTTAGGATCATTTCTTTTTTCTGCTACGGGTACGCTCCTCAGAGGGAAATAACACTTCTTACATGCTTTAACTGCTGACAGTTTTTATCTCTTTTGCTCTCTACTCAATTTCTGCTTACCCCTTTATTCAAAGGAAAGAAAAAAAGTCAGAAGTACAGGTTGCCCAGGGACGTAAAATTGGTTTCTGAAATGAGGGCAGCCATTTTCAAATTTAATTAATTAATTCATTCATTCATTTTTTGTGGGACTGAGACCTTAAACCTGTGGCGTCTGATGCTTCCTTGGGTCCTAGGTGTCAGAATTTAATTGATCATTGGACACCCCATTGGTGTTTGGAGAATTGGAGAATTGGTTTTGGTGCTAGGCAACAACCTAGGTAAGTGATGAGCAGAGAAGGTTGTGGAGAAGCCGTAAGAGTTAGAAGAAATCCAAAAAGACCATTGTGCGGTGGAAACCAAGAGGGAATTTTCTAAGAAGGAAATACATGGTTACTAGCATCAATGCTGCAAAGAAGTCAAGTAAGGAAAGGCCTGAAAAGTATGAGTTGTATTTAATACTAACTTTGGAAGTAATTCCAGGAAGGAATCACAGCAAGAATGGGGTAAGGGCAGAGGAGTTCATAAAAAGGGGCTTGAGGAAAATCAGTTGCAGTGAATTTAAAAATGACCTCGAAGTGAAGTGAAAAGTGCCTAGTGGATATATATTTTTTTACTTAGTGTGCAGCAATTCTAAGCTGTTCATACATTTTGTCATCCTCGGAAACCTTACTAATTTTTGCTCTTGCTTTGTAGATGATGGTGACAAAATTACACAGATAGCCCACGGTAAAGAAGATAGGATATGAACCTAGGTCTGTAGGACTGCGCATTTTCTCTATTTTTAACCACAACAGAAAAGCCGAGTTTCTCTGTCCTAAAAAATTCTCTAATTCAGAACTTCTATTCCCCTAAGATACTAGATAACTAATTTCAGTTATTTTGTAGCAGTGTCTTGGGTCACATCACAATAATACAATTTAACCAGACCTAAAGGTGGGCATCTTATGCACTAGTAACCAATATTTTTCTTTTCTTTAAATTCTTCTTATAATGCTATTTTTGAGTTAGCTCTGAGAAGAAAATTGACTTTAAATGCCCAATAGAGTTTCAAAGTGTCATAAACTTTTAATAGATCTCTAAAAACAGTTTTGCTTTATTTTTTTTTTTAATAAATGTTCTGTCTTTGAGATGACAAATGAGAGTTTAGATACAGCCAATGCATTTATATCTGAGTCAACCATCCACAGAGGCACTTGAGATGGAGAGGATATTTTTATTCTTCATTTTTCTTGCTAATTAATATGAATTGGTGCCACTGGAATTTAATTAGCTCAAAGTAGGCATTTTTCCCCTTAAACAAAGAAATGTTGTTTTACCGTTTTATTTTATTTATTTAAAAGATTTATTTACTTATTTTAGAGAGAGCGAGAAAGAGAGAGCACGCGTGTGTGAGTGGGGCAGAGACAGAGAGGGGGAGAGAATCCTAAACAGATTCTGTGCTGAGCAAGAGCCCAATCTCAATACCCTGAGATCATGACGTGAGCCTAAACCAAGAGTTGCGCTTAACCACCTGAGCCACCCAGGTACCCCTTGTTTTACCATTTTAAAACATAATTCAGTTTCATCCATAAATCTTTACTACTTGGAAAGGAAAAGAAAACCTTAAAATCCAGTTGAGAATAGGTTTCTTAAAGCCAGGGGACTACTAATGGGAGAAAATCAGTAATTGTTTCAACTTACTGTTAAAGTCAGTGTTTTCCAGTGGGAATGCAAAGGCAGCATATTCTAATGGCCACCATTTTGTTTTATTTTGTTTTTGTATTTGTTTTCAGATGAACAATCACAATTTATGGCAGCTTTTGAGATTGGCAACATTTATATAATTTAATGTAGAAAGGATTTCATAGTTCTTTTAGAGCACTACTTCCCAAAATAAAGCATACAAGCTGAGGGGATGGTGTGTGTAGTGTATCACCAGGGGCATATGAATTCTTTAAGAGAAATTTTCACCTGTTTATTTTCAATGTGTTAATGATCTATAATATAACAGATGCACTTCTGGGGTTATGAGAGGACCTTCCACATAGCTTTCTAATTTTAATGATCATATTTGCCTTTATGTTTCTGGTATTACTCCCATCAAAGAAATCTCGATGGGTGTCAGGGGGCACGCCATGAATGGATGTGGCATAGTAGATCAAACTGATAAAAGTAGTAAATGCATTGAATCTTCATGAGGCATACAGAAAAGATGTTCCAAACTCAAAAGAGCCTGAACCATTTTATTCTGAACCATTACCTCAACAAAGAATGAATGCTTTAACAAGTTATCAAGTGAGAATTTATTACAATTGCCACTAAAGAATTGTTTACTAGCTGGCTTTTAGTTTAGAATGAGAGCTGATTGTTCTGAATTAGCAAAAAAAGCCTGGAAGTTATTAATGATATTTTTAAGAAAATACTTAAACAATAACAACAATGACATGCTCTGAATTTGTATTGTTGAGTTTAAAATACAGGAACAGACTAAATATAGGACCAAATCTGGGGCTACATCTTTCTCTTTTAAAAACACTGACAATTTGTTTCAGAAAAAAATTGTCACATTACATTAATATAGTAAATTTACATTTTATTTTTGCTTTGGTTAATCTAATTGGCTGGCAAGTTTATTCTGCTTTTATAGTTTTGTTAGAGCTAACCACAGTACCTTTACCTCTGAGCATATTTTATTAATATTAAAACAAAAGTGATCTTTGTCAACAAGAATCTGGAAGAAATGTTTTCCTTTTAAAGGCATCTGTGGCTGAGAGATGATTGTCTGCCAAATGACCCATTTGTTCCCTGTTTTAGATGGGGTTTCCTAGAAGCAGAGCCAGGGATTGGAATTCTTGTATAATGATTTATTGAGGAAGTGATTTCAGAAGAGGATGGGGGTTAGTGAGAGCAGGATAGGGCAGAGGGAGGAGCTAAGCGAGGATGTGGTCTCAGCTGGAGAGCAGCTGGAACTAGACTGGTTCTACTGGAAGCTATAGAGCATGAATTTCCGCAGCTTATTCAGTGTCACCATGGGTTACTGCCCCCTGGAGTTATTATAATGGCTCCCATTAGGAGGAGATAAATAGCTATGAGCCACTAATGAGGGCTAAGGCATGAGAACTGGGGGATGGGTATTCTAGCCCAGTGAAGTGGATCTGGGGAGAGCAACCATGAAGCCTGCTATAGGACTGCCTTGCAGTCCTCAGATATACTTGCTTCTCAGATTAAGTTAACTCCATCTAGTCACAGTTTTTCTGGGGTCCTAAATGGTCAATGTTTGGGGAAGACTTATAAGAAGCTTATTTAAATCAAGTATAGCTCCTGTGGTACGATTGGTCCAAACATACCCTTTATCCTTTCTTCTCTACTAGTTATTCTAGAATGTCTCTTCCTTGGGTAGCACCTCTGTTGGACTAGTTGGCTTGTCTTACAACATCTGATGCAGTTACCACGCTTTTATCAGCCTGTGGTTATTGGACTTGTTCTTTATAGTGAAATTGGTCATAGAAATGCAGAGATAACCCAACAAATCTCCCTGTTTGCACTGGCTAGCCATACTTTATTTCCTCATGATGAAGAGGGTCAGTTATTCTGCTGGTATGGTAACTGTTTTTTGTCTGATGGTCTACTGGCTTGAGTTGCTGAAAGTAACCAGGAGTTAGTCATAGCTTTAAGTTTATTCGGATTCTCCCTATGTCCCCTGGTGGAAGCATCCTCCCTCTAGGAACCAGGACCACTGGAGCCTAAATTACAGATGTGGGGAAACACAAGTTCCCTGAGTGGGTGACTGGGAGTGATGGTGAGTGGGCCCATTCCTGCTTTTACTCCTTTGTTCCCAGACCTTGCATTCTACTTACTGGTGACACAGAACTACTAATGTCTATTGTTTCAGGGCATATACTACATCCTGAAGAAGAGCTTTCCAGCCATGTAAAGTATTTTTGACAAGGTGGAAATTCAAGACCCCTCAAGAGGACATTCCACCACTATTAAGTTAGCAGCTTCTGGATGATCCAGAATATGGTGGGATCAATAAGTAGATACCATGGCTATGTTCCACCACTGCTCATCTTGTGCCATAAAGTTTGTCTCTTGGTCCCTAGCAATGCTAAGTGGGATTTGGAGGCTTAGATCAGACACTTTGGAGTGCTGCTAGCTGGTTGCTAAGGGCAGAGACTAAAAGTTGTTGACAGTCCAGATGAAATATTGCCCCTATAATGCAGAAGGGGTTTGATGTAATCAACTTGTCACCAAATAACTGATTGGTCTCTTTGAAGGCTGTTACTGTATTCTCAGTGTTATGGGTTGCTGGCCTATTGGACACTCACTGGTGGCAGTGGTTGATCATCCTTCATGAGAGGGAATCCATGCTGTTTGGGCTCTCACATGGCCTTCATCTCTGCCACCATTACTTCTCTGTTCTAGAGCCCATTGCATGAACACTGTGTGGCCAACAACAGATGTTGGTTGCCATCTATTGGCCAAGTCACCCTGTCAACTTTGTTATTTAGTTCCTCTTCCATGACAGACATTGTCTTGTGAGCACTGATTTATGATGCAAATATTGTTGTATGTTGTACTCATTCCCCAGCACCATATAGATGCTTCTTCCATGTCCCTAATCTAATCATACTCCTACCAGTCTTCTAACACACCATATAAGACCTTTACCATGCAGTCAATTTTTACCCTTATTATAGACTGCCTCTTTGTGATTCACAAGGTGAATGACCAGATGCACTGCTTGAAGTGCATCCCCATGGAGAACACTCATCACTGTCTTTCAGGGCCATCCTTGAGTGGAGTCTGGTTCAATAGCAGTACATTTTCAGCTTGAACCTGCATACCAAGCCAATCCACCTATGAACCAAGCTCAGATTTTCCCCTCCACCACTAGCTATAGATAGAATCTGCTTTGGATCCCCCTTTCTGGTAGGTATGGGAAATAATGCTTTTGCACATAATCAAACCTGCCAAGGCAGAGAATTCACTTTTTTTTTTTTTTAATGTTCCACCACTCTTACAATAAGTATTGTGTCTACTATTTAGCTCTGTCTACTCTCAGCTGAAAAAAAAAAATGAAAGTTCCTTTAGATACTGCCACATTTTGCTTTATGTTGGTATTAATAGATTTGAGCCTTCCATTTTCTCTCTTCAATGCATTATTGGCACTTAGCATCATTCAAACAATTCTGAAGTCCTTGTATCTACTATTTCCTCTCTCTACCTCTCAAAACCAAAGGCACAGCATCTGTCAGTGTATCCCACTATGCTTGTATTCCACTCCAGTTCACTATAGGTAAAACTTATAGTGATTCAACTACTACATGCCAGGACCTAGTAATACTCCACTTGCCACTAATGCTGTCTCTTAATTGGTATACAGCTTTGAATGATCTTTCCTCAGAATCCCATTGTTAGAGCAAGCTTCCTAGAACCTATCAGTACAAACTCTGTTAGGTTGAGTTCTCTGGAAGTAGAGTCTGAGGATTTCTATGCAAGATTTGTATACAAGAGAATTACTGAGGGAGTACTCTGAGAAGTTAGAATGAAGGAAACTAAAAGAGTTGGGGGGAAGCTAATCAAGGTATAGGTCTCAATAGGAGTCTATCTCAGCCTTTCTCAGGAAGCTCTAGAGCCTGATTTTCACCATAGAAGTGGTGGTCTTTGAGGCAAAGGGCCTGTTTTGTATACCAGTGTGTCAGTCAGTCTTTGTTGCTATTCCTGGGAAATGGAAAGACTTCCCAGGCGAGATGGCTTCCACTTAGCTGGGGATAATTCTGAAGAGAAAGGGTGCAACTCTAAGGTCTTAGCAACATACACTTACAGTAACTGGGGGATGAGTTCACTAGCCCAGTAATGGGCCCAAGACACCAACAGCTTTCACATTTTTTCTCCTTGCAGTTAAGCTGGGGCTATATGACTATTTCTAGCCAATGAAATGCACAATTTCTAATCCTTTTCCTGTTGCTGTAATTTGGAATGCTGCATGTTCCAGTTGGTGAGTCTAGATAAGCACAGACCCCTGAAAGTCCCTAATGGACATGGAATATGGATGGGAACCAAAATCTCATTGTGTCAATTCATTGAGAATTGGGATCAATTTACTATTGCAGCATGACTTAGCCTATCATGTCTAACACAGAGTCTATCTATTACTTAATTCTGAGAAAGACTACTCTATAACCAATTCTGCCTTATAGATGAAGAAACAGAAGCCCAGAGACATTTGATTTGTGTGAGTGTGAACCAGCAGCAGAAACAGGATTCAAACTCAGGCTTCCTAAATCTTCCTTATATCAGCTAGTAAGCACCAGGAATCCTCCATTAATATCATTTTACCAGTAAATGAATGGCAGAAAGGGTTTCAACATAGTTGAAACTTATTAGTTCACTTATTCAATAGATGTATATTGAGCACTTAATATTTATTAAACAATTTATTAAATTGTTTATTTATTAATTTATTTATTTTAAAATAAAAATAAATTTATTTATTTATTATATTATTTATTAATTTATTTATTAAACAATTTATTAAACAATTGTAGGTGCTGGGGATACGCCAAGAAAGACAAGTATCTCATAGAACTTACCTTTTTTTTAAGATTTATTTATTTATTATTTTAGAGGGAGAGAGAGGCAGACAGTGCAGAGGGGAGAGGGAGAGAGAGAATCTCAAGCAGATTCTGCACTGAGCATGGAGTCCGACACAGGGTTTGATCTCACGACCCTGAGATCATGACCTGAGCCAATACCAAGAGATGGTCACTTAACTTAATGAGCCATCCAGGCTCCCCCAGAACTTACCCTTTAGTGAGTACTGAACCATTGATTTCACTGATGGGACTTCTCTAAGATGAGTTTAAAACTTTAATTTTAATACTGTATAAAAGTGTTTTCCATATAAAATAGATTACAGTTGTGTTTTTAACCCAAAATCTGATACACTACTACATTTATAAGCATTCACACATATGACTCAAGTCTTTCTTAGATGCTATCACATGTGAAAATCACGTTTCTTATTTACTATCATCTATGTTTTTCACTAATGAGGGTGCATAAATGAAACTTTGTCTTGGTAGGTCATTGTTATGACTTCAGCCTGGAGCTTTGCAAATTATTTAATACACTTAGCTGGGTTGGGATTCTTCCATCTCAATGAAGTATCTGCACTTCAAAAAGTTTTTTACCGTTGCAATTCAAAAGTGGCTTTTTGGAAGTTAACTTCCTGACATTCCTGAGAATGTATGTCTCAAGTTGACCCAAGGATGAAATCTACCTGTCACAATCTCATTTAAAAGTTCCTCAGGCTGTTCTTATGTGTATGACTGGCACTCCATCATCATCATCATTCACTTATTCAGTCTATCAATATGCAACTAACATTTACAGAACTCTCAGCTATAGGCCAGGGCCAGTGATGTGAAAAGCAGACACAGTAACTGCCCTCATAGAGATTACAGTTAGGTGGCATAGAAGGACATTAGGCTATGTCTATGGAATAGTCACACAACCTAATGGAAAATATTAACCAGGGATTAGTGTGTATTGGTCACTATCGTGCAGATGATTATTACCATTGTCAGCAGCAACAGCAAACATGAGATATTGAATACCAACTCTCATTTTCTGTAATTCTAAAGTGCACATCATTTCCATATTTTAATATTTCTGAAATTTTTGCACCTTCTAGTTTATGGCATCTTGATGTGAAGTTTTAGGAATATCTTAGTCAATTTATTTTATTTCATATGAGCAATGAATGAAAAATCTATGTCTCATACAGTTCTTTCACTAGGAATAAAACTATTGGGTTAATTGGCAACATTTTAAAATTTCTTAGTTGCATACAAAATAATGGTGCATTTAAAATCAATGGCTTCTTAGAATATATATAGCTGTGCCTTCTACCTACTATGTGCTGGGAATACAAAGACATATTTTATAGCCCCTGTACTCAGAAATGTCACTTCAACTTCAATTAAATTCAACACTACCTGGCAGGAGTCACTGAGTGTTCTTTCTCTGGGGCACCAAAATAGGAATGGGTAATAGCCTGTTTCATTTGCATTGGGATTACCTGCACCTAATGTATTCAGCTTGTCTTCATTTGCTAGAAGTATCCCCCTTTTCCACCAATTTTCCTAATAATTTACCTCTGTAGCCAATAATACTTTGAAATAGCAAATACCACAAGCTGGTTGGCTTTATGATAGTATCATAGTACTTTCATATAACTAAGTGACACTGTCTAAGATTTTAAAAGCCAAATTTGGGACGAGGAAAAGAAAGGACACTATGTGCAAATATTGCTCTGATAACAGAACCAATTTTGTCAGAAGCATATTTAGCCTAATATTGGATAACACTGCTTCAGAGAGGACAGTTGGCAGCCTTGATTCTGGCTGGAAGGGATGCAGACTAGGAGGGGAAGAGTGTTTCACCTTGATAACAAGTTTATTTGTTGAATGTGGAGATGATGAAAGAAAGAGCATGTGGGTGCATATGTGCAGTAGGAAGAGAGGGGCACGTCTAAGACTGTCATACCCAGACTTGTTTTTTAAACAATTTATTTATTTATTTATTTATTTGGAGATTGAGAGAGTGTGTGTGTGCATGTGTGTGTGTGTGTGTGTGTGTGTGTGTTTGAACAGCAGGGAGGGATAGAGGGAGAGAGAGAGAGAGAAAAAAAAAAAATCTCAAGGGACTCCCTGTTGAAAACAGGGCCCAGCTGGGGTGGGGGAACTCAATCCCTCAGATGGTGATCAGACCCTTAATCAAGAGTCAGATGCTTAACCGACTGAGCCACCCAGGTGCCCCATATCCAGACTTTAATTAGCTTTCAGACTATAGTAGATCCTCAATAAAGTTTTATTTAATGTGTGACTGATAGGGAAGTCTGGGATGTCCTGAAACCCAGGTTATCCTTTATTGTTCACCCATCTAGACAGAATACTTGGTAATGGTAACAAGGACAGCTAAGTTTGAGGGGGAGAGAAATCTTAAAGGATTTCATTATGTTACTTTCACTGAAAGTTTTACTGTAGAACATCATTATAGTTTTGTTGTTGTTGTTCTTGGTTTTTTCTCCTTAGGGGGTTCACACTATAAGAAAGCTTACTAGCTAAAACTAGCTACTGATAAGATACTTCTGGCATGTCAATGCATAAATTCTCTTGAATCCAAGCCAAAATGGAATCTTCTACTGTTGTCCACAACATTAGAACACTGTTTGAGAATATGTTTCTTTATTTCTATTAGGTAAATGGAGTGGCTCTCTGAATGCACAATTCCTGGTTAGTAAGGACTAACTCACCTACATTTGTTAAAAGAACTGCCATTTAATGTTCTTTTTTTTTTAAATTTAATTTTAGTTTTTCAGTGTTCCAAGATTCATCGTTTATGTACCACACCCAGTGCTCCATGCAATATGTGCCCTCCTTAATACCCACCACCGGGCTCACCCATCCCCCCACCCCTTTCCCTTAAAATCCTCAGTTTGTTCCTCAGAGTCCACAGTCTTTCAGGGTTTGTCTCTCCCTCTGATTTCCCCCAATTCACTTTTCCTTTCCTCCTCCTAATGTCCTCCATATTATGCCTTATGTTCCACAAGTAAGTGAAACCATTTGATACTTGACTTTTTCTGATTGACCTATTTCACTTAGCAAAATCAGTTCCGTCCACGTTGATACAAAAGTTGAGTATTCATCCTTTCTGATGGCTGAGTAATATTCCATCGTATATATGGACCACATTTTCTTTATCCATTCGTCTGTTGAAGAGCATCTTGGCTCTCTCCACAGTTTGACTATTATGGACATTGCTGTTATGAACATTGGAGTACATATGGCCCTTCTTTTCACTACATCTGTATCTTTGGGGTCAATACCCAGTAGTACAACTGCTGGGTCATAGGGTAACTTTATTTTTTATTTTTTGAGGAATCACCACACTGTTTTCCAAAGTGGCTGTACCAGCCTCCATTCCCACCAACAGTGTAAGAGGGTTCCTCTTTCTCCACATTCTCTCCAACATTAGTTGGTTCCTGTCTTGTTAATCTTTGCCATTCTAATTTGTGTAAGGTAGTATCTCAGTGTGGTTTTGATTTGAATTTCTGTGATAGCTAATGATGATGAACATTTTTTCATGTGTCTGCTGGCCATTTGTATGTCTTCTTTGGAGAAGTGTCTGTTCATGTCTCCTGCCCATTTTTTTGACATGATTATCTGTTTTTGGGGGTGTTGAGTTTGAGGAGTTCTTTATAGATCTTGGGTATCAGCCCTTTGTCTGTAGTGTCATTTGTGAATTTCTTCTCTGATTCTGTGAGTCGCCTCTTTGTTTTGTTTACTGTTTCCTTTGCTGTGCAGAAGCATTTAATGGGTTTAGATAAGCCGTTCATTCTAGGGTGTCTTCCACCCTGTCACAACTTAAGAAGTGCCACTTCTTTGTTAGCTTTTGAGACAGAATTCTCATGAAATGACTTCTTTGAGATTAAAACCAAGCCAAACAAAGAGGTATCAAAAGGAAAGAACGAATATTTAGCATACCAGAATTATACTGCTGTGAGAAACAAACACTGTAATTCTGAGTTAGCAATGCTACCTCTGGAGCCTGAAAATGGTTCCTGAACTGACATCACATATTCTACAACACAAGTAAGTGAACAGAGTATAATGCAAACATCTCAAGCCCACATTCTCAAGGTCCAACTCGCCATTTCTTTAAGGCAAAGAGGAAGATTTCAGTGAGTATTATAAAAAACTCAATTGTTTTTAATCTTTTCTGAATTAGAAAACCATCTATAGAGAAGCCCTGGGGAATGTAGGAATAAACATTGTCTTGAGACTTGTGATCTGGCCCTAAAATTTACCTCCCACCACCTCTGCGACCTTGAACAGTTCACTTCACCCTTCTGGGTCTGTTTCCTTACCTATACTTAGACCCCACTGAGGATTATGAAAGCATTGAAGTAATCTCTAAGATTATTTTTAGCTCAAATATTTTTTGGTTTTATAAAAAGGATGATGGTTGAAGTTAAAGAAATTTTTTGAAAAATTTGTGCAGGGGAAGTGATGAACTGTTGATGAGACCAATATTTATAATGCAGTGGGAAGGAAAACCAACATTTATTGAGTGCCAGCTGTATGCCAAACATTGTACTAAATGCATCTATCTTATTTAAGATTCCCAACAGCACAACCAGGCAATATTATTACCTTATTTGACAGATGAAAATAAATCAAAGTTATGCAATTTACATAGCTGGTAGATGATGGAACCAGGAATTTGAACCCAGGAAAAGTTTACCAAAGACACTGTTCTTTTTAGGAAGCAAAGAAGGAAATTGAGAAGAATACATACCTGTTAAGGAATAAGTGTGCTGAAGGAAGATTTTCTGAATGAATTTATAATGTTGGAGATTTAGCATTGTCCTGCTAGCTTTTGAAACTTTTTACAATATGCACAGTTGGGACAAGAGAACCTATGTGATATTTATGATATTTATTTCAACTTGGTAACCTTCACAAAGCAAAAAGATATACTCACTGTTTTATTCATTTCACCCATGGAGCTCTCTTTCTTGTTATTTTATACTTTAGGGAGAAGGGAAAAGATTATTCCCAATGAGAAAAAGTAGCAAGACCAAAGCTTCAGATCTGAGCTCACTATATGACAATGTTACTGCTTTTCAAAAGACTTTAAGGGCCCAGAAAGCCTACATTCAGCTTTGGCTTCTATATGTATTACTGGGTCTGCCAATAGTAAGTGCTCAATAAATGTAGTGTCTTTCTACTTATAAACTAGATTCATATTTTAAATACAAAATGAAAAAAAAATGGAGAATGATAAATGGCTCATATACCCCCTCAAGATAAAACAATTCAGTAGCTGTGCAAGGGACCTAAAATGTAAAATTATGAATTATACAAAGATGAACATAAAAACAAATTATGAATGTTTGTGTTTTAAGTAGAGCACACTTCTGGTATGAAGACATGTTTGCAAATTTTAGCATCTGGAAATTTCAGGCAGGCTTTAGCCTAGTTGAAATTCCCCAGCAGTATTAACACTGAGCATCCTCATAATTTGACAGAGTTGTAGTCCCCCATTTAAAGTCAAGAATAGCTCCCTAAGTTATTTTGGCTCACGTTTTGAAAAGAGACCAGAGCAGCTGCACAGGAGTGTTGGGTGTCCTCATAGTTTATCCCTTGGGTGATGTTTCTTCCACTTATTGCTGTTTGTTCCTATTTTTAAATCATTGTCAGTATTTTTTCCTTGGCTCTTCTCACTGTCTGCACTTTTCTGGCTCTTCTACACAAATGGTTTTGTGTTCTTTTTCTCTTAGATTTAACATTAGTTGAGCTCCTTTGCACATTTTTGGTCAAAAGTGAATAAAAAGTTTTTTAAAGCATTCAGCAGATGTAGATCCCAATTTTACTTTTATGATTTCAAACAGCGTATAATATTTCATATATTAAGCTCTTGGGTATTATATTCCAAATACTCTTTTTAATTTGTGTTCTTCTTATAGCAACAATATGTCCCCTCAAGCATACTGTCTTGAGGGGATTTGTTTTAATTTCCCCTGCCCTAACTTCTTTCATTAGATAATTTATGTCTGCAGGGAATACTTCCTTTTCTTTGGTTACACTATGCTCTTGTATTTTCTGAATTATCAATGCACTGAAGACATAGAGAACTTTTTCTTTTTAGCTATTTAAATTGTAGATTAAGGAATAGTCCTCTCAGAGTGGTGTTAATTGGGAGAAAAACCATTATGAAATTATGTTTCCAAGCGTTTAGAAAGTAATCAAGTGAGGCATATACTTACTGACCTTCTTAATCCCATCCACATTCATGATTTCTTTCTGCTTCCATCAGAACCCAAGACTCTTTCTATACACAGGGAAGTTACAGCTTTCACCAAACCATTCTACCAAACCCAAAATCTAGTTAACCTGGGAGCCATGGCCCTTAAATAACAGCACCAACCTCAAGAAAAACTCTGAGACTACATGCCTGGCCATGTAAATACACATGTGAATAAAGAACTATTTTCTGTGTTTGAAAAATTCATTTTGAACGTTTATTTTTTTAAAACAAGGGGAGACTAAATGCCAGGTTAGGTATGTTTGATGAAACTTTTCATTTGGAAATAAAATGGATTATGCTTGGTGATTAAGATCCACATGTTTTATGTATTGAAGACACAGAAAGAGACCTTCCTTGGCATCATACTTGGCTGTAAATTCTTTTGGGAAAGAATTTAGGCTTTCTATAGGCTGTAAATTCTTTTGGGAAAGGGACTGTGTCTCACTCATTTAGATCTCCCATCATTTAGTATATATTTCCTGGTATATAATAAATATTCAGGAAGTGAATTTAGTATATTTCCTGGTATTTAATAAATATTCAGGAAGTGATTGATGAATAAATGAGTTAAGCAAACAAGAATCAGTGCATAACCTGAAATGTTCCCTGCCCCACCCCCCTTTTTTACACAAGAAAACGGAGACAAACACTTATTAGGAAGCCCTTTAAGATCAGAGAAATTGTATGCGTAGCAGCTGGTGTAATAGGGGTGTTCTAAAATCAGCAGGCCTACATGAAGAACCTTGATTGCTATGTGTTTTAAAACCAAAATTATACCTTATCCTTTTGAATGGTGAAACGCCACTATAAATATAATCTATCGATTTGGCTATTTATCCTAACTAGCAAAAGTAATCTGAACCTCATTTTAGTTTATGGAGAATCTAATATGGACCAAATTGACAGAGTTTTATTTTTTTTATTAAAATGCATCAAAGTAGAAAGCTATGATCACATTAGCAATTAGACTTGTTAGCAATTTTGAAAATATTATGGAATTTGTCCAAGAATCCCAGAACGCTGAATTATACTTTCAACCTTACCTCAAGGTCATCCCCAGAAAACAAAGCAAGAAAAATGTTACACTTTGTTGCTGGCAGAGACCTTGGTTCCAAATGCCAAAGGAGAGCTCTGGAGAACTACACTGTTTTTTGTGGAGAAATGCTTTATCTAATCTTGACTGGCCTCGATTTACTTAAATGAATTGGCAAAGAATCTTGTTTAACCTATTTAACCTCCAAACAAAGCACCGATGTTACCACTCTTGGGTGATCTTGAAGAAGCAGAAAAGAGTCTAAGAGACTAAGAGAATTTATCCAAATATATGGGTGGTATGGAGCTATGCATCCAAAATGAGAATGACCTTCTGTCTTAGAGGAGTGTGCAATAAGAAAGTATCTCAGTATTAGTGGAAAAGGAAGTTCAAATGAGACCTCACACTTTTGAATTCTCTATTTTTAACTTCATCTGTAACTCTGCCCACTCAATGACTAATTAATTGTCTTTAATCCAGACTAATTGCAGTGGATTTCATCTGGATATAGAAGAAAAAGATGGAAGAAATACCTAGAAGTCCTGCAAGGGACCAACACTAAACAGAACCAATTGCCTTCTGCCATACTTCAAATGTCATAGGGGAAGAATAATCAATTTGCAAAGAAATAAAATATCTGCTACAAAGGACATGATAATGGCATTCTTTTCATAGTATTCTAAGATTCTAGTTAAGACAGTGTATTACAGCTGAAAGAATAGGAAAATCAATTACAGGAGCTAAATAGAGAACCCAGAAATAAACCCACACAAATATAGTCAACTGCTCTTTGACAAAGGAGCCAAGGCAATGCAATGTAGCAAAGACAGTCTTTTCAACAAATGGTCATCCACATGCAAAAATGAAACAAAAGTTAACTCATAAGGTATCATAGACCTAAATTTAAAATGCAAAACAACAAAACTCTTAGAAGAAAAATAGGGGAAAATCAAGATGATCTTTGGTTTGGTAATGGTTTTTTAGATACAACACTAAGAGCATGGTGCATGAAAGGAAAAAAAAGACTGACAAGTTGGACTTCATTAAAATTAAAAACTTGTGCTCTGTGAAAGACACTGTTAAGAGAAGGTAATGACAAGCCCCAGACTGGGAGATAATATTTGCAAATCAAGTATTTGTTAAAGGACTGGCATCCAAAATATACAAAGAATTCTTAAACTCAACTTTAAGCAAACAAGCAATCCAATTATAAAATGTGCAAAGGATCTGAACAGATCCCTTATCAAAGAAGATATATATATGGCAAACAGGAATTTGAAAAGGTCCTAAAACTCATGTCATAAGGGAATTACAAATGAAAACAATCGAAACAGGTTTTCTTCATAGCAGATGCTGGAAGATGAACTTTGTCCTGATTGAGCATCATTCCATACCCTACTTTCCTCTAAGATATCTGGGGCTCCTAAAGTCATAAACCCAGACTTGAACTTTGGTATCTCCCCAGAAACCAAAGTCCTCTCAGTGCTCAAGATGCTCTATTATTATATCATGATGATCATTGTTAAGTGTTTAATATGACTACAGTAAGTCAAGCATTGCTCAGATGTTAGGGATAATTAAAGTGAAATAGGAAATTGTCTGAAATTTTCCTCAATTTGAAGAAAAATCCAGATTAATATTTTCAAAGTACTAAAAATTAACTTTGTTCTGAAAAGGAAAAGTTTAGAGATATCTAAATATTGAGATGAATGTATTAGTTTTGCTAATACTGCTGTAACACATTACTACAAGTTTAGTGGCTTACCAAAACACAAATTTCCTGTCTCATAGTTCTGTAGGTCAGAAGTCTGAAATGGGTCTCACTGACTAAAACCAAGGTGTTGGGAGGGTTGTGTTACATTGTGGAACATCTAGGAAAGAATTAGTTTTCTTACCTTTAACATCTTCCAGAGGCTGCCCACATCCCATGACTCATAGCCTCTTTCTAGCTTCAAAGCCAGCATGGCAGGTCAAGTCCTCACACTGAATATTCTCACACTCTTCTGCCTCCCTCTTCTACTTTTAAGGACCCTTCTGGTTACATTGGGCTCATCTGAATAATCTAGGATAATCTCCTTTTCTTAACATCAGCTGATTAGCAAACTTAATTCTACCTGCAACATTAATTTCCCTGCTATATAAAGTAACATATTCACAGACTCTGTGGATTAAGATAGAGGCATTTGCGGGGGTGGGGGTACTGTTCTGTCCACAATAAATAACAAGCCAGGAGTTGCTGCCCCTATTGGCTCTAATAGCTCAGAACTTCAGGGGAGCAGTGTAAATGACTTCATTAACTTAGTTGGGGAGACTAGTGAAAAGGTCTTTCAACAAATCCTACTGTGAAATTTTTTCCACAGAAATTTATGGGGGGGGACATAGCTCTCTGACATCACTTTGTATCTACTGATCTGCTTATACCTCCTAGTAAATTTAGTGCCCTGTTTTAGCATTCTTCTTTCTTTTTAAAAAAGAAGGAAATGTTAAAATACAACTAACTTTATTTCCAAGGAGGCAGATCTCTCTTTTGCACGACATTGGGAGAGGGCAAAAATATACAAGAAGACATAGCAAAGGTTCTCACTAGTTATCTGATGACAAATGAATTATGTTATTTATGGCTATAGATCTATTCCCAGCTTCCTTAGAAATGCTTTGGTGTGGAAACAATGAACACTGAAAGATCATCTCAGCCTGCGCTCTAAGCCGTGACAATTTCAGAGACTAATAAAAGGAAAAGAATAAACAGAAATGTTTTGTTTCTCTGAGGCTGACCAAATTGGGAATGGATTCCCCGGTCTCACAGACACACCCTTCTGAAAGCAATAAAACCGCAATATGTGAAGTCCGCACCCTTCTCCAAGCCTGCCTACACCAGGCAATGGACAGGCTCAGGTCTGAACATCCTTTATCAGTCAGCGAGTCTTAGAGGTGAGATATGAATTGCCCTATAATTTTAAAATTTATCATTTCATACTTAGGGTGAGCCCTTTTGGCTGAATGGAGGAGATACTCATTGGGATTTTTCAAGTGTAGAATAATGAAGCTTTAAGATATCTACTAAACACAACGGTGTAATAAGCTTCTTAATTGTGTTCAGGACAGAATTTTTATGATTATGCAACCATTTTCCAATTCTCAGCCTTCTAAAATAAACATCTGGACAGGGTTAAAATCCCCTATGGAGAGAGACTGGGCGCCATTTTGCTATTTGTTGACAATGTGCTTCAGGTCCTAGGCTCAATAGCACTGGCTTCTCTGTTCTGTAACTTTTGTCCTTATGTAAAGATGACTCAGGAGAAATGTTACCCAGAGAACTCTCAAATTTCTTGATGTTTCGTGGTTACTAATCTCCTCCATACTTGTTCTAACTAATTTTCTGGACGCATCACTAGTGTTTCTGATTCTTAAGGTCTAGATGGATACAGGGAATTGGGATCTTTAGCAGGGTTCCCAGGATAACTCTGATCATGTAGTTCTCTAAGGACACTTTGAGAAACAATGGCCTTACTTCCGTGAACCATTCTGGATGAGTGCTGTGTGCATCCACTTTGCACAGCTATCGTCATTAAAGAACACACTCTCACATCACACTCTGGGCCAATTAATCTGATTTCTCTAATCATGAGTGTTCTAATAGTTCACTCTTCAAAGTGGTGAGGGATTTCTCAGAACCACTTTGGTTTTTGGAGAAGTGGAGTGACTGCATCAACACTGATTTTGTTTTTGTAATGTGGGCAGAGGACAAAATTAACCTTTTGTTTTCCGGTTTGAGTTAATCATTTAGTCCAAAAAAGAAAGCCATTAAAAACTCACTGTGTCATTTTGTTTGATTACAAACCAAATAGATTTTGTAATTGAGATTTTGATGAATCTGGACAATTTTAATATCCACATTGGGGCAAGTGTTGCAGGGGAGGAAAAGGAAGGAGTGAGAGTGGGTAAGGAGATTACTCAAGACATTTTATTTTGGAGACACTTGCCACTATTCCTGACATCAACTCAAGCATTCCACAAACAAGTGGCTCTTAATATTTTGGGGAGAGTCATGGACTCCTTGGGGAATCTGATTGAAGATCCAAAGCCCTTCACCAGAAAGATGCATTTAGACATGCTTCCACACAAAAATTCTCAGACAACTTTAGGTATGTTATGGACCCTCCCACACCAAAGCTCATCCTTATTTAGAACTTGTGTTCTGAAAAGATTACCCTGTGCCCCCTCCCTTTAGAGAAGTCTTTTTACCGTGATCACAGACTCTCTTGGATTAGTCTTTATGCATTATATAAATATGAATCACCTGGGATAATTGTAAAGTGTATGGATGTCTGGCTTCCATCCTCAGAAAATGAGTCAACAGGTCTGGGGTCCAGCCTAGGATGTTGCAGTTATTTTATGACCCTCAGGTGATGCTGATGCAGGTAATAAATGACCACAATTTGAGAAACAGTCAAAACTGAGAAGCTGGGCAGTGACTCAGAAAGAAGTGGCTCAACTCGTACAAAAATATAGTAAAAACAGGCAGACCACTTCCCTCTACTGCATAGAAACTTGGGCTAAAAGAGTGGAGCTGGCTCTTCCCATTCTAGACCTGCTCTATCTGCCCTTCTGTTCAGCTTGGCTATCCATTTTCCCCAAGGAAAATTTCCCATAATGCCCATCTTAACTTCATATTTTTTGCATAGAAGATTGAAAACGAGGGTGAATAGGCAGAACAATTTTTCTCTCACCCTGAACTCTTACAAAGGGCCAAGGGATGATTCTTTCTCCTCAAAGGGACTTCTCTCTCCTGTGTTCATGAAACTTCATTGCTTAGAACTCAGAAGAGGTAAGGGCAGGGTGTATTGAGTAGAAGAGCTGCAGAGACTCTTCCTCACCAGCCTCCAGATTTTTCCGGACAGTAAGTTGGCTGGATATTTTAAAACAGTTCAGAAGAACTTCTGTAGGTTGGCAGCAGCCATTGGTGAGAAATTCTTTTCATTTGTTGAGAGTTTATTTGTGCCAGTGGACAAGAGTACTATAGAAGCAAACAAAACAGCTTAGATCCTGTCCTGCCTTAAAGGCCAGGCTCATCACTTGCCTTATTGATATTTCAAAACAGTGGTCAGAATAAAATACAAACCTATCCACCCACTCCAATCAAACAGGGCATACAATATCCAAATATCTCAATATATAATTTTAAATTTTATAATTTATATCAATTATAATTTAAAATTTTTAAATTTCTTTTAGAGAACTAAGGCATATTGTTTTCATGGCATTGACCTCAGCTAACTTTCACAACACTAGCTTGTCAAACTTCCCTCTTTTATCCCTTACTATAAAGATTGCTTTCAGATATTTTGCGAAGAAATGGAAGAAGAGATTGTCACATGTGGTCTGATGCAAGAGGACATTTCCATGGCTCTCATCAAGGCAAAAGAAAAAAACCACCAAATTTGATGAGTCTTTTATTTTTGACTCAGTGAGATGGTTCCCTTGGCAACTAACATGGGAGGTGATAGAGCTGGAAGAACTGAGCACTTCTCTCCTACTTCACCCACAGTTGATTAAAAGGCTTTCAGACAAACAATGTTGATACACAGGAACAATAAATGTCAAATGCGATGGTGGGGGAAAATAAGGGTGGCAGGTTGGGGGAAGCAAGACAACTGCTTAAGTGTCATCAAAATTTAAGTGAAATGAAACATATTGAAGGCACTGTTTCATTAACATTCAAATCAATTATACTCAATCAAATCTAATTATTTTATGTTGTTGTTTGTCTCCTAAGTGATTCCACATCAAGTGATTCCTTGATGTGAAAAGAACAGAACCTTCTTGATTAGAAAACAGCTGACAAATATTTGATTAAAAACCTAGTGAGACTTGCACTGTGGTAAAGCATGGAGTTTCAAAGAATAAAAAAGATAGTTTGGGGTTTTGAAAAACTTGGATTGTTATGAATTTCCAAAGGAAGTGGTATGTGAGGTGTGGCATTTTCAACTTGGCATCGAAAAACTTGAACTCACAGCTGGCCTCTCAGTAAGATGTTTCAGAGAACAAATAAACAATAATAAAGTGTTCACAACTGCAGCTTCCATTTGTTCTGATGCGTTGCTATTACAATATCATTGACTATTTCTCTTACGCTGTACCTTTTATTCCTGTGACTTATTCATTCCTTAACTGGAAACTTCTATCTCCCACTTCCCTTTAACCGTTCTACTCAACCCCTGCACACCCCTCTGGCAACCATCAGTTTGTTCTCTGTATTTATAGGTTTGCTTTTGCTTTTTTTAAAAATTTTTTTTCTTTTAGATTCCACTTATGAGTGCAATCACATGGTATTTATCTTTCTCAGTCTGACTTATTTAACTTAGCATAATATACTCTAGGTCCACCCATATGTCTCAAATGGCACAATAGCATCCTTTTTACAGCTGTCTAATAAATACTCCTGTGTGTGTGTGTGTGTGTGTGTGTGTGTGTGTGTGTGTATCACATCTTCTTCATCTTTTCATCCATTGATGGACATTTAGGTTGTGTCCATATGTTGGCCATTGTAAATAATAAATATAGGGGTGCATATATCTTTTTGAATTAGTGTTTCTTTCTGTTTCCCTTGGGTAAGTGCCCAGTTGTGGAATTATTGGATCATATGGTACTTCTATTTTTAATTTTTGAGGAATCTCCATTCTGTTTTTCTGGTGCCTAATTCAATTTGTATTTATATTCCCCCAGTGTCATATTCCAACAGTGTATGAGGGTTGGAACGGTGTATGAGGGTTCCTTTTACTCCACATTCTCATCAATGCTTGTTATTTTTTGTCTTCAATTTTAGCTATTCTAACAGGCTTAAGGTGATATCTCATCATAATTTGGACTTGCATTTCCCTAATGATTAGTGATGTTGAGCATCTTTTCATGTGTCTGTTTGCCATGTGTATATCTTCTTTGGAAAAATGTCAATTTAGGTCCTCTGCCCATTTTTTAAGTGGATTGGTTGGGTTTTTGGTTTGTTTGTTTGTTTCAGTGTTGAGTTGTAGAATTTTTTAAAAGAATTTTGGGTATTAGGGGCACCTGGATGGCTCAGTGGGTTAAGCCTCTGCCTCTGGCTCAGGTCATGATTCTAGGGTCCTGGGATTGAGCCCCGCATCAGGCTCTCTGCTCAGCAGGGAGCCTGCTTCCTCCTCTCTCTCTCTTTCTGCCTGCCTCTCTGCCTACTTGTGTTCTATATTTGTCAAATAAATAAATAAAATATTTTTAAAAAATAAAAATTTTGAGTATTAACCCCATATCAAATATGTTATTTGCAAATATCTTTTTGCAGTCAGTAGGTTATCTTTTTGTTCTGTTGATGGTTTTCTTTGCTGTGCAAAAGCTTTCTATTTTGGCATAGTCCCAATATTTTTGCTTTTGTTTCCCTTGCCCTAGGAGACGTATCTAGAAAATGTTGCTACAGCTAGTGTTGGAGAAATTACTACCTGTGTTCTCTTCTAGGATTTTTATGGTTTCAGGTTTCACATTTATGTCTTTAATCCATTCTGAGTTTATTTTTGAGTATGGTGTTAGAAAGTGGTGCAGTTCTAGTCTTTTCCATGTAGCTATCCAGTTTTGCTAGCACCATTTATTGAAAAGATTGTCTTTTTCCTACTGTATGTTCTAGCCTCCTTTGTCATAGATTAATTGACCAAATAAGCATGGGTTTATTTCTAGGCTGTCTATTCTATTCTATTGATCTATGTGTCTATTTTTGTTCCAGTACCATTGGCTTTTTTTTTTTTTTAAGATTTTATTTATTTATTTGACAGACAGAGATCACAATTAGGCAGAAAGGCAGGCAGAGAGAGAGGAGGAGACAGGCTCCCCTCTGAGCAGAGAGCCCGATGTGGGGCTCGATCCCAGGACCCTGGGATTATGACCTGAGCCGAAGGCAGAGGCTTTAACCCACTGAGCCACCCAGGTGCCCCCAAGTACCATTGGCTTTTGACTACTACAGCTTTGTAGTACATCTTGAAATCTGAAATTGTGAAATGCCCAGCTTTGTTCTTCTTTCTCAAGATTGCTTTGACTATTTGGGGTCTTTTGTGATCCCATACAAATTTTAGTATTATTTTTTCTGGTTTTCTGAAAAATGTTGTTGGTATTTTGATTGAGATTGAATCTGTAGATTGCTTTAGATAATGTGGACATTTTAACAATATTCTCCCAATGCATGAGCATGGAGTATCCTTCCATTTGTGTCATCTTCAATTTCTTTCATCAGTGTTTTTTAGTTTTCAGAATACAGGTATTTTACATCTTAGATTAAGTTTATTTCTAGGTATTTTATTCCTTTTGGTGCAATTGTAAATGGTTTTGTTTTCTTAATTTCTCTTTCAGCCACTTCATCATTAGGATATAGAAACACTACCAATTTGGGGGTATTAACTTTGTATCATGTAAATTTATCATGCAAATGAATCATGAATTCATTTATTCTATTAGTTTTTTAATGGACTCTGTAGGATTCTCTATGTATAGCATCGTGTCATATGCAAATAGTGACAGTTTAACTTCTTTACCAATATGGATACCTCTTATTTCTTTTTCTGGTCTGATTGCTGTGGCTAGGACTTTCAGTACTATGTCAAATAAATTTGGCCACAGTGGACATCATTTTCTTGTTCCTGATCTTGAAAGAAAATCTGTTTTTCACCATTGAATATGGTTTTAACTGTGGGTTTTTCATTTATGGCCTTCATTATGTTGAGGTATGCCCCCCAATCCCTCTTTGTTGAAAGTTTTTACAGTGAATGGATGTTGTACTTTGTCACATGGTCTTTCTGTATCTATTGAAACTATCATATGATTTTCATCTTTTGTTTTATTCATGTGGTGTATCACACTGATTTGCAAATACTGAACTATTCTTGCAACCCTGGAATAAATTCCACCTGATTGTATTGAATGATATGGTGAATGTGGTTGGCTAATATTTTGTTGAAGATTTTTGCATCTATGTTCATCAGGCATATTAGCCTGTAATTTGTGTGTGTGTGCGTATGTGTATCTGTGTGGGCATGGTATCTTTGGTTTTGCTATTAGGGTAATGCCAGCCACACAGAATGTATTTGGAAGCTTTCTTTCCTCTTTTATTTTTTGGAATATTTGGGAAGAATAGATATTAACTCTTCTTCAAGTGTATGGAAGAATTCACCTATGAATCCATCTGGTCCTAGACTTTAATTTTTTGACAGTTTTCTGACTACCAATTTAATTTTGTTACTTGTACTCTGTTCAGATTTTCTATTTCTTCCTGGTTCTGTTTTGGAAGATGGTGTGTTTTTAGGAATGTATCCATTTCTTCTAGGTTGCCCAGTTTGTTGGTATATAATTTTCCAAAGTATTCTTTTATAATTCTTTGTATTTCTGTGTCAGTTCATACTTCTTCTCTTTCATTTCTGATTTTATTTATTTGGGTCCTTTCTCTTTTTTTTCTTGATGAGTCTGGCTAAGGCTTTGTCAAATTTGTTTATCTTTTCAAAGAACCAGTTTTTGGTCTCACTGGTTTTTTTCTTTTCTTTCTTCTTTTTTTTATTTAATTTTTATTAATATATAATGTATTATTTGCCCCAGGGGTACGGGTCTGTGAATCATCAGGCTTACACATTTCACAGTTGCTGCTGCTGCTGCTGCTGCTGCTTCTTCTTCTTTTTCTTCTCCTCCTCCTCCTCCTCCTCCTCCTCCTCTTCCTCCTCCTCCTTCTTCCTCTAGTTTCTGTCATTTATTTCTGCTCTGATCTTTATTGTTTCCTTTCTTCTACCCATCTTGGGCTTTGTTCTTCTTTTTCTACTTTCTTTAGGTAAAAGGTTAGATTGTTTATTTGAGCTTTTTCTTGTTTCTTGCCATAGGCTTGTATCTATTTACTTACCTCTAAGAACTGCTTTTGCTGTGTCCCATGAATTATGGACTGCTGTGTTTTCATTTTCATTTGTTTCCATATATTTTTTAAACTTTTTTTCTTTGATTGCCTTCATTGAGCCCTTACTTGCTTAGTATCATGTCATTTAGTACCATGTGTTTGAAATTTTTCCTGTTTTATTTTCTTTGTGGAAAAACTATTTTGATCAGGAAAGATCTATGGCATGATTTTGACCTTCTTAAATTTACTGTGGCTTGTTTTGTGGTCTAGTATGTGATTTATTATGGAGATAGTTCCATGTGCACTTGAAAAGAATACATATTCTGTTGTTTTAGGGTGGAAAGTTCTGTATATATCTATGTGGTCCATTTGGTCCAGTGTGTCATTCAAAGCTCTTGCTTCTTTGTTGATTTTTTAATTAGGTGATCTGTCTATTGCTGAGAGTGGAGGTTTAAGGTCTCCTACAATTAACACATTATTATCAATATGTCTGTTTATTTTAGTTAACAGTTGGCTTATGTGGTTGGCTGCTCCCATGTCAGGGGCATAGACATTTACAATTGTTAGAACTTCTTGTTGGATAGACCTTTTAAGAATTATGTAGTGTCCTCCTGTATCTCTGACTACAGTCTTTAGCTTAAAATCCAATTTGTCTGATATGAGAATTGCTACCCTAGCTTTCTTTTGAGGCCCATTGGCATGAAAGATGCTTCTCCATCCCTTCACTTTCAGCCTGGGTGTATCTTTAGGTTCAAAATGGGTCTCTTGTAGGCAGCATATGAATAGGTCCTGTCTTTATCCAATCTGCAACCCTGTATTGTTTTATGGGAGCATTTAGGCCATTCATATTGAGAGTGATTATTCAAAGATACACTTTTATTGTCATCATGTTGCCTATGAGGTCCTTGTTTCTATAGATTGTCTGTAAATTTCTGATCTATATCACTCTTGGGATCTTTCTCCTTTTATAGAACTCCTTTGATATTTCTTGCAGGGCCAGCTTGGTGGTCACATGTTCTTTCAGTTTTTGCTGGTCTTGGAAGCTCTTTATCTCTCCAGCCATTCTAAATGAAAGCCTTGACTGATAAAGTATTCTTTTTTTTTTAAATTTTTTTTCTTTAATTTATCTATTTGTTAGAGAGAGAGAGCGAGCGAGCACAGGCAGACAGAGTGGTAGGCAGAGGCAGAGGGAGAAGCAGGCTCCCCGCGGAGCAAGGAGCCCGATGTGGGACTCGATCCCAGGACGCTGGGATCATGAACTGAGCCGAAGGCAGCCGCTTAACCAACTGAGCCACCCAGGCATCCCTGATAAAGTATTCTTGACTGCATGTTCTTCTCATTTAGTACCCTGAATATGTCTTGCCAACCCTTTTTGGCTTGCCAGGTCTCTGTGGACAGGTATGACATTATTCTGATGTTCCTCCCTCTGTATGCAAGGAATCTTCCCCTTAACTGCCCTTAAGATGTTTTCATTAGTTTTAAAATTTGCAAGTTTTACTGCTACATGCTGGGGCATTGGTCTCTTCTCTTTGATCTTGGGAGAGGTTTACTCTGCCTCTAGAACATGAATACTTGTTTCATTCCCTAGATTAAGGAAGTTCTCAGCTAGAATTTGCTCAAATATATCTTCTAGTCCTCTCTCTGTCTCCACCCCTCAGGGATCCCAGTAATTCTGACATTGGGACATTTTATGATGTCATTTATTTCTCTAATTCTGTTTGCATGGATTCTAAGCTGTTTGTTCCAGGCCTCCTCCTGTTCCTTCTTTTCTATGAGTTTGTCTTCTAGATCACTAATTCGTTCTTCTGCCTCATTTACCCTAGCGGTTAGAGTATCTAGATTAGATTGTATCTCATTGTTATCATTTTTAAGTTCTGCCAGATCAGTTCTCACTTCTGCCCTTAGAGAATCTATGTTGCCATTAATGTTTTTTTCCATCCTAGCTATTACCTATATAACTGTTACCTGAAGTCTATTTCCAACATCTTGCTTACATCCATATCCATTAGTTCTGTGGCAGAGGTCACAGTCTCTGAACTTTTCCTGTATTGGGGGTTCCTCCTCTTAGTCATCTGTTGAGGGGTAGTTGAGGGAATGTACAAATTATTGACCACAACCCAAGCAAGCTGCACTTGTTTTATAGGGACCTTAGCGTTGTCAGTCTCTTGTTCTTTTAGCCTGTCCTCTTGGGGTGGGAGGGCCTGCTGTGCTATTCCTCAGGCAACCCTGATTGGACAGAGTTGCCTTGTCCCCTATAGGGGGGGATGGGCCTAGTGAAAACTGGTTTTGGGCGGCTTTTATTCTCTGGAAGCTTTCCCTGGTGACTTCAGCATCTCTTTGGAGAGTCAGAGCAGAAGTGACTGTATCCAAACCTCTGTCTCAGAACAGATAGAGTGCAGCCTGTTTTTCAGTAAGCACTCCAGGCCACACTGTCTCCATTGTTGTCTATGCTGTTAAAAATCACACCGTCCTGCGTTTTGTGCCCCACAGCAGCCCTCCCAGACCTCATTTGCAGGTTCAAGCATGTCCCTGCCCTTTGTGCTTCTAAAACCACTAGCTGCCCTCAGTTCACTCGGGTGCCCCCACAGCTCCAGGTTTCAGTCTGGGGGAGCTGACCTAAAATCCTTTCCCTGCCACTACTGGTTTGCAAGTCTGTGCCCCATCCCCACTGTGGGAGGCTTTGTGCCTAGGTGGCACAGGATCCCAGAAGCTCCTTCCCCCTTCCATTTATCTTCCAATATCTACCTGTAGAATCACAGCTCCCCACTTCATACCTCGAAACCAACTACCAGAGATATTCTGTTTGTAGAGATCCAGATATATCTTCTTACATCTCAGGGTGATTTTGTGGGTGTTCAGAGTGGTCTGGTAGATATCTAGCTCAATTCAGGGGACTGGTTGAAATAGGGTCCCCTACTCTTCTGCCATCTTGCCCCCTGATCCCTTTTTAATTTTAATTTAGAATAGCTCCCCTGCTTTTTGGTTTTGTTTTTCATGATATTGACTTTAAAAAAAAGTACAGGTCAATTGTAGAATGTCTGACATTTTTGGCTTTTCTAATTGCATTTTCATGTTTAGATTCACATTGAATATTTCTGACAAGAATAATTTATAGGAGATAAAGCATACTTAATGCATAATATCAGAGGATAAATATGCCAGATTGAACTACTACTACTTTTTTAAAAAAAGATTTTATTTAATTATTTGACAGAGTGAGAGAGAGCACAAGTAGGCAGAGAGGCAGGCAGAGGGGAAGGGGGAATCAGGCTCCCTGCTGAGCAGAGAGCTCAATGTGGGGCTTGATCCCAGGACCCTGAGATCATGACCTGAGCCAAAGCAGAGGCTCAACCCACTAAGCCACCCAGGAGCCTCTGAACTACTGCTATTAATGCTAAATTAATTACTTGGTGAAGATGATGAACATTAACTCTTTTTATTTAAAATTATATCTAATAAGCACTGAGTAATGTATAGAATTGTTGAATCATGATCTTGTACACCCAAAACTAATATAATACTAGTGTTAATTATACTTGAATTTAAAAAGTTATATCTAGTAAGTGATCTATGTAACTCTGTGAGTATCTTATTTCCTACAATCCCACATCCCAATTTTAGTGTTCTTTGATGGTCTTTACCAAGATAAGCTATCACACTGGAGGTGGCAAAGTGGCTAATCCTATCTATTAACCAGAATTTTTCTCAAAATATGAGCCATTCCTTCCCCATTCCTATCCCTTTTGAATATCACAGTGGATTCATGAGTTATTTTAAAATTTAATGCATTAAAATATATTACTATCTTTATACTTTTTGAAACTCCAGTAATATCAAATTTGGCCCAGAGGAGCCCCTTTCAGTATACTCCTCTGTCCTTTTGCTATTACCCCATTTGTCACTGAGCACTCCTTTGCTTTCTGGATCCCATGCTTACTGTAGATTTTTCCTGTCCCATATCTGGAATCAGCCTGTTCTCCAAAATGCTCAGCTCCTTTTATTAGGGAGTGGTATTTAAAAACTAGTATCTGAGTAGTATGTATTTTCCTTACTGGGATACCATTGTTCCTAGGCTATTCTAATGGATAGAATTAGGCAGTATATTTTAAAATGAATTCCAATTCCAATTTAGCATTACATCATTTTTCTCAGCTTTTTAATGGTTATATATTTTTTCTCTCATAGTGAGAATTTTGATTTCTTATAATGATATATTTACCTATTTGTCATTTTATGTCATAAATTCAACAGTTTAAGAATTAAAATAGTATTGCAACTAACAATAAAACTTTTAGGTAAAGTTTAACATTATCGTTTCTCTTATAATTGATCCCACTAAGACTTTATAATTAAGACACTATTTCCAAAGATGCTTGAATTAATTCTGCTTCCTGAATGGCTGTATTATCAATTTAACAGGCAATTAGATTAGATTCATTTGTTTCTCTTTGTATTCAGTTTCAGGGTTTGCTTTTTTAAAAATCTCTTAATTTTAGCCTTATTTTTTTAGAATATGTAGAGCATTTACATAGCTCAAATTATAAACTATATTAAAATATTCTTTATCCTTCTACTATTCTAATTTATACCAAATTGGTAACAATTTTCTGTCCTTCCTATGTTGTTGGGGTTTTTTTATTTGCAAAAACAAGCAAATGTGTGATATCTATTCCTATTACCACTTCTTTCTTATACAAAATATAGCCTACTACAATTGACCCTTGAACTACTACTACTCCTTTTTTTTTTAAGATCTTATTTATTTATTTGACAGAGAGAGACAGATTACAAGGAGGCAGAGAGGCAGGCAGAGAGAGACGAGGAAGCAGGCTCCCTGCTGAGCAGAGAGTCCGATGAGGGGCTCGATCCCAAGACCCTGAGATCATGACCTGAGCTGAAGGCAGAGGCTTAACCCACTGAGCCACCCAGGCACCCCTTTTTTAAAAGATTTTATTTAATTATTTGACAGAGTGAGAGAGAGCACAAGTAGGCAAAGAGGCAGGCAGATGGGGAGGGGGAATCAGCATGGGTTTGAATTGCACAGTCCATTTATATAATAGATTTTTTCAATAAATACACTATAATAGTGTAAATGTGTTTTCTCTTCCTTATGATTTTCTTAGTATTTTCTTTTCTCTAGCTTATTTCATTGTAAGAATATAGCATATGATATATATATAAAACACACAAAATATGTTTTTATTAACTATTTTGTGTCATCAGTAAGGCTTCTGGTTAACTCTTAACTTATAAGCTTCACAAGTTGTTCCTGTTTTTTTCTACACCACCCCCTCCCCACCACCACCACCCAGTTGGGATGGCTAAAATGGGCTGGAGTTGGGTTACTTCCCTTCTTCCACATCACTTAGGCTTTGATTAACTAGTTTCTCCCGAGGGCAGGACTATTAGGAACAAAGTGCTCTGACATGTTTCCAAATGGTTCCTTTTCCCTTTCCTCTGCCAGAAACTTGAGGGGATTTTTCTTCAATATTTACTAGGAGATCCTGGTCAAGCTCCATGGCGTACATCTCACAAAATTGTGGCTGCCTACTTAGGACTGAGTTTTCCTGGTTTTTTATGTCTCAGAATTGTCCATACTGAGACATCACAATTCATCAGTTACAATTCAAACTGGAATCTTTGTTCTGTGCCTTTGATCTTATCCCCAATACCAAGCTACTTGATTCTATAGCTTTATGTTAAGTATTAAAATAAGTCATATAAGCCCATCAACTTCTTTTTCTTTTTTTTTTTTCACAATTGTTTTAATATCATAAGGCCCTTAACATTTTCATATATATTTTGGGATCAACATGTCAATTTCTATTTAAAAAGTCTTGGAAATTTTTATTTGAATTGTTTTGAATCTATAAATCAATTTGGGGAAAATGTATATCCTAATGATATTAAGTGCTCCAATCCATGAACCAAGTATATCTCTCTATTTAGATCATTATTAATTCTCTCAGTAATATTTTCTAGATTTTTAAATAAAAGTATAGTTAACAGTAATATTTTATCATTTTTAATGTAGAAGTTTTGCTCATCTTTTATAAAATTTATTCCTAAGTACTTTATGTTTTCCATGTAACTGTAAGTAGCATTTTCTTGCATTTTTCAACTGCTTGGTGCTAGTACAGAAATGGAATCATTTGTATAATGACCTTGTACCCTACGAACTTACTAAATTTATATGATTGAATTCTATCTCTAGATGTGCAAATTTTTGCTTCATGAAATTTAAAGCTCTGTTGTTTGAAGTATACATATTTAAGATTGTTGACTTCCTAGTGATTCCATTTTATCATTATTAAATGGCACTCCATCCTTCTTAAAACTCTTCGTCTTGATATCTACTTTGGTGTTAATATAATCCCCAGTTTCCTCCTGCATCCTACGTATTTGTGTCTTTAAATGTATTTATTTATTTATTAAAAGAGAATTAAAAAGACATTATTTTTGAAAATTCAATCAAATTTATGTATTTAACTTTAAAACATGTCTCTTTGAGGCAGAAATCTAATTTGATTTTGCCTTTTTTGTCCAGTCTGACAATTTCTGCCTTTTAATTGGAGTGTTTAGACCATTAACGTTTGATGTAATTATTGATATGATTTGGTTTATATCTATCTTCTTGATTTTTTTTGTCTGTTTTGTTTCTCTTTTGTTTTTCTCCTATGTTCTTTCGTGTTTATGAAATTTTTTTATTTCACACTTTATTTCCTTTATTGAATTATTATCTATATCTGTTTTTGCTATTTTTTAGTGGTTGCTCTAGGGGTAATAGTATATGTCTGAACTTATCCAAGTCTATTTATAGTCAATACTGAACCATTTCGTACTTCACAATTCCCAGTTCAGAAATGCAATAACCATACAACAATATAATTTCATTTATACAATCCATCAAAGCTTTTGTGGTGTTTCAGCTAACTGTGATGTTAACAAGGTGTTATAGCTGTCTTTCCATTCCTGCTGGGCCAGGACTCCTATGTCCCCAGCACTGCTGGGCCACTTATATTTCTGTTTTATTCTCCACTCTTTAGTAAGCCTCACCCAGCTTACCTTGCTCATATCAAGCACAGCCCTTGGTCAAGGACTTGTGCAGAACTCTCCAGTCCCATCACCATGAAAACTTCTAGGGTGTTGCTCTGTGCAGTCCCCTCTTTGGTGCTTGCCCTGCAGATTTCAGCTGCTTTGGCTTCCTCAAGTCAGCGGGACCATCTTGCTCTGCTAATTCCATTTCACTGCTTCAGTACAGAAATTCCCAAGCAGGGAGGTGGGGTTAATATGAGGCTTTCCTTGTCGGTTTCTCTTCTTTCAGAGATTGCAGTCTTTTACACACTGTTCTCCAGCTTTGTATTTGTATGCTGGGGGAGGGGCTAGTTCAGTATCTATTAGATCTACTCAAAACCAAGAAGCTTTAGGCACTTCTTATAATGAATAGAATATGTTTCAGGGCACAGGCTCGTGGCACCTGTAAGTTAGAAACTTGTAGAGTTTACCTTCACTTTGCTATTTACAGAATTTATCTCTTTGAGAGTCTCTAGTAGTGTAACTGGAGTTTAAGAAGATATTGTATAGGTTCTTGAGGCATTCTGGAAGATTTTAACTTCATTTTATGTATTCTGAGCATTTCAGAATTCCCCAGTTTCCCTCTGCTTGCTTCTCCTTTGCCTTCTTCATTCTCTTTTTTCTCTTTCCTATGCTTCTTCAATTTCTGTCTCTTTTTTTAAAAAAAATTAATACATATTTGTGTAGGGGATCATATGGGCCCAACATTTGGGGAGGCTTGGTGGATATTAACTCATTTAATTATTGAGCGCAGTGAGTAAAGCAAAAAGGAGAGTAGTGGATGCAAGGCAAGTGAGTGTGCCTTACCACTTGTTTTCCTTCTGGAAAACTAAGTGAATTGTTTGTCTTGCTCTCCCCACCTTTCTTAAACTATTAGAAGAAAACCTTTGTTATGTTTGTTTTGGAGAAATGTAGAACGATTATGAGCAATGTTTTAGGTGAATTGTTAGGCAATTAACTCTCCTTTTTGTTTCCCCTTCACTCTGTAGAGAGTGGAAGAAGTCCTTGCCCTTCCTCATATTATGTGATTAATTTTAATACAGGAAGAAACTCTGCCAAATATTTTGTTTCAGAAAACTTTCAAATGAGGCAGATCTGGTAAGGTAAGTTTCAGCTCAAGTAATAGTTACTTAGAAAAGGAAAAAAAAATAAATATAGGACTAATTTAACAGCTTCTAAGAGCCTGTCTGGATTTATTTATATTTTAAAATGTTTTTCTGGCTCTGGGATAGTTTTTCTGGCTCTTTTGTGGCACTCAAAATGCCACAAAAGAAGTACAAAAACATGACTTTCAGTGTCCAAACAATCTGGTCTAAAAAGTAAAGCAAATTGAGGGAAAAAATTAAAACACAATATTACCTCCATTCTCTCTTATGTTCCACAGTTAAAACATCCAGTGCCTTCATGTTTTTCCTTTATCAGGACAACGCTCTCTTCAGAGAATCTGGCACCTTAGTTCTCAAAGGCCAGAGTGATGGAAAATCATTTGACCTACAGCAGCAAGGATACCAAACTGTAAGAAGACACGGGGAGCCAGCATTCCAGTCTTGACTTTGGCCTTTGCAGTGCAGACCTTCCCAAATGGCAGTACCAAATGTTTAAATTTTTACCATGAATATAAAGCCTCATTCCTGGCCCATGCATATTGTTATGAGACCTTCATAAATCAATTAACAGACATATCTCACTCCAGGTAAAATGGAAAATCTTTCTTATATGACACCCTGGTCAGAAGGTGGCCTCCCTCTTTCCTGGACTGGAATTTGTATTTGTCTGCCAAAGCTACTGTGGCTATTTGAGAGCCAGATTAGGCCCTCACAGGGGAGTTGGGGTCATTGTTTCCCATCAAATGCCACCTCAGAGCCTACACTCATACTTCTCCCTCTCTCTGGAACACTTCTCTTCACTACTCATGACTAACCACTTATCCTCAGGCTTCCACTTCAAGGTTACCTCTTCATAGGCATCTTCCTCAGTCACCCAGTATAAATGGATTCTCTAGACAAATTCTCTTATAATTCTTATGTTCTTGTCCTTCAAAGCCTTTATCTCACTATGCTAGTATGTCATTTGTCTCTGTTTATTGCTTGTTTCTCCCACTGAATCCTGTGCTCCATGAAACCGGGAATCTTTTATATTTGACCAACCACAACAAACACGTCTCTAGTGTAGAGCCTGGCTCATAGTAGGCGTTCAATATACATTTATTGACTAAGTTAATGAACAACCTTTCCTCTACCCACAACCCCACAGAGGACTATGGAAGCCACATGGAGAGAGCTTCAGCAACCAAACATGGAGTGGGGGGTGCACAAATTCATCTTATCCAAAATTATGCAGACAATTGACAAAAGCACCCTGTGACACGGGTCAGAAATATGCAGGATGAATTATGAGAAGCAAGGTCTCTGCCCTCTAAAACCAAATAAGGAAACCTGAATGCAAACAAGCCATGTTTAACTAGGCACCTTGTAGAAACCTAGGGCAAAGGGCAGGGCTCTTGTTGCTTATTTTACAAATTGAGGTTCTTAAAAATTTATAAAGCAGTGTTAATAATCTGCCTCCCTGTGGGTAAGATGATGAAAGTAATTAACACAGGGGAAAGTAACACCAAAGAAAGTCAGCTTATTGGAATAAGAGCTTTCAGAGCGAGGGTACAGAGTAAAGCATTTGACACCATCTTTGAGCCAACTGCAGAAATACTTGTCTGAGTAGGCTTAAATGAAAACTGAGTATTCAACTAAAAGGAATGTATTCCACAAGAATATCACACCAGCTTTCCAGTGTAACAGAGAACTTTTGGAACCAATATACATACCTTTAATTCTAATCTGGGGATGGCAAAGAATTGTATCTGATGGGCTAAGTCTAAGTCCATTGGCAGTGGCTGCCCAGAGTACTAGACTGTGACAAATTCTAAGGGTGAGTCTGGGCTCAGTGAGGAAATGAGCCATACCCGGTAGTAATGTTTGATGGGAAGAGAATAGGAATTAAAACTAATCATCCCATGTTGCTGTTATTGCCAGTTAAACTAAAAAAAAAAAAAAAAAAAAAAAGGTTTTATTAATTGGGATTTTGATTCAGACTGTAGGTAGGAGTGACATGATGGCCAACTTGAGGGAATAACACCTCAAGTTACAGAAGTAACATTAACATCACACCCAAATAGGTGCCATTTTGCCCCATCCCATAAGAAACAATCTTCATTCAAGGTCCATGGCCTTCAGAATGCCCCCTTTTCTAGCCTTTCTTGGAGCTACCTTTTACCTGTGTGATCCTTGCTTCCCTCCTAGACCAATTAGCCCATTCTCTGGTCTTCTGCAAATTTTTAGTGTAACTGTACACAGAACATTGGATAAATGATCACAAGGAAATATTGACTCAGATAACATGTTAAGTCCTGTTCTTAAATTCTAAATCCTTTGATTCCAGAGCTTTCATACCTCTAAGATAGATTGCATTTAAGAAGTGTGGAAATCTCTCCATTTTTTTCATCAAGAAACCTGGGCAACCCCACAATCTAATTCTAACAGAAGCTGAGTCACAAAGAGACTTTTTATAATATTAAACAGAAAATCAGCTACAAGAACAGGGCTCCATTTATAATTCCTAGTCCCAAGATCAGGCAACTGGACTAGTCATAGTTTTTAGGAAAATACATTTCTTGATTTATAAATAAAAATTTTTGAAAGCTCACAATGAAGCAAAAAAATGCAAGATTTTTTCATATGCGTTTTTGTTTTATTTGATTTTTTTGTTGTTAAATATGAAAGAATGTTTACAGAAGTTGAGAAAAATTTGGGCCCTCTTTAAATTATATCCCCAAGAGATATCTTCATCTTGTAGGGAGATATTCACCCTTCCTTTTCTAGATAAGCAATTGAACAATATTCCGTTGACTTTTACAGTCACTTTCTGGGTTACAGTCCTCCTATGACATAAACAAGTCAAACCCAAATCTTGGTAGAGGGTAAACAGAAATCATCTGTCATACTGAGGACATTAAATCACGCTCTTCTAAATTTCTCCTGATTTTCCATTAATGAGGTAAAAGTTAAGGCATTGACATAGAAATTCGCATAAAGTTGGGAAGGTTCATATTGTTTATTTTTTAAAAATATTTTCCCGTAAAATCTGACAAAATGTTTTGTGTACTTGTTAACATATAGTTAACGTATAGTTGTGTGGTATGGCATAGTATAGTATAGTACGGTATAGCTATGATGTTACTAATTACACCTACCTGTTCCTGTGATTTAAACTCTTGTACATCTCCATTGTCTGTACAGATTAAAGTTCAAGTGTTTTAAAATAGCTTGCAAAACCCAACTTAATCTGTTATTTCCTGTCTCCCTAACTTCATCTCCCTTTTGCCTTTTACCTATGATCTCCAAAAGTACCAAATTGCTAGCAATTACCAGCACACTGGCCTTTCCTTGCACCCTTAACTTTGGCCATGTAGCCTCCTCCGCCTGAAATTGCCTGTCCTCCCTTCTTTGCTTGGTAATATTGATTTATCCTTAACTAGTTTCTCCTTATACCACATCCCCATTTATGCAAAGGTAGGTACTTCTCTTTTCATAAATTGGTGAGTTTTCATCTCTATCATTACGGAAATAATTGTTAGCATTTTATATGTAGTCTCTCTATCTGGAAAGTAGGCATCAAAGGGTGCCTGAGTCCTTAAGCATCTCCCTTTGGCTCAGGTCATGATCCTGGGGTCCTGGGATCCAACCCGGCATTGGGCTCCCTGCTCAGCGGGAAGCCTACTTCTCCCCCTCCCACTCCTCCTGCTTGTCTTCTCTTTCTCACTGTCTCTCTGTCAAATAAATAAATAAAAACTTTTAAAAAGAAAGAAAGTAGGCACTTGCAGGGCCGTGAACAATATCTTGGTGTGTTTTGTGTACTCAGTGCCATGTCAGTGCTAGTGTCTGGCTCATCAGAGGCCCACACATATGTGGCTTGATGATTAAATTAATCAATGGAGAAAATTCATCATCTCAGATAATGAAGGAGAAAGGTGTACAATAACTGTAATTCATTTTGATGAGGCACGCACACACACACACACACACACACACACAACCCAAAACCAAAAGGTACAAATTCGACTCGTTTACTTACTTATGACTGGAGAGTTTATATTACAAATAGGATGAGTGAATCTCCACACAGATTGAAGAGGAGAATTGAACCTGGTTTGGTGTCACTTCTGCTTCTTGATTCTCACTCTCCTCTTCTCCGGAGTGCAGCCACGGCAACATCCTCCCTTCCCCAGTTCCTTCCCTGATGACAAGATCATCCTTCCACAGTCATCTCTGCTCGCAGCTAATATTCCTTCCTCTCAACTTTCATAGCACTTTCAGTCTACACTACTGACTTGGCATTTTAAATGTGACCTGTACCCTTAGACAGTTTTTCTGTGTCCTGTTTTTCCTATTAGGTCGTAAGTTCATGGTGACTAGAAACCATGCTTCTTTTTTCCCTTGTAATTCCAGCAGTGTGTCTTGCACATGGAAAGGGTCTTACACAACATGTTGTACATTATGCAACAGCTCAGGAGCAAAAAGATCTTGAACTGAAAATCGGGAAACCTGAATTGAGAACCCAAGCTTTCACTTAATAGCTTTCACTTAAAAGCTTTGTGACTGTGGGAAATTTCCTTAACTTCTCTAAGCTTCAGCTGCATGATACATGAAATCAAAATCATGTTACTTCTCTAACAGAGTGGTCAGAAGGATAGCATGAGATCATGTTAGTAATGTGTTTCAACTGCGAAAGGCCCTTCAAATATTAAGTAATACTATTATTTTGGAAGAAACACCTCACTTTTCAGGGTCTCTCTTTCTATTAACTCCTTTATCTGTTCCCAGCAGCTATTAATAATTTCTAGGCTCTTGATTTTTATCTGATTTCTCAGGGAGGAAGACAGACATTTACCTCTATTAGTCCCTCTTCTCCTCCAAGATTTCAGAAATGCTGGTTTCCTGCTTTGCTTCTGGGTGCTATAGCAGTGTGTGAACTGGTAGCCACTATAAGAAAAACAAGCCTTCGTAACAGAGGAGGTTTATAACAAACAATATAGTCTTTGTTTGCTCCAACTTTTAAAAGCACGATTTTTTAAAAAAAAACTATAAAAGTAATACAAGTGCATGAGAGATCATTAGAAAAATACAAATGAATAGGGAAAAAATCACAATAAAATTATCCATAATCCCATTACAATTATTGATAATGCTTTGGCATACTTATTTCTAGAATCTTTTTTTATGCTTATATATTTTAACATAGTTCTAATAATTAATCATTAATTATTATCCATAATAATTCAGATGTTTGATAAACCAACATTTTAATGGTTACAAAGTTTAAATGTGGGGATTACCTGATTCTTGGACATTAATTTATTTTAAATTTTCATCATTAAAAATACTGCTATGATTAATATCTTTCTATATAACAGCTTTTTATTTCTTTCTACACATAAGATGATTTATTCAGGAAAAATCAATAGAAGTCATTCCTGTGTCCAAGGGCTCAAACATTTCTTTTCTTTTCTTTTTTTTTAAAGATTTTATTTATCTGAAAGAGAGAGCATAAGCAGGGGTGGGGGAGTTGGATTGGGGAGTTGGCTGAGAGACAAGCAGACTCCCTGCTGAGTGGGGTGCCCTAGTAAGGTCTCAAGGGAGGGCTGGAGGAGGGGGCTCCATCCCAGGACCCTGAGATCATGACCTGAGCCAAAGTCAGACACTTAACGGACTGAGCCACCCATGTACCCCTTAGAGGGCCCAACATTTCTAAGTCTCTGATGATCTGTCTTAATTTGATTTCCTTTGAAGAATCCTACCCTACACTGAGTTGGGGCAGTCTGAATGGAGGACACATCATGATTTAGGCAATTTATTGTGATGATGGTTAATGTTAATAAGATGAAAAGAGAGAAGTGGGCAGATCTGAGGCCATATTATTTAGAAACAGAAATGACTATAGCTCTTCTCTCCAGTATAAGAGAGAATATGCAAAGAATGTCACAGGGTATTTGAAGCATTTTTTTTCCTTACATTAAAACTATTTGTTGAATAATATTTCACTTTGCTTCCTTAAAACAGAACTCTGATTTAAAGACACTCTATCGAATCCTTCCATGAACTTTAGGAATTGCTTTATGAAATCAGGACCAAAATCCAACCAGATTTGAATCTCAGAGCTGAGGAATATAGGAGAGGGTGATAATTTCAGAGGAAGGCTGAATTTTATCTTAAGGAGATGGGGCCGGTAGCCAAGCTCTATCACCGAAACGACTTCATTTGGAACTTTCTCCCTAATTTCAAAATAATAAGGCCTTGGCATAACCAGCTCAGAACATTATTTATAGTTATTTGTTTAATTAAAAATGAGGGAGAAGCAATTCTACCATTACATGCAATATTTTGGTAGAAGTTTTCTGCTAAAAAGCAAACAACATGCATTTGATTTGGACTCACTCTCAAGATGATGTTTGGAAAGGAACTTTCCTAAAAGGGACACAGTGTTTTCTTCTCTTACCCCTCTAAAATGGTGGAGTTCTAAGCTTCCCTCTCTTTTTCTTCTAAGATAAGATTGTTGACAGATACATACAAGTCATTGGAAGGTTTGGGGATTTGCTGTAGTTGCTTTGTTTGCATGTTTGTTTTCTTTCCTTCCTTTTTTTTCTTTTCTTTTTTTTTTCTTTTTCTTTTCTTTTTTTTTTTGCATGTTTGGTTCTTAAAATGAGAGATAGAGGGACAAGAAGAGAAATATTTGGTGTTTTCTCAGGCAACAATTTGGAATTGTGCCTTTGATTTATGCTTTGGTTTATCATTCTGGATGTTTAAAAGAAACTAACTAGGAAGATCTACACCCTAACTTATTCCCCACAGCAGCTTCTGCATGCCCCAAGTGAAGAGATAGTTTCATTTCTACCCTGAATCTTGATTCAAGGAAAAGTTAGACCATCTTGCAGTCAGGGATGACATTGAGAACTCACAGCTGGGCAAAAATCTCTCTTTAGTTATATTCTATGAAATACACAGGAGTATTTGGTTGTTTAGTTCAGTATGAATGAAAGCCATTTTATTTTTACCTTAACCAATAATTTGTTAGGATTGAAACCAGAAATAATAAAACATCCTCTTCTTTAATATCCTCTCCCATGTTTTTCCAGCCTTAGTGGGACATCAAAGACTTCCGTGCCGTCAGCTACTAGAAGTTAGCTTGACTGTCTGAGGGTTCAGGTGAGAAGCTGAGTAGGAGGCTCACTGTATATTACATAAATCTTCTAGCTTTGTATTTTTAAATTATCATTTCATCTTCAAAATCTTGCTAATGTGTTTTTTCTTTTCTTTTTTAGTTCTTTACTTTCTCTTTTGTAATGTTCTTGTTTAGCAACAGTTGACAAAGTGAGCAGTACGTGAGAAATCACATTAGAGAAGAGTAAGGTTTTCTGCGACTGGCTTCTTATAATTTTTTTTTTTTTTACATCCCAGCAGTTTTGTTTCTTAACTTATCTATTTACTTGAAAACTAAAAATAATTACATGTATATGAGGGAAAATCAATTAGTAGAGCAGATTATAAAATGGAAAATCTTACTGCTGTATTCCCCAAACCCCATGGCTTTCTACAAAGATAAATTTCTTCCTGGCAGTTGTTTTCCTAAAGGACAAACCTACTGAAGAGATTATTCTAAGTGCCTTTGATGACAATTAAAAGAGAGAGTGGACACCTTTGAAAGCAACAAAATGAGGTCAGCATGGAAGATGATGAATTTTCCTGGAAACAAACAGAATCGGAAAGAAACAGCTGAATTACAAAATGAATAAAATAGCTGAAAAGACACCTTACCAAAGAAGATGTACAGATGGCAAATAATCATATAAATGAGGTTCAGTATCATATGTTATTAGGAAATGCAGATTACAACAACAATAAGATACTACTACACACCTATTAGGATGGCTAAAATTCAAAACACTGACAACATCAAATGGTGACAGGGATGTGAGCAGCAGGAACTCCCATTCATTGCTGGTGAGGATGCAAAATGGTGCAGCTGCTTTGGAAGACAGTTTGGAAGTTCTTACCAATCTATCACCATATGGCCCAGAAATTATACTACTAGGTATTTACCCAAATGAACTGGAGAGTTATGTCCACATAAAAACTTGTACAAGAATATTTATAGCAGCTTTATTCATAATTGCCAAAACTTGAAAGCTGCTGGATGTTCTTCAAAGGTAAATGAATAAGCAAACTGAATAAATACCCAGACAATGGACCATTACTCAGTGCTAAAAAGAAATGAACTATCAAGCCATGGAAAGACATGGAAGAACCTTAAATGCATATGATTAGGTGACAGAAGCCAATCTGAAATGGCTGCATACTGTATGATTTCAACTAGATGACATTTTGGCAAAGGAAAAACTATAGAGATAGTAAAAAGGTCAGTAGCTGCCATGGGGTGAGGGGTGGTTGGGAAAGAAGAACAGGTGGAACATGGAGTATTTCAGAGCAGTGAGATTGTTCTCTATGACACTCTAATGGTGGGTACATGACATTTTACATTTGTCAAAACCCACAGAACTGTACAACACAAGGAGTGAGTCCTGATGTAAACCACAGACTTTAGTAGTAATAATGTATCAATATTGACTTATCAATTCTAACAAATGTACAACACTAATGTAGGACTTTAATAATAAGGAAATATGTATTCTACTTTTTTTTTAAAAACCTCATTCTGTATTTTTCACTCATTTTTTGATGTCTACTTTATTAAGCTTACATTTTCTTTCAGGTCTTCTATTTCTTTCAGGCCCATGGGGCTCTTTTTCCTTCTTTTGGGATAAATTTTGTTTTGTTTTATTTACTTTGTTTTTGCAGAATGGAAAATGTCCTTGGAAATTTTTTGATCTCTATGTTATTCTCTACTTTTGATTCACTGTAATCAGAAGAAGTATTCCATATTATTTTTATTTGGAGGGGAAGGGGGATGCTTAAAATGCATATTCTCTGTTAGCAAAATATACCTTTCTATATTATATCAATCATGAGTTTTATTCCCCAGCATATATACAAAGTATGTAAGCTTCTCTTTCTTGATTTATCAACTTTAGATAGTATCTATTAATTCCCAGGAAGAAAAGAAGAAACTTAAACATTTTAATGTGTACTTATTCAATATATTATTTTTGTATTGTCTGTGCTTACAGAATGCTTATAGAGTTTATAATCTGTGTATATTTTCCTAACACTGTTTAGATCAGTTCCATATTTCATTGGAATCAGTGTTCACCATTAGTTCTTTTATTTTGATGTCTGCTGGTGACAGGGAGCTCATCAGATTTTTTAATGAACAGCTCATGCCTATAATATTCTCAGAGTTCTTTGTGTTTGTAATGCCTGCTTCTTCTTTATATATGAACAGCTGTGTGGCTATACCAAAAAAAAAAAAGTCTTTGAATTATATTAATGGCTTTTCTTTCTGTCTTTTTCATTCTTTGTTTCTTTTTTTTGTTATTTATTTTGCTGTAGTTTTGCATAGGGTCATGCTGTTTATTTTAAACTTACTCATGTTTAAATTAAGTATCAGGACCTTGGTTTGCTCTGATATAACATGGGTGAATTCTCCAAGTCAATTTTAGTTTTAGAAAGATACATCAATGATTTAGGTCAGAAGACCACAGCTCTTTAAAACTCAAAGGCCACAGAACTAATGTTTCTTTCCCCTTGCATAATAAAAAAAGACCAAATAAATCTTCAAAGCCCAAACAAACAAACAAACAAAACAAAACAAATACCCCAAAACAAACAAAACAAAAAAACAAAAAAAACCCTCGAGGCACGTGATGTGATGAACACTAGGTGTTATATGCAACTGATGAATTATTGAATACAGTATCTGAAACCAATGATGTAATATATGGTGACTAATTGGTTCTAAATTAAAAAAAAAAAACAAAAACCAAAGCCCAGAGAAGCAAATTTTGCAAAGCTCCCAACTTTAATACAATTTTCTTCTTCTTATAACAGTGTTTCTCAACATGCTAAAAGGTAGGTGGTTAAAATTTTGAATGTACAAAAGGAATTAAGGAGACATGGATTTCAGGTGATGCATTGACCAATGACCCCTGAGCTTTGATTTGTCCTGTTTCTAAAATCATGTATTTAAATTTGAATTTATCACCCACCAAATGTCACTTATTTCAAGGAACCTTGGGTTCAACTCCCAACTACTCAACTCTCAACTACTCATTTCAAGGAAAATTAGGTTCAAATCCAAGCACCCTCTTACTCATATATGGCTTTTGGATACCCTTGTTATTTGTCATATTTGTTTAACATTTGCTCAGTGGCAATAATATTAATAGTAATAATAACAACAGCTATTATTATTGTTATTGATAGCATTTATTGGTCACAAGTCATGTACTAGCTGTATACTTTACAGTATTATTTTATTTAAACCTCATGATAATCTTTTTTTCTGTAATTTGTAATTTTTTTCTGTAAAAATTTCTGTAATTTTTTTCTGTAAAAGGATATTGTTATTAAGAGAGTTTAGAAATAGGGGCACCTGGGTGGCTCAGTAGGTTGGTCATCTGACTCTTGATTTCAGTTCAGGTCATGAGATCAGGGTCATGGGATTGAGCCCCATGAGGGGTTCCACATTCAGTGGGGAGTCTGCTTAAGATTCTCTCTCCCCCTCCTCCACTTCCCCTCATTCTCTAAATAAATAAGTAGATAGATAAATCTTTAAAAAAGAGAGAAAGAAAGAGTTTAGATATATTTTATAGACATCTGCCAGAGCGTATTGGAGCTGTAACTCAGGTATCTAACCATGAAATTATGTATTCCTATCTGCAGTGCTACTGGCCTCCAGGCATGAGATTATACATAGTAATAAACTATGTAGATATCTCAGATAGATATGTAGAATGGTTATTTCATTTATCTGGATATTTTTCTCCTTCAAATTCTCTTCTCTCTCCCTCCATCTTTCCCCACCCCCTCCTCTGCCTTCACCCCTTCCTTCTCTCCTTCCTTCTTTCCTTTTTGTCTGTGATAGCTCTAGTGTTTGAAAAATTAAATAGTTAAACAATACCCCAAACACTTCAAATTGGTCAAGTCTTCAACGTATTTATCCTTTTGCACGAAACCCAGGTAGTGCCACTATTAGTCGTCTGCTCACAAATCTCCAGTAACTTCTTATTGTCCACAGGTCAGTCTCTAATCTAGGGGCAACATTCTCTAGCCTATGTTCTTTCTCCATTCTAGAATCTCTACCGTCCCCTCTCCTCTCCTCTCAATATATTCACAGTTCAGTTCTATTTCAAGTCTTGTATATATTCATAATCACTGCCTATAAAATTTCTCTGACTAGCTGGCTTCTTGAGATTAATTCTAGAGAGACTACTTTTATCCTTAAGCAGATAAATGGGAGGTCTGTGCATGCAGCATGAGATTTTATACCTGAGAAGAATTTAGGAATTTTCTAGTCCAACATTTCACTTTGCGGATGAGGAAATTGAGACTTAGAGAAGCTAATTGATTTGCTCAAGTTTGGATACTAATTTTTATCGTGGTAACTGACTTTCAGTACAGCCCCTCAATTCCTTTTAATTTTAAGTAAAAGGAACATTTTAAAGTCTATCTTAAAATCCACAAACCATTTAAAATTTTTTAAAAATTTAATATTATTTATTATTTTTATTGCTATTCTATTAATGAAATGTCTAATAATGTTTTGGAAAGAATGACTGAGTGAATGAATGAATGAATGGATGAATATTTAATTACAGAGTCTCCATGTATCTCACAGGGCACCCTATCATCTTGATACTTTTAATAATGGCTTTCTCTCAATTTAATGTCCTTATAAATATAATCTCTACATAAAGCACTGTTTTATTTTAAACTGTGATATTATGCATTTACTGAAAACTTAATAATCTATACATTATGCCTTATTAAATTGTATTTCTTAGAGAATGGAACAACTTTTAGATGATAGCTTAAAAGTTATGACTTCACTAATAACTTCAAGTTCTTCCAACCTAATGCGCCAGTTCTACTTGTGAGTAAACATCCATCTACCCTGCCCTTTATATTCTCCTCTGTCCTATTTTCACTTCTGACTTGACAGTGGTGACCTTCAAATGTAACAATAACTAGCAATAATGTCCTTAAGCCCTGCTGGCTTCCTGGCAGGCTAGAGGGCCCAGATATATTCCATGCTGAGGTCTTACCTTTATTTAAGAGATTTGTTAGACTGATGGGATGAATGTAAGCATACCCTTCTGCACCGTTAAACACTGTTCAAAGGCTCAAAGGTCACAAGTGGAAGGGAGAACAGCCATGGATATTGAGGGCTTACTGTTTATAATTAAGAGCTGTAGGACCACATGTCTCCACACTGTATTCTGAGGATTCCACTCTGGAGGTGCAAATTGTGGTGAAGCTCTTCAGTGGTGCTTTTTGAATGAAGCAGAGGCAGGATAACATGGCAGTTAAGGGCATGCACAAGACTTACACTTTGATAGAGCTGGAGATGAGTTCTGACCTTGTCACTTCCTATGAGCCACTCCTCAGGCAAAGTTTAAACCTCAGTTTTTCATTCGTAAAATAGAGATAATTATGAATACTTACCCCATTGGGAAGCTGTGTAGATTAAATGAGATGATGCATGCAAAGTGCTTAGTGCACTGACCCACTCCTGCTAGACCCTGATTAATAATAATAAAATAATTGAGGCCAGAAAAGTCCATAGTTGGTAATCCTGCATTAATTCTTGCGCCAAACTTTAAAGGCATGGCTTCTGATGAAATGCTAAGCTCCCGTCATTAATCAACAAAGCAGTGGGTTGCCTGCATCAGGTATGCTGAGGAAGGATACATAAATGCAAGCAAGCATTTCTCGGACTGAGAGTCATGCCCTGCACTGTCTGCAGATCCCAGATGAGCTGGCAGGTTTTTCAAAACAAGTATTTAAATGAATAAGTCAGCATTCAGAATGTCCTGCAGTGAAGTCCAGGAACTGCATCAACATACATTGCTTGGCATCTGAGGAGTTTGATTATTTATATTGAGTTATGACCAATTCAGAGGCACCATGCTGAGATGTTTTCCTCTAACAGTGCTGTGCTTTTGAGCCCTAATAGATGGTATATGATGTAGCTATTTACATGCCTGTGTCCCTCTACCATGACACAGGGACTGTGTTTCACTTACCATTGTATCAAGTAATACATAAGAGAGTGCATAGGACCTAGAAGCTGCTTCATAAAGACTGGTTGACTAAGTGAGTAAAATATGAATTCCAGCTATGTTATTTTAATACTCCCTAGATAATTTCATCCTGTCTTTGTCAATATGATAGAGACTGCCAACTAGTCTTCAAGGATCAATGGAGCACAAAGTTCATATTCTGTAGAGTGTGATTTCAAATATGCAGAGACACCACCCCCACTCCTTAACATGGCAATGTAGAACTGGAGTGGGAACATGACTTCCAGACCCAGCCTACGTGGATTCAAATCCTGACTTTGCCATTTCTTAGTTTGTGACTTCAGACAAGTCACTTAGTACATCTGTGCCTAGTTTTCTCATCTCTAAAATAGGAATAATTATTGTATGTACATTAATACAATTACTGAAAGGATTAAATGAGCTAATATTCATAAAATGTTTAGATTATTGACTAGCATTTGGTTAAGTACTATAGTACTCATTATTAATATTTATTACAGAACATCAATAAGCTCATATGCTTATTAACTATAATATTTATTACAGAACATTAATAAGCTCATATACTTATTAACTATATGCTTATTAACTATAACTATATGCTTAATAACTATAATAATGTTTATTAACTATAAGGCACTGAAATAGCCAACCAGCTCTCTGATTATTTTTTTCAAAAATTTTTTAAAGATTTTTAGAGATTTTATTTATTTATTTGACTGACAAAGATCACAAGTAGGCAGATAGGCAGGCAGAGAGAGGAGGAAGCAGGCCCCCTGCGAAGCAGAGAGCCTAATGCGGGGCTCGATCCCAGGACCCTGGGATCATGACCTGAGCCGAAAGCAGAGGCTTTAACACACTGAGCTACTCAGCCACCCCTATTTTTTTCAAATTTTTATTTAAGTTCTAGTTAGTTAACATATAGTATAATATTAGTTTCAGGTGTAGCATTTAGTGATTCATCAGTTACATAAAACACCCAGTGCTTATCACAACTGTTCTCCTTAATCCCCCTCACTGATTTAACCCATCCCTCCCAACCATCTCCCCTTCCAGTAACCCTCAATTTGTTCTCTATAGTTAAGAGTCGGTTTCTGGTTTGCCTTTCTTTCTTTTTTCCCTATATTCATCTGTTTTGTTTCTTAAATTCCACATATGATGGAAATCATATGGTATTTATCTTTGTCTGGCTGACTTATTTCGTTCAACATAGTACACTTCAGTCCCATCCACATCATTGCAAATGGCAAGATTTCATTCTTTGTTATGGTTGAGTAACATCCCATTGTATATATATACACACACCGCTTCTTCTTTATCCATTCATCAGTTGATGGACATTTGGGTTCTTTCTATAATTTGGCTATTGTTGATAATGTTGCTATAAACATTGGGGTGCATGTATCCCTTTGAATTAGTATATTTGTATCCTTTGGGTAAATACCTAGTAGTGCAATTTCTGGATCATACAGTAGTTCTAGTTTTAACTTTTTGAGGATTCTCCATGCTGTTTTCCAGCGTGGCTGCACCAGTTTGCGTTCCCACCAACGGTGTAAGAGGGTTCCCCGTTCTCTGCATCCTCATCCCTCTGAATGATATAAAGGAGCATTAAGTGATGGTTATACTTAAAGCTGGAAGAAGCTCTTACTTGCCCACATTTGGGCTGTGTTGTGCTCTGTATCTCATTGTATTGTATTTCCTTGAAAATCAATCTTTATGCAGTATTTATATTAATTAAATTTGGTTAAGCCAAATACTCCCTTATTCAACCATTAAGATAACTCTTTGTTTCATACACCTGGTCTTCTTGAGTAGTTTATGACAGATGCTAATTTGACACTAAATGGTAAGTTTTAGATATATCTCAGGTACTGAATAAAAGAGTCAGAAAATTCAAACAAAGAATACAGATTAAACAAATTATGTACTTAATCAGGATAATTACATAGGTTTGCTGTGGAAATAGAAATGTAACATTATCATTCTAGGTTCCATACCTGTGCTGGATCTATTGTGCCCATTGTGTCTGATTCAAGGATAAAATTAAATTCCATTTATATGCTTAAAATATCTAAGTACTCATTCTTGAAGTAATATGTTCTGCAAAAGTGTATACTTCATATAACAGAATTAATAACTTTAATACCCATACTTTGCTTAACAGTCTTCCTAGTTTTTATTTTAAAAAAAAGGTATTTCAAAGTTTATAAATAAAAAGAAAAAAAAACCCTTAGGTGGAAGATTCCATGGCACAATATTAAACAACAGAAAGAAGGTAGAATTGGTATCTTTTACATTCTGTGTGCCAAGCAGGTATTTTTATTCAACTATCGGGTACAAAATCAGTGAGCTTTATATACTGTGACTAGATAAGACTTGCTCACTGGATATACACAGACAGAAAGGTGAAGGGTATTGAATCTATAATAACACTTGACTTTTCTGAAGTTTAATATTCTCCCAACCTCAACAGAGCTTCCATGCAGAAGTAAAGGGAAATGGCCTTCTGGACTCGGAAAGGGTTGTTTCTAGCCATTATCAAGCAGACAGCCTTTTATTCCCAGTTAAAAAACATAGGTTCTATCCTTGGTTAAATAGTGTCTCCACAAAATTCACGTCCACCCAAAATCTATGAATGTGGCCTTATTTGGAAATAGGATCTTTGCAGACATAATCAAGTTAAGATGAGGTCACACAACCCATATGACTGGAGTCTTTATAAGAAGAGAGAAGTTTGGACCCAGGGATACAGACACAGAAAAAGAACATCACATGGTGATGGAGGAGAGATTGGAGTGATAGGTTCATTAGCCAAGGACTGCTAAGAATCCAACAATCACCGATAACTAGGAGAGAGGCATGAGATTCTCTTCTAAGCTCCCAATAAGAAACCAACCCTGCTGACACTTTGATTTTGAACTTATGGCCTCCCACACTGTGAGAGAATAAATTTCTATTGTCTTCAGCCATCTAGTTTGTGGTAATGTTACATCAGCCCTAGGAAACCAATTGCATAGTTGCTTAGTTACCTGCCTTCCCATCCCAAGGTTGATTAAAACAGCTAATGAGAACTGGTATGAATATATATTTTGAAATAGCCCTTAATACTCAAGATGGCTTAAGGTTGTCCTAGTTCAGCACAAACAGGAGTTCTCTTCTTGGCTGATGGGGCCCCCTCAATATCTATGTGCAAATTAACACAAATGAGAGCTTTTGACTTTGATTGTTAGAAAAATCAGAACAATCAGAGCCAATGTATGTGGGGAGAAAGGAGAGGTGGATGGTGGAAGACAATGACATGGTAGCTTTCCCCAACTCCTGGCCTGCTAGCTTGTTCATCAGCACTTATGGAGGGAGGGGTTTAAAAGCAGAACCCAAATCATCTGTTTTCTTGAGCAATTTTATGAAACATTCTTGTTTCTAGGATCCACCAACCAAGTAGAGATCAAGGTGGCAGAAAGTGTTTTCTTCCACATTTGATAACGCAACTCTTGTAGTCTAGTTGTCATGAGGACAACATAGGTAAATTCATGTATGTAAAACAGTGGTTAGGTCTGATGATTATAAAAGAGGAGAACATTAGCAGACCTATTTCCAAGTACATGGAAGACTCCCCTGGGGATACTCCAAAATAACTGGGCAAGATTGCTTGTTAAGTAACAATATGTATAATTTTCCTGTGTCTGCAAGGAGAGACAATAAGCCAGGGAGAATATGTGTTATTAATTAATAGTCATTAATTTAATACATTTGTGTTGAATGCCTTCTAAATATATAAACTCAATGAAGGAAGAGACCATGTTTTGTCATGCTATCCTGCAAAGCAGGCACTGAATAGATAGACATGCCACGTATAGCACCAAGTGCAAAGAATACAAGGGGCAAGACTTCACTGCCCCACAGGACGGCAGAGCCAACAGGTATCAGGTTGAAATGATAAATTTGATCCACAAGGACTATTTTTAAATAAAGTTTAAAATCTTTCCCAGTGTGACTAAATAAACAGTTCTGCAGGGCACCTGGGTGGCTCAGTCAGTTAAACATCTGACTTTGGCTCAAGTCATGATCTCCGGGTCCTGGAATCGAGCCCCGCATCAGGCTGTCCAGTCACTGGATGTCTGCTTGTTCCTATCCCTCTGCACGCCCCCAGCCCTCTACCCCTCTGCTTGTGCTCTCTCTGTCCCTCTTTCAAATAAATAAATAAAATCTTTAAAATAAAATAAAATAAACAGTTCTAATTGTCGGGAAAATTAATTGATGTGAAATAGTTCATTTCCCCCAAACTCTCGGATAAATCAAATGAGAATGAAATGAGGAAAAGCAATAGAAAATTGGTCATCTCAAGCAACTGCTCTGAAATGAATACATTTCCTTTGAAAACTCTCAGAACATAAATCCCTAACCATTACAGTAGGTTTTACTAAATACAGGCATAGCATTGTACTCTTACAGCTCTCTTTGAAGATAGAAATACATTGTAGCATACCCAGTCACAACTTCTTGTTGAAGGAGTCAACTGGAATTTATTTCTTCCTGTAACTTAAAGCAGAAGTAGGATCTTTTTCCAAGCAACATTATGAAAAATGTTACTTTGAAGAAATGTAATAGCCATTTATGATCTTCTGCAGAATAGAAAACATCACCTACTGTACTATCCCTGTCTTTTGACTGAACTCCAAGCATTTTGGCAGTCTCTCTCTGATTTTCTCACCCTGTAAGTATTTCATGTTACCAGTTTCCTGTAATGTAAATGCATTATTAGAACAACATGACAGTTCTGTGTATAGAAAATTTTGACAAGGCTGTGCAAGATGAGAGCAGAATCCTTTAAACAAGAGATGAAGCCCTTAATAGAGTTTTAATGATAAATAGAAGAGGACTGAATCTCTCAACTGCCATGGCAACTAATAAAGTTCTTTCAAGACTTACTGAGAAACAAAGTTAGTTTCTAAGGTTCAGGAAGGGCATGCCCAGTGCCAATCCTTATCTTAAAGAAAGGAAGTCCATTGCCCTGTGGAGGAAATGATTCCATTGTCCACTTTATAATGGCAATGTAACCTTAATAAAAATATATGTTGTTATACTGTAACAATGTAATAGCTCACCATGACACTGCTCAGAATTCAGAGGGGTCATCTAATTGTTCTAGAGTGAAAACCCATAATTGTAACAAACCATAGAAAGGAAATTTGACAAACATCGAGCATAGCTGCCTAATCAAAGTACTTAATACATATTAGTTCCTTTCCTTACTTCTTCTCCTTACTATTTGTCAAACTTATAAAGTGTGAGTATTTATTTCCAAGATCTTTTTAAATTTTATTCTCTTTTGTACCTGAGGTGGTGAAAGGAACACATTTATGATTAATGCCTGATAATTATTTTGGATTAACTTGCTAGGTAGTGGGACATTTAGATAATGTCATAAGTCATAGAGCTGAGTATATAGTTCAGTGGGAACACAAAGGAGGACATATCTATGAACCTTTAAGATTAGATTGCTATTTTAACTATTTTGTTTCATGGAGGAATTAAGTTTTTTTAAAATTTTTAATTTTTTTAATTTAATTTTTTTAGTGTTCCAAGATTCATTGTTTATGCACCATACCTAGGACTCCATGCAATACATGCCCTCCTTAAGAGCCACCACCAGGCTCACCCAACACCCCCCCCCCCACTCCTCCCCTCCACAACCCTCAGTTTATTTCTCAGGGTCCAGTCTCTTATGGTTCATCTTGCCCTCCAATTTCCCCCAATTCACTTCTCCTTTCCAGCTCCCAATGTCCTCCATGTTATTCTTTATGCTCCACAAATAAGTGAAACCATATGATAACTGACTCTCTCTGCTTGACTTACTTCACTCAGAATAATCTCCCCTAGTCCCTTCCATGTTGATACAAAATTTGGGTATTCATCCTTTCTGAAGGCTGAGTAATATTCCATTGTATATATGGACCATATCTTCTTTATCCATTCATCTGTTGAAGAGCATCTTGACTCTCTCCACAGTTTGGCAACCATGGCCATTGCTGCCATGAACATTGGGGTACAGGGTCATAGGATAGCTCTAATTTTAATTTCTTAAGGAATCTCCACACTGTTTTCCAAAGTGGTTGCACCAACTTGCATTCCCACCAACAGTGTAAGAGGGTTCCCCTTTCTCCACATCCTCTCCAACACTTGTTATTTACGGTCATGTTAATTTTGGCCATTCTAACTGGTGTAAGTTAGGAATGAACCTTTTAACATGTATGATCTCTTACAGATATTCAATTAGTTAAAAAATAAAAACCAAAACCAACCAACCAACCAGTGATCTCCTCTTCCCATTCTTTCCCTAGATGAATACACTTTTTTGGTTGTTGTTGGTTTCCATTAATTCTCCTTACTCCTATGTAAATAGAGCTCAATTCCCATCCTATCAGAACTTTGATACATCTGTCATTTTTTCTTCCTTTTGTTCAAATCTATTTCAGGAGATCGAGGAGAGATGACTATATCTATTTATATGGTGTATATTTTATAGCTTACAGTTCTAGGGGCTGACAGTGGTCAACATTGATAAGATATGAAGAGTAAGGTGAGGAACAGAGAGAAATCTGATTTTTAATTCAACTTTCAACTAAACACCAATACTTTAATAGAAAAGCACAGTATGACCACCCTTTTTTTCCTATCTTCCCACAAAACTGGGAAAGATCACATGTTGACCTTTCTTTCCTCTTTGCTTCCCATTAGGGAATAATTTTTATTTCCATCATCTCTTTGGCCATGCCTCATGGTTTAGATGAAAGCCTAGTGCTGGCTATGACTAAATAAACGTAGCATATTACAGGAAAAAAGAAGAGTGCAGGTTAAGTCAAGGATGCCTATGGCCCTTGGAGGAAGAAAAACGTGGGAAATGGAAAAGTCAAAACAGTGCCATGTAAATCTCGCATCTGTTCTGGAGGCACATTGTCTTTCTAGAACGAACATTCAGAATATTCCAAAAAGCCTGCCAAGATTTACCTGATGATTGCTACCCACTTCCACTGCTTCACATGGGGATTAATAATATAAGAAAAGAAGAAAAGAAGGAAGCTCCCTTTGACATTGGAAAGTCTTGGGCTGGAAATTGAGAGACCCTTAGGCAATTAAGTGTTGTATTTCACTCTTTATTCTAATTGAAGAATGATTCTACTTCAATAGTCATAATGCTCAGCAATGATTACAGAATTATACTATGTCCCAGGAGCTAGACCAACAACTTAAAATAAATATATCACCTCATTAATCATGACAGCTCCATTTATATAATAGGGTGCCTGAGGTACCTGAAACAGTATTTAAGCATATTATATGGAGTTAAAATGAGAATGTGTAAACCAAACCTGTGCTCCATATATTCTACTACTTCCAAGAGTTAGGAGAGCTTGCAAGAATAGTTGACCAGCTAGAGGATAAAGTTCATTAGAATTTATGGAAATTACCATGGTCTATTTTAGTGAAAGGAATGTAATTTATTTATATTTGAATAATGATGCATATATGACTTAGTCTAGTCATTAAGAAAAGATAAAATACTGTGGCTCAAAGTATTGCTCCACACTCTTGGATTATTCAAACAACCCATACAAAACTAACTGGCTAGCCATAAAATTAATCTAACAGTAATTTTTTTTATTTTAAGATTTTAATTGCTAGAAGATTAATCTTTTCTTAACTACATGAACAATAGCTCCATCCTCTCACTCAGAAGAATAATGGATCATCACTTTGGCTTTTTTCCCATTCAGAAACCAGAGACATTCACCCTTCCCAAGAATCTGACCTGGCCCCAAATATATATGTAGTGAGTTTAATTTGAAAGCTTCTGATCTATCTGAAAAGAGAAGGGTGACCACTGTGTTAGCTTGCAATCTCCAGAAGCAGATCCCAAGACAAAGATTCAAGAGCAAGCATATCATTTGGTTGAGGATTCCAGTAAGCACTGTTAGGGAAGGAGGACATGAGCTACCCCTGGGACCTTCAAGAAGTTTAAATTCATTAAGGAATTCTGAAAGAACACAGAGCAATCTATCCAAGTTCAGTTATTTCTTAACCAAATCTTTGCCAATCAGGATTTAAAAAAAAAAAATCTTCCTGCAGAAAATCACTGGAGTTTATAGAATGCAGATTTTGGGCTGGGCGACAGTATTAAAGTTAGTCACTGGAATTGTCTGTTTCTTACAGAGTGACAGACTTGTGAGCATAATCTGAAAATGGATAAAAAAAGGAAAACTTTTTCTCCTATACATCGTATCATCAAATCCAGGGGCAATTGTTACTAATTAAGTTGTGGTTAGTAAAATATTTCTCTACCTCAATAAGGATTTATACTATATTCTTTCTAAGAATTAATGTTTATCCTAGGAAGATGTTTGTGGATGTGTATTTTTGATCCATTTGGATTATCAGGAAGAACAAGGGGACATGCTTACAACTCACAGATGGAGGGCTATACTTCATTCTGGAATTCATTCATCCTCATCCTCCAACTCTTCAGTCTATCTGAGATGAATAACTCAGAATTTGGGTTCTATATACTAGTGGATTATAGGATCCACAGATTTCCTGAGAGTCATATGTGAATGGTTTCAGACTCACACCAACCTGTGTATATAGGGAAGGGGGTTGCCTTCAAGGGAAATTTGAAGAAGGGATCCTTATAGAAGAGGCAGGACCTAAATATGGTAGAGCAACCAAGAACTGGTTTATACCTTCAGATAAGTCCCTATGTAGTGTTTAATGTTTTTATGTTTTTCCTTGGATTGTGAAAGAGACCTATTTGACATTCAGTCTTAAATGCCTCTGATCCCCACTGTAAATTTTTTATTGACCTGCAATCTTTCAGTAAAAGTTGATATATACAGATAGACTTCTGTAGCAATCATGGAAAGTATACCCTGTCTTGTACTTATTCATTGCTGAGAATGGCAAAGAGTTAGCCATATATACTTATGTATTTTAGTCCAAGAATTTCAGGGTAGAACGATCAGCAGTTCATTGGAGACCTGGGACCAAGGAAAGAAATATATAATAGGGTAAGTGACTCAGACTGGATATGACACAAACTCACATTTTTCCTAAATACACGAGAGAAGGGAATGGGATTTTTTGGGTACTTGCCTTATAATTAGCAGCCAAGGACAGCAACAATTAACAGTCATGACCAACTCTAGATCCAATAATGATGCTGCCTTATAGCTATGCTTATTATTGTCTTCATTGCTAAGTTTCATAGGAGCTAAATAAGAGCTCAGGAAATTCTAATAATAAGTTAAATTGTGTTTATAAAATCTATTTTATAAATATATATAAATATAAATTATTTTTATGTTATTAAATATAATTTTAGTTTATAAAATTATAAAATATTAGTTTATAGTTATATTTATAACTAGTTTATAAATAAACTAGTTTATTAATTTATAAACTTTAAGAATCTTTACTCCCTTGGTACTTATCTTAGTAAATATCCTTTATACATGCATAAAAATTAATTCTTATGTAATTGTGTGCCATTTTCTTGTATGATCTTGAGAAAGCATTAGCTTTCTATGATCATTTCTCAATTAGGCAATAACCCAGGAGGCATGACTAGATTTTAAGAAACACTGTTTTAACTTAGGAATCAGTTCTTATGATCAACATCTTCTAAAACATGAAAAAGAACCATAACAAAGGAAGTAATATGAGAAGATAAATACATTAAAGAATTAACATATTTGGAAGTCATGAATCCTGGGAGGGGGTGGAATATATGTATACATGGCAATATAGGATAGGAGAAATAGTATAATCATATAATCAGTGGAAATATGAATTGTAACCAAGTAGTACATAGAATCTCATGACTATGGTTACATATTATGCGGGATTGTTTGGACAAAATAAAAATAGGAATATAACAAAGGAAGGGTGCACCTTATTCCAAAGAATCATACCTATTAGAAATGAAGATGGAATAGCATTATATATCAAGAAGATAAAATTTAAAATAGCTTTATTACTTTTTCTGTTTATTAAAGTAATATACAGTTGTTATTTTTTAAAAAAAACCCATTCAAGGGGAGGAGTCAAGATGGCAGAGAAGTAGCAGGCTGAGACGACAGCGGGTAGCAGGAGATCAGCTAGATAGCTTATCTAACCATTGTGAATACCTACAAATCCAACGGGAAATTGAAGAGAAGAGCAACAATTCTAGAAACAGAAAATCGATGACTTCCTGAAAGGTAGGACCTGCGGAGAAGTGAATCCAAAGTGACGGGAAGATAGACCCCGGGGGAGGGGCCGGCTCCCGGCAAGCAGCGGAGCAACGGAGCACAAAATCGGAACTTTTAAAAGTCGGCTCCACTGGGAGACATCGCTCCAGAGGCTAAACCGGGGGGAAACCCAGGCGGGGTGAGCATAACCCCAGGTCCCGCGGGGTCACAGAAGGACCGGGGGTGTCTGAGTGCTGCAGAGCTCACAGGTATTAGAGCAGGGAAGCCAGCTACAGCGACAAAGCCAAGGAGTGAGCTCTAAGCCCCGGGTTACCTTGTGCTGGTCGCAGGCTGGGTGGGCTCAGAGCGTGGCCAGAGGCCACGGAGATGGAAGCGACTGGGCGCTTTTCTCCAGGTTCCAGCAATTGACTGCTTTCCTCAAAGCATGACCACAGGCCAGGGAGGCAGGGCGGTTGGGCGCTTTACTCTGAGGGAGCACTGAGGAGCGGAACCCCAAGCTCTCGGCTCCTCCGGGCCGAGAGATTGGGAGGCCGCCATCTTCATTCCTGTCCTCTGGAACTCTATGGAAAGCACTCAGGGAACAAAAGCTCCCGAAAGCAAACCCCAGCGGATTACTTAGCCCGGCCCCTCGCAAGGGTGGTGCAATTCCGCCTGTGGCAAAGACACTTGAGAATCACCACAACAGGCCCCTCCCCCAGAAGATCGACAAGAAACCCAGCCAAAACCAACTTCGCTCACCAAGAACAGTGGAATTCCACAGCAGGAGAAAGCAAATCTTATCTGGACAAAATGACAAGGCGGAAAAACTTACCTCAAAAAAAAGAACAAGAGGCCATACCGAAGGCTGGAGACCTAATCAATACAGACATTGGTAACATGACAGATCTAGAGTTCAGAATGACAATTCTCAAGGTTCTAGCCGGGCTCGAAAAAGGCATAGAAGATATTAGAGAAACCCTCTCCGGAGAGATAAAAGCCCTTTCTGGAGAAATAAAAGAACTAAAATCTAACCAAGTTGAAATCAAAAAAGCTATTAATGAGGTGCAATAAAAAATGGAAGCTCTCACTGCCAGGATAAATGAGGCAGAAGAAAGAATTAGTGACATAGAAGACCAAATGACAGAGAATAAAGAAGCTGAGCAAAAGAGAGACAAACAAATACTGGACCACGAGGAGAGAATTCGAGAGATAAGTGACACCATAAGATGACACAACATTAGAATAACTGGGATTCCAGAAGAAGAAGAAAGAGAGAGGGGAGCAGAAGGTATATTGGAGACAATTATTGGAGAGAATTTCCCTAATATGGCAAAGGGAACAAACATCGAAATCCAGGAGATGCTAAGAACGCCCCTCAAAATCAATAAAAATAGGTCCACACCTCGTCACCTGATAGTAAAATTTACAAGTCTTAGCGACAAAGAGAAAATCCTGAAAGCAGCCCGGGAAAAGAAGTCTGTAACATACAAGGGTAAAAACATTAGATTGGCAGTGGACCTATCCACAGAGACCTGGCAGGCCAGAAAGAACTGGCATGATATATTCAGAGCACTAAACGAGAAAAACATGCAGCCAAGAATACTATATCCGGCTAAGCTATCATTGAAAATAGGAGAGATAAAGAGCTTCCAGGACAAACAAAAGCTGAAAGAATTTGCAAACACCAAACCAGCTCTACAGGAAATATTGGAAGGGGTCCTCTAAGCAAAGAGAGACCCTAAAAGTAGTAGATCAGAAAGAAACAGACACAATATACAGTAACAGTCACCTTACAGGCAATACAATGGCAATAAATTCATATCTCTCAATAGTTACCCTGAATGTTAATGGGCTAACTGCCCCAATCAAAAGACACAGGGTATCAGAATGGATAAAAACAAAACCCATCAATATGCTGCCTACGAGAAACTCATTTTAGACCTGAAGACACCTCCAGATTTAAAGTGAGGGGGTGGAAAACAATGTACCATGCTAATGGACATCAGAAGAAAGCTGGGGTGGCAATCCTTAGATCAGATCAATTAGATTTTAAGCCAAAGACTATAATAAGAGATGAGGAAGGACATTATATCATACTCAAAGGGTCTGTCCAACAAGAAGACCTAACAATCTTAAATATCTATGCCCCTAACATGGGAGCAGCCAACTATATAAACCAATTAATAACAAAATCAAAGAAATACATCGACAGTAATACAATAATAGCAGGGGACTTTAACACTCCCCTCACTGAAATGGACAGATCATCTAAGCAAAAGATCAACAAGGAAATAAAGGCCTTAAATGACACACTGGCCCAGATGGACATCACAGATATCTTCAGAACATTCCATCCCAAAGCAACAGAATACACATTCTTCTCTAGTGCACATGGAAAATTCTCCAGAATTGACCACATCCTGGGTCATAAATCAGGTCTCAACCAGTATCAAAAGATTGAGATCATTCCCTGCATATTTTCAGACCACGATGCTCTGAAGCTAGAACTCAATCACAAGAGGAAATTTGGAAAGAACACAAATACATGGACACTAAACAGCATCCTTCTAAAAAATGAATGGGTCAACCAGGAAATTAAAGAAGAATTGAAAAAATTCATGGAAACAAATGATAATGAAAACACAACGGTTCAAAATCTGTGGGACACAACAAAGGCAGTCCTGAGAGGAAAATATATAGTGGTGCAAGCCTTTCTCAAGAAACAAGATAGGTCTCAAATACACAACCTAACCCTACACCTAAAGGAGCTGGAGAGAGAACAACAAAGAAAGCCTAAACCCAGCAGGAGAAGAGAAATCATAAAGATCAGAGCAGAAATCAATGAAATAGAAACTAAAAAAACAATAGAACAAATCAACAAAACTAGGAGCTGGTTCTTTGAAAGAATTAATAAGATTGACAAACCCCTGGCCAGACTTATCCAAAAGAAAAGAGAAAGGACGCAAATAAATAAAATCATGAATGAAAGAGGAGAGATCACAACCAACACCAAAGAAATACAAACAATTATAAGAACATACTACAAGCAACTCTACACCAACAAATTTGACAATCTGGAAGAAATGGATACATTTCTAGAGACATATAAACTACCACAACTGAACCAGGAAGAAATAGAAAACCTGAACAGACCCATAACCAGTAAGGAGATTGAAACAGTCATCAAAAATCTCCAAACAAACAAAAGTCCAGGACCAGACGGCTTCCCAGGGGAATTCTACCAAACATTTAAAGAAGAATTAATTCCTATTCTCCTGAAACTGTTCCAAAAAATAGAAATGGAAGGAAAACTTCCAAACTCATTCTATGAGGCCAGCATCACCTTGATCCCAAAACCAGACAAGGATCCCACCAAAAAAGAGAATTACAGACCAATATCCTTGATGAACACAGATGCGAAAATTCTCACCAAAATACTGGCCAATAGGATCCAACAGTACATTAAAAGGATTATTCACCACGACCAAGTGGTGAATAAGATTTACTCCAGGGCTGCAAGTTTGGTTCAACATCCGCAAATCCATCAATGTGATACAATACATTAATAAAAGAAAGAGTAAGAACCATATGATACTCTCAATAGATGCCGAAAAAGCATTTGACAAAGTGCAGCATCCCTTCCTGATTAAAACTCTTCAAAGTGTAGGGATAAAAGGCACATACCTCAATATTATCAAAGACATCTATGAAAAACCCACCGCAAATATCATTCTCAATGGAGAAAAACTGAAAGCTTTCCACTAAGGTCAGGAACACGGCAGGGGTGTCCGTTATCACCACTGCTGTTCAACATAGTACTAGAAGTCCTAGCCTCAGCAATCAGACAACAAAAAGAAATTAAAGGCATCCAAATTGGCAAAGAAGAAGTCAAACTATCACTCTTTGCAGATGATATGATACTATATGTGGAAAACCCAAAAGGCTCCACTCCAAAACTGCTAGAACTTATACAGGAATTCAGTAAAGTGTCAGGATATAAAGTCAATGCACAGAAATCAGACGCATTTCTTTACACTAACAACAAGACAGAAGAAAGAGAAATTGAGGAGTCAGTCCCATTTACAATCGCACCCAAAACCATAATATACCTAGGAATAAATCTAACCAAGGAGGCAAAGAATCTATACTCAGAAAACTATAAAGTCCTCATGAAAGAAATTGAGGAAGACACAAAGAAATGGAAAAATATTCCATGCTCATGGATTGGAAGAACAAATATTGTGAAAATGTCTATTCTACCTAAAGCAATCTACACATTTAATGCAATCCCTATCAAAATCCCATCCATTTTTTTAAAGAAATAGAACAAATAATCCTAAAATTCATATGGAACCAGAAAAGACCTCGAATAGCCAAAGGAATATTGTAAAAGAAAGCCAAAATCAGTGGCATCACAATTCCAGACTTCAAGCTCTATTACAAAGCTATCATCATCAAGACAATATGGTACTGGCACAAAAACAGACACATAGATCAATGGAACAGAAAAGAGAGCCCAGAAATAGACCCTCAACTCTATGGTCAACTAATCTTCAACAAAGCAGGAAAGAATATCCAATGGAAAAAAGACAGCCTCTTCAACAAATGGTGCTGGGAAAATTGGACAGCCACATGCAGAAAAATGAAATTGGACTATTTCCTTACACCACACATGAAAATAGACTCAAAATGGATGAAGGACCTCAATGTGAGAAAGGAATCCATCAAAATCCTTGAGGAGAATGCAGGCAGCAACCTCTTTGACCTCAACCGCAGCAACGTCTTCCTAGGAACATCGCCAAAGGCAACAGAAGCAAGGGCAAAAATGAACTATTGGGATTTCATCAAGATCAAAAGCTTTTGCACAGCAAAGGAAACAGTTAACAAAACCAAAAGACAACTGACAGAATGGGAGAAGATATTTGCCAACGACATATCAGATAAAGGGCTAGTATCCAAAATCTATAAAGAGCTTATCAAACTCAATACCCAAAGAACAAATAATCCAGTCAAGAAATGGGCAGAGGACATGAACAGACATTTCTGCAAAGAAGACATCCAGATGGCCAACAGACACATGAAAAAATGCTCCACATCACTCGGCATCAGGGAAATACAAATCAAAACCACAATGAGATACCACCTCACACCAGTCAGAATGGCTAAAATTAACAAGTCAAGAAATGACAGATGCTGGCGAGGATGCGGAGAGAGGGGAACCCTCCTACACTGCTGGTGGGAATGCAAGCTGGTGCAACCACTCTGGAAAACAGTGTGGAGGTTCCTCAAAAAACTGAAAATAGAGCTACCCTATGACCCAGCAATTGCACTACTGGGTATATATCCTAAAGATACAAATATGGTGCTCCGAAGGGGCACATGTACCCGAATGTTTATAGCAGCAATGTCCACAATAGCCAAACTGTGGAAAGAGCCTAGATGTCCATCAACAGATGAATGGATAAAGAAGAGGTGGTATATATACACAATGGAATACTATGCAGCCATCAAAAGACATGAAATCTTGCCATTTGCGACGACGTGGATGGAACTAGAGGGTATCATGCTTAGCAAAATAAGTCAATCGGAGAAAGACAACTATCATATGATCTCTTTGATATGAGGAAGTGGAGATGCAAGTCGGGGGGGTTGGGGGGAGGCAGGAAAAGAAAAAATGAAAAGATGGGATTGGGAGGGAGACAAACCATAAAAGACTCAATCTCAAAAAACAGACTGAGGGTTGCTGGGGGGAGGGGGGACGGGAGAGGGTGGTGGGGAAACAGACATTGGGGAGGGTATGTGCTATGATGAGTGCTGTGAAATGTGTAAACCTGGCGATTCACAGACCTGTACCCCTGGGGATAAAAATACATTATATGTTTATTAAAATAAAAATTTAAAAAAATAAAATAAATAAATAAATAAATAAATATTTCTTTAAAAAAAAACAAACCATTCAAGAATTGGAAGAAAAGAATAACATACCACTAATGTTACCATCACATATTTATATTCTGGAAGATATATTTATATGTACGTTCACATAAATTTTCATATTTGAGGAAGAAAAAATAACAGAAAGTGTTCCGGGTGACAATGGGGATTTTGTTGTTAGAGGTGACTAGATCCTGCTTAATTGAAGGAACTGGACATGAGGGCTGACAGTTCACAAGCTAGAGGAGGCAAGGTGGAATAGTAATGGAAATATTCACAGAGTTAGTATTAGAAATTATAACAAGGACAATGATAGCTAGTATTTAAAGACTAACTTTATGCCAGATAGTCTATATGAATTATCTAATACCATGGGACAGTGAACTAGATACTATTTCCCTCAGTTTACAAATGATACTAGGTAACTTGTCTCTGTGTGCACAGCAGGTAAATTACATTAGTGGTCAAGAACTTCAAGTCCCAGACATGTGCTAGAAGTTTCCTTCAGCACAGCACATTAAATGCTCACGAGACTGCTGACAGTCTCATGACCCTTATAGCTGGGGAAATAATCCAGGAGCCCCTTTGGCCCTCAGGAAAGAATTCGTTTTTGAAGTGTTGGAAGAAATAGTGAACTTGGGGGAGCAGGGCATTTCTGAACTGCTCTTGTCTCCACTATGGTAGCTTCTCCACCACATCTACTTCTCTGGGTTATGAACTTCTTACGTCTTATTCTGAGATGGAGAGAGTATATCAGGCTGCTCCCACATACTGCACTCTAGCCCAGGGAAGCTTGGGAAGCAAGCATCTGACCTGTCTGGCTATTGGGTTAGAGGGTATCTATGCTACTCACCATGGCACAAAGTAGAGAACTCCACAAACACCAGAAGGAGGTCAGGTTCTATGCTGCCAAAATACAAGTATCCAGTAAACATAGGGAGGGAGAAGGCTATCTCATTAGAGGAATTTTCCATGGTGGGAGGAAATACAGGAAGGAGAAAGATTTAAAAGAGGAAAAAAAAAGTCTGCTGTGCATTAACTTTTTCCTTTTGTAATTCCTTTTATTCTCACTACCTTTTTTTAAAAAAGAATTGATAACATAGTCATTCATTTTTCACACATTTTTTTCTAGTCAACACATTTTAAATTTGTAAGTCGGTAGCTACCTGCATCTTTTAAAAACATTCTTTTTTCCTACACCTTTATAAACAGTGTTTTTTGAATTGTCCTTTAATCGTCCTGAAGAGGTATCCTCAAGAGATGAGAGCGCTCTAGGCTATTTTACTTTTTAACTTAATCTGTTTTTGTGGGGGTTTTTTTTGTTTTTTTTTTTGTTTTTTGCTATGTTGAGGTAAAATTAACAAATATAACTAAGATACTTCAGGTTGCATCATGGTGATTTGATACACATCTATACCCCTCATGTATTATCTTGCTCTGCCTTGTGGGGAGGAAGGTGGCAAGAACATTTAAGTTCTATCCTCTTGGCAAAAGTTATCTATATGACAGTTCCATTTTTAAGTTTATCCACATGATCCAATTAGGTGGCAATTCTGTAGAAGCAATAAATGCTATTTGCTTGAGCCAATATTAAGCTATCCTGTTGCTCTAACAGTGCTCATAGGAAGTAAGCAGTTAATTAGTTAAAAGGACTTAAATTCTGTTGGGTCTCTGCAAACAAGAGACAGAGTGTACCTTTGAACTTCAAAACTTCCAAAATGAGGTAGGGTCAGAAGAGTTTAACTGGGGCAAGAGGGAGGACCATAGAGATTGAGTACATTTGTTTTTGGAGGGTCAGTATACAGATGAAACTCTGCAAGGAACCTTATTCTTCTAACAGCAAACCAGAGGAATAGGCCATTGGTCCTCCCATCTGAGGCCAATCATATCCAAGGTATGACTTTCTGATGGTTTTGTAGGGAGTGAGTTACAAATTTGGGATTAAAACCCATCTTCAACTTGTCTGGGTGTCAAGAGCTCTTCCTAGATCTTGTAGTATTTTCAGCTCTTATTATAGCCATTAATGCATAAACATCATTAATGCTTTAATTAAACAGTTTATATTTTACTCAAGATATTTGTTTTGAGGAAGAGTAAAAATGCCTATTATCTTATGGAAGATTTAACATATTCCTGAAAGCTGAAACTTAAACCACTCTTTGTTCCTTCTGTAGTCATCTCAATATACTTTTTCTTCCCATTTTCCATGAATACCTACCATGCTGTCAAACAGAAGTGCCAGCTCAAAGAATAGGCATCAAATGAAATGCCTTTACACTAGGAAATAGTCTTTTCAATAGAATTAGTTCTGTTCAGGTCTTTTTTATACTACTGAATTATCCATCAGGTTTTTTTGTTTTGTTTTGTTTTGGTTTTGGTTTTTTTGGTTTTGTCTTTCAGATAACAGAGCACTAATGCAGCTGTGGACCATTCTGCTCTAAACACTCTTTTGATTTAGACTGGCTAAAATCACATTCTGTAACACTGTCATACACTTACAGTTTGCCTGACTGGTGTCATACGCTTTTATGTGTATCACTTACTCTCTGTAGAAAATACCTCTAGTGACAGCAGAACTCAATGTCAGATTTCTTGCCACACCTTTTCTTCCTGGTTATTCTAGCACAAGCCTTATTTTATGAATACATCAACATTACTTAGGTATTTTTAGGATTTCAGCATTTGATATTCATTCAAAGAATATAAAACATGCATTAGATTGTATGTTTCTTTTTTCTTATTCACAAATAATATATTCCCTTAAGATGTGACCATTTGCATTGAGTCACAAATTATATTCTTATTTTCTTCTGTTCTTCCTATCTCTATGAGGCTAGAGTTTAAGTGGCTTGTGGGATAATAGACTAGCATCATGTGTTGGTGAGTTCAAGCTCATTGGTGAACTATTTTCTTCTGTTTATTTCAATATTTAGTGGCAGTATTTCAGTGACACCAGTAGTTCAGAGACAGCTGAAAGCATTATGCATATCTCAGTCACCTAGGTAAATTCCGAATCATCGCTAAAACAGGCATTTAAAAACTATTTTTATTTATTTATTTGACAGAGAAAGAGAGATCACAAGTAAACAGAGAGGCAGGCAGAGAAAGAGGGGGATGCAGGCTCCCTGCTGAGCAGAGAGCCAGATGCAGGGCTCGATCCCAGGACCCTGAGATCATGACCGAGCTGAAGGCAGAGGTTAAATCCACTGAGCCACCCAGGCACCCCTAAAACAGGCATTTTAATACAGGAGGTCAAATCAAATAACACAAATGAGTGTCTAATAGATTCTAGCCTTGTAGTTTGGTAATGATGATGATACAGAAGTTGGTTAACTATAAAAAGTTAAAAAATTTGCATTGCAAGTGAATATGGCAAATTTCAAGGAAGGTAAGATTTCTGTTCTTCCCTATATCTCAGGTTGTTTTAGGAAATAAAACAGAGAAGAATATTTTTTTATTTGGCAAGTCTAACTTTAAGATAAGAATTGAAAGGAAATGAAATTTTATTTACAAGTAAGCCAAAGCAAAACCAAATGACGAAAAAGCATATATATAGTTGAATATAAAAATGTCAACACTGTTTAGAGACACATAGTGAAAACATTTTTGAGGAAAAAGATCCACTGGCTAAGCTCCTTATATCAATCAATGCCTTTTGCCAACAACTTGCCCATTGACACCTATAGATTTCTATAGATGTGTCTATTTTATTCTTTATCTCTCTTCTAAATTGCCAATTTGCATACATATTGTCTTTCTATCTGTGTCATGTCATACTAAAAAGGACAAGATGAACATCATGGTCAATAGTGAGCATCAAGTTATATAATCTAGTATCTGCAGAGAGTGCAGAAAAAAATCTAATGAATGTCTTATTTATCTCAAGTCATGACATTTACATTAATATAATCTACTTTTTTGTTTCAGAACTTTAGTGTAAGTGGCAGGACATTTAAAATTTTTCTTTCTGAAAATGTTGAAATTTTAAACTGCAAGGAAGGAAGTTATCTTTTTTTTTTTTTTTTAATTGCACAGAACTTTACAGAGAGTCTTCTTCAGTATGACACCCAGAATGTTTCTCCTGGAATGATTTTTCTTCCTTTGCATTCTCTTTCTTTGGGGGGGCGGGGGGAGGGAGGCTTGATTTTGCTTCACAATTTATAGCCAACTTTTTATGTGATATTGAGCAAACTATTTTGGTTTTATTTGTTTTATTTCTTAAATAACAAATGACTTGGAAAGATAAGTTAAAAATTTTTTAAAACTTTTAAAAAGCAAAATAACCTTATCTTATAGTTTTATAATAAATCTTATACATCTAAAATCCAAAAAGGAGTTCCTCAAGTTTTTTTAAGTGCCATATCCCTTATGGTAAATGGATGGCCAAAACATATTTTTTTTTACCCCAAAATAAAGCACCAATGTTTTTTGGCCACTTTTGGCTATGGACTGATCCCTATGGATCATATGGGTAGACTTTTAGGAAGTTTCCAGGTGGCCTTTACCACTGGTGGAGACTGGTGTGAGTGGAGAAATTTGACAACATGAAAAGTTAAGAGAATTCTATTACCAAAGTTGGAAAGACAGCTTTCATCCTTGACTCTGTCCATAATTATGTCATCGTGATGAAGTAAAATCTTCTCTGGACCTCTGATCCTCATCTATTAATTAATAAAGGATTTGACTTCATGATTTCTAGGATCCATACAAGTTTTAAAATTGCTCTATTCCATCCCTTCATTGATGATTTGGAAATATTCATAGTCCAGATTCAGTAACAAATCCGTGAGGAAACTACAATAAAATAGGGTTCCAAATTTTTGGTTATAGTTTTCATTCCTATTTATTTAAATTATTGCCATAGTTTTGTCAAATGTTCATAATGCTTTAAACAAACTGGAAACCAGTGTCTGTCATTAGCAGGATGAATAAAATTGGGACATAGTCATATCAAAGAATACTAAATACAACCATGTACAACATGGGTGAATCTTAGAATATTCATTGAAAAGAAAAGGACATAAAAGAACATTTACAGCTTTACTCCTTTTGTAGAAATTTTAAAACCAGGAAAACCACCTCCCTTCCATCAAGCCATTAAAGTTCATTCTAACTCAAAGATCATGCTGAGTTCTTTGAGGATCTGACAACTGTCCTGGGACAGCTTGGACATTTTCTCCAAGATGTAACTTGGATATCCCATGTAACAGAGGTTTCACCATCTTACATATTCCCAACTCAGTAAGTGGCCTAAAGGGTCATTAAGGCAGGGAAGGACATATTGTATTGGTTCTTGAATGCTTTGGCTCAAAGGTTAATTCTCCTCATTGACCAGAAGTAGTCACACAGTCTTACTTAATTGTAGTGAGACTGGATGATGTGAGGAGCACATAGATATTTGGCAAGAAGTTAGTAACTCTGCCCTTTCTTCATGATCGTTTCCATGGCCATTGCTGCCATGGATTCTTGGCAGCCAAGAAACGCCAGAGTCGTGTTATATTTTCTGGAGACTCAAGGCATTAGAACCAGACAGTATTCTATGCTGTATTGTGGAGTACCTTCCTTCCAGGTTTGTGCTACACATCCTTTTTGGCTGCTTAAACAATGCTACTAGTGAGCCAAACTCATGAAGCTTTTAATGGGAATGTTTTCAGTTTCTGCTCATAAACTTACACAGATGTAACTACCTAAAGGTTATCCAAAAAATAGAAGTCATCTTCTCCTTTCTAGGTTTTATACTCCTACTTTTAACTTTTCTTTCAGTCATTCTCTTCACAGAACCCCACATTCACGCCCTCTGACATGAAGCTTGTATTTTCCTTAGTGTTCTGATAATAAAAATAGATCAAGGTTTTATTAAAGGCATGAGCTGGAAAATTACATACCAGCCTTTAGTCCAGTTAGAGGTTTAATTCAGACCAATTCAAAGAGACATGAGCATGGAGAACAGTGTTTGCATAATTGCTAGGCACATTATATTTGAGGAGATCAATGTAAATAATTTCATGATCAATTTATGCTGGGGGAGGGCCACTATCACATCTCAGAAAGTTTCTTCCTCTTACCAAAACTTCTCACAAGGCATTAGAAGGCAATCCCCTTTCTGTGCATAGGGAGAAAACAGTGAAGGCTGTGTGTCACATCATTATACCTAGGTGGTTTTCTCCCCATTGTTTCTCTCCCACCGGAGCTAACTTCGCCTTTTGTATTCTTTGCGCATTTCATCAACATTTTAAGTATAACTTTTAAAAGACTTTTAGCAATCATGTTTAGTAATCATGCTATATGACAGACTGAACAAGTCTGGGTTTTTTTCTCTCTACTATGAAGCCTGCAATCCACTGGACTCCAGCAAATCCACGTCAGGTTGAATCAGCTAATATTCCAGCCGTTGAAGATGGGTTTATCTCAAAGCTGCCTCTGGAAAGTTCTTGAGCAATAGGTCACAGGCCAGGCTCTGGCCTCCTGTCTGAGACACTTTCCCAGTGGGAAGGCCACCCAAGATGGGACTATACCTCAGGCTGAAAGAGATGGAGTCAGGTCAAGCCAATTTCCCAAACTGCCAATTTAAACAATGACATAATTTCACATGCCAGAAGTCTATTTGTACATAATTAGGGAGAGATCAAAAAAAGAAACTATAATAAGGATAGTTTCTACTGAGTTTGAACCAATGCCTGTCCACATTTGTTTATGTTATTTCTCCCTCTTTTAATTTTTAGAACATTAGCTCTTTGAGGACAGAGCAGAGCTTTTTAATATTAGGTACACAAACTATCCTGATGTGACAACTTAATAAATGTTTAAGATAAGATTAGGCCAAAATTGTCCTTATAGTTTAAAAATGAGAAGCAGTCCCTCTTTGGATAGCATAGTCCCATTTAACTAAGGAAGAAAAAAAAAAAACTCTAATTTTTTTTTTTCTAATAATCATTGGTTTCAACTATGCTGTGTGTGTGTGTATCTGTGTGTGTGTGAAAACTCAATTTAATTTGTTAGTACAGATCAATTAAATTCTCTTCCCCTAAGTACTGATGTCATTATTTATATATAAATTGGTTATAAAGTTAAACAGAATACAATTATTAAAATTCAATATTTTCAATGGTAGTAGAAACAGCCTCAATTTGGGGGAAATAATTTAGACATTTAAAGGTGTACAGAAATATGTGAAAATAGGAATTTAGGCCCATGCAAAGCATGGTCTTGAAAAGAGGGGGAAGATCTAAAGAAAAGAAAGGCATCATGAAATGTTGGTAGTGACCAGGATAATTCTATGAGTTTATGAATTAGTTAATTATACTATCTCAACAATAAATCCAGAGAAATTGTCAGTCAGTGAAAATTCAAATATTTTCATCACTTTGTCTAAAGTTTTCTTGATTTTTATCCTTTTCTTCTTTCCCACTCTGCTTTTTTACTTTGAGTTTAATTCTGAAAGAAATTATTTCCAAATATATCTTAAATTAGAAGCTCTGATTAAGTGGTTAATTCCTAAGGACATAATGCTGAAGAGCATCATTAATAAAGGAGATAATATTGCCCATAGACCCTGGGCCTTGAAACTTAGAATGTCTTGCTGAAGTCCTCTTTTAACTATTGCCCTTTCCATGGGGTGAAAGTCTGCAGGGTCAAGAGGATACAGTCACCTGCACTTCCCTTAATCCAGATCATTCTCTGAATATCCCTCAGAGATTGGAGGGGATACTCAAAGAATGAGCCCAGAATTCCCTACCCTAAGGCAGCAAGCCCACCAGTGCCAATGCATCACCTCTTTAATAAGTCTCCCAATGGCAGACTGTATTTATGATATGTATGTTCTTTGGTCCAAAAAGTATATTTTTGCAAGTATACCACATTAAGTGGTATAGAATTATTTGAAAATAGACTGTAATAAGGTACAGAAGCTTAATATAAACCCAAGACTATCCAATAAAATATAAAATAAATAAATCAATAATGAAGATAGAGTGAAATCTTAAAATATACACAAATAATCATAAAGAAGCAACAAAAAAATGAATCTTAAAGTGCAGATAAGCAATTAACACATGAATTGCAAATGGTAGATTTAAAAGCAACAATCACACTGATAATTATTTTAACTGTAAATGCTATAAACATACTATTTGAAAAGGCAGAGATTATTATACACAAAAACAGGCCTACAGGACATGTATAAGAAAATCAGATAAGTTAAAAAGAATGAAAAAAGATATACCCTTTACTCAGAATGCATAAACATAAGAAAGCTGGAATGACTATATTAATATCAGACTAAGTAGACTTCAAAACAGGGAAAATGACCTAGGATAGGTGTAGCAAAAACTGACAGAATTTAAAGAATCCACCATCTCTGTCATAAGACAGAGATGACCTGAACAATACTATCAACCAACTTGGTTTAATTAATATACATATAGAAAAAGGAACAGAACAAAGAATAATGTGTACTCTTTGAAGTTCATATGAAACTTTCATCCAGATATATGCTGAACCATTAAAAGGTTCAGAAAACATAAAAGGACAGAAATTTTAATAATTTTTAATTAATATAGTTAGTAGTTTTATTTAATTTTCTTCCAAGTTTTTATTTAAATTCTGGTTAGTTAACATACAGTGTAATATTAGTTTCAACTGTAGAATTTAGTGATTCAACACTCACGTACAACACCCAGTGCTCATCACAAGTGTCCCCTTAATCCCTGTTGCCTATTTCACCCAACCCCCCCACCTCCCCTCTAGTAACTATCAGTTTGTTCTCTAGAGTTAAGAATCTATTTCTTGGTTTTCCTCTATTTTCTACTCCTATGTTCATCTGTTTCGTTACTTAAATTCCACAAGTGAAACCATATTGTATTTGTCTTTCTCTGACAGACTTATTTCACTTAGCATAATACTCTCCAGCTCCATCCACATCGTTGTAAATGGCAAGATTTCATTCTTTGCTCTGGCTGAGTAATATTCTGTTGTATATATATACCACATCCTCTTTATCCATTCATCAGTTGATGGCCACTTGGGCTCTTTCCATAATTTGGCTATTGTTGATAATGCTGCTATAAACATTGCGGTGCATGTATCCCTTTGAATTAGTATTTTTGGATCCTTTGTGTAAATACCTAGTAGTGCAATTTCTGGATCATAGGATAGTTCTAGTTTTAACTTTTTGAGGAAACTCCATACTGTTTTCCAAAGTGGCTGCAGCAGTTTTCATTGCACTAACAGGGCAAGAGTGTTCTCTATCCTTGCCAAAACCTGCTTCTCATGTTGTTGATTTTATCATTCTGACAGATGTAAAATGATATTTCATTGTATCATCACTGACGATCAGTGATGCTGAGCATCTTTTCATATGTCTGTTGGCCATATGTATGTCTTCTGTGGAAAAATGTTGAATTCATATCTTCTGCCCAATTTTTTAGCTCGATTATTTGTTTTTGGGTGTTGAGTTTTATAAGTTCTTTATATATATTGGACACTATCCTTTCATCAGATTTGTCATTTGCAAATACCTTCTCCCAATCTGTAGGTTGCTTTTTAGTTTTATGGAGTGTTTCCTTTACTGTGCAGAAGCTTTTCATTTTGATGAAGTCCTAATAGTTTATTTTTGCTTTTGTTTTCCTTGTCTCAGGAGACACATCTAGAAAGAAGTTGCTAGGGCCAAGGTCAAAGAAGTTACTGCCTGTGTTCTTCTCTAGGATTTTAATTTTTCCCTGTCTCACATTTACATCTCTTATCCATTTTTTTCTTTAGTTGATTTTTAAATTTATTTTTGTGTACAGTTTAAGAAAGTGGTACAGTTTCATTCTTTTGCATGTAGCTGTCCAGTTTTCCCAGCTCTCTTTGTTGAAGATATTGTCTTTTTTCAATTGCATACTCTTTCCTATTTTGTCAAAGATTAATTGACCATATAGCTTTGCATTCATTTCTGGGGTTTCTATTCTGTTCTGTTGTGCCTAGTTTTGTGCCAGTACTACAGTGTCTTGATTACTACAGTTTTGTAATATAATCTGAGGTCTGGAATTGTGATGCTTCCAGCTTTGCTTTTCTTTTTCAGAATTGCTTTGTTTGGGGTCTTCTCTGGTTCCATAGAAATTTTAGGATTGTTTTATCTAGGTCTGTGAAAAATGCTGTTGGTATATTGATGGAGATTGCATTACATGTGTAGATTGCTTTGGGTAGCATAGACATTTTAACAATATTTGTTCTTCCAATCCATGGGCATGGAATTTTTTCCTATCCCTTTGTGTCATCTTCAATTTCTTTTATCAGTGTTTTATAGTTTCCAGAGTACAGATCTTTTACCCCTTTGGTTAGGTTTATTCCCAGGTATCTTATGGGCTTAGGTGCAATTGTAGATGGGATTGGCTCATTGATTTCTCTTTCTGTTGCTTCCTTATTGGTATATAGAAATGCAACAGGCTTCTGTATGTTGATTTTGTATCGTGTAACTTTACTGAATTCATGTATCAGTTCTAGCAATTTTTTGGTGAAGTCTTTCAGGTTTTCTGTATAGATATCATGTCATCTGCAAATAGTGAAAGTTTGACTTCTTCCTTGCTGATATGGATGCTTTTTATTTCTTTGTGTTCTTGATTTCTGTGGCTAGGACTTCAAGTACTATGTTAAATAACAGTGGTGAGAGCAGGCATCCCTGTGTTCTTCCTGACTGTAGAGGAAAAGCTCTCAGTTCTTCCCCATTGAGGATAATATTAGCTGTGGGTTTTTCACATATGGCCTTTATTATGTGGACATATATTCCCTCTAACCTTGCTTTGTTGAGGTTTTTTTTTTTTTTTTAATGCTCAGTTAACCAACATACAGTACATGATTAGTTTTTGATGTAGTGTTCAATGATTCATTATTTGCATATAAAACCCAATGCTCATCACAACATGTGTCCTCCTTAATATCCATCACCTGGTTACCCCATCCTGCCACCCCCTTCCCTTCTGTAACCCTCAGTTTGTTTCTGGGACTCTAGAGTCCTTCGTGGTTTATCTCCATCTCTGATTTCTTTCCATTCAGTTTTCCCTCCCTTCCCCCATGGTGGTCTTCCATGCTATTTCCTTATATTCCACATATGAGTGAAACCAAATAATTATCTTTCTCTACTTGACTTATTTCATGTAGCATAATCCCTTCTAGTTCCATCCGTATGGATGCAAATGATAAGTATTCATTTTTATCACAAATGGATGTTATACTTGGTCAAAAGCTTTTTCTATATCTATTGAAAGGATCATATGGTTCTTATCCTTCATTAGTGTGTTTTATCACATTGATTGATTTGCAAATATTGAACCACACTTGCATCCCAAGTGTAAATCCTACTTGATTGTGGTGGATGATTCTTTTAATGCACTGTTGGATACGATTTGCTAGTATTTTATTGAGAATTTTTGCATCCATGTTCATCAGAGATATTGACATGTGGTTTTCTTTTTTAGTGGTGTCTTTGTCCAGTTTTGGTGTCAGGGTAATGCTGGCCTCATAGGATGAACTTGGAAGGTTTCCTTCCATTTTCTTTTTTGGGAATAGTTTGACAAGAATAAGTATAAACTATTCTGTCAATGTTTGGTAGAATTCATCTGTGAAGCCATCTGACTCTGGACTTTTGTTGGTTGGGAATTTTTTTTTTTTTTATGATTCAATTTCTTTGCTGGTTATTGGTCTGTTCAAATTTTCCTCTTTCTTCCTGTTTTAGTGTTCATAGTTCATATGTCTCTACAAATTTTTTTTATCTATTTCTTCCATATTGTCCAATTTGTTGGCATATAATTTTTCATAATATTCTCTTATAATTGTTTGTATTTCTGTGATGTTGGTTTTTATTTCTCCTCATTCATTTGTCATTTTACTTATTTGGGTCCTTTTTCTTTTCTTTTTGATAAGTCTGGCTGGAGATTTGTTAATTTTTTCAAAGAACTAGCTCCTGGTTTCATTGATCTGTTCTATTATTTTTTTAATTTCTATATAATTTTTTTCAACTCTAATTTTTACTATTTTCCTTCTGCTGGCTTTAGGGTTGTCTGTTGTTTTTTTCTAACTTCTTTAGGTGTAAGGTTATGTTGTTTATTCAAGATTATTCTTGCTGCTTGAGGTAGGCCTGTATTACTATATACTTCCCTCTTATGACCACTTTTGCTGCACCCCAAAGGTTTTGAACTATTGTGTTTTCTTTTTAATTTGTTTCCATGTATTTCTAAATTTCTTCTTTGATTTCCTTCTTGAATTATTCATTGTTTAGTAACATTTGTTGAACCTCCGTGTATTTGTGGTCTTTCCAAAGTTTCTCTTGTGGTTGACTTCAAGTTTCATAGGGTTGTGGTTACAAAATATGCATGGTATAATCTTAATCTCTGAGACCTGATTTGTGACCCAGTATACAACCTTGTGCATCCCATACATATTTGAAGAAAATGTGATTCTGCTTCTTTAGGATGGGATGTTCTGAATATATCTGTTTAGTCCACCTGGTCCAGTATGTCACTCAAAGCCATTGTTTCCTTGTTGATTTCCTTCTTAGATGATCTGTCTATTGATGTAAGTGGAGTGTCCCCTACTATTATTGTATTATTATCAATTAGCTTCTTTATGTTTGCCATTAACTGTTTTATATATTTGGGTACTCTCATGTTGGAGGCATAAATATTTACAATTGTTAGATCTTCTTGTTGGATAGGCCCCCTTATTATGATATAGTGCCCTTCTTCAACTCTTGGTATGGTCTTTGGCTTAAAATCTACTTTGTCTGTTCCTCAAAAAGTTGAAAATAGAGCTACCCTACGACCCAGCAATTGCACTACTGTGTATTTACCCTAAAGATACAAATGTAGTGGTCCAAAAGGGCATGTGCACCTGAATGATTATAGCAGCAGTGTCCACAATAGCCAAACTATGGAAAGAACCTAGATGTCCATCAACAGATGAATGGCTTAAAAAGATGTGGTATATATATACAATGGAATACTATGCAGCCATCAAAAGAAATGAAATCTTGCCATTTGTGACGACGTGGATGGAACTAGAGGGTATTATGCTTAGAGAAATAAGTCAATCAGAGAACGACAACTATCATATGATCTCCCTGATATGAGGAAGTAGAGATGCAAAGTGGGGCGTTTAGGGGTAGGAAAAGAATAAATGAAACAAGATGGGATCAGGAGGGAGACAAACCATAGGAGACTCTTAATCTCACAAAACAAACTGAGGGTTGCCAGATGCAGGGGGTTAGGGAGAGGGTGTTGGGGTTATGGACATTAGGGAGGGTATGTGCTATGGTGAGTGCTGTAAAGCGTGTAAACCTGGCAATTCACAGACCTGTACCCCTGGGGCTAATAATACATTATATGTTAATAATAAAAAATTTAAAAATTAAAAAAAAAGAGAGAAAAAAATCTGCTTTGTCTGATATAAGTATTGTTACTTTGTCTTTAATATAGTTAGTAATTTTAATTTTATGAACAAAAGTAAATTAAATTAGATATCAATAACTGGAAATGTTTTTTTAAATCCTTAAATATTTATAAATAATACAACCCACTTCTAAGGAAAAAAATTATAAAATATTTTGAATTGAATGATAACAAAAAATAGCATCAAAACTTATATTATGAAGTTAAAGTAGTATTTAGAAGAAAATTAAATGCTTATACTAAAAAGGAAGAAATGTGAAAAATAATAATCTAAGCTCCTACTTTAAAAAGCTATATAAAGAAGAGCAGATAAAATCTGAAGTAAGAAAAGAAAGGAAGTGATTAAGTTAATGTGGGGAATCAATAAAATAGAAAATGTACAAATAACACAGAAAAATAATTGTAACCAAAAATAGTTTCCTTGAAATGCTTAATGAAATTGGTAAAACTCTGGAAATTTGATCAAGAAGAATAAGACACAAATTATGAATATTAGAAATAAGTGATTCTATAGACATTAAGAGTACAGTAAGGAAGGGGTACCTTGGGGCTTGGTCAATTAAGCATCTGACTCTTGATTTTGGCTTAGGTAATGATCTCAGGGTCATGGAATCAAGGCCCGCATGAGGCTCATGGTCACTAGGGAGTTTGCTTGAGACTCTCTCTCTCCCTCTGCCTCTACCCCCTGCTTGCTCTCTCTAAAATAAATAAATAAATCTTTAAAAAGAAAAGAAGAAGGTAATAAGGGAATATAATGAAAAATTATATGCAAATAAAGTAAAAATAGATGAAACGCACAAATTACTTGCAAAACACAAATTAATAAAACATATACCAGAAGAAATAGCAAATCTGAATAACTCTATTTAAGTTAAAAAAATTGAATTTGTAATCTGAAATATCTGAATAATGAAAACACCAGTCCTGGAGGACTTTATATAATTCTGCTAGACATTTAAGGAAGAAATAATACCAATCTAACAAAAACATTTTTGGAAAATAAGGAAATAAATGAACATTTTCTACTTCACTTAATGAGACCAGCACCACCTGATTAAAAAAAAAAAAAAAAGTAAAACCAGAAAAAAAAAAAATAAGACGTTAAACAAATACCTCTCATACATATCAATGCAACAAGCCTCTTTTTTTTTTTTTGGTCAAGTTAAAGGCAGGCATGGGATTAATTCGGGAACTGAAGTTTGGTTTAGCTTTTCATAATCAAACAATGTAATACATTATTTTATCAGAATAGAGATCAAAATTTGATTATCCAAATAGATGTAGAAAAAGCATTCAATACAATTCAATACCTGTTCATGATTAAGTAGAAATAGAAGATAATTTTCTCAATTTATAATATATACAACAAAATTAAAGAGCTAACATTAGATTTACCAGTGAAAGACTGTAATGACCAGTCTTTCATGGTAGAAAGAAAGGAAGGAAGGAAGGAAGGAAGGGAAGAAAGAAAGAAAGAAAAAAAAGAAAGAAAGAAGAATGGCTTTCCATCTCCTCCTAAATCTAAAATCAGAAACAAGACAAATATATTTATGTTCATCACAACTATCAAATATTGTACTAAAGTGTAGCCTATGTAATAAGATAAGAATAAGAAAAAAAGATACCATTTGGAACCAAAAAAAGTAAAACAGTCTCTGTGGTCAGATAATAAGATCATGTATACAGAAAATCTTAATGAATCTACAAAACAAAGCTTTTGTAACTAATGAGTGCATTTAGAAAGACTGCAGACATTGATATAAAAAGTAACTATATACTATCAACAAAGACTTAAAAATTAAAAGCAATACCATGCTACTGTGAGTAGCATCAAAGGAACCCAACATATTTAAAGAAAAAAAAAATTAAAATATGTGCAAGTTCTGTATACTAAAAACTAAGAAACATTGCTGAGAGAAATTACACAAAAATAAATGTAGAAATATACCATGTTTCTGCATTGGATCACCCCATATTGTTAAACTGTCATTCTTCATAGTTAGCCTATGGTTTCAATGTTAAGCTAATTAAAATTCCAGAAGGCTTTTTTTTTTTTTTAGAAATTGACAAGCAGACTCTAAAATTTATATGGAAATGCAAAAGATCTAAAATATCCAAAATAATTTTGAATAAAGGAAAAAAAAGGGAATTTACTATAAAGCCATAGTAATGAAGACTATGATATTGGCATAAGGACTGTGTGTGTGTGTGTATCCAGGAATTGACCCATCTACACTTGATCAATTGAATTTGGGGCTTTCTAAGTTGGGCTGTATGCATAACACATTTTTAATGTTCCCCATACATTACCGGTTTTCTTGAATATAGTGTATGGTAGAGACTTTAAAAAGTATGTTAAGAAAAATAAACACTTGTTCCAGATTTCTGGTCGTTTTTTACCAAAAACATTCTCTAACAATATACTCATTGACATTTCTCCCTAGAGACACCAAATGTAACAGGGAAGAAAATGCAGAGTTTGCAGAACATTCCATTTTTGTGGAAAGCAAAGCATTAGAGGTCCAAGTCGTGCAATTTTTATGGACTGACACTTTGCTCTGAATTGCACCTAAAATGCCAATGAGAAAGTGGTGAACTTTTTATACATTCTATGGCTCCCTCTGTCAGCCTCATGAGCTTTGATGTGATTTCCTTCAGCTTTTTGCAATCCATTCAGTTAGGTCTGTTTTCACTTTCCCATTGGCAATTTTCTATCCTGAGTCACATTGACCTCCGTCTGCCCTGAAACAAGGGTGGGGGAGGGGGGGTGAAGTGCAGCTTGGCTGTTTGGGCGCCTGCTGTGAACATGTGGAGAGGAAGTAGTGAAATACTTCAGAAGGCCCAGTTTACAATGTTCCAGAAGCATCTCCTATACACAGGAGGTCACCCACCAACATCTTTTCATTCTGTCTTCCAACCTTTTTATCTTACTATTAGAAAGACAGTGCGAGGAAATGTTTCGCATACAGCCTGCACAATCAACAGGTTTCCTGACACTTTCTTAGGCTTTTAGAGTATATGTTCAGGAAAAGAATTTATAGCCTGGCATTTGACCAAAGTCTTTACTCTGTAGATCTAATAACCACCTCCACTGTGTTCTATAAAATATCAGTATCTCCGTTATCTTACATATTTGTCCCTCCCTCTGGCCAAACCTTCTGAAGAATTTAGCTAGGTCACCAGCTGTTCCAACTATGCTGTCAAACTTCCATGGCTTAATTAAACAAAGCCTTTTCCTCCCCTTAAAAAAATGACTGTTTTTTTGGGGGGGGGGATGATAAATAAAGTTAGTTAAATCATTAAACTTATTTGTCTTTTTATTCATACCATATATTAGAAGGAAGAAAACCAAATTGGTGGGTCTTAGGGTTTGAACTCACAAAATTACCACCATTCTCATCTTTAACAAATGATTCCCAAGCAAACTTCTGCTGCCTTCTTTTGAAGGATCATACTTCTGCACAGAGGCCAGCCAGCAAGCAGCTGACTAGGAGGGAGATTTCCAAAAGTGCAATCTCTGCCCAGTTCACAGGAAACAGCCTGTGAAGTGTTTCCAAACCAAGGCTGCCAAAGAAGATCTTTGCCAGCTAGCTGTGGTCCCCTGGTGTCCAGGATTCTCAAGGTCTCTCCCTTACAGCTGCCTAAAGGCACAGTGGAACTTCTGAATATTCCAGGGCAGGTCTAGGCATACAGAAAATGAGGTATGGAATAGAAACAGGGAGAAAAGGGGAAGACATAAAACAATGTAAAAGCACTGGAGAGTCCAGATTAACTGGAAAGTATTGCATAGATGTGAACAGTTTGCACTGGGACATAAAATAAAGCAATGTTAGCTGTATTTGGGACACATTTAGGTTGCAAATGGAGCATAAGTTAGGGAGCCTGAAGGTTAATCTTGCAGGACAATGTAGGCTGGAACCCTTAGACGGAGATTGTATCTTTATGGGTCTGAGATAAACGTCAAGGGGAAATAACACAAATAAAACGAGCATTCTGGAAAAAAGATTTCAAAGTGCTTGGGGGCTCATTTAGATACATAGCTTGAGAGGAATAATTCAAAATAGATTTAGGTGCCGGACAAACCCAACAGACAATGCTGGTTATCTGTACTCTCTTCTTTTTTAGGTTTTGGAATACATAAATGGGAGGTTGTAGATATTTGTTGAGAAACTATGAAAGTTTAGCTGAGTTTCCACCAAATTAGTATCATTTTAACCTAGACTGTTATACAATAATATTATATGATAGTTAACATTTCTAAGAAAACTTTTTTTATATAAAAATGTTAATACCATTTCAGAAAGGGGGATAAGGACTACAGAGTTTTCTATTCTTGAACCAACTGGCATTTCTAATGCATTTACTATTGCCTTTTCCATTAATCTGCATATGTACTTAATCCTCTCCTTATCCAGTTTAGATCCCATAATTATTATGTAATCATTACTCTTTATACACTCTTAATTCTGCTGTTTTTCTCTCCCATTATCATACTCACTGGTAAACCCCAACCTTCATTAAATCCAACTGTCTGCCCTCTCTGTGCCTGTGGTTGAACAGTTAGTTAGAGACGGCTAGAAGAAAACACAGAACCATGCTACAGTTCCCAAGTACTTGATGGCAGTATTGCAGTTTTCCCTGTATCCTAATCCATTCTCTTTTACCATCTCTATAATTACCACTAGAAGCCAACTTTGTATGGGTTGTAAGCAGCATAATCAAGGGAGTGCTGACTGATTGTAAGAGGTTACATTTTTCTAATTTTCCTTGCAAGACTGTATCCATCTATGTATTTTAGTCTCATTTCTGTTTCAGAGTTAAATAGTATCTTCAAAGGGTATCACAGGTGAAAATTTAAATTTTAAACTATTAAGAGCATGTTTAGCTTTTTGTTGTTAGGAGAATGAGGTAAGAAATGCTCCCCTACCACGTGTTAAGGACCTAAATCAATCCATGAGGTGCTCATGTAATTAATAGCGTTTGGTAGCAAAATGGTCTTAAGACACATGGTAAGAGATTCATGTACCACGTGCCAGTGGTTCTAGTTCTGCTTTTGCCAAGTAGGCAAGTCACTTAACCTCTGTATGTTTTTTCCTCTATGCACTGGGTACAGCGACTGCCCTTTATTACACAGAACTGTTGGGCAGATAGATGATGAACGTGCATAGGAATATTTTGTCCTGCTTAAAGGAAAGAAGAAATTTTAAAACCTCAGTTATCCCGAAGCACAGCTAAAGGTTGCCTGGCTATTTATTTATTTACATTACTTTTTAATTCTTTCTTTTTAAAAAAATGATACAGTAAATGTGAAATCTTTATAATAGAAAGAAATAAACTTGGGTTGAAAAATAAAGGAAATCTTCAGTCACTTAGTAGTCTTTTTGCATTCCACTTTACAATAGGTGGGCCCATCATAATACCACTACTATTACTAATTTTATATACACAGAGCATTTTTACTGTGGGCCAGGTACTGTGCTGAGTGTTTTTACAGAACTTCGTGTGACAAGTGAGAAATGTATTTCTTTAAAAGCATCTTCAGTCATAACATTTATGTTGTCAAAGAGACTCCCATAACAACAATGAAAATTGATGCCCAGCATGATCTTTACAGATATTTTTAGCAACAAAGTATTAAAGTAAAATGGACTAATTGGCGAACTCTTGGTTAATGGAAAAAACTAATTATGCCCTAAGAATTCGGACTATTTGAGATTCGGGAGATTTTAGTCTAACTTCTGCATTGGTCTGTATAGATCATCTGGAAATTTCTAGACCATTAAGTACTCTCAGCTGAGGGTAAGTTATTAATGATGTTTCACAGGTTTTTAGAGTTAATAACCCCTGCATTAAGTAACAAAGTCCTAATATAGCCAAGTTCTATTTAATGTATTTATTCAGTTATTTTGCATTCATTCTCATACTTTACTTTTTGCATTTTTACTAACTTTTACAAGAGCCGATTTTATAAAAGGTTACATAAATAAGAGTAGTCACAACCAGTATGAATCTCCATCTTCCTGTTTCCCAACGTCAACTTTGCTACGCAAAGAAATGGTTTCCCTGGCCATTCTTTGCCACTCTTGGCCTCATTTTAAGGGGCTGTGTGCTTCCCTAATGTGTAAATTAACCTCCTATCTTTTGTCATATGCTTTTACTCAACAAGGTTTTACTTTATGTCTATTGACTTACTTTGTCATATATTCCTGCACCACGACCTGATATGAAATATTTTTGTCTCTCCCATACTGCTATTTGAAATTTATGCTGTGTTTGCTTTCAAAAAGGGAACTTAAAGTACCAAACCTGGATCAAAGTAGAACAATTAAAGATTAAATAATTAAGTGCCATAAGCAATCCTTATACATGTATAATATTTTATCAGAAACTTGGAATAAAATTGTTCCTAGTCTGGAAACTAAATTTAGCTTTAGGCCATTCAGCAGCTAAGTCATAAAAATAAACATAAAGGTTCTGTTTTTGTTTTGGGTTTTTTTTTTTTTTGGCCTCCTTGTCTGATAAAATGAGGCATCCCAGATCATCAGGTGGGATTTATCTTTTCCTTCAGTTCAGGTGGTAGACAAAAAATATGTCAGTGAAGTTTTATTACATTAAAAATACATTACAAGAGCTAAAATGTGGGTTGACATGCCACAACAAGACAAGTGTCCCATTAACTACTTTAAGCAGGCGCAGGCTAATGTCCCAGTTCTCTTGTCACTCCCTTTGGAATTCCGGCCCCCACTCTGGGTGCAGTCACGTATATGCGTCATTCATCCTCTCATTAGCCCCTTCCTCTTTCCACGTCCATCTACTGATCCTGTTTTTATCCTTCGATGGCCTCTGTTTACTGGCTTCTATCTAAGACTCTGACCTCCACTTCTGACTCTGTACCTTTTGTGATTAGATTCAGCATCACTGTGTGATTAGATTAAGTGTGATTAGATTCAGCATCACTGAGTAGATGCCTCACCCAATGGCTCTCATAGCCTGCCGGCCTTCTTGTGTCTGGTCTGGAGAGAGCTGCCTTTGAATCCAGTGTTAATTCTCAATCCAGTTGTAACCCAGGTTGTAGCCTAACGGAAGTTAAAGAGAGTGTGTATTTTTCTTTCTCTACTAGGTAAGAAACTCTAGAACTTTACTAAGTTCAAATCCCAGTCTGCCATTAACTGCATAACTTTATACTCTCTGTGCCTCAGTTTCTTCATCTGTGAAAATAAGTGTAACAAGAGTTTCTCCATCATAGGGTTGGGTTGTTATAAGAATTAAATTAGTTAATACATGCAAAACTCTTTATGGGAGATGAATGCCACATAGTACACACCACATTGTAATTATAGTCATCATCACTATTACAGCATTCAAACCATGATAGACTGCACAGGGTGCTTTTCCTAGAACCAAATTCTAGGAAGAGCTTCACCCATGGAACTTTCACAAGGGTGTTGTAGAGGCTGTTGCAGCCCTGCTTACATCTCAGAACTGTTTTTCCTGCTTTGATATTCCCCCAGCTTGTAGCTGTTTAGGTGTTGCTGCTACCAGTCTTTTCTGGAGAGCTGCTCAGGGGCAACAGAACCCATCTCTCCTAGGTTACCTGAGAGTTACATACCTCTCCTGTGGAATAGCCTCTATCCAGTGACTGACAGATACAGGGCTATGAAAGCCCAGCCCGCCATCCCTAGGCAGAACAAACTCTGGTATAATTTATGTTTCAGATCTCCACATGGAATCAGGCTGAGACTAGATTAAACCTAAAATCGCCTCCTTGCTAATTTGCTCCACTAGGCTAGCCTGCTTCCCTCACTCCCATACAGGATTTTCCTGAGCATATTCTTTCAATAAATCACTTGCACACAAATCCTTATTTCACATTCTGCTTCTGAGGAAACTGACCTATGGGAACAGACAACACAATAGACCCCATCTTTATTCATGGTTTGGTATAAGTTCTTTTCTTGAAGTGTAAACTCTAGTGTTAATTCTTAACTAGCTTCTTTTTATTTCTCATAGTAATCTGATACATGGTTATAGTTACTATAACTAGTAACTATTTACTAGTATTATAAATATTTACTATTTATAATATTATAATATAATATTATATAATATTTATAATTTATAATATTTACTAGTATTATAAATATTAAAATATAACTATTTTCCCCTTTATTGTTGATTTTAAAACTTTTTTGAATACATAAAATAGTAATATGTTTCAAAATCCCAAACTAGATAAAAATGAATAATTGAAGAAGTTACATTTACTTTTTTATCTTTTTATCTTTCCACCTCATTTCCATATACTTAATGTAGATATCCAATTTCACTGGTTTCTGGCTTAACCTTTTTTTCTTTAACCAGTACTCTAATTTTTTATTCGGTTTGTCCTTGCACCTATCTATTGAGTTCTCAATTTCAGTTATTATATTTTAAAATTTTGGTGTTTCTATGGATTTTTTTTTTTTTTTTTTTTAGATTTTAAGTAGAAGATTCTACTTCTGGGCTGAAATTTTTCACTTTCTCCTATATTTTTTTGAATGTATTAATCATAGTCGAAGTCCCTATATAATAACTTCAAAATCTGGATTTCCTATAGATCTTTTTCCTAGTTTTCAGTCATTTGGTCCTGTCTTTTGGTATGCCCAACGTGCTAAAAGACATCAAACCAGAGACTTAAGAAACACTAAAAAACTGAGTAGTAAAATAAAAAGAAAATCACAGTTAAGCACATCATAGTGTCAAGTTGCCAAAAAACAAGGTTTGATTGAATGCAGGACTCACTTATGAAAAATATCATTTAATAAATAGAGATTCTATCTTTTTCTAAAGAGAATTTGATTTTGTTTCTGGCATGTAGTTTAAGTTAGTATAATCTAATCAGGGACCAAGGGGCCTCAAGGCTCTCTGTTGGGTTTTTTTGAGGGCTGATCTATTTCTGGTTGTCTCATTCTTAGGATTTTGTCTTCCAGGGTTTCAGATGAAATCCTGGAATATTTACCAAGGTTCTTGGTAAATACTGAATCTTGGCAAAACTTGAACTCTAAAACTGTACCACTAAAACTAAGACTGCCAAAGACTCTACTCTCTCTACTCTCATCTGTGGGAGAAAAAGGGGTCAAACACTTTGGTTAACCTCTTGGTGCTTCCCTTCTATATAATATCTCGACTCCTTCAGTCTTGATTCTAGTAGTAGTTCTCCAATGCCTTCAAACATTAAAAAAAAAATTGTGCCGAATTTTTCTAGCTCTTCTTCTCAGGAAGGTTAATCTTTTATAAGCTAGTCCACCAAATGTATAACAAGAACCCTCAAGACACAATATTTTAATTATATGAAATTCTCTCTAGGTTTAATATTATATTCAATATTATTCCAACTAATATTGCACTAAGAATTTTCCTTTCTTTTCTTTTTTATTTTACAGTGGGAGAATCAAGGGCAACCCTACAAAATGATACTGAGAATCATCTGGAAGACTAAATATCCAAGAACTGATATGAAAAAAATTTTAAAGGGGACAGTAACAAATTTGGGATGGAGTTTATTTAATCCTTCTGTATCTTAAAAATTAAAAAAAATTAGATACAGTTAGAAATATGGAATTATTTTGACACTAGAGGTTGAATGGATGGATTAATGGACAGAATAGAAGCCAGAAATAGATCTAAAATAAAACTAGGAATTCTAATCATAGTATCTCTCTATATATATTTTCTCTTGGTTTTGTTTCGCTGAAGAATCCTATCTAATACTACCAGATTTTGGTATCAGGAAGAGGCATGTTGCTATAACAAATACTTAAAAATGTGGAAGTGTCTTTGAAACTGGGTAATGGGTAGAGACTGGAAGAGTTTGAGGTACATGTTAGAAAAAACCTTAACTGTCTTGAAGAGACTGTTGGTAGAGGTATGAATGATAAGAGTGTTTTTGGTGAAGTCTTAGATGGAAATGAGGAATATGTTAGTGGAAACATGTTACTGGAGGAAAGCAGGTGTTTGTTTTAGAGTGGCAAATGACTTTGCTGCATTCTGTTCTAATGTTTTGTGGAAGGTAGAACTTATAAGTGATGGAAATGGATATTTAACAGAGATTTCTAAGCCAAGTCTTGAAGATGCTGTCCCCTTTCTCTTTGCTGTTTATATTAAAATGTGAGAGAAGAGAGGTAATTTGAGAAAGGAATAGTTATGCAAAATGGAAGCAGAACTTTCCTCTACATTCTTAAGCATCTCAGGATAATTCTCTTGAATGTCCAGATGTTGGACAAATCTCAGGATGGGAATAGACCAGCTCCATAATTTGAGAAGCAGCAGGACAGGGACTATGATACTTTCAGGAGATGAGTACGTCCTCCACTTTGTTGTTACAACTGGTCCATACCTCATGCTCCTTGAATTCCTTCAGGAGTGGGTACTTCAGGCAAGACAGTCTTTTTCCATTTGAAATCTCACCTTGTCCCATCTGGAATTCCCTGAACTCTCTGCTCCTTGTCTTTGTCATAGCACAGGAAGTTCAGAGTGCTGAGAGTAGGGTCGTGTACTAGAAACTATGTTGGGAAGCAGGAGTGCATCATGAAGCCTCCAGGAGTGGTAAAGGGATTAAGGGCTGAACAGAGGGCTAGGGCAGGGACAGGGGAAAGACCCCTGTGGAAGGGCAGGCAGACCCCTGCAATCATTAGCACTCCTGAAGGGCTGACCCCAGACACAGAAGTCAGGGGCTGTCTTGGGTCAGGTAAACTCATCATTGGGAGTGGAGGTATGCATCTCTGGGGAGATCCCCAAATTCTTCCTGACCTAGGTTTCCTCAAGAGATGTTCCTTTTGGTTGACCAGGAGAATATGGGTATCCAATACAAGTAGGTGTGCATGAAAGGATCATCATCCAATTTTCCTTTCCAGGAAGACTTACTCTCTAACCCAACTGGCAGGAAATGATATCTTTAGTTGTGATGCCAGGACCAATCACCCTGAGCCTTGGGAAACTGCTGTGCTGACAGGAGCATGGGTGGAGAAGGGAGAAAGAGAGTCTGCTCTGTATCCTACTGGCAGTGACTCAGGGGACCCCCCCGACTGTGTGAGTCAGTACTGGTGGCTAGTGTGGCCCACCTATCTACCACTATCCACTAAGTAGCAGATTTTGCTACTGTGAACTCAAAGGTTTTGAGTTTAATGGTTTTGTGCTCAATTTTTCTTTCTTTTTATTTATTTATTTATTTTATTTTATTTTATTTTATTTTATTTTATTTTTTTATTTTATTATGTTATGTTAGTCACCATACAGTACTTCGTTAGTTTTTGGTGTAGTGTTCCATGATTCATTGTTTGTGTATAATACCCGGTGCTCATTGCAATACGTGCCCTCCTTAATACCCATCACTGGGCTAACCCATCACTGAGCTAACCCATCCCCCTACCCCCCGCCCCTCTGAAACCCTCAGTTTGTTTCCCCGAATCCATAGTCTCTCATGGTTCATCTCCCCCTCTGATTTCTCCCCTTCATTTTACCCTTCCTTCTCCTAGCGTCCTCCATCCGATTCCTTATGTTCCACAAATAAGTGAAACCATATGATAATTGTCTTTCTCTGCTTGACTTACTTCACTGTGCTCATTTTTTCTTGACAATTTCTCCTGACAAACCCTTAGCATGATAGCATAATGACTACACAGGTTGCTCTTGGGGTAAATTGAAAATAAATAGAAATTTCTATCTCCTCCCCCTAAAAAATGAAACTGGAACCTGAAGAATATAATTACTGCTACCCCCTTAGGTACTTCTGCCTTGATGCATGCTGAGACACCAGCACTTTTTTTGACCACTATTTTTGCACCATCAGTGCAAATTTCAACACAGTTAAAAAGGTAAATGAACTTATAGTATTATCATGAAAATAGTTTTGACCTAAATGGGTCCTGGAGAATCCTAAATGTGTGTGGGACCACCTTCTGTGAACTGCTACACCAGAATGCCAATTAAAACTAGATAATAGATACAACTACAACACACTGTTTAAAATGAAGTATTCAAAAGTAAATAGCAGACCATGTTTTTTATAAAGTAAGTAGACAATTATACCAGACTCAGAGCTTTTTAACTTCTGTGAACTCCTGAAAATACACACAGATGCAAAATTTGTGTACGGGCTCCTTGAACTGATCTGTGAATCCCAGGTTAAAAACTTGTCAGTGGGTACTGTGCATTACTCTTCATAATTTTTGTTGTCTCTCTCAATGCCACTTGAGCTTATACGCTCTGCCTCTGCCTAAAATTTAAAACACCAGTGTTTAATAAATTCTGTTAGAAACATTTATGATTTCTTTCATTGAATCAGCTTCACCCAAGGAGGTTCAGATTCCTTTTGCGTTCTCTCAAATTTTCTCCCCTCCTTCTTATTTAGCAATGATGCTGCTGTCTTTCTTTGCTGTCATAATTTTTGAAGAGTAATTCCCCACTGCCACAAATTATTACAATATCTGTTGTCAACATTAACACTAATACCTAAATTTATTTCTCTCAGTCACTTACATTTCACCTCAATACCTAAATCCACTCCACCAGAGTTAGAGCCAACAAACAGTAACTGCATTTAGCCTCAGGAATAATTGTGAATCAAGAAATCACATTTTCTAAAAGAAGTCAGTAATGACATGAGGCACAAGCATGTGCTTTAAAAAGGATCACAGAAAGTACATGTATGAAAGTTAATGGCTATGCATCATGCCAATAAGTAGTATATTCTTTAAAATAAAGTTAATATTTAGAAATATTAGGCAACTATTTGGGTTCTGTCTATAATGCTATGTTTGCTTCTCTACTGCCTTAAAACAAAAAACGTCTTAAGAAGGAAAACAGGGGTGCCTGGGTGGCTGAGTCGGTTAACCATTTGCCTTTGTCTCAGGTCATAATTCCAGTGTCCTGGGATAGATTTCCACATTGGACTCCCAGCTCAATGGGGAGTCTGTTTCTCCCTTTGCCCACTCCCCACCCCTGGCTCGTGCACTCTCTCTCACAAGAATAAATAAATAAAATCTTTTAAAAAAGAAAAGAAAATAATGGAATGTACTTGCCTTTTTATTTTCTAGAAGTCCGGTGTTATAAAGCAATTTAATAAGAATTTTTTATACACCTACTAGACCCAGTATCTAGGCCAGGCTTCATGTAGAATGAGTAAGAGATGATTCCTGCCATCAAGGTGTATACAACTTGGAAAAGGAGAAATATATGTATAAAATAAAGTAGGTAACTTGGAATATGATAAATTCTAATAACAATTCATACAAAGAGTAAGATTAATTCTGTTTGGGGCATACTAAAAGATTCATGGAGAAAATGGAATTTGAACAGGTTCTTGAAAATTGAATAAAATCACAGGTGATAGAGATAAGGAGGAAATTCTAGGTGAAAGTAATGGATATAGGGAAAGTATTGGGGTGTTTCGGTAATGAAGAGTCCTTCAGTTGAGAGCTTTGGGTAAGGAAAAAATCAGAGAGGGTGAGGGAGTGTTCTTGAGGGGAGGCCTTCCTCATCTGGCCTTGCCTTACCTTTTCAGCCTTACCTCCTATTGTGCTTCTCCTTGATCTCTCACTTTGGCTACGTGGGTCAGGTCCTTGAACTCAAAATGCACCCCTGTCAACATGGCCTTCGCCTGTGTTCTTCCCTTTGCTGTGTGGCTTTGCCACGATAAATCCTACCCAGTGTGCAGATCTTAGTTCACTTCCTATCCTTAAGGAAGTCTTTCCTGATTAATCTGACTAGGTTGAATCCCTATTTTACTCATTCATGTCATGCTGTCATTCTCCTTTGTAATACTTCACACTGAAAATGCAGTTTTATAAATATGTGTGGTATTTTCATTAATGCTTGTCTTTTGCCAGACTAAGAGTTCCAAGAAGTAAGAATGGTGACCACTTGTGTTTATCCTTTTATCTCGAGGTCATAGCGCAGTACCTGGCACATGGCAAACACAATGAATACTTATTGAATGAAAGATGACTGAAGGTAGACATGAATTAATGGTGCACAAAAAGAAGGAAGTTAGACACAGTGAAACAGTTTGCCTGCTCCTACCAAAATGATATGAATATAAAAAACAATTTTAAAAAATCGCTTTTGAGTTGTGAATTCAACTAAGTGTTTTTCAAGTGTTTACAACTGGTTTCCAGTGTTCCCCTGAAAAACTTGTATTTTGCAATTTTGAAATCTTGCTATGATGCAAGGAATTTGGATCAAAAAATTAATGGGTACCCTTGGGGGATAAAACTCTGTGGCATAATTTTAAAGTTTCACTTATTTTGAAGGAAGTTTAGAATCTCCTGATTTACAAGAAAACACAGGTCAGGTCTTCCCACCTACTGGAAAAGAGCACAGAGCAGGCACACCATGGAGGCTAAATATTTGTCAGCTGGAAAAAAATGTAGTCAAAAACCGAGTTCCTTTGTCCACAAAATCACTTCTTGTTCTGCACTGTAAATGAGTCATTTAAGTGGTGACAAGGTGAATAATCACAAAGCTTAGTTCATTTCTTATCAGAGAAAAAATGACAACTTTGAAAAATGAACAGAATATTTGGTGTTTCAATAATAAGAGTTTCATTTGACCAAATTTCCCATAGATTTTGGAACATTCAGTGATAGGGGAATTATTTCTAAGAAGAACAAAATTTGTTGTAGCCTTCTTTTATTAATATCGATTGTACCAGAAGAATCCATTGCATATCCCCAGACTAGCCAATTCCTCTCTTTCTATTCATTCTCTCTGTATCTCTAGACTTTTAACCCAACACACCCATACCACAGGCCTCAGGCTTATCTAACAAGCCACAGTAAACATGTGCCGTCCTGCTCAAGGATTTCCTAGAGTTTGCAAATGTGTTGTAATATATGCCAAGCATGACCAATAGGTTCTTGCAAATACTCCCTCCCCTTCCTTTTGTCTTCCTATATGAGCCCCTCATCAACTCTTAATTTTTGACCTGCTTGATTTTCTACCAGTTCCATTTTGTCACCATCAGATTGGGTAACATGGCCTCTCAGCTGTGTCCTCCCTGCCGCTCATAGTGAAGCGTAGAACCGCACGGAGCCCAAGCCTGGAGACCAGGCTTGTACAAACAGAAAGGTATTTATTGCTCCAACCCCGTATTCCAGTTTACCTGTGTAATCCAAGACCTAGAAAAATATGATTAAAAGTGTCCTGGTTAGTCTATGCCAGGCCACCTAAAAAGGAGGAGGAACAGGAAGGCAACTCCAGTCCTTAAGAGCCAAGAATGAAAGAGAAACAGCTGGAAACACCTAAGGGCTGCTCGTCCACAATTTAAAGAAATGAAACATTTTGAAAATGTGTATCAAAATAACTCTAGTTACTCATTTAATGCACTTGGGTCCCACCCATTCATTTAGAGACTTAATCAGTAACATTGAAATATGGTTATAAATATGGCTTACTGAGAGAAAAGATCCTGATTCTCTGAGGGTGAGGGGTAGGTATATATATTTTGAAAAAACTTCTCAGGAGATCTGGATACCATCCCTACTTAATTAAATACTATATTTATATAATATATTATATATTATATATTATATAAATATATAAATATATATATTATATATATATAAATACTAAATTAAATGTAAGGTTTAACTGATCTTATCCATCTGCCTGTGGAAAATAGTCTGGAATGTGTTTCCCAATAGGAGAAAATGAAGATCTGTTTTATTTGCTTTGCTCTGTAAGGAACGAGGGAAAAAGGAGGAAAAGTAGGCTTACTACTGGGATCCCCTGAGTGGAGTCAGGCTTGAAAGTATAAGGTTCTAGGTCCATATATTTCTCTTACGTGAGGGGATGGAATTGAGGGGGTGAGTGGGAGGGAAAGGAACAGTCCATATTGTAATCCTAGTTTATAATACCTTCTGGAGAGCAACAGTAAAGACCACTTCAGCAGTTTGGGTAGGACAGGGGCTTTCTTTATGGTTTTGGCAGCAGGGATTCTGTAGTCATTACTAGCAACAACATTAGAGTAACAGAGCATTTGGTTTTTCCCATGGCCATTGCTTGTCCACAAATCTTCGGGCATCGACAGTGGAAGGCACAGCTTCTACACTAGGGATGCTGTTACCAAGAAGCAAGATTCTATCCTGGGCACCAGGGAACTGATGCACTGAAGTTGTGCAGTTTTTGCAAATTTTCCCAAACAATTCAATTTTCTTGTATTCGTCTTGGTAGAAAATAGTATCTGCCAATAAAATTTGAGAAGGTAAGGGTTACCCCCACAAAACCTTCCTAGTTTGTAATGGAAGCCAGTGTCAAATGAAACTTTCCACACATATAATATTTATTAGGAAAAATTCATTAACAAAACAGGTGCTAACAGTTAATAAATCTATTCTGTAAGCTTGATGAAATTCTTTTGCTCTGCCCTTTAAGATGCTCAAGCATACCTGGTACCAGAGGTTTATTTGAAACAGATTCCCCTCTAGCAGGCAATGAAGCAGACAGATATCCCAGTACTACCTCCATATACTCCCTTTCTACTTTTTTCCTTCCAGTTACTGTTAGATCATCAGGGGCTGTCCTCATTCCCAGTAATTTCACCTTGTTTCTTCTCTCTGTTTGGAAATATGTCAAGACAAGTATATGATTAAACCACCAGTAAAACAAGTTCAGAAAATGAACACTTTCTTAGTTTCAAGAACATGTGAAAACACTTTTGATAAAAGCATAAGAAAAAGAATAAGAAAAATTTTACCAACAGGATGATGTCAACTACATGAAAGAAAGATCACATGACAAAAAGACTGGAAGAAATAAAAGTCTGAGGTTAACAATGTGAACACTGGTTTTCTTGGGGTGTTAGGATGACATATGATTTTCTCCTGTGGTTTTTTAATTTTTTTCCTGAAATTTGGAATTCCTTAATTTTAAAGTATTTTTAGTATTCTGATAATCAGTAAAGAAAAACAATTTATCCACAAGACTAAGATCAATGCACTGAACACAGGTTGAAATACCATAGTTTGGAATTTAGAGTTTCCTTTAATGATATTCATACTACATAATAGTAAAAACTATAGCAAAAGAAATTAACATTAATAATCTTTTTCTTAAAAACATTTATGTAGTGCTCACTTCAGCAGCACATATACTAAAAACATTTATGTGCTAAAAAAATTTATGCAGATTTCTAAAGATTTTTTTGAATTTGGTATTCTTAACAAGTAAATAAAAAGAGGAATTTGCAACGCTGATTTTTTCAAGTAGCAAAGGATTTCAAGACACTTCACTGGTTTTCACCGTGATTGGTCCTCCTCATAGTTGTCTAAACCCTTCTTACTGTGGATATTACATTCTGGAAATGAATATATTAGTTTCACTAGCTCCCCACAGCCTCTCACAAGCTCCTTATACTTGGTATTCTACCACACTCTCTTTCCCATACCATTCCTACCTCTCTGGAGGTCCAGGGTCCCTAGGAAATTGCAGTATCTTAGGCTCTTAAAAATGGAGTTGTCTTCAAGTTGTGAGCTGTTTGAAGAGCTAAGTACAGTCTTAGGGCACAAGAGGCCCTTCATCCTGTTGGATAGTCAATAGGCGATAGGATATTGTTGATCATCAGATCTCACTAAATGGAATCAAGAGATATAAGGGTCACTGCACAAATATAGAGTAGTCTCTGGGTTTTGTTTTGCATCTATTTAGCTTCTGTCTCTGGAGACTCCTGGTAGCTTCTTGGGGTTTGAAGGTTTCTTCTCTCTACTTTATGTCTCCCCTCTCCCAGGAAACCATTTATATCTAGACAAGGAGCAAGAATATTCTGTCTGTACATATGCATCAGAATATTTCTGGTCAACCTAAACCAGTGGCTTTTTAAACTTAAGACATAGAATTTGTCATCTTTGTTTTCTTAGTTATTTGGCGATCCCTTTTCCCCAACATCAGCAAATGAAGGCTAAATAGAAAGAACATATGCTGATGAATTCCTCATTGTTTTGACCTATTAGAAATTGCATAATGCACTGAGCTGGTATCCACTTGCTTTATAGACTCTTCTACTTCTAGCTCTTACCCAATTATGCTGGACCATTTGCAGTTCCAGGAGTGTGCTGACTATGCTATGTCCTTTATGCTACTCATTCTTACTTGCTCTTCTCTTTACCAAAATGATCTTCCTTTCACTCATCTTGCAAACCTCTTCAAAATTCAGTTCTAATGTCTTCCTCTTAGAAACCTCTGAATCTTCATGCCATCCTCTGGGCTTCCGGAGTAAGAGGAAGCAAATTCAGACGGTTTGATACACCAGGTTGTTGGCTTAGCAAGTCTGAGTAACTCACTTGAAGAACAGTCTGATCCAGGAACCAATCTCTATAGGCTCCTCCTTGATAACAAGGCCATTTTCATATAGAATATTCCATTCTTATGTTGTCACCTAGAAAACCCTGACCTTCCTTTATGAATATGAGGAGTGCTCAGGGGCACAATCTTGCTGTGGCTGGCTTAGGTACACCACTCCATGACAAAATGAGAACCCAGAGGATTATATGTTTCTACTATCTCTCTGCTAGCAAGTTTGTCACCAATAAACTCTATTTTATATTTTGACCACATGGTGACTGTAGCATATGTGTTTAGGTGCCCATTGTGCCTGGATCTGTGAAAACCTTGCACATTATAGTAATCAATTTGTTTGTTTGTATCCCTGATTAGACTGTAAATTTCTTGGGGCAATTTAATGCCTTATTTGATTTGGTATCCCTAGAATCTAGCACAATTCCTGCACATAATAAGTGCTCAAGAAGAGATTAGTGAGCATTTCCTTTTATTCATTAAGCCTCACATACATGTCTATCATTTACTGAGTCAAAGATTACCCAGTGTGTTTTTTGAATATCATTCTTGAACGAAGAATGCTAATCCTTAATACTGGGGATTAAAGCCCTGTACGCGGGTAATAAGGGATGACACTAAATCAAACTGGAAAGTTTAGAGATCTCTCTAATTACATAGTTAATAATTATTCCTCGTATTTTTTATGTCCAAGATCCACTTAACTTTAAAATTGATTACGTGGTCCTGGTCCAACCAAAATGATCTCTACAATGACTCATGAACTGCTCATCATTCTTATTTATTAGCTCCAAGAAGAATTTTAGGGTTTTATTTGAACCTATAATTATGTGTATGTGTACTTGTTTTCCATTATTTCAGACGGAGACTTCTAAAAGTAAAATAGTTTTATCTGAGAGAAACATTAAGGTAATTTGTGTCTACACAACTTGGCATAACTTGACATTTGTGTCAGAGTGAGTACAACACTATCTAGGAAAACGTTTAAATGGTCTTTATTTAATTGGTTGCAGGATTTCTTCTTTTGATGTTTCATTCTAATGCTACATCAGATATAATTTCCTATGTAGTAACATTGTTAGTGCTGAAAATAATATGTACCCACATATATTTTTGAAAATTGGAAGAAATAAATATGCAGACCTTCTAAAAATCAGAACTCTCTAAATTACTATTACATGCTTTGGAGAAAGGTATAGAGAAGTAAGTAAGTTATATGCAGAGATGTCAAGTACATCTGCTTGGTAGAATCTTAAGAATGTAAAATTAACATATGTGGTAGGAGACAGTCGGAGAAGAATAATGTTAAGAAGAGAGAACAACTTAAAGAGCTTTGTAGCAAGACTTTATGTCATTATTTAAATTGTTAACAACCACCTTAAGTATGATATGCATATCATTGTCTTCAATTCATGGGTAAGGAAATTGATGCTAAACATTATGCAGCTAACATGTGGCAGAGCAGGGATGTGAATCTAAGTTGGTGATTGTTCTTCCACCTTGTAAAACTTTCCACTTACGCTGGTAAGTAACCTGGAACATGGCTTTTGAAGTTAGGTCATTCTGGATTCATTTCTCTTCTCTGCTACTTACTAGCACAAGATTGGTTAAATTGCTTAACCTCAGCTTCCCTGTCTATAAAATAAGAATAATACTCATCTCACAGCATTGTAGTGAGGCTTACAAGGAGTAGTATGATTTAAATCTAAACTGCATTACTTGGTGGTAATAGGTCATGGAGACATCTTTTAACTTCTCGTAGCCTATTTCTCCATTTGTAGGAGATGGAGAATAATAATCCCTATCTCTCAAGGTTATTGTGAAGATTAAGCGAGATAATCTAGGTGAAGTACTAAGCATATAGTAGGTGCTTGATAATTATTAGCGAACATCATCTTCATTATAGTGCTCAATACATTGTAGTTATTGAATCTAGCCATTCTTAAGATAGAATGAAAAATAAATGGTTGAATAAATAAATTGTTTGGTAGCAGAGTTCTCATGGGGGACCTAACTGGTACTAAGAAGTTTTTATTTACTTATTTATTTTTAAGATTTTATTTATTTATTTAACAGAGAGAGAGAGAGATCACAAGTAGGCAGAGAGGCAGGCAGAGAGAGAGAGGGAAGCAGGCTCCCTGCTGAGCAGAGAGCCCGAGGTGGGGCTCGATCCCAGGACCCTGAGATCATGACCTGAGCCGAAGGCAGAGCCTTTAACCCACTGAGCCACCCAGGCACCCCAAGAATTTATATTTATTTCTTCTTTTATTTGTGTGCTATTTATAAAAGGCAGGGTTATATTTTATTTATTTTTTTTAAATTCATTTATTTGACGGACAGAGATCACAAGTAGGCAGAGAGGCAGACAGAGAGAGAGGGGGAAGCAGGCTCCCTGCCCAGCAGAGAGCCCGATGCGGGGCTCCATCCCAGGACCCTAGGATCATGACCTGAGCCGAAGGCAGAGGCTTTAACCCACTGAGCCACCCAGGTGCCCCAGCAGGGTTATATTTTAAATGAAATACGCTAGCTGGAATGCTCTTTTCTGTATATAAATTTCTCACCATTATTTGTGTATGAGGAACTGCTGAGCTGTTGAACTGTCTAGCTCACAGAAGATCACAGAGATACGCCATGGAAGTATGGAGAACACAGCTAAGAGCTCAATAGCTATTTACGGGCAGGCAATATCAGACCCTCTGTTTTTGCTCCACACTGATCAAAGCCTACACTGGTTTCCTCCACCTCCCCATCCTCTTTGCCCTCTTCCCTTATATCAAATACAGATATTTATCTTTCTTACTTCAGAGAAGATTTCTCCATTCTCTCTCCTGGCACTTTCCATTACAGTTTACCTTATGAGTAGTAGTCTCCCATGAGGCATGATTTCTGGGATAGCAGAAATGCTGCCTGCTCCCCAACACTTCTTTGATCTACCAAATGAGCCATGTATTCCAGAGTTCACACTCTGTGCCCTTGCCTGACCAAACTGGGGGTTGTTTAAGAGTTCTAAAAGATGTAACTCATTAGGCCTTATCAGACCCTTATAGCAGTGGTGTTACCATAATGCTTCAAAAAGTGGTAGGGCTTCCTCAGCAGTCCCTCAAATGTAGTTGGGAAGAATAGAATTGAAGGTGGAGGTAACTCTGGACTTCCTCTTGGGCTGCCTAAATCAGAATGTATTATTTCTATCCATTAGGCATCCCTGTAAAATTTCACGGAAGGAGGTACTATTCTACTAGACGTACCTTATCAAATAGATTCCTAGGCTGAGACTTTCAGAAGTTGGAACAGGTCCTTTGGTTTTTGAGGCTTCCACTACATTAAAAATTGAAAAAAATTGCTCAAGAAAGGGTTAAAATTAAATATTCAATATTATTTATGTGACTGTATGTATACTGTCATTTAGAGAAAACACTACGTTAAAAATTGAAAAAAATTGCTGAAGAAAGGGTTAAAATTAAATATTCAATATTATTTATGTGACTGTATGTATACTGTCATTTAGAGAAAACACTACATTAAAAATTGAAAAAAATTGCTGAAGAAAGGGTTAAAATTAAATATTCAATATTATTTATGTGACTGTATGTAGTCATTTAGAGAAAACATCAAAATGCTGTTTGAAGACTATGGTGAATAATAGGTCCTGGTCCTGAGACTTCAGTGCTATGCTTTGAGTTGGGAGCTCATAAAGTGATTGCAAGTTTTAAGATGAAATGAGGAAAGGATGTAGAAAGAAGAGACTTGCAGTATCCAAGACAAATTGCCTGCTTCCAGTTATGAGTCTATTGGTTGACCTTGCTTGAGGTCATTTTCTAAATCAGAACAAACTTCTGTATTTACAGATTATTTTTGAGAAAGCCCTGGATCACCTAAACTTTACTTCTGTTCCCTCCTGTCTTATGAAGTCTTTAAAAACTATTATTGATACATTGTGGTAGATCAAATTATTGTTCCCAACTATTCTCTCCTTCACTATGATAAATCTATGCCTTTTACAGAGCCTTGCAGTGGGTGGAATGGCATCCTCACCCTTGACTTTGGGTTTGACCATGTGACTTGATCTGGTCAACAGGAAGTGGGTAGAGAGGTCAGAGGCTGAACAGAGGCTTTAATGACATCACATGCTTCTTTCACCTGTTCTACATCTTTTGTCCATGAGAATAACATGTCCTAGTAGTAGCTACTCCAATAACCTGGGTTCCAGAATCAAAATATGCATGAAGCTAAGCCAAGCCAAGCCTGATTCATCTCACCTCACCTGTAGCCCCAACGTAATGAGAGCAGGAAAAAAGTGTTTGTGAATTGTTAAGATTGTTTTTACAGTAATAAAGTTGACTAATAAATGCATATTCTGCTGTATTTCTGAGCCAATGCTCTGTTTCTCTACTAGATTTGGAATATCTTTCCACTCCAGAATATTCACTCAAGCTTCTCTTTAAATCCAAGTCTCTCACAAATAACAGGAAGGGAGAAAACTTCACCTTCCATAAGGTTTCCACTACTATTCAAACCAGCAATTGCCCATCCATCCCAAGACTCCACTGATGACTTCACATAATAGAAACACATTGTTTAATTAACTGACATATTCAGTGTGTGTACAAATGCTCTTTCATCTATCTTTCTGGATCATTATTAATCTATTTCCATTTGAAAACCCTTGTTCTGTGAGATGACATACATTTGTAATGGATTGGTGCCAAGTCTTGTGTATGGATGTTAAATAAATTCTTTATTCAGAAGTGAATTTTGGGAACCTGGGTGGCTCAGTGGGTTAAAGCCTCTGCTTTCGGCTCGGGTCATGATCCCAGGGTCCTGGGATCGAGTCCCGCATCGGGCTCTCTGCTCAGTGGGGAGCCTGCTTCCTCCTCTCTCTCTCGGCCTGCCTCTCTGCTTACTTGTGATCTCTGTCTGTCAAATAAATAAATAAAATCTTTAAAAAAAAAAAAAAGAAGTGAATTTTCCTCACCAACTGTTGCCACTTATTTCTTTCTTCTAGCAGAAAATATATCTGGCCGAATTTCAGATGGATTAGATTTCACCTGCTTGTCTATGTCCAAGCATTTATGTTCGCTCTAGTCTAGACTTTGTGGAACACACTAGATTTTAATTATACATCAGAAATTTCATCTTTTGTTCTGATATAATTCCATTGATAATAGGGCTTCCAAATTTTTCAGTTGAATGGAATGAGTTATCATAAATTGGATTAGTGACCACAATACTTGTGATTTTCAAAAAAGTTCACCTTCATCTTGTGTTCTGAGCTAATTAGTGTTCTGCAATCAATTTCTTGTTGCTTAAGCCTAAGAAATCAGGCAGAATGGAAATTAGGGTTGGCAAACCAGAACCTTGACCTATGCAGGTATCCTCTCTTCTATACAATATTCTCAAACAAAACAAAACAAAACAAAAATCCAAGAATTGCTTTAAATAATATGCTCCCTTGAACAAAGGAAGACGAATGATTTTTGCAAAGCAGTCAAAATTCAACAATGAGGCTAGACAGGCACAGCACTCTAGTACCTAGAACAAAAACAGGAGAAAGCCAAAGACTGTAGCTTATTCAAAGTGTCTGCAACAGGTATGTACTGAAAAAGGCTTTAGCACAAGCATTGCACTTTATCAGGAAGCCAAAATGAAGAGAGAGAATAAAGGCACAGAAATTTCAGCACCTGATGGAAGGTAAAGAACTATGGGCTGAGAGTCAGGGGTACTGAGGTATAGAATCACCTCCTTTAGGAACTATGTCACTTTGAGCAAGTTGCTTAATCTTTCTGAGCCTCAGTTACCTTATTGGCTCAACATAGTGGTTGGATTAAGTGATTTCCAAGACCCTTTGAGCTATAAATCTCCACAATCTAGAAAGAAACAGGTGTAGTATGTGGAAAATAGAGATACAGAAGCAGGTATTTCTATATTATTTCCACAAATATTGCCCTTTAATCATATACCTGCATATGTCATGTGCACACAAATTTTAAATTTCTCCTTAATTTGAATTTTGAGAATTGGGCTAAAAAGAGTTGGGGACAAGGAATGCTGTTTTTGCATCAACCATAAAAACTCACCCCTTAAACATATACATCTTAATTAGCACAAAGTTTTCCCCCATTTTTCTACCACTGCCCTTTGAGAAGAAAAGTCTTTGCTAAAATTTGGAGCATTGAAGGCTAACAACTGCTTGTTGAAATGTTGGTGGTTCATACTTGGTGATGATAATGCAGTATAACATCAATATAGCTTTCAATGAATTTATTTGATTGAGAAAACACTGCACTTACCATATCATCCCTGCTTGTTTCCAGACTTGGGAATAGATATCATTTGAGACTTTCATTCTTTCCTCTGCCTGAGGTTTAAATTTGTACCACAGCGTCCCTATCAAAAGGTTAACAGACTTATGCTCAGACATCTATGGTGGAGAATCCTCTCAGGAGGCTTTTGAATCACTGAATCGAATTATTTCTCTCCATAGTTTCTACATATTAATACATATTGAATTCTTTGAAATCCCAAAGCATGAGAACACTAACACTTTCACAGCTAGTCTTTCATGCATTAGTTTTTATTTTTTAATTTAATTTAATTTTATTTTTTTCAGTGTTCTGAAATCCATTGTTTATGCACCAGACCCAGTGCTCCATGCAATACGTGCCTTCCATGATACCCATCACCAGGCTCACCCACCTTCCACTCCCCCTCCAAAACCCTCAGTTTGTCTCTCAGAGTCCACAGTCTCTCATGGTTTGTCTCTCCCTCCAATTTTCCCCAACTCACTTCTCTCCATCTCCCAATGTCCTCCGTGTTATTCCTTGTGCTCCACAAGTAAGTGAAACCATATGATAACTGACTTTCTCTGCTTGACTTATTTCACGCAACATAATCTCCTCCAGTCCTGTCCGTGTTGATACAAAAGTTGGGTATTCATCCTTTCTGATGGAGGCATTATACTCCATTGTATCTTCCTTATCCATTCGTCCGTTGAAGGGCATCTTGGTTCTTTCCACAGTTTGGCGATTGTGGCCATTGCTGAATGAACATTGGCGTACATATGTCCCCTCTCTCACTACATCTGTATCTTTGGAAAAAATACCCAGTAGTGCAATGCAGGGTCATAGGGTAGCTCTATTTTTAATTTCTTAAGTAATCTCTACACTGTTTTCCAAAGTGGCTGCACCAGCTTGTACTCCCACCAACAGTGTAAGTTCCCCTTTCTCCACATCCTCTCCAACACTTGTTGTTTACTGTCTTGTTGATTTTGGCCATTCTAACTGGTGTAAGGTGGTATCTCAATGTGGTTTTGATTTGAATCTCCCTGATGGCCAATGATGATGAACATTTTTTCATGTGTCTGTTAGCCATTTGTATGTCTTCTTTGGAGAAGTGTCTGTTCATGTCTACTACCCATTTTTGAGATGACATTTCATGAATTAGTTTTGATTATTTTAAAATCCTAGTCCCTTTTTTCTGAAAGCAGTTGAATTTGAATCCAGAGCTGAATTCAAACATGTGGTCTTTAGAAAACAAAGAACTTCCTCGTCTGACATTATTAAAATAGTCTAATACTTTGTTAAGCTTTCAAAGTGTACTTGTTAAGCTCACTTTCATCTGTAATAAAAGTATTTTAAAACTTTTTAGCACTCACTTCTTTATCTTGTAGTTATGAGATGCCTTTTTTGACTCGAGTGAAAATTTTACATAATCTCATTACATTTATTTTAATATATATGATTTGCTTTTTAAAGAAAGACTTATTGAGAGAGAAAGAGAGAGAGAGCAGAGTGAGGGGTACAGAGAAAGAGGGAGAGAGAGAATCTCAAGCAGACTCCCCACTAAGCATGGAGACTGACATGGAGCTGTATCTTGACCCTGAGATCATGACTTGAGCCAAAGTCAAGAGTCCAACACTTACCAACTGAACCACTCAGGTGCCCCTTGATTTGCTTTTTTAAAAATAATAATTCATGGGGTGCCTGGGTGGCTCAGTTGGTTAAGCATCTGACTCTTGATTTCAGCTCAGGTCATGACAGAGTCATGAGATGGAGACCCACACTGGGCTCTCTGCTGAGCATGAAGCCTGCTTAAGAGTCTCTCTTTCTCTTTCCCTCTGCCCTTCCCCCTCTTGTGTGCTCTCTCTCAAAAAAAAACCACATATGAAAAATACATGCACATGACACATATAAAGAAAAAAGCATAAAAAAACATAAACCACCCAAAAAAACAGCTAACAAATTACCTCAAACTTCAGTACCCTGAAATAACTGATATTTGCTGAACATGATTCCAAATATATCTCTATGTATATGTGCAGTTGGGCAAGTGGACAGATAGTTATATTCAGAAAAAAACCGAATTAAAATATGATCCTACCATGCATATTATTTTAATTATTTTTTTTTTTTACTTTTTATTTGAATAAAGTTGACACACAATGTTACATTAGTTTCAGGTGTACAGTATAGTGATTCAATTTCTCTATACATTATGTATGCTCATTATAAATGTAGCTATCATCTTTCACCATATAACATTATTACAATATCACTGACTATATTCCCTAAGCCTTGATTTTTATTTCAGTGACTTATTCATTCCATAATTGGGAACCTATATCTCTAACTCTCCTTCACCCGTTTTGCCCATTCCTCTATTCCCTTCCCTCTGGCAACTATCAGTTTGTTTTGATTCTGCTTTTTATTTATTTGTTTGTTTATTCATTTGTTTTGTTTTTTAGATTTTACATCTAAATGAAATTACATGATATTTTTCTTCCTCACTCTGACTTATTGCACTTAGCATAATACTGTCTAAGTCCATCCAGGTTATTGCAAATGGCAGGGCCTCATCCTTTTTATGGTTGTGTAATATTCCATTACATATATCTACCCTCTGCATATTCTTTTAAAATTAACAGTATGAAAGTATTTTTATTGAACTTTAAAAAGGAAAAGAATTAAAATTAAAGTTAATTGTACACGTCAAATAAGTGTTTCTTTATACAAGATACTTTTTCTAAAATTAAAAGAAAATGAATAAAGAGATGGAAGCCATATGAATTTTTTAGTACATGTTTCAATTTCAGATAGAATCTATTAAATTAATAGCTTTAGGTATTATGTGAAAAGGCAAAATTATGGATCAGGAAAAAGAATAGTGTTTGCCAAGGGATCGGGGTTCTAAAAAAAGGAAAGAAGTATGAATAGATAGAACACAGGGGATTTTTAGGACAATGAAACTATTATATATGATACTATAATGGTAGTTCAATAATTTGTTCAAACCCAGAGAATGTTCATCCAGGTGTGAACCTTAATGTAAACGATGAACTTTAGTTAATGATAATCTATCAGTATTGACTCATAAATTGTAACAAATGGACCATGGTAATATAAGATGTTAAAAATAGGGGAAACTGTGTGGTTAGGGAGAGAGGTATATGCAAACACTATGTACTTTCTGCTCAACTTTTCTGTAAACCTAAAATTACTCTTTTTAAAAAGATCATTAATTAAAAACAAAAACTAACAAAGTGAAATAAGTCTGAGATTTCACTCACATGTGGAATTTAAGAAACAAAACAAATGAAAAGGAAGAAAGTGACAAACCAACCAACAAAATGACTCTTAAATACAGAAAACAAACTGGTGGTTGCCAGAGGGGTGGTGTATGGCAGATGGGTGAAACAGATAAAGGGAATTAAGAGTACACTTATCTTGATGAAAAATGAGCAATATATAGAATTGTGGAATCATTAGATTGTATACCTGAAACTAACATAACACTGTATGTTAATTATACTTTAACAAAAAAAATACAATAAAATTTTAAGGGTCAACAGAGATAAAATAAAAAAAATAGATATAAAGTATTCTTAAAATAAAAAAAATTATATATCCTCCAACTTACTATTAGGTATCTTCTCTTTATTCCAAGTTTTTATAGCTTATTTTTGTAATTTTATAGAGTTCATAACATTTACATTCTATTCTTCAGCCACTAATATATTATGCATAGTTTTTATGTTTAAATGAATTCAGTGCTTACTCTCAGTCCTTTCTCCATATACTCTTAAGTTATTTTTTTAATTTTAAATTATCCTTTAGTTGGTCAGATTTTATTTTCAAAAAGAATTTACAGGTTTAAGTTTTCTTGATATCTTTTATGTAAGAGAATAAAGGTTCTCTGCTCAACAACTTGGCTGGAAACAAAATTCTGGGGCCATTTTTCTTCCCCACAAGTTTGGAGACAAGTCTCCTTTGTCTTTGAGATTTGAGTAGCACTAGAGAGAAAACTGAGCCAGCCTGATTCTTTCCACTTGAAGCTGACTTACCCTTTTTGAAGTTTAGTAATGTCTTCTAAAAAAGTTTAGAATATGTCTTGATATCAAACTTTCTGCTGTAATTAACCATGACATTCAATAATCAGGATGTGTTTCAGTGCCCAACTTTCTGTTTCAGTTTTTTCCTGGCATGTAATGTAAAGAACAATCCTCATTTCAAGAACAATTGAAATGAATTATATACTTCAACTTTACATATATTTCCTCTTACATTGATTGAAGCTCCTACTTTGAAGTTAATATTATTTTTATATTAGGTAATTTTAATCCATATATGTATTTTAATCCATATATGTAATCTTCTTTCTAATAATTTTAATTTGTCTGTTTCCTTATAGCCTATGAAAATTGTTGGAGCTCCTGAGTCTGTTATTCAACACTCTCTATCCCTCCAGATTTGATTTCTTTATCTTCAAGTTGGATGATCATACTTTCTATATTTTCTCCAAGTCTTAACAGACATTGGCTAGGACAGAACCCTGTTGCAAGCTTAGATATTTTTATTTTTAAAAAAATGATTCAGTTGGATGAATTGTATTTTAAGAGAACCATATTACTCCAACTTTTGTTTATGCATAGTATTATAATGATAGATTTTGTCAAGTGTCCTTGTAAAATTCAGATTTCCATCAAGTGCATTTCTTTGCTGTTCAAATAATCTTCTTAAAATAAGAAATTGTAGTAATCTCTAATTACTACATTGTTTTGAAACTGTAGTAATTTCTAATTTGTTTTGAAACTGTAGTAATCTCTAATTTCACTTCTAGGTCCTTACAAACTATTTCTTCATTGATGTTTCCTAAAAGCTTATTTGAGATTGACATCACATCCACTAGTTAATAGTTTATAGAAATTGTATCTTAGTCTTTTTGATAACCTAAAGATATTTATTTCTGTTTTGAGCTTCTAATAATTTTTGCATTCTCCATGATTCTCAAAGTTCACCAGCAGAGGTTAATAGTCTCACAATTGTGTTCTCCATTTTCTCTTGAAAACAGTGAGATTGGGCCAGGAAATGAAGACTCACTTTTATTAACTACGTCATAAAAGTAAGAAAGGAAGACCCAGATTTTAAATCTGCCTCTGAAATACAGTTTATCTTACTATCCCCTAATTATCTGATACTTGTTGTCTCCCCCATAAACTGTAAACTCTTTGAGGACAGAGGAAGTTTTTCATTCTTTGTAGTATTCTCAGTGCTCAGCACAGTGCCTGACCCATCACAAATACTCAATAAACAATTATTGATGGAATGAATTACTAAAGTTGTTTGGGAACACAAAAAGTAAGCTTTTGCGGATTGGACTAGCTACTGACCAACCATCACAGCTTTATTTCTCTAAATGAATTATTTTCTCAGTTCTAACCAACTAATTTTCAGAATATGGCTTATTTATCTTCTAAATATTCTCTCAAATTTGTCTGGGGGATTTTCACAGAGGAAATTCTGTTATTTCATAATCTTCACTTGCATCCAGGGACAGACCAGCAGTATACGAACAAAACATATGAACAAGAGACAGGAGAAGAAATAATAAGAATCAGGAAAATTATTGGGCATTATATGGTGAAAGATCATTCTACTTGCATGGAGCTCTGCGCTGACTTTGAAGACAAACCAAAACATAAAACTGGGTTAGTAAATAGACTCACTGCACCATCAAACTTCTTTAGATAAGGAGTAGATTGTGTGTGACTTTTCAACTTTTAGTGTTACATGTTCATAACCTTTAATCTTGGCATTATTAATCTTGACGATATTAAAACAGTCCCCTATATATTGCCCAGGAGTGCCTTCTGGTGAATACAAATTGCAAGATGATTCTAAAGGGACAAAGCCACAGAAACCACAAACATGTCTTCTTGCACTGTTGACTTCAGCCATTTGGAATGAGATTTCAGTTGAACCCCATTTTGTCTAGAAATAGATTGGCTTGTTGCAGATTACCCTTCTCTCTGGTTTCCAAGAACAGGGATTATACTGAAATCTTCATTGTCTGTATCTTCTCCAGGGGTATTCATACAATTCACGAGTTCTAAAGTTCTATCTCAACAGTTATGAGAGGAGAAAATAAACCATAGAAAATTAAGATCAACTTCCCAGTTTATAATAACCTTAACTGGAAGAGGTTGCTGATGGGTGGGTGATTCAATAAAAAAGCAGCAAGACAACTCTTCATTCTTATTCAGATACTCACTCATCTCCCAGTAGCAAATGGAAAATAAACTTCATGCCCAACCTCAGACCATAACTCCTTCTTGCACTAAAATAACCCGTTTTGCTGATTATAAAGCCAAATACCTTCTGTAAACGATCTGCTGTGACAATTGATGATTATTTGGGAGTCTTAAGAATCCAGTGTAAAAGGGATAGGGCGCCTGGGTGGCTCAGTGGGTTAAAGCCTCTGCTTTCAGCTCAGGTCATGATCCCAGGGTCCTTGGATTGAGCCCCACATTGGGCTCTCTGCTCAGCAGGGAGCCTGCTTCCTCCTCACTCTGCCTGCCTCTCTGCCAACTTGTGATCTCTATCTGATAAACAAATAAAATATTAAAAAAAAAAAAAAGAATCCAGTGTAAAAGGGAATCTTGCAGCCAACCATGGGAGCCTTCATTATCTCCTATGGGCCTATTTCTAGCCCTGAGAAATCAGAAGCCACCTATGGAACCCAGTGAATGGGATGGAATTATTTGAAAACAGAGCTACAAGGAAAATAAATCAGCCTGATGACACAAGAGCTCTGTGTGGAGTGTTATATTACTTGGAAGTGCTGAGAGCTCTAGTTGAAGTTGTTGAAAGAGAATGTCCACAGGTTCTGCCAAAACCCTATGGGGGGAAAAAAGGACAGTTAAGAATACCTTTAACTATTGTTATTATTGCTATTTTTGTGTTCTGGGGAGAGAAAAAAAAGCCGAACTCAGTGGCAAAGTTGGTGAGTGGTAAAATATTTTTAAAGAAATGAAGATTTTTTTTTAGATTTTATTTATTTGAGAGAGAGAGAGAGCATGAGAAGATGGAGGGTCAGAAGGAGAAGCAGACTCCCTGCTGAGCAGGGAGCCTGATGCGGGACTCAATCTGGGGACTCCAGGATCATGACCTGAGCCAAAGGCAGTCACTTAACCAACTGAGCCACCCAGGCACCCCAAGATTTGTTTTTCTCAGAGCACTTAATTTCATAGCTGCCTGCCCTGCTGATGCAAGCAGATGAAGGCCATTTACCATTTCCACGAGAAGGCAGCATGAGTTTCTTTAAGTATGTGCGTTGTTCTTCTTCATCAACTCCACAAGCCATCTTTTTCCATCAGTGGGAACTTTTCCCTGTCTGAATGATCACGACGTTGCCTAAGCATGAGGCCTAAAAAAAAAAAAAGACGGCCTAAAGCATGAGATGGGACTATAGCTATAGAAGGTGTTATCGCTGCTGATCCTTACATATTTTTAAAAATTACAGTGAAAGTGTTATAAGCCTGATCTTCCATGAATTTGCCTTGAATTAGTTATAATTAAATCGAGTTCTTAAATTTGGGAGATGACTTAATTCATTCTTAATTCAGTCTTAATTCAAACTGGTACATGATGCAGGACTGCATACTTAATGCTGAAAAGCTTTCCCATTTCTGTTCAAATGCTGTCTTGTTTCTGTTCAAACTTCTATCTGTGCCGAGAAATGTACTCTTATCTTTTGATTGTTAACATTTTTCTTCATATTAGGCCAAAAACTTTTTTATTATTTATTTATTTGACAGAGAGAAAGAGAGATCACAAGTAAGCAGAGAGGCAGGCAGAGAGAGAGAGGGAAGCAGGCTCCCCGCTGAGCAGAGAGTCTGATGTGGGGCTCAATCCCAAGATCCTGAGATCATGACCTGAGCAGAAGGCAGAGGCTTAACCCACTGAGCCACTCAGGCACCCGAAAATTTATTTTTATAAGCAAAACATTGTTCTAGATATTTTAGAGATAGCTCTTCTGATCCTCTCAACACCATGAGGTAGATAATAAAATTACCATCTTATTCAGGCACAGAGTGGTTAAGTAACTCATCAGAGCATACACAGCTAGTAAGGGGCAGAGTTGGGATTCAAAACAGGGTGGCTTAGCCCCAGAGGTTATGCTCCTAAGCACAATGCATGTTGCCAAAATTTATCACTCTCTAGCTTTGAGATGCATTGCTGTGATGTTCTTCTTATCAATATCTGGCATTGCTTTAATGAATTCTTTTTTTAAAAGATTTTATTTATTTATTTGACAGACAGAGATCACAAGCAGGCAGAGAGGCAGGCAGAGAGAGAGGGGAAAGCACGCTCCCCACTGAGCAGAGAGCCCGATGCGGGGCTCAATCCCAGGACCCCAAGATCATGACCTGAGCCAAAGGCAGAGACTCAACCCACTGAGCCACCCAGGTGCCCCAACTTTAATGAATTCTTAATTGCATAAGAATATATGTAAATTAAACAATTCTGTAAGAAATCTAAGGAAAAGGAGCAAACACAAAAGAACATTGCTTGTATTTTTTTAATGTTATACACCATTTGTTTTAATTGGAGATTTTAGGATAAAAGTTAGCAGAAGGACGATTTTAGCTCCAGTTGTGAATGAATAAATTTACCTTATTATTATTTATTAGTGAATTTTATTATATTAATATTTTATGCTTGCAAAAATACAATGACGCATTTGAGGAGTAAATAAACTCTTTCACTGGAGTATCTAAGTAGAGGCATGCAAACTATAGGTCAAGGAATACTGTTGAGGGGATTCCTGGATTTGGTTGTACAAAGGGTTCAGCGACCTCAAATGATCATATAATATAGTGTTGCTGATTCACACACCCTCCCTGGGTAGCTGGAAGGTACGCCTCATTTATCATCATGCTCTGTCAAGTTGGATACGGCCTTTGCAACATTTCGTCATGAATGATTCCCTGGAATATCAGAATGAAAACACAAATTACTCCTCAAATTACAAGAAGAATACGGCAAATCAATAGTGTAATATTTTGGAACTCTTTTGAGCACAACAAACTGAACAGGTTTCGGCAGTATCTTAGATTTAGGAGACATAGCAAAACTCTTTTACAACTCCCTCTTCAGGAATCCTTGCTGCTGACTCAATAGCAATAGCTGGTATGGGTACCTGGGTATCTAGGCATTGTAGTAGCCCAGGCTCTAGTTCAAGAGTTTTTCATGTGAGTTATGAAGTGTTGCAAGGTTTGTTTGTTTTTACTTGCTGAACTTCTGATAAATTGTTGTCTAAATTTGAATTCTTACTTTTGCTCTCATTAGACTCTCAAAGAGGAGGCTCAGAAAAGTTTTGGAATTACTTTAAGGTATCAGATTTTTACCAGGACTTGACTCCAGTTCAGTATGTTCTGGGATAGATAATTCCTGTTCCTAATGATTTAATTCAAAAAGATCAGGGGTAATTGAGCCCACGGTACAAATTCTTATTTTTAATTGAAACAACTTTCACAAAATAACATTAAGAATCTGTCAGTTAAAATTAACCTTTGAAAAGAATTATTTTAAAAGACAAGTTCTGGATTGCCAGTAGCAGGCTTTGATCAGGTCTTATTTAAATACTAGGGTTAATTTTTAATTGCTATTATTCCCTGACTGCTTACAGATGTAATATTTTCTATTTGCTGATCAGTTACTGGGAGATGAGTGAGTATCTGAAAAAAAATGAAGCATACTTCCTATGCTAAAAAGAGACTTCTGGGTACTTCATGGACAATAAAGGGCAGTTTCTAAAATCCAAATGCATTTCATTTAACTCCATTTCTTATCCTTGTATAGACTTCCACTGAGTGCCTGAATGAAGGTGACCAGATGGCATTTATGAAAGGATCTGAGACTATCCTGCCTCTAGCAGAAATCATGTACTCAAAGGTCTAGGCATTAAACTCATCCATTTTGTAACATAAAGGCCACAATAACAAAATAGAGTGGCTATGCTTGGTCCTTAAGCTCCCATGGCCACGTCACTGTAACTGGATGCTGGTTGCAGTAAAAACGACCTAAAAGCTAAATGCCTTAGCAAAGACAACCACAAGTAGCCTAGTTTACATTTCTCTCCAGTTCTCTTATGCCAGCGTGTCCTAACACACGCTCCTTTCTTTGCCAGCTTGCCTCTGAAGTTTCAGCATCCCTTCAGGCTGAGGTTGCATGTGTTCCCACAATGACAAAGTCAACTATAAATATTGCTCTCTCCTTACTATTCAACCTAGGAAAAGTTTGACTAGCCACAGGAATGAGGGATTGGATAGAATTCTTTTTACTTCTAAGCTGCCTTTACAAAGTTGATATTTCAACAGGGTCAGTATTCATCCATGTCATCAGTACAACATTTTCATTATTCTTAGAAGAGATTTGGATTTGAAGTGAGGTAGGTGATAGCCTTGGAAGAGCTAGGGGTAATGCCAATCTAAAGCACTATCTGGAGTCTTTAACTTTTAAAGTCAAAACGTTAACTTTTGACTTCTTTCAACTGTGCATACAACATTCCAAAATGTTTTCTCAGTTCTTTCTCTCTTTTCTCCTCTCTTCATTGACCTCCACTGCATAAACATAGTAAAGTTGGAACAAAAGAAGAATGAGAAATATTCCATTTTTCAAGTCCCTGGTTTTATCTTTCTTAGTAAATCTTGGACAGGAGCTCTTCAAAGGGCATGGATCATAGAGTAATTTCTAGCATTGTGGCTCTTAAATACATTCACACATAGGCTCATATATACATGCTTTCAAATACTTACTGACTACCTCACTAGTTCTTGGGATAAAGATACATGCTACTTCCTTTAAGGGATACATTGCCTCAATTCCTTCCATAAAATGAAATCAAGGACTTAAAATAATGAACTTAAATAACGAACAAACAAGCAACAATAAAACAAGATTGGAATGATTTATTTCCTCTCCCTTCAGATATCAAACCTTACCATGTCACTGTCTAACCTCTTAGAGTTTGGTGACCACTCAATGGATGGATGGGTGGATGGATGGATTAACAAACACTGGCGTTGACTGAAAATCAAAGTCCTTAGCACATAGTCCCAGTCTTCCAAAGAAGGGAGCTTGATCTTACAAAGAAATAATATAGAAAGTTTGAGTTCTCTGTGTATATATACACAATATGCTATGCATATAGTTATATATAAAATGTATACAGCATATTACATATTTAATATGCTGTATATATATTATATACATAATATATATTATATACATTACATATTTCATAGATATTAAAAATATACACCTACACACATACATATACTCTTTACATATACAAAAATACATGTGTATATATATATGCATATATATTCCCGTAATAACTTCTAATACTCTACAGTTTATAGAACCAATGTAACTGCTTAGTTTTTCGGGAGTTTTAGATGACTTTGTCCAGGAAGACAGGGTTAATGTCACAGTTGGGACTGGACTCTGGCCCCTGAACATATGATGCAATGTTTTCACTTCTAAATGTTTCACCTTTACCCTTTTAAATATATTTTCTCCTTTCTTCATTATTGAACATATTTGAGATAATTTAATAATTATTCTTCTTCTAATTTGGCCTCAGAAAGCCAGTCACTGATTTTTCTCAAAGGCATACAGATAATGTAGGATTAGGATTTCTGATGATGGAGGAAGTGGAACATTATTTGTTGTAAGAGAAGACCAGTGGCTGGAACATCTTCACATTTTCACAAGTTTAAATAAAATTGGTCTTTGCTGAGTCGCAAAAGGATTCACTGTAGAATATGAGCTAAAAAAATGTCATACTGAGACATGAGAATTGCTGGCATCACATAGACTTTTTCCAACTAGCTACCAAGGCTAAGAGAAAGTTATATATATCTACTGAAATGTATCCATAATAAAGTCATTGTATTTTTAGCAAGATTTGAAATCTCAAAGTCAGTAGAGTGTGGCAGTTGGGGGGAAGGGTACTGAATCATAGTCTGAGATTGTACACCCTTACCTGAATTCACAAAAGAATGAAATAAAATGTAAGGTTAAAAAAAAAACCAAACTATTAAGTTGTGGGTCACCTGGGTAGCTCAGCCCACTAAGCATCCAACTCTTGATTTCAGCTCAGGTCATGATCTCAGGGTCATGAGATTGAGCCCCACATTGGGCTCCATGGTGGTGCATGGAGTCTGCTTAAGATTCTCCCTATCCCTCTGCGCCTCTCTGCTCATGAGCTCTCTCTCTCTCTGTCTCTCTCTCTCTCAGAAATAAATAGATAGATAGATAGATAGATAGATAGATAGATAGATAGATAGATAAAGATAGATAGATAGGTTTGTTTGTACAGACCTAATCCCAAGGTATACAAGTTTATTGACATATAGGCCAAAACAGTGGGTTGGCTCTGCTTCCCTGAATCTCAGTCACCAGACAGCGTCCTGTCCAGATACCAGGGTTCCAGTTTTTTCCCTGAGTTCTTAGCCAGGTCAGTGTGTCTGTTTTGCTCATACACCCCAACATGAAAAGTCAAGCAAAATTATCATGTTCCCAGGTGAAAACAAATGCTGACATTAAGTGATTCAGGAAAAAAGAGGAAGGTCACAAACATGTTTACTCTAGATGTCTGCTGCCCACCTTCTGTTTTCTTTTTTCTTTTCTTTTTTCTTAAAACAAGTTCTTTTTATTATGTCCTGTTAGTCACCATACAGTACATCATTAGTTTTTGATGTAGTATTCCATGATTTATTGTGTGTAACACCCTGTGCTCCATGCAATCATGCCCTCTTTAGTGCCTTCTGTGTTTTAAAGGAATCTGTCTCTCCCAACACCCCTTGCTTCTGAAGTAGCCACTTTCATTCGTATGCCTGACCCCCAACTCCACGTCCCCATCCTCTGCCACCACAATCATTAGACCAATGTGGGCAACTTGATCCACAGGTTGGCCAACTTGGAGAAAAACACACCAACAATTAGCTTAGCCAGTTAGAGTCCCAGTTTGAAAAAAATGAATGGAAAAAATAATACTAATTTTAAAGCAGAAAACTTGGAATACTCTAGACAGATAAAGAACAACTGAGTGTTGCTAAGGATAGGGCACCAGAATGACAGTCTTTTGAGTTTGTTCGTAGACATTTAGAGCCTCCTTCAATCCAGAAATGCTCTCCATATCTAACATTGAGCCCTTGCATTTTTGTAGATTTCATCTGATTTTCACTCTATAAACATCCTTACAGTAAACTTCCTTTTGTTTAAACTAGCCTGGATAGCTCTATTTTCCAAACCAAGGACCCCTGGTTAAGACAATACAAAGAAGAGGGGCGCCTGGGTGGCTCAGTTGGTTAAGCAGCTGCCTTCAGCTCAGGTCATGATCTCAGCATCCTGGGATCGAGTCCCACATTGGGCTCCTTGCTCGGCGGGGAGCCTGCTTCTCCCTCTGCCTCTGCCTACTACTCTGTCTGCCTGTGCTTGCTTGCTCTCTCTCTCTAACAAATAAATAAATTTTTTAAAAAATTTTTTAAAAAAAGACAATACAAAGAAGATACCGCAAAACATTCATCTTAATATTCTGTGACTAAACTCTGACTCTGAGGGTGAGCTCTGCAGTTCTTGAATTCATCCTTCTACTGAGACTGCAGCCGTTGGAACTCCCCAGAAGAGACTTCTGTGTCCTCCTGTGAATGCCTCTTGCTAGTTCTCACCATTTCCCCCTTACTCTTTTATTGCAGACTATTTTTTTAAAGGGAGGAGGGGCAGAGGGAAAGGGAGACAGAGAATCTTACACAGGCTCCACACCCAGCATGGAGCCTGATGGGGGGCTTGATCTTACAAGCCTGAGATCATGACCTGAGCCAAAATCAAGAGCTGGACACTTAAATGATTGAGCCACTCAAGTGCCCCTATTACAAACTATTGACTAAGCCCATCTCTCTTATACCCGCCTAATATGAAGCTGGCATCCTGCTGGTTTTCATACTCTGCCTGATATGTATCTTTGACATGCTTAGTAGGACAACCAGTCCTATAGCTGTTTTTACTTTATTGCTTTACCAAGAACAAACTTAGTTTTCCCAAGATGGTCTCAAGAATATCTTAGGATATTCTCAAATATCAAGGAAAGAGCTAGTTAAAATTGTTTTTACAGGCCTCATCTCAGAGTACATGAGCCTAAGATGGAGCTCCAAAATCTGCATTTTATCTAGTTCACAGGTGATACTGATACAAGTGATTCTTGAACCAACTTACACAGTGCTCTGGGGCACTGGATCCCAAATCCAGTAGGAAACCAATGGATTATTATAATGCCCCAGGGAGCATTTTAAAATGATTTCTTTTGGGGTGTTCTGAATCCATAGCTTAGAAGAAGAGGATGGAATCATACTACTTGACCTAAAAGATTGACTGGAAAATAAAGCAGATACTCTTTGGATTACACCAGGTAGAACATCTTCTGGTGTATCTCAGAGTGTGGACCATTTGCATAATAATCATCTGCTATGTGTATTGCACATGAATCTGCACCTCCCTAGACATAGTTATCACAATTCTGGCAGAAGATGGGGAATATGCTTCTTTGAAAAGCTCCTCAGGTGAGACTTACGTGTTCCTGCCTTCCCTTCTTCTAAGTGCTGATCATCAACCAAGCATGAGCATTATAATATTTTACAGATTATTGCCAAATTTGAAAATGCATCACTTGGCCATGTGAAAACCATTAGAACTGAATTAATCTCTTTCTCATTTCATGAGCTATAATTCACAAGGTATTCCTCTGGATCCTCAGAAAAGTTTCAAAAATTAAATCCTCTTATTGACATGAATAATGTGTAATTAGCTATTTCTAGTTTGGAAGGATACTTTAATATTTCACAAGAGGCTCTTGGAAGTATATTAAGTTATTGTATCATTGTGACTCCCTTTTCATCTGCCCAAACATTAACAGAGCCAGAAAATGTTGCTGGGTAAGAATGTGATTGGAGTACTTCCTCAGAGAAGTTATACTTTGTTAAATATTGCCAGTTTTTCTTTTTAAAACCATTTGAGGGAACCGACATACAAATTGCCTATTCCATTTTCACAATTTACAAATGGCCTCACCCTCCAAAGAACATACAACTCATATGCTACTAATTTCCCACTGTATAAATCACCTTCAGATAATTTTTTTCTGTGTGTCCCTCCCTTCCAAGAAGCTCCAAAACCTGCCCAAAGTTAGCAGAAGGTAGGAAATAATAAAGATTAGAACAGCAACAAATGAAATAAAGAACAACAACAAAAAACAATAGAAAAAAATCATTGAAACTAAAAGTGGGTTTTTAAAGAAGACAAGCAATATCAACAAGCCCTTAGCTAGACCGATCAAGAACAGAGGAGACTTAAATAAGGAAAATCAGAAATGAAAGAGAAGACATTATAACTAATGACACGGAAATAAAAACAATCATAAAGGACTATTATGAACAATGACACACAAATAAGTTGGACACCTTAGGAAAAAAAATGGTGAATTCCTAGAAGCATACATCTCCCTCGGCTGACAAAAGAAGAAATAGAAAGGCTGAACAAACAATTAACAAATAAGAAGATCGAATCAGTAATCAAAACCTCCCAAAAAGAAAATCTCAGAACCAGAGGGATTCACATGTGAATTAATCCAAACATTTAAAAAAGAATATCAATCCTTTTTAACTTCTTTCAAAAAATAGAAGGGGGAATACTTCCAAATTAATTTTGTCACATCAGCATCACCCAGTACCAAAACCAGACAAAGACACCACAAGAAAAGAAAACTACAGGCCAATATCCCTAATGTAAAAATTCTCAACAAAATAATAACAAACCAAATTCAACAGCACATTAAAAAGTATAAACACTTGATCAAGTGCGATTTATCCTCGAGAAGCAAGATGGTTCAACATGGGCAAATCAATAAATGTGATATATCACATTAACAGAGTAAAGAATTAAAATCATACGATCATTTTAATAGATGTAGAAAAAAATTTGAGAAAATTCAACATCCATTCATGATAAAATCTCTCAACAAAAAAGACTATCTTGCCCTTTGCAACAACATGGATGAACTTGGAAGACATTGTGCTAAGTGAAATAACCCAGACACAGAAAGACAAATGGTACATGATACCAATTATGTGAGGAATCTAAAATAGTCAAACTGATAGTAGCGCAGAGTAGAATGGTGAGTGCCAGGGCTGGGGGAGGGGGAAGAGGGGAACTATTCACCAAAGGGTACAAAGGTTTAGTTATGCAAAACAAATAAATCCTAGAAGTCTATTGTACAGCATAGTGCATATAGTTAATAATATTGTGTTAGAGTTTTAAAAATTCACTAAGAGGGGCGCCTGGGTGGCTCAGTGGTTTAAGCCGCTGCCTTCGGCTCGGGTCATGATCTCAGGGTCCTGGGATCGAGTCCCACATTGGGCTCTCTGCTCGGCAGGGAGCCTGCTTCCCTCTCACTCTCTCTGCCTGCCTCTCTGCCTACTTGTGATCTCTCTCTGTCAAATAAATAAATAAAATCTTAAAAAAAAAATTCACTAAGAGGGTAGATCTTATGCTAGGTGTTCTAATCATGCACAAAATAATAAAGAATGCAGGAAGAAATTTTGGAGGTGATAGATAAGTTGATGGCATAGATTGTGGTGATGTACTTATATGGGTATATACTTACCTTCAAACTCATCACGTCATATACATTAGATATATACAGCTTTTGTATGTCATTCGTAACTCAATAGCATGGTTTAACAAATGGAGTAAGTAAAATAAAATAGGCATGGGGAAAAAAAGAAACCAGAATCTCTAACTCTGAAAACCTTTGCTAATTGACTCTTACGAATTTGTTATTTATACACATCTGTATAATTTGAAAAACATGATTTTGTTAGCTATAATGTGAGAATAAAATTTCTCATAAAATTATTTTCTCAGTAACAGCAGTTTTTCTTCCATGATTAAGAGAAATGTAACAGAAAGGTGAAGGATAAGGAAAGAAATGTTTGAGGAAGACGAGCAAGTCAAAAACTGTGTGTACTATCCCATTTTTATTTAAGGTAAATATAGTAATTGTAAGTATGTATTTTGTAGTCTTTTTTCTCAGTTTTTACCGGAGTTCCCATCCTGGAGAGAATCGTCTATATTTACAAAGCATGAGATTATGCACATGTGGGCATGGTGTGGAAGGAGATGGAATACAGTTACTAGATTAAGTACTGAGGGACGAGAGTGGAGGAAATAAGCATGGATTATAGGAGGGAACAGAGTGACGTGGCAGGTGACTAGAGCCCAAGGAGAAATGTTATAGAGTGAGAAATTCCTGTTCTTAGCATGGCAGATGAACATTTAAGAATGGGAACACATTAATAGTAAATTCCAAGTGTTTATGAGAAGCATAGTCCTTCCCATATCCTAAATCTTCATAAGAATATGTTACTAGGGGTGTCTGGGTGGCTCAGTGGTTAAGCCTCTGCCTTGGGCTCAGGTCATGATCCCAGGGTCCTGGGATCGAGCCCCGCATCGGGCTCTCTGCTCAGCAGGGAGCCTACTTCCCCCTCTCTCTCTGCCTGCCTCTCTGCCTACTTGTGATCTCTGTCTGTCAAATAAATAAATAAATAAATCTTAAAAAAAAAAAAAAGAGTATGTTACTATTCGTGTAGGTTCCCACAGGAAGAGCCATGACATGGAAAAAGGACAGTGTTTAAAGAAAAAGGCAAGATAATTTTCAAACTCAATTGATTTAGCAGAAGCAGGAACTCAGGGTCATGCAACTCCAAGAAATATACTCCTTCTCCTCTTTCAAGGAATCTCTGGAGAGAATAGGAGGAAAGTGGAGTCTCTTCATGCATATGTGATTGAACTAATTTCTTCATATTATAAGGTGGTATCAAGGACTCACTTTTCTCTGAGCATTGTCAATTTCCTTCTTCTATTTCCCTATGCTCCGTGTTTTCTAAATCTCAGTCCTCTATTCCCATATGTTTTGTCTAAGAATTTCTGTAGAAAAATTTACCAATTTGACATTTTTGGCATATATGCCAATAATGGGCACAATATTCAGTAAAATCTCATTTAACCAGGTCCCAGATAACTAGCAATATCAATTCACTTGGATTTTCTACACTTAATATAGGAGAAAGAAGATCAAAATTAAAGCTGTAAGAACAAGAAATTTGATTAGAAAAGCAATTCTTCCTACTATATGCCATGCACTGTGCAAAACCCTGGGGAAAGAGTTGTGAATGTGATAGATTTGGCTTCTAGACACATAAAGTTCACTGGCTATTCCAAAAACACTTGTCCTGTTTTATATACCTTCAGACCTTGGATTTTAACCCATATACCCAGGTCCTCCAACAATAAAATTATTCACTTTTAAATCTACAAAGACAGAAAAGTAGTTGAATGCATTTAAATAAAAAAAATTTTTTTTTTAAGTTTTAGAGACCAACTCCCAATTCTCAAGCATTCTGTAATTGAAGTTTACAAAAGATATATTTCTAATATTTATTATAATTGTGAAGGAAATGTAAGAGTTTAATGGTGTTTCGAATTACTTCTAAGTAAGACTGGCTACTTAATTTGTGGGACCTAGTGCAAAATGAAAATGCAGGGTTCTTGTTAAAGAATTCTGAAGAATTTTTAAGACAGTAACAGTAGAGCATTAAAATCAACACATAGTCCTTCTAAGCTGGGGGCTCTATACAAACACAGAGGTGTCATGCCCATGAAGCCAGCCCTGGCCCTAAGCTTATGATTCACTTGATTTGTTCTAGGATTTTATTTGATACTTGATGAAGCAAACACCTAATAGAGGGGGAAATATAACTGTAACCAGGAAAGCAGATAAACAAATTTTATCAGAATATCATCTAAGCAACTGCTGTGGAAACAGACATAATATTTTAAAAAATATTTCACCTAATATTTATAACTTAATTACCAAAAAAAATCTCAGAAATCAGATTAACAATAACATTTTATGGATATGTAGGACTTTAAGATTTAGAAGATAATTTGGTCTTTAGATAATTAGAAGAAGCATCAGGTTTTCCCTTTTTTGTAAATGAGCCCATGATACTGTACCTTCTGCTGAAAAAAGAAAAATTATTTAGGAAACAGAAGTTTGTCAGTCAAAACTTATAACCACAAGAAGACATCCTGTGAGATGAGGTGCTTTTTAATAAGCAGATTTCACTTAATTGATTATGGATAATTTACTTTCTAATCAGATGTAAGTAATTGCATAAAAACAGGAAATAAATATTTGAGTTCTTATATTTTCTCATCTTTGTTAGTACATATTATATGGTTTCCCAGTTAGCTCTTCCACAAAACAAAAAAATTTATTTCTTACTCTTCTTTCATTTTCTTCAACTTAAAAACGAGAAGTTTCACCTGCTTGAATTCTGAATGCTCTCCTAGCCCTGATTAAATTCAGAACACCTATTGTTAAACACTGCCTGCAAATCCCTTTGCGGAGGATGTAAAAAAAGAGTAAGACACCATTTCTGACCACAGATGCTTTACAATCCAGAAGGCAAGGCAAGCAATTCAGTCAATAATTATAATGGAAGACCACTCAAAAATTCCAGATTTTTAACTCTAACAGAAAATCTTAACCAAAGAAATGCAGAATCTTGTAAGGTTTGGACATGATATAAAATGAAAGGACCAAGAGCATGTAACTCAAAGCAACCTCCTTAAACACTAAACGTAAGTGCTGGAGGCCAGAGTGAGTTCTTGTGCCATCTGACAGCCAGTATTTTGGGTGTCATGCTGCGCTGCCACCTGTTCAAACGCCAGTGGCCGTATTAACCTTGTAAGTGTTCTTCCTCCACATTAGGCTGTGTCGACTGAATACATAACATGGACACAATTCCAGACTCCATTTATCTTCATCACTGACTGTTGCAATAAAGTGACCATGAGGCAAAACACTGACTTCCTTAACCTACTTGGTTTGTATCCTGGAAAATTCTATTTGGTCAGCAGCCTCTTCAACGTTACATGGCTTTCATCTCACATATTTGGTCCAGTTGATTGAATCAGGCTATAGTACATCATTCGTCTTTTAATAAAAAATGAAAATCAGGAAAATTAAAAAGGGACAGTTTGAAATCTATCATAAAATACAACCAAAGTCACAGAAGTTGAATTAATACGGATTTAACATGATTTTCAAAGGTCTCCAGTCTAGAGTTTGGGCTCAATTTCCTGGCGGGTTTAAAATGAGACCAAGGAACTTAAATGATGGGCCTGAGGAGAAGCCACGATCAGTGGCTGAGCAAGCTGGCCTGTGAGCAGAGAGGCTGCAGTAGATAGTAAGCTTATGTGTTCTGAACTTCAAAAGAATCAAGAGCACCGTTTTCATTAATGAAAAATGTGCTTACTTGATTCCAAGACTTGAAGTGGTACCTCCCTAGTTATCAACTTGGAAAATGTTGTAATGTTGATGTCATAAGTTGGGACCCCAGGGGAACAGACATGGGGATGGAGATTTGCAAGTGGGTGGCTTCTTATGGAGTGTCTGCAGGAACAGGACTTACAAAGGAGTGAGGGAGGCAGGACTGGGCACCGGGAGACGTTGAACTGTGATGCATTTGCTGCAGAGTGCTCAGCCACTCCCACATGGAGCCCTGGGTCTGGTTTAGTTCTTTAGATACGTCCCAAATTAAAGCAGAGGCTAGGCCTTCATAGCCTGAGGAGGGCGTCAGCCTGCAGTAGAGAGATTATTAGTATATAATAATATTATATTGGTAGTAGAATAGGGCAAGGGCAAGGATCGGGAGAAAAGTTAAAATGATTATTGTAGTGACTGAGACAAAAACTGACAAAGGCCTCAAAGCAAGACAGCAGTAATGAAGAAGAAAGATCAGCATCTGAAACATTAAAAACATGAGATAAACCAGATGAATAGAAGGAGCGACCTAAGGGGGAATGAGAAGTCTCAGATAATCCCTATGACTCTAGCTTGGGTTATTGCTAAGGAAGATAGAGGATACAGGGGGAAGAGCAGGTTTGGTTCTTTATTTGGTTTGTTTTCAAGTTGCCACAGTAGACTTAACATTTTAAGGTCCAATGTTGACTAACCAGTGACATTGAGGGGGCCCCCCGATTTCATATTGGCTTGTTTCAAACCTTAGGCTTTCTTTCAATGACTTGCACGTGAGTGTTAGCTGTGCTTCTTGAATTCTGGAATCTGGAACAAGCATAACTTCATAATTTTAAAATATTTTACATAGATTATACTCCTATAGAAATTAGTTTTATTTTTAGATTTTTGTTTCTTTATAGAAATTGAAGGTTTTATTTACAGAATAGGGCAAGAACATGATACGAAAGGAGCCTCTTGGTCAAGCATGTAAAGACAAAGCTCTAAAATTCAATTTTCAGTAGGGTATGGACCCAGATATTTAAAACAAAACAAAACTGAAGATAGAGAAAAATGCAGAAAGGTAATCTACAACATGGATACCCTGTCACGGGTAAATGAGCATTCAGTGAGAGGTTTTTGTTTTGTTTTGTTTTGTTTTAAGATTTTATTTATTTATTTGACAGAGAGATGAGAGAGAGAGCACAAGTAAGCAGAGCAGCAGGAAGAGGGAGAGAGAGAAGCAGCCTCTCCGCTAAGCAGGGAGCCTGATGCGGGGCTCGATCCCAGGACCCTAGAATCATGACCCGAGCCGAAGGCAGCTGCTTAACCAACTGAGCCACCCAGGTGCCCCATTTGGTGACAGTTTTGACAAGTTTATCTTCCATACACATGAATCTGGCTCCCGGGACAATCCCTGTGAGTTTTGACTAATGAAATTTCTAGGCTAATTCTTAATCAGAGTACTCAAATTTCAGGACCAAATGTGCTTGGTCCAACAGTGCTTCCAGTTTGGGGGTGAGGTGGAAGGTCTTTGTTGGACAGGCCTCTGCAGCTCCAGTCCCTTTCCGGGTCACACTGTGATCATGGAGGCTCCAGGTTCATTCTGCTAACTTTCCTTATGCAAGTCTTCCCTGGAAAAGAGACCAGCCGGAATCCTGGAGGAGTTCTTCCCAGAAGGGAAACCATTGGTTTAGTTGTGTCTCTCTGGACTGTGAGAGAACTGAAGGTCAGACGCAACTGTGTCATGTACATTCGTATTTCATCAACACAGAAAGAATATGCAGCACATGTTTATAAAATTAAATTGTTCCACTGAAATGGACACAAGATCTGATCACAACCCACGATTATTATTAACAGCCACACTGAAAATTATGGCCCAACTCTTATTGTTCCTCTCTAAATAGTCACCTTGGAATGTTTAAGTTTTTTTGATAAGCAAACTATCAAAAGAAAATGCAGAGAATTTTACTTGATGTGACTATTTTAATCAGTGAGAAACAAACTGTGAACAGGGGTACTTCAAATCTGAAACTCATATGGAGCTCAGAGGTGTGCTGCTACAAGATGACTTATAGAGTGAAAATGAAGTTGTTTAACCTTTACAGTGATTGGATATTACAGTGGGGTTTTCCAGACACCAGACAAGTGGTTAACTGTGATTATCCTGTATCATTTTAGGAACATGATTTAAGTTTTATTTATGGTTATTGGAGCCATTTTCAAGAAATAACCTAAGTTTCATTTATACTTATGAAATAAGGTACACTGAAGTTCTGCTTATGGGGCTTAACTGGTTTTGTCTGTGAGGAAGATCTTCAAGCCAGATCTCCATTTTATTTTATTTTAACAAAGAATATTAAAAATATTCTAGGTGACTTAATAAGTTATGTTCTCATTGATCAAAATGATTGTGAAATTTTGTTCTGTAATCCCTTTAATAATGTGACATCTTTTTAAAACTGATCCCGAGTGTTGGAAAATAGTCATTCTTTGGGAATGAACTTATTTTAAAGAAAACAACCAAAATTGTAAGCCAAGTATGATACTAATTCAGTTAGAAATTACGCTTTAGAATGAAATAGTGAAATTATGCTATTTCTTCCACATTACTTGAAAGGCAAGTCCAAAAGAGGAGTTACAGAAACATTAGGAGCAACCAAAACAAAGTTGGAATAAGGACCTATTTAGCAGAGTTCAGGATTTCTTTGGAAGCTTAAGTATTATCTTTGTAAAAATCCAACCCATTCCTTTATAGTTACCTATCTTCCCTCCCAGGCTGCTTTCACAGACACAATTGACTGAGTTAAGAAGCATCAAGCATAAAAATTTTGATAAGGAATCTATCTTACCATTACAAAACTTTTAGATAAGCTGATAATAGGCAAACATTATTGTAATAGTTCTTACAATAGAGTTTACTGAGGTAAACTAATGCATCACTGTCCTTGTTTCTCAGACCAGATACCCCTTCTTCTCCATCAGGATTCCTATGAGATCTAATAACAACTTCACAGTGTCCATACCTTATTTCTATCTCTGTTAGCTAGAAGTCTTTGACATATCACTCTATGCCTTTAATTCTTTCAGATTTTTTCCCACTTGCCCAGTCCTGACTTCTCTCTAGAGCCACACCATTCAATATAGTAGTATAGTAGACAGATTAATCCATACCCCATCAACCCTGCAAAGATGTCCACATTCTAATTCCCAGAACCTGTGACTACACTACCTTAAACGGCAAAAGGGACTTTGTAGATGTGGTTAAGGACCTTGGAATGGTATATTATCCTGAATTACTAAGGTAGTCCATTGTAATCATAAAGGTCCTTATAAGGGTCACCTGGGTGACACTGTTGGTTAAGCATCCAACTCTTTTTTTTTTTTTTTTTAAGATTGTATTTATTTCTTTGAGAGAGAAAGTTGAAACTAAGAGTCAAAGCCTGGGCACCTGGGTAACTCAGTCAGTTAAGCATCTGTCTTTGACTCAGGTCATGATCTCCAGGTGTTGGGATGCAGCCCCGCTCAGCAGGGAGTTTGCTTCTCTCTCTCCCTTTGCCCCTCCCTCCAATTTGTGTGTTCTATCTCTCTCTCTCAAATAAATAAATAAATTGTTTAAATAAGAGAAGGAGGAAAGCAGGAGAGTTAGAATCAGAAAAGGAAATGTAACAATGGAAGCCAGAGCATGCAGTGATGCTGTTGGGAGTGAAGGAACATGGGCAGACTCTAGAACCTGAGGAAGAGTCTATAGAAGGAACACAAGTCTGCCAACAACTTGATTCTAGCCCCATAGGACCCATTTTCACTTCTGACTTACAGAACCGTAAAATAATAAATTTGTGTTATTTAAACCACTAAGGTTGTAGTAATTTGTTGCAGCAACAGAGGCAATTAATTCAGCTAGACACTAGTCTCATGTGCTTAATTAAATTTAACTGAATTAAGTTTTTAAATTTTGAAAATAAAATTTTCATTCTAGCTATATTTCAACCTCAGGAGCAACCTGTGACTGGTGTTTACCCTATTGGACAGTACAGGTTATAGAACGTTTCCATTATTACAGAAAGTTCCATCTAACATAGTTGAATTGTGCTGCTATAGCAGTCCTTTTGAGTGATCCCAGACATCCTACCACCATAGTAGATTTAATAAAGTTAAACTGAACACCCTTTGATTCCAAATGTCCTTGTCAACAGTGGTGACTCAGAAGACTATCCAAAGCAGTAGATGCGGTTTTCTTCAAGAATGAATTTGATAATGATTATTTCAGGAATCATGTGGCAACCCACAGATAAGGAAAGGGAGAGAGGGTCCCAAGGCAGGTCCTGCTTTTTTTTTTTCTTTTTTGGTGTCCCCTCCTGGATGCTTGTCAGCTTACCCTACAAAATGTGAAGGCAAAATTCCCTGTTCCCTTCAAGGTTGGCAGTTTCTCTGTTTACCCTGAATTGCATTTAGACTTCTCCCTCTATCCAGTCCTGCTTTATTCCCTTTCCTTTCACAGGCATTGATCCTTCACTAGCATCTTGGGTCCTAAATTCCATCTCAGTGTCTACTCCTGGAGAATTACTCTCCAACATCAATCTACCTCTCCAGCAAAAATATATTTAAAACAAAGCTTATTATTATCAAACTGCTCAGACTGTCCACAGATTTCTCTTCTTCCCTCTTTTTTTTTTTTTTTAGTTTCAACAACTTTATTTTTTTTGTTGTTTTTAAATTTTTATTTTAATAAACATATAATGTATTTTTATCCCCAGGGGTACAGGTCTGTGAATTGTCTGGTTTACACATTTCACAGCACTCATCATAGCCCATACCCTCCCCAATGTCCATTTCCCCACCACCCTCTCCCGTCCCCCCTCCCCCCCGCAACCCTCAGTCTGTTTCTTTCTTCTTCCCTCTTTTTAAAAATCCAGTTTTTGTCTTTGTTCATTAACAACAGTCTAAAGACAGCTCTCACTTGTATATGTGAATAACATATTTCTATGTTAGAGCTAACTAAAAATCTAGGAATTGTTCTTTGACACTACAAATTTGGAGAAAATAAAACAAAACACATGAATATAGAACACTGGCCAATCTATAGAAGAAACATTTAATGCCAAAGAAAATAGGCAAAATATTGACTAGGCACGCACAAAATTATATATCAAAAGGTAAATACACAAAGGTGCTCAGAATCATTAGTCACCAATGTAAACTGAAACGTCAATGTAATACCACTAAACTTACAACAAAATAGCTAGATTTAAAAGGACAACATTAGGTATGTTGGTGAGAATATGGAGCAACTACCATTCTCATACACTGCTGAATTAAATTGGTTCAAATATTTTGGGAAACTCTTTGGCAATATATGCTAAAACTGAAGATACATACACCCTATGACCCACTACTCCACTACTGAGGGAAATGACAAACAGGAATGTGTGCAAATGTTACTAAAAGACATGCATAAGAATGTTGATAGTAACTTCATGTATAATAATTCCAAACTGGAATCAACAAAAATGTTCATCAATAATAGATGGCTAATATATTTTACCCATACGATGGAACACTACAACATTAAAATTAAATGAATGAATGTTACACAAAAACATAAACGAGTCTGTTAAGTATGATGTTGAGCAAAAATGTAGACATAATGTATGTTACAGACTAAACTATGCCCTCCAGTGCCCTCCAAACTCATTTGTTGAAGCTCTAACTCCAAATGTGACTGTTATTTGGGGATAGGGCCTTGAGGGAGATAATTAAGATTAAATGAGATCAGAAGGGTGGGGCTCTAGTCCAATAGAATTGGTGCCCTTATAAGAGAAGGAGGAAATACCAGGAGTGGGTGTGCACAGTGAGGAGTCCATCCACAAGCCAGGAAGAGAGCCCTCCCCAGAAACCGACCCTGCCAACACCTTGATCTTGGACTTTCAGCCTAAGAACTGTGAGAAGATAAATTTCTGTTATTTAAGCCGCCTAGTCCATGATATTTTGTTATGGCAGCTCGACGAGACTAACATGATTTAATATCTAGTATTAGTAAAAAATCCAATCTGTGAAATCAGAAGTAAAGTCAACTCCCTTCGAGAAAGGACACTGGTTATGACTAAAAGGCATGAAGGAGGGCGCCTGGGTGGCTCAGTGGGTTAAAGCCTCTGCCTTCGGCTCAGGTCATGATCCTACGGTCCTGGGATCGAGCCCCGCATCGGGCTCTCTGCTCAGCAGGGAGCCTGCTTCCTCCTCTCTCTCTGCCTGCCTCTCTGCCTTCTTGTGATCTCCTTCTGTCAAATAAATAAATAAAATCTTTAAAAAAAAAATAAATAAAAGGCATGAAGGAGACATCTGGGGTGCTGCCAGTGGTCTATTCCTTGATCTTAGTTGTGAACACATGAGTGTTATTATAAAATGCTATGGAATTTTAGACTTATGTGTTGCTCAATAAATACTATACATTAATTTAAAATTTATTTTAAAAAAAAAACAGGAAAGGGGTACCTGGGTGGCTCAGTTGGTTGAGTGTCTGGCTCTCAGTTTTGGCTTAGGTTGTGATCTCACAGTCATGGCATCAAGCCCCGCATCCAGGCTCTGTACTCAGTATAAAGCCCCTTCAGAGTCTCTCTCCCTCTCCCTCCCCACCCCCACCCTTCTCCCAGCTTCCATGAGCATGTGCACATGTGCACACACTCTCCCTAATAAATAAAATCTTTAAGAATAAATAAATAAAGTAAATAAACAGGAAAAATCAGACTCATGAGGGGAGGGTAAATGATGGATACCAGAAGAGTTCAGCAAAACTGGATAAAATGAAGCCCTCCAATCCCCACTTCCTCATGGGAACTGATACAAAACAGGTTTTCTGCATTCCTTTTCTCATCCCTATATTTTTCTGTTATTTCTCAGAGCATATGTTCCCTTTGGAGAACCTAAGGAAGCAGCTCTCAGTAGAGCTGACTGAAAAAGGATGGGGCAGGAAAAGGCAGTCACGTGGCCAAAGGTTACAAGTCAAATAGATGTTTGTTTCCAAAAACAGTTTGTGAGACTGCAAGACTGAGCTTGTATGGATACCGCCCAGGCTGGTTTCATGAACAGTGGTCTCTAAATAGTTCCTCAATAAAAATTATCTCTACAAAGTATGAGCTAAGAATTTATCACCACTTCAGATTTTACATGTCTTGTATATTTGTTTCTTTAGAGTAAACTCCAGGAAAATACTTCATCTTTTTCTCTTTTTTTCCCCCTCAGCGTGGCCTTCAGAAAGTTTTGGCAAGAATTTGACCAGATTGGGCAAAATATGGCATTTGATTTTGGATTTGCGGGCTTCAGGAACATCTGGTTTTGCCTACATTTATCCTTAAAGCCGAATTCAGCACTTCCCCATATTTACTCTTAAGAATTAACTGCCTTCAGAGGTAAGATTAAGCAATATATATTTTTCTGAAGATTTGGGAAAATATTTGGGGAAAGTAGTTTTACCTCAAATACCATAGAGCAGCTATTCAATAAACACCCCCTTCAATATTTTTTTTTTTTCTGCACTTAGGTTCTTTTTGGCTTCATAGCAATCTGAGGTCTTCTCACTCTGATCCTTTCCCTCGCTTTCCTGGCTAAATCCTTTCTGCTTCACAGTCTTCCAAAGTCTAGCTCTAGATAGCAAAGACTCCTGATGCATATACAGCCCAGTGGGAAAGATAGCCCAATCTTTGACCCCATTTCTTTCTCAGTTAGCAGTCCTGTGGGCTTGACCAGCCTTCCATACTTTACCAGAACTTTGGATGATAAGTTTTTGTCTAAGGCATTGCATATATAAGCAGAAAGGTGAGAAATACCTTTTGCATACTTTGATTAACAAAAATTTAGCTTAGAATCAGGACTCCTTGAGCCCATAACGTCTCAGTGCTACACATTCCCCATAAATTTGAGCACTTGTGGAAATTTGGGAGACAACATTTAAAAATTGTGGTGCTGTGGGGACCCCTGGGTGGCTCAGCCAGTTAAGCAGCTGGCTCTTGATTTCAGCTCAAATCATGGTCCCAGGGTCCTGGGATTGTCCCATGTCAGGCGCCATGCTCAGCAGGGAGTCTGCTTGAGATTCCCTCTCTCTCCCCCTGCTCATGCTCACCCTCTCTTTCTCTCTAAAATAAATAAATAAATATTTTTTTAAAATTTGTGGTTCCATGAAATTACAAGGTGTTACTATTCTTTCATCTTGCTTCCTTGATTCTGGCCTACACACGGAAAAGCAGGAAAGACACGAGTCAGTAACAATTGACCATGGTTAACAGCAAAACACGTGCGTACTGTAAGTATAAAAGAATCTCCTTTCCATATGACATATCGCCTTCTCAGTTTGTGTCATTTCCTTGTGATGACTCAAACAAAACCGTGACTGAGATGATAAATGCTTTCACTTTGGATAGATCAAAACGCCTGTGACAAAACTGTTCTGGTTCAATGCAGTACAGAGTGATCCCTACACAATGTGAACCCTGCCGTCCTCAGAAAACTGTCAATACCTGAGTGTCTGCCACTTACCCTGTTTCAAAGATCTGGGCTGGTTGTATTGCTTTCATTGCTTTCCCTGGTTCCATGTACTAATTCATTATAGTGTCAACCTTTATTGCTCTTACTAAATCAAATGCACATTTGGACTGCCCTGACATTTCAACCATCTATCCATCTAGTCATACATTTTAAAAAACCCTGGTTGACCAGCTCTTATTTGTAAGGCATCTTGTAATATAGGAGTTATAAAGATGAATAAGGTAATTCCCCATATTTATTAACTTCACATTTAACCAAGGAAGTTATACACAGAAAACAGAACCAATAACTATAAACAATAAAGACAAAGTAGAAGAGGAGAGGTTGTTTATCGCCAGAAGGAAGTAGGGGAACCAGAATGATCTTTTCAAAAAGCAAATCAGATCATGTCTCTCCTCTACTTAAATCCCTCTAACGGTTTCCCCATCACATTCAAAATAAAACAAAAAATGTGAATGTTTCAAACCAATCTCCAGCTTCTCAGCCAGTCTTAAATCCTCCTATTTTATCTCTTATTCACTGTGTGTCTGCCACACTGGTCTTCAATTCAAATAGGAGGTAGAATATAAATGTTTTCATTAAATTGCCTACTGGTTGCATGTGTTGTGTTTATATGTCCAAGATGCCCCTCTGTAGCATGTCAAAAACAGTGCAGCCACCATAAAATACTTTTGGTAGCGTCAAAATTTCCCAATGACAGGCCACAGGGGAAAGAAGGAAGACTTTATGCTAGGATTTGTCATCACATCCATAGTGCGGTGCTTCGGTTTTGAAGTGGTGTCTTTCCACAGTAGCCCTAAAACTCAACACTAAGAACGAACTCATCTGGAAAAGCCTTCTCTGATTATGTATCTTTTGGAAGTTTCATGATAAGTGAAAGGATGGTTTTCATAGCAATGATAATAACAGCAGCTAACATTTATTGAGCACATTGCTATGTATTTATGTCAAGCAGTAATGCTGATTTCTTTATACCTAGCATTTAAGTTAATTCCCTTCAAACCCATGATGTAGTGCTATTACTATTATTATTATCTAGATGAAAAAGCAAACTTAGTGTAGTCAGTACTTTGCACCAGAATATAATTTGCTATCTAGAATGAGCTTTAATTTTTAAATTTTTTAGAATGTGCTTTTAAAATTATGCCATGTATCACTTAATGTCAATATAACAACTTTTTGTTACATCATAGCAAATCTTTCTGGATTACTTATTATTCCAAGTAGTGTTAGCGCCTGTTTTATGTTTTGAAGCCCTAGAAATATAAAATTATTGCAAATGATAGTTTGTCCCTAAGCCTAGGCCTGTAGATGGGTACAGCAATGAACATGCAGACAAATTATTTTGATAGATTAAAAACTGTACCTTTGGAAAAAAAAACTATATCTTTGGGGTTTTTTTTACAAATGTAATTAAATATGAGTGTGTATTTTGACAATTTCTCAAAAGGCATTGGAAGTAAATACTGTTATTTTAAATAATGACATGATAAAAAAAAATCAATAGTCTCTCAGTGCTATAAAATTTCAACATTTACTCAGTGTCTCCTCTGGTTGAGACCACCATGGATTGAAGTAATACATTTTGTAGTGAGAAAAGACACATTAGGCTTTAAAGTGGTTTATTGAAGCCTGATGTGAGGGGTTTGTTTCTTCTTATATTTACAGAGCATAAGGCTCTCCTGGAGTGCTTGAGAATCTGATTATTAAGCCTGACTTAGGTGGGACTCATGAACTGGCATTTTAACCAGTATCCAAGTGATTTAATTTAGTATCAGGGAAGTCATTTTGAAAAATATTGTTCTCAGACATACTCAAAGTACTTCTTTACTTAGGGGGAAAAAAAAAAAAAGGAACCAAGCAACTTCTGATTTGATTAAAGGAATAGAAAAACAGGGAAAGAAAACCACCATCACTGGTAAAGTAGGGTTGCCAAATTTAGTAAATAAAAACATAAGACATATAGTTGAATTTGAATTTCAAATAAATAATGGATCTTTTTATTCAGATAAACGACAGATAAGTGTGTCTCATATAATATTTGGGAGACCTTGTGGTAAAAAATTAGTCATCCTTTAACTGAAATGCAAATTTACTTAGGTATCTGTTCTTTTATCTGGCAATGTTATAGAGAGGACAAACAAGTTTCAATTTAATGGATTTTAAGTTTGCACTCATGTTTGTCTAGGCCCAATTGGACATAATAAAGGGCCTTTTTCATTTTCGTGTCACAAGAGTGATAGCATATTTTATCATGAAAAATTTTTTAAATCTAAAACTAAAGAAAAAACACAGGAAATAAGAATAAAAATTCTGCACCATTCATAGCAAATATGTTGCTAGGTACTCCCTTCCAGCTGAATATAGTTCAGTCTGGCAAAGGTGTTGAGATAGAATCCACTAGCATGCTCCATTTTACCTAGGACAAGATCTGTTTCCTGAGCCAAGCTGAACTGCTATTCTCAGCATGAAAATACCATAATTAGCTCCCATAATTAGCAGGGAGAAGACCTGCATGCTTTTCACTTGGTAAACTTGAAAGGAATTATTTTCTGATTAAAATAAAATCCCCCTTTTTTTGATATCAGACGTCCAGCCAATTCAGTTATCCATTAAACAACCATAAATTCTCAATTAAAGGGGACAATCTTTAGAAGTAGGAAATAAGACGGTGCCAGCATATGTTCTATACCTATATACATGGGATCATGAGTAAGCTTACCCTTATTGCCTTTAAAATGTGATTATAATTTGTTCTGGCTTTGGATTAAAAGCAGCAGGGAAGTTGTTCGTTGAATCTGAGAATTCAGTGCACTGAGAAATTGTGTTGGAAAATTCTACAAACTAAAGACTGTCCCGGGCTCGTTGGGCTGGGAACATGAAAGCTTCTGCTCTTCAGTATCTCTGTAGAACCTCACTCCTTTACAGTAAGATGGACCTTCAGCAATGGGGATATAGCTACCTGCACTTTCTGGCTTCTCAGAGGCTAAGTCAGGTCTCCATTCTCAATCTATTCCCTTATTCCTTTCTTTGCCAGACATGAGCAAAACGGGAAGCAGAGGTGCTGCATGAGGATCCAAACCTGGTGCCATGACTTCCACCTGGCACCAACTCATTGCTCTCACCTTGTCTGGTCCTCAGCTACCAGAGCCCTCAGCTGCTATTGGAAGTAACTTCTGTGACCCTAGCTAGCTTTAGAGCTATCACCTGCTCTGTCTGGCTCATAACATCTCTGTAGGTATATTAATTTTCTAGTTGTCATAACAAACTACCACAAAGTGAGTGGCTTAAAACAATAGGAATTTATCAACTCATGGGATTCTTTCAGTTTAGAAATTGGATGTCAAGGTGTCAACAAGGCCATGCTTCCTCAGAAATGCAAAGAAAAATATGTTCCATGCCTCTGTCTTAGCATTTGGTAGTTTTCTGGCCATTTTTGGTGTTCCTTGACTTTTGCTGTATCACACATGTTTTCATGTTCACATAGTGTTCTCTCAGTGTGTGCATCTATGTCCAGATTTCGCCCTCTCGTAAGGACACCAGTCATCTTGGTTTAGAGACCCACTCTACTCCAGAATAATCTTATCATAACTAATTATATAGGGAATGACTCAATTTCTAAATAACATCCCATTCTGAGGTATTGGGGTTTAGGACCACAACATAATAATCTGGGGCTGGGACACAATTTGATCCATACAGTAGGGTTCAAGAGAAATGACAAATGTGAAAGCACCATGGGAACTTAAGCGTGATATATAGATACTACTGGAGGGAAAAGGGAAGAGCCTTCTCTGTTTTCTTGACATTTGCACAAGTTAATTTTCACCATTATCCCTACACTGTAAATTTGGAAGGAAATACTTGCTTTTCTCTTTCCACGGGGTTCTTTCTCACCTAACATGGAGAATGAATCACTCATTAAAAACAATAAAGATTATATATGAGAAAGTAAAATAAAACTTCAAATACAAGATTATAGGGGCACCTGGTTGGCTCAGTTGGTTAAGTGTCCAAATCTTGATTTCAGTTCAGTTCATGATTGTAGGGTCCTGAAAACAAGCCCTTTGTCAGGCTCCACATTGGACATGGAACCTGCTTAAGATTCTCTCTCGCTCTGCACAATCATCCCCCCCACAAAATATAAGACTATATATGAAAGTGGATATTTGTATATAAGGGGCAAATGAAAATTGAAGCTACACAGTAAGTCCTCCTCTCGCACAGTAACTGTAACTTACAGTCACTGTATTTGGGGAATTACTGTATATCACTGTCAGTATTGTGTGTGATGCTGTGCTAAGCATTTTGAGTATGCCATTTTATCCGCATAACAACTGTGGGCAATATTGTAATGCCCATTTTAGAAATAAAATGATGACTTTGAGGTTCAGACCTTTCACGATGGAAAGTGACCCAGGTAGGGGGCATTGGAGCTGGCAGCACATTTTAGGTACCTGAACTTGAAGACTATGTTCTTAATCACTGTGCCCTGAGGAGGGCTCAGAGTAAGTGGGTGGGTGTGGAAAAGAGGAAGAGAAATAGGCTACAGGTGTGAAAGACATTATAAAAGAGGAATCAAGAGGATTGGGAGTAGGCTAGATTTGAGAGGGAAGGAGGCGTTGGCAGAGGTCACTGAGGATTTGAGTTTGTGTGACAGGAGAATGATGGTAACTCTGACAGAAGTGAAGAAGTACAGAGAGAACAACTGGGGGAAAGAGAGGGCCAGGGTGGAGATGAGCTCAGTTTCAGACATGCCCAGCTTGGGCCTCAAAACCCTAAGAGAAATAGCGGGGGAGCCCATGGTGCCAGCAATCCAGTAATCTACGGGCACAGATGCAGAGGAAAAGTCAAGTGTTGCAACAGACATAAGAGAAATTGGAAGGAAATGAGAAACATCAGGTTTAAATTTTCCCAGTTCTAAATTTTTAGAGAATTTTCTTATAAGAGGCCACTTCAATCATGTTTATTGATGATTGGTGAGAGGGTGGGGTGTGAATTATATTTTTTCATTGCCACTGCCTAGTTCAAATTTAATCTCTTAAGATTAAATATCTCTCCCATTTTTCTCAAAAAAAAGGCAAAACAATTTAAATTATAAAGTATCCAAGAAAAATAAACCTCTATTCCTTTCATTTCTATTAATGGCTGCCTTTTTCACTAAGAATCAAGGGAATTTAGCATTTTCCTTTGTCTTTTTATGATTTGCTGCATGATTTCATAATTTCTGTTTCTTGTGTTTCTAGTTGTAAAAGAAATCTGATCATAAATATTTTGTGACTATATGAGCATTCGTCATTTTCTTTAACATGAAATTTTAATGGAATAAGTATTTATGTAAATCTGCACATACTAAATTAACTCATATTTGTATGTGGAGGAGAAGATAGTACAAGGTGATTTCTCACAACACAAATTCTGATTTGCTACCTAATAAATCATGTACTTAAAAATGTTGAGGACATATTGATACCCTGACCCCTTATAATGTCCGATCTCTTCTACCCTCACGAAGACTCCTTCCTTCTATTGTCAATTGCTATATCCCATAGCATAAAAACTTACTACATCATCTTTCCTTTACCTTTGTCCCAGCCCCCCTCCAGTAGCTTGCTAACTAGACTAACTTGGTTAGTCTCATTTGTTCTTGTTCTTTTTGCTTTTATTGGTATAGTACAACAGTGTGTTGCTAACTCTGTTAATTACCATCCTCTAATGAACCATGAGCAGGTTATTGTTGATTCAACTTTAGAGCAAAGTCCCTACACATGAGAGAGACAGAAAGTAATCATTCCCACTGGATTCTAAATGTGGTCTCAAGACAAGAAGCATCAGCGTCACCTGGAAAATTTGTTAGAAAGGCAAATTCTTGAGACCCACTGCATCAGCAATTTGGGGGAATTAGGCATTAAGTCCAGCAATCCCCATTTTAACCAATCCCATGGGTAATTCTGACGCATAATGAAATTTGAGAACCACTATATTAGAGTAACTGAGTTTACTTAGCATAGAATGAGGGTTGTTCTTGACAGAACAAAATTAATACTCCCTGCTTTTTATCAGGAGAGACTGGGCTTCATCAGAAGGGCTTTTGCTGATTGTTTGTTTTAGGAGAAATGGTGACCTGCCTCTGCCATTAGCTGAGTAACCTTGGCAAACCTCTTGACCTCTCTGGGTTTCATTTTCCTCATCTATAAAATTAGAACTTCAAACTCTATGGTGAGCTCCCAATTCTAATAATTTATATTCTTATTTTTGGTACGATTTCTCTTTATTTTTAAGAGGGAATGCAAGAATCTGCACCATAAGGTACAGATATTAACATCTGTACATGGTAGTGAAACCCACATCTTTGGTCTTTTTAGGTAACAGTCTATCAAGCATATTTTGTACCAAAAAAAAAAAAAAGTGAGTATATTTCTCTAGTAGAGGTGAGTACACTTTTTCTGTAATAGGCCAAACAGTACATATTTTAGGCTTTGGGGACTATTGGTCTTTGTCACTATTACTTAACTCTGCTGTTGTAATATAATAGCCTAAAGAATATGTCAAGGATCATAGCTAAATTTTCAATAAAACTTTACTAACAAAAACAAGAGTGGGCTAGCTTAGGGCCATGGGCCATAGTTTGCCAAACCCCTGCTTTATAATGCCTTCATTTTAAAAAAAATTAAAATAAAAGATTTAACCATTTTGTAGTTGATTGCTTAGTCATTGGTCAGCTATTCAATTGTCATTCCACTAACAATCCACTAACTGATCACAGTGATCAAAAGCAACCAAAAAATAGCTAATGTTCCTATTTTGCCTTGATGGTGGTTGATCTGTAAACAATCAAGTAAAACATTTTGTTGACCAAACCCAGCTTTATGACTAATCCCCTACCTTAATGTCTAATGGAAACGAATATTCTGTTCTCATAGACACACTTTTAAATAGTTTGGGTTTACTGTTCCTACCATGTCACAGGGCATACCAAAAGAGAAATTAGTTTACCTCTATAGCTGTGGATCTTACAGTGATCATTTAGCTGATACTCTAATCTAAAATTCTTATCCATAGGCTACCTCTGGAGAATAGTTATTAATACTGTCTTATCAAAAGGTCTTGATAAGACATCCTTAACAGGGCTCCTTTGTTTAAAATCTTGACTGAAAAAGGTAAAGACACCATGGCATTATTGTTACAGCAATGTAACAATAATGACATGTAAATAAATTCAAAACATACTGTTAATGTATTTTCCTAATTAGGAGGTTAGCAAGCCTGGGTAGAGGAGAAGAAAGAACCCAGATAGTGCTTTAATTTTTAGTGGTATGATGCATCACAGAAACACAAGGAACTGGGCTCATTTCATAAATGGAAAAAAAAACACTAGACATCTTTCCAAGTATAACAAGAAAACATGTTGGGTAATTTTGAAATTTCCCACCCTTCACTCTGGTCCCAACTGAAAGCATATGCCAGAGCAACAGCTTGAACTTATTCTGAACTTTGAGTTAGATTCATGCTAACTATCCTTATTTTGGTTTTTGGTGGTTTTTTTTTTCCAGAATTATCTATATTAGCCCTCTGGGCCAACTTATAATTACTCTTCAACTGAGTTTTTGTAGGATATAGTGATATGGAGGTTGTGAAGTCTTGGACTCTTCACCAACTTGATAGACATGTTGTCACTGTGTGCTGAGTGGAAAATGGACACCACGGAGATAACAGCCTATTGTGTTTTAGAATGATTTCTAATAGGGTAAATTTTCAAAAAGTATCAGTGAAATGACAAATGAAGATGGAACTGAAATTATGTAGGCTTCGGTATATGCATCTGAATGTGCAAAAGGACATCTGGCATCCACCTTCCCCTGCTTTTCCAAAGAAGAACATAATATAGTCTATAATCCCATTTCTTCAGTGACAGGTCAGGAGATAAATATATCACATTTTAGGGCTAAATACTTTCCAGTGGTTATTATTTTTACCATAAGATGTGTCGCACTGGACATCACCCATATTCCCAGCATACTCACTGATCCAGTTTATGCCAGCAGCATTCTACTACAATACCCTGCCACATGGCTCACTATCAGCCCAGTATTAGAAAAGCCAGAAATGTTGGGGAATTAAGTCTCCCAGGACCAGCTCTCACTCAGGCATGGCCAATGTTGAAGGATAAATATCCTAACCTTCCCAACCTGTCAGGTCTGATAAATCCAGGTGTGTTCTACATGCACTTCCCGAGAGCAACTGAGCCCCAGTTGTTCCCAGCAATAATCTGCTTGATAATGCACCTCCTTCCCATCTCTGTCTTATTTTCTGCTCTCCTACTGATTCCCTTTGAGATAGCTCCCTAAATAAAGCACTTGCACTCAAATCTTTGTCTTAGCATCTGCTTCTTCCAAAGCACATACTCAGGAAATCTTTTATATATTGGTACAAGCATTCAATAAATTCAAGTTCAACTTTCTTCTATTCTTCGTATTTTATTAGGGAGGTAAACTGAAAAGAAGATGGTGATTCCAGCTCAAAAATGGGTTCACCAAAGGTCTTTGAAATCTCTATCCCTGGAGATGTCACAAGTTGAGGTAGATGCTATGTTGCCTCAAGTGGTTGTGGTAATACTTATCTGAATCTCTGGGAAAGAACTCAGATTTCTAATTTATACAGCCTGGCTGGCTTTGACAATCAAAGCATTAGAACCAGTCTTTTAGTCAAAACTGTTTGGATCCTTCTACTCTGTCCTTATTGAATTATGTTGTCTGAAAATAAAGAAATAAAGCTCTCGAAGGTAAAATCACTGAATTGTACTCATGGTTATCAAAACCAGGGTTAGGATATTTATTCTGAAACATATTGTGTTTGTAATATGTGTCAGGTCCTCATTTGATCCTTACAGTGACCTGTAAACTTAGTGATATTATAACTCTATTTTACAGATGTGGAAACTGAGGCCAGAGAGGTTAAGCAGTTTACCTAAAATCATATCCGGTTGAGCCAGGTTTCTAAACCAGAACCTTCTCAGCTAATGGTCCAAAGATTTACCCATGTAGCTCTTCTGCCTCTGTAGAAGTTCCTTCCTTGGTTATTAGCTATCAGATACATGATGAAAGACGTCTTATACATGGTACAACAATGACATAGGGAGACCAACTTTGGACCCAGAATAAAGAAACATAGATTTTAGGGCCAGTTGGTTGTTTGATAGACAAATTTTTCCATTTCTTTAAATCTTATTTCTCCTATATAAAATGAAGATGTTGAATACTTCTAGTGTCCCTAGCAGTTATGAAATTACACTGCTTTTTTCTTGGGAAGAAGTAGGAAAGTTTCCTTTTCAAACTACTACAGTTTTATTAATGTACCCTAATTGTCAGTAGCTACAGATTTCAGTAACCCAACCTAAGATGTAACACGGAGTTAAAAAGTATGTTTATTGGATTGAAAATGCAATGTTTATTGGATTGAAAATGTTAGATAACCATAGACTAGCAGGCAAATTTTAGGTATTTGAGACAATTTAAATAAGCATTCAGGTGGAAAAAGAAATCATCTCAAGCGTCCCTAAAAAAAAGATAATGCTAACTTTAATTATCTCTATCAAACTACTCTATATTCATCACTGCCTACTTCAGTTTTATACTTATTAGAGAAGAAATGGTTGCAGATCTAGCCAAGGGACCAAAATATTGATACAGAATTCAAAAGTCTCCTCACCAACCTTTCGGTATGGTGGTTTCCATTCTTTTTAACATGTATCAAAGAAGAAAAACGACAACAACAAAAAAACTACGGAGTGCAATAAATCTATTGTTTAAATCACATAACCCTTACATGGAAACTTCTGTTCTTTCATAACTCAGATACTTGAGGTTAGAATCTGAAAACTCTAAAGGTTCACTAACTATAAATTTTAAACACAAATGAGGCAGTAAGCCTAGTGTGAATAATTGTGTGGATAAACTTTCACTAAGAAGGGTCAGGAGAACTCACATTCTCCTCTTCACATAATAATATGGACTTGTGCTCCATTTTATAATCATAATACAGTGGCTATCTCTGAAAATGAAAGAATCATAAAGTGGTAGAATATCAACATTTCCTAGACCTCTGGATCATTATACTTCTGAAAGCATAGCAGAATGAAACAGCTTGGTGGACCAAACACTGTAACCTTCTGGGAACAGGTTAAAGTAAGACGGGTAATTTTAAAAATTTGGTTGTGAAACAAAGCCCTATAAAGACCAGCATCAACAAACTAGCTGATGATAAAGCAATATTGCTATTCTGCCAAAGAAACTGCTTTAGAACTTTCTACCAGCCAAATTCTGGGGTGATCTTTTGACTCCCCTAATGATCCTCTGGATCACCTCCCTGTGATTGCATCAGAAATATCCTTGCTACCTAAAGCATGCCAGCCCAACCTCAAGCATTGAACGACCCCAGGCAGCCATGCCAAGCAGAACAGACTGCCCAGCTTCAGCTCACTGGCTGGCAGATCCCTCCATTCCTTCTCATTTCAATATGTTCTGTCCCCAGTTAAATAATTTATAAAGCATCGTGAGGATTACACAAAACACCCATTAGTATTTTTTCTTCAGACCCAATTAGCATAAATTACAATAAACAAAAGATTATAGATTCTTTTAATAAAGAGCCAAAGATAATTGCCATTAGTTTTTTTTTAAAAGATTTTACTTATCTGAGAGAGAAAATGAGTGAGAGAGAGAGCACAAGCCAGGGGGAGAGGCAGAGGGAGAAGCAGACTCTCCACTGAGCAGGAAGCCAATTGTGGAGCTGAATCCCAGGATCCTGGGATCATGACCTAAGCCAAAGGCAAACGCTTAACCAACTGAGCCACCCAGGTGCCCCACCGTCAGTGTTTTTAAGTAGATATTTAACTATATAGTTACTATTAAATAATTGTTAGTTATTTGTAAATTAGGCAACAGTACAGAATCTGTGGAAATCAGACCAGAGCAAGAGGGTCTGAAGGCAAAACTGGAGAGAAAAAGGGTTGAAGGAGGAGTCAGAACCTAGAGTGTATCTCTAGGAGGGTCTTATTGTACTCCTCTCTTTCGCCATCCAGTTGAGAAGAGAACCATTGCAGGTATCTACACAGGAATGGTATTTAGCAAGTCAAATCAAAGTATTAAAGTTGGGAGTCTTTTTAAGTTCTTTTTTTTCTTTTTCAAATTTTTATTTAAATTCTAGTTAGTTAACATATGGTGTAATATTGATCTCAGGAGTAGAATTGAGTGATTCATCATTCACATATAATACCCAGTGCTCAACAAAAGTGCCCCTTTTACTACCCATCATCCATTTAGCCCATCTCCCACCCACCTCCCTTCATCAACCCTCAGTGTGTTCTCTAGTGTCAAAAGTCTCTTATGGTTTGTTTCCCTTTCTTTCTCTCTCTCTCTCTCTTTTTTCCCCTTCTCATATGTACATCTGTTTTGTTTCTTAAATTCCACATATGAGTGAAATCATATGGTATTTGTCTTTCTCTGACTGACTTATTTTGCTTAGTGTAATCCACTCTTACTTCATCCACGTTGTTGCAAATGTCAAGATTTCTTTTTGATGGCCGAGCAATATCACATCGTTTTTATCCATTCATCAGTTGATGGACACTTGTGCTCTTTCCATAGTTTGGCTCTTGTTGATAATGCTGCTATAAACATTGGGGTATATGTACACCTTTGAATCTATATTTTTGTATCCTTTGAGTAAATACCTACTAGTGCAATTGCTGGGTCATAGGATAGTTCTATTTTTAACATTTTGAGGAATCTCCATATTGTCTTCCAGAGTAGCTGCTCCAGTTTGCATTCCCACCAACAGTAGAAGAAGGTTCCCTTTTTGGAATTCCTTTTGGGAATGCAAGTTGGTGCAGCCACTTTGGAAAACAGTGTGGAGATTCCTTAAGAAATTAAATATAGAGCTACCCTATGACCCTGCATTGCACTACTGGGTATTTACCCCAAATATATAGATGTAGTGAACAGAAGGGCCATCTGTACCCCAATGTTCATAGCAGCAATGGCCACAATCGCCAAACTGTGGAAAGAGCCAAGATGCCCTTCCACAGACAAATGGATAAAGAAGATATGGTCCACATATACAATGGAGCATTATGCCTCCATCAGAAAGGATGAATACCCAACTTTTGTATCAACATGGACAGGACTGGAGGAGATTATGCTGAGTGAAATAAGTCAGTCAAGCAGAGAGAGTCAATTATCATATGGTTTTACTTGCCTGTGGAGCATAAGGAATAACACAGAGAGTATTTGGAGAAGGAGAGAAGTGAGTTGGGGGAAATCAGAGGGGGAGATGAAGCATGAGAGACTGTGGACTCTGAGAAACAAACTGAGGGTTTTGGAGGGGAGGGGGTTAAGGGGTGGGAGGACATGGTGGTGGGTATTAAGGAGGGCACGTATTGCATAGAGCACTGGGTGTAGTGCATAAACAATGAATCTTGGAACATTGAAAAAATAAAATTAAATTTAAAAAAAAAAGAAGATTCCCTTTCCTTCTCATCGTTGTCAACACTTGTTTCTTGTGTCATTAATTTTAGCCTTTCTGCCAGGTATGAGGTGGGATCTCATCATGGTTTTGATTTGTATTTCCCTGATGATGAATGATGTTGAGCATCTTTTCATGTGCCTGTTAGCCATCTTGATCTCTTCTTTGGAAAATTATCTTTTCATGTCTTCTGCCAATTTCTTAGCTGGATTATTTTTTTGGGGGGGTGTGTTGAGTTTGATAAATGCTTTATAGATTTTGGATACTAACCCTTTATCAGATATGTTATTTGCAAATATCTTTTCCTATTCCATAGGCTGCCTTTTGGTTTTCTTGATTGTTCCTTTGCTGTGCAGAAGCTCTTTATCTTGAAGAAGTCCCAATGGTTCATTTTTGCTTTTGTTTCCCTTGCCTCAGTGACAATGCTAGTAAGAAGTTCCTGGAACCAAGATCAAAGAGGTTGCTGCCAGCATTATACTCTAGGATTTTGATGGTCTCATGTTTCACATTTAGGTCTTTCATCCATTTTGAATGTATTTTTGTGTATGGTGTAAGGAAATAGTCCAGTTTCATTCTTCTGCATGTTGCTGTCCAGTTTTTCTAATACTATTTGTTGAAGGGACTGTCTTATTTTTCCATTGAATATTCTCTCCTGCTTTGTCAAAGATTAGTTGACCATATAGTTGTGGCTGCATTTCTGGGTTTTCTATTCTGTCCTATTGACCTATGTGTCTGCGTTTGTGCCAGTACCATACTGTCTTAATGACTACAGCTTTGTAATATAAATTGAAGTCCAGAATCCTGATGTCTCCAGCTTTGCTTTTTCTTTTTCAGAATTGCTTTGACTGTTTGGGGTCTTCTCTGGTTCCATATAAATTTTGGGATTGTTTGCTCTAGCTCTGTGAAAAAATGATGGTGGTATTTTTATAGGGATTAAGTTAAATGTATAGATTGTTTTGGCTAATATAGACATTTTAACAATGTCTGTTCCTCCAATCCATGAGCATGGAATGTTTTTCCATTTCTTTGTGTCCTCTTCAATTTCTTTCATAAGTGATTCATAGTTTTCAGAGTACAGACCTTTTACATCTTTGGTTACATGTATTCCTATGTGTATTGTTGTTAGTGCAATTATAAGTGGGGTTGGTTCCTTGATTTCTCTTTCTGCTGCTTCATTATTGGTGTATGAAAATGTATATTTCTAGGAATTTTTTTCATTTCTTCCAGATTGCTCAGTTTGTGGGCATATGGTTTTTCATAATATTCTCTTATAATTGTTTGTATTTCTGTGGGGTTAGTTGTGATCTTTCGCCTCTCATTTGTGATTTTATTTATTTGGGTCCTTACTCTTTTCTTTTTGATAAGCTTGGCTAGGGACTTACCAATTTCATTAATTTTTTCAAAGAATCAGCTCTTAGTTTCATTGACCTGTTCTACTGTTTGTTTTCTGTTTTGTTGTTTTTTTCTATGTGGTTCATTTCTGTTCTAATCTTTATTTCCCTTCTTCTGCTGGCTTTAGGCTTTATTTGCAGTACCTTTTCTATTCCCTTTTAGGTGTAAGGTTAGGTTGTGTGTTTGAGACTTTTCTTACTTCTTGAGGTAGGCCTGTATTGCAGTATACTTCCCTCTTAGGACCCAATTTGCTGCATCCCAAAGGTTTTGGACTATACGTGTTCATTTTCATTTGCTTCCATGTACTTTTTAATCTCTTCTTTAATTTTCTGGTTTACACATTCATTCTTTAGTAGGAGATTCTTTAACCTCCATGTATTTGTGGTCTTTCCAAATTTTTTCTTGTGGTTAACTTCAAGTTTCATAGCATTGTGGTCTGAAAATATGCACAATATAATCTCAATCTCAACTTTTTTGTACTTCCTGAGGGCTGATTTGTGACCCCATATGTGATCTATTCTGGAGAATGTTCAATGTGCACTCAAAAAGAGTGTGTATTCTGCTGCTTTAGGATGAAATGTTCTGAATATATCTGTTAAGTCCATCTGTACAGTGTCATATAAAGCCATTGTTTCCTTGTTGCTTTTCTGCTTAGATGATCTGTGCATTGATGTAAGTGGGGTGTTAAAATTCACTGTTATTATTGATTATTTTCAATAAGTTTCTTTGTTTGTTATTAATTGAATTCTATACTTTGGGTGCCTCCAAGTTGGGTATATAAATATTTGTAATTGTTATATCTTCCTGATGGATAGACCCCTTAATTATGCTACAGTGCCCTTCTTCATCTCTTGTTACAGTCTTTGGTTTAAAATCTAGTTTGTCTGATATAAATATGGCTACTTCAGCTTTCTTTTGATGGCCATTAGCATGATGGATGGTTCTCTAGCCCTTTGCTTTCAATCTGCAGGTGTCTTTAGGTCTAAAATGAGTCTCTTGTAAGCAGCGTATAGATGGGTCTTGTTTTTTTGTCCATTTTGATACCCTATGTCTTTTGAGTAGAGAGCATTTAGTCCCTTTACATTCAGAGTGATTGTTGATAGATATGAATTCAATGGCTTTGTGTTACCTGTAAAGTTGGTGTTTCTGGTGATGTTCTCTGTTCCTTTCTAGTCTATGTTGATTTGGTCCTTTTTTTTTTCCTCACTCAGAGCGCCCCTTAATATTTCTTCCAGGGCTAGTTTAGTGGTCATGAATGCCTTTAGTTTTGTTTGTCTGGGAAACTCTTTATCTCTCCTATTCTGAATGACAGCCTTGCTGGATAAAGTATTCTTGGCTACATATTTTTTTCTATTCAGCACTTTGAATATATAATGCCACTTTCTTTCTTCTGGCCTGCCAAGTTTTTGTGGACAGATCTGCTGTGAACCTGATCTGTCTTCCCTTGTAGGTTAAAGACTCCTTTTCCCCTTGCTGTGTTCAGGAGATTTCCTTGTCTGTGTATTTTGTGTTTGATTCTGATATGTCTTGGTGATTGCCAGCTTTTGTTGAATTTGATGGGAGCTTTCTGTGTCCTTTGGATTTTGATGTCTACTTCCTTCTCAAGGCTACGGGATACATAAAATAAACCTTCCCAAATACACCTTCTGCCCCCCCCCTTTTTTTTCTTCATTTTCTGGGACTCTTATGATAAGAATGTTATTATGCATTATGAGTTGCTGAGTTCCCTAAGTCTACATTCATGATCCAATACCTTTTTTCCCTCTTTTTTTCAGCTTCATTTTTTCCATAACTTTATCTTCTATATCACTGATTCATTCCTCTACTTCATCCATCCTCATTATCATGGTATCCATTCAGGTTTGCATCTCAGTTATAACATTTTTAATTTTGGCCTAACTAGTTTTTAGTTCTTTTACCTCTGCAGTAAGGGATTCTCTAGTGTCTTCTATTCTTTTTCCAAGCCCATCTAGTATCCTTACAATTGTTTTAAATTCTAGTTCAGACATCTTACTTATATCTATATTGATTAAATCCCTGGCCATATTGATTAAATCCCTGGAAGATGTAGGTGAATTCCTACATCTTCCCATATTGTCAAGATGGGGGTGGGGGAAGAATCAGATTCTAGGTGTATTTTGATCTGCTTGTTAAAAGAAGCTAGATCCTATATATATAAATTTATGTATAAATTCAGAAAAAATTAAAAATTGCTTTTTCTGTATCCCAAGGCAGTGAGGGGAACAAAGGAAGCTAGATTCTGTTTCACCTAGAGCTGAAGCTTTGTAGCACTCTATGATCAATAGACTTGGTGCATGTGAGGGGTGTGCTGGTCTCTTGGGTTGGGGGCCTGTTGTGCTGATTCTCAGATGGACTTAACCCTAGTGGAGATGCACCTTCAGAGTGCAGGGGTCAGGGCTTCGTGTAAGTGACTGTCCTCCTTGGCAGTGGTATTTTGATCACTGAAGTTTATTAGTACTGATGAGCCAGGCAAAAATGGTGCAGCCCGATCTCCCTTCCCGGAGTAGGGAGCTCACGCCCACCACTCTTCAGGAAACCTTCATAGAAGAGCAAATAATCGCCTCTCTTGTGTCCCCAACTTCCACCAAATCCCCACCTTCACCCTGCCTGCATCTGAACTGTCCACTCGCCAGGTGGCACAGCACTCCTGTGTTTTATTCAAGTTGGAGGCTGGGTTTCAAAACTCCAAATTTTAGAGATCCAAGCAGCATGGACTCAGGCCGATCCTCTGGGGGATGGTCTCGCTGCACTGAGGCTGGTGCCAGCTTGTCCTAGAAATTGGTTGTATGACTGCACAGGGGTTCAAAATTCATGATAAAGCTCAGCAGAAAGCCTCATTGCATCCTCCGCCACCAACCCTTTTCCTTTCTTAGTGAACGCGGAAAACTCAATGGCACCCTCTGGGTCTTCTGCCATGTAGAGGTTCTGATACCTCTCCCAAATGTATTCCAAGCTTCTCCCTGTGCAACCTGGGGATCCTCAGACCACACTGCCTGTTCCAGGGTCTCTGCCTTCCTTCCATACCAGAGCACCACCGAGCCCTCCAGGTGTGACCCTGGCAATGGCATGTACCTCAGAAACTTCAGCCTCTGGACTCTGCTGTTTACAAAAACTTGCCGTATTCAGCCCCTCTCCTTTTCACAGTCAGTGGTTCTGAGCAAGAGTTTTTCTTGTGCAATTCCCCACTGTACTTTCACCCTTTCTATGTCTCTCTTTCTTTCTCTCTTGCTCCTCTCTCCATGATCAGGGCTCCCTCCCCATTGTAGCACCTGCAGCTCTTCTCTGCTCCAAGTCAACCCTCCATAGCTCCTGCTTTCCACAATGCAGTGGTTTGTTCACATCTAGTTGTGCGTTTTTGCTCTCTCAGTCCTCAGATTGATTTCTTGAGTGTTCAAAATGATTTGGTACTTATCTAGCTGTGTTCGAGGGATGAGGCAAGCCTAAGGTTCCCCACTCTTCCACCACCTTAACTCTTCCTCCAGAAGTCTTTTTAAGTTCTTATTTGATTATTTGAACATTTTAAGATGATTCACATAGTTAGGTTTTTAAGGTTCTTTGAAGATGTAAAAGTGACAAGATTAGTGGAATCGAATTCACTTTAGTTTATGTGAATGACCCTTAATACACGTAGAATATATATATTCCTGAGGATGATCTTAAAAATAGTTATGTATAATGAATCTAATTTTATCAAGGAAAATTTACAGGTGTCTTTCCATAAAAAACAGCATCTCCAAAGCATATTAAAATCTACGCTAGGGATGCCTGGGTGGTTCTGTGCATTGAGCATCTGCTTTCAGCTCAGGTCATGATCCCATGGTCCTGGGATTAAGTCCCATATCAGGCTCCTTGCTCAGTGGGAAGCCTGCTTCTCCCTCTGTCTGCCACTTCCCCTGCTTGTGCCCTCTCCCTCTCTCTCTCCAAATAAAGAAATAAAATCTTTAAAAAAAAACTGTGCTATAAGGAAACGTATCAGCTCACCTCCAAAACACCCAGCCTATATTTGGTGTCCTCATTTTAGGATTAATTCAAAGCCTCTTCAATAAGAAATGGATACCTCAACACAGACTGCTTGGGAGGAACACATCGTGGGACACGGGAACTAGGATCCACATCAGACAAGGGTGCAGATTATTCTTTTGACCATGATATTTATGAGTTATTTCTAATAACTTGATTAAGAAATAGATATCAAAATATATGAGTGAGAGAGAGAAAGAGAAAAAGGGAAAGCATGTACATATATGTATATGTATACATATACATATACATATACATAGATTTGTAACAATTTGTTGAGGTCAGCAAAATGTGTAATATAGGGCGCTGGGTGGCTCAGTGGGTTAAAGCCTCTGCTTTCGGCTCAGGTCATGATCCCAGGGTCCTGAGATCAAGCCCCACATCAGGCTCTCTGCTCGGATCTCTTATAGAGCTCTGTCTCATTAAGGCTACTTTCACATTGGATTGGCTGCTGGTTGCAGTAGTACATTGTTAATGGCTGCCCCAAGTGCTAGAATATGAGTCACTTTAAACGGTTCCACTATAAATCAGTCTCTGACAATGTGTGCATATAGTATAGCATTTACTCTTGTTACTTGGGGGAAGTTTCTGGTAATATTCTTTCTCCTTCTCCTTTTTTTTAATCCATCACTTCCCAACCTTCATCATTGCTCATGCTTAAATGCTTGTCAAAATTTACGTCTATCCAAACCTGAAATGAACCAAAGTAAATAAAAAATTCCAGATGTGACTTCAACTGGATATATTTGCCACCCCGAGTCTCAGGTTTAGAGCATTATGAAGCTAATGCTTTTTCCTGGCCTTACACCACTTACACTTATACACTTTTATGTATGTCTGGGACTCAAGCTGCTTTCTGGTCTAGCTGCAGATTTTGTTTTAGGACTATTACACATTTTTCAGCAGTCCACTGATGAGCCATTAAATGAAACTAGCTTGCTCACTGCAACCTAACCAACCCCAGACTATCTCTCTCTCTCTCTCTCTCTCACACACACACACACACACATTGTCTCTTTTTTATTTCTTGTTGTTTGGAATAATTCTTCTTTCCACATACTTGGAAAGGTTCCTAAGGAGATGAATTCGTTCCTTAGATTTGGCATCTTGTTAAGAAGATGCTAATAAAAATCTGAAGACAGAACAAAGTCCCAACCCAAGACAAAATGATGGCAGAGGAAGCTTGGAGTTTGGGCCCCAACCTCCCCCTCAATGCCCTTTCTCCATTCTTGTCCTTACTGTCTTGGGACATCCTGTTCCCCATAGCATGAAAGAGAATGATCTCACTGAGATCTTATATCAACTAACTCTAATTTACTATAAGGGCACTGGTTCTTACCCAGGGTTAATTTTGCCATTCAAGAGACATTTCACAATGTCTGAGGATATTTTTGGTTGTCACAGCTAGGGGAGGAGGTGTGCAACTAACATCTAGGCGATAGATACCAGGGATACGCTAAAGACCCCACAGTCTCACAATGCACAAAATAGCCCCCACCACAAAGAATTATACTGCTCAAAGGTATTAGTGATGTTACCTGCTACTCTTTTCAGAGTTTCTTTATCTTTTAAATGGGATCAGGAAAGAAACAAAGTTAAACCTGTAATCTTATCTCCTATAATTTCAGAGGTAAAAATGGGACACAAGACCTATCAGCTTTCAGAGATTCAAACACAGCCAGAGATTTCTATCACATATCACATAACCCCCATCACACACACACACACACACACACACACACACGCACACCAGTGTTTCACCTCCCAGAGAGGAGAGGAGCTGGGACCAGAGCCCAACACTGGCATTTAAAATCTTGTTCTCCTGGGACACCTGGGTGGCTCAGTTGGTTAGGCCGCTGCCTTTGGCTCAGGTCATGATTCCAGGGTCCTGGAATTGAGTCCCACATCAGGCTCCTTGCTGAGAGGGGAGCCTGCTTCTCTCTCTGCCTGCCACTCTGCCTGCTTGTGTGTGCACTCTCTCTCTCTGTCTCTCTCTCTCTGACAAACAAATAAATAAATAAAATCTTTAAAAAAAAAAAATCTTGTTCTCCTTTATAAGCTTCTTCTTCCAATCCAGAAAGGAACCTCTTCTTGCCATTGTGGAGAAATTTTCTCTTAAATCAAAGGATTATTCCAGATTTTGTGGTTCATATTGTCAACTCTGTGTTTTCTATCTCTGTATCAGCCTATAGCTTTTACTATTTTAAAAGAAGCTTTTGAAATGATAAAAATATATATAGATAGATAGCTAAATATGAATAGTTTTCTCTTTTAGATACTTTGCTTTTGCAATTGTAGTCATGTCTTTCAAAAATGTTGCTTCTGCTATAGGTTATAGAAGACAATAAAATAATTCAAACACAATAATTTAGATTTTATCTTTTTCTCTATCATTCCCATCCTAGTAGTCATGGCTTAAAGATGAAAACCTTCATCACTGTTAAATGGTGGGAGAGATGTAAAGAGAAAGTGAATTGGGAAATATATAGCTTACTAACATAATTCATAATATAAATTTCCCTTCTTTTTTTTCCCCCCTGTAAACCACCACCTGATGTTTATTCTCATCTAAATTCTTCCCTTCTAAGCAGGTGGGATTATGACTCTTTCCAGAATCTGTTTCTTTAGAATATAATGCCAATCTCACCAAGATGTTATATCAAGACCTAGATACTGCATGAATTACTCACCACCACCCCCAACCTTACATCTCCCTGCTTCTTCTTGGTGGTTCAGACTACTCCCACAGCCTCAAGGGGTCTGGCCTCAGGAGCATGGGAAGCTTCGCTGTGTGTGAGTCTGACTCCACGGGTTTCAGTGACAGGGACTGAATGAGTCACTGCTCAGATCCTGGCTTTGACCTAGAAGGAGAGTAGGCATCAGCTTAGCCTGGCCTGACCTCAGGATGTGGGTTCCATTCTCTGGTCTCCCTCTGACTTCCAGAAAACTCCCAACTTCCATCTGAACTCTGCCTAGCTGCTCCCCACCACCCCCCCAACTTTTTTGGGGTATAAAACTGCTATCACAGTTCCATTTCCCTACCAAAAGGATACCATAAAGGAGACCAAATCATAATTACCAACCATGGAAATCTTCCTCTTCAAGATCCTTCTCTTGCATTTTGGGCTAATATCAATGGAATCAGTCTTTTAAAGGAAAGCTTTAATTTTTGTCAATGTTCACAGTCTAAGATAGAATCCTAATTTTTCATGACATTGCTCCCTTCCCCCTCTTTTGTTACTTCTGCTTATTATTTCTGGGGATTTAAAGTGTTCTGTAGTATACTTTCAAGGTAAATATTACCAAGTCCACTGTCTAAAACCCAAATCTGATTCCTCTCTGCATAAATCATTTCTCCTAGGGTCAAAGTGCTGGCCTCAAGCTGATTTGCTCCAGTTCTCATGTATGGTTTGTAATAATCCATGTTGCACAGGAGTTTTTGAAATTCTGGATTGATGTTCCCAAAAGAAATAAAGGGGAAGGGGGCAAAAATAGATACGATCTTTTCCTACAACTGAACTATACCTAGAAAGGAACCCTTGCTTCCTCCCCTTCATTCCTGAATCACAAAGAAAGGATGAAGTCTAGATGGGAATAAAAATATTTTGATGTTAAATGAGATTAAATTATACTTTAGTGATTTTGATTCTAAATTATATGTTCTTTTTTATTCTTTTTACTTCACTTTTTCCCCCCACAGTTCTTTTATACCTCTCCCACCATTTAATTATCAGTGCAGTGATAGCTTTTTTCATTGCTCTGCCCACAAAACGAGAGTGAAGACATCCCAAAACCAAGGGATAGATGAATTTCTGAATGGGCTTTTGTTGAACACATTGTATGGAAGCAAAAGTAAGAGCCAAGTTTTGTGGGAAGCAAAGATATTTTTGTTTGATTTGCTTAGTTTGGAGATTTTGTTTTCTGAAATTCCGAAAACTTGACTATTCTAAGCAAGATGAAAGCTAAAAACTAGATTATAGAGTTTCAAAAATAAACAATACAATTGAAGTGTTTACAGAATGATAATGTTAGTTATTCTCCCACCCATGAGAAAAGTTCAATTAGAAAGAGGGAAGAGATGAAGTGGAAGAGATTGGAAATATTTAGATCCTAAAGAGACTATCTCTAAGAAATAAGGCAGGAGGATTACAATTTTAGTTGTTCTAAATGGTTATAGTGCTTGTCTTCTAAGAAACAGATGCCAATATGGGATTAGAAATAAAAGAGATTTATTGGAATAAGGAAACTGCAGGGGTGGGGAGAGCCAAGACAGTTGTCAGACCATCATCTGGATCCTGTGAAGGAGAAAAGGAGGGAAGGAGGAAGGGAAGACATTCACAGGAAAATCTAAGATTTTGGTCAAGCCTACAGGGATTCCTCAAGCCAGTCACACATCAGATGACCCCTGTTCCTCCCAGGTGGTTTTCTGACCTTAATATCCCAGCCATGCTCCTTACTGACTGAGAGCAGCTCTTAGAAAGTATGGCTTCCCTCAAATACAGTGATGCATTTCTGAACATGGCAGGTAGAGTTGGGGATCAGATATATTCTCCACAGTCAGAGATCTGAAAGGCACGTTTTCATGATCACCACAGAAACCCATATCAGATTAGAGGAAATCTTACAGCAGAGAAGACTTGTGCCTTGTTTCTCACCTGAGAGAGTGCAAACCCAAGAGTCAAGCCTCAAGTCTAATACAACACATAGGTGGCCAAAGGCCAATGACAAACAAAGGGATCTTGGCAGATTGGCTTAGTGTAATATGATACAACATCCAAAAATCTGGCTGGGAATGAGTTGGGAAATTCACAGGATTATGGTGTCAGTGTGAATATGACAGTAGATGTTGCAACCCGAGACGCAGGCAGAGATTGGATACGTTACCAGTGATGCCAGGAGTACAGAGTGTCTGAAAACCAGGTGAGGCTAACCACATCTCAGCTATCAGAGCACACCAAACCATGTGCACACATGAAGAGGAGCGACACCACAGTAAGGCTAGTGTGGACTGGGGACACCTCAGTACTAGCTGCAGTAGACATTTACTGGTGATAGAGACCTCAATAACTAAAGATGGGTTACAGACACAGATGTCTGGATGAGGAGGGTAAGGAAGTTAACCAATGTTCTTCTCATCTGGTGCAGAGCAGCATTTGTGTTTTTGATATCTCTAATCTCGGACCAAAATTAGTGCTACATGATTGTTGAATGAGAGCTTGATTACTTAATTTGGGGGTCATTATGTAGTTAGTGCCACGTATATACTTCAGCCATTAAAATACTAAGATGAGCGTGTTCATCCAAGTTCACTAATGAATAAGCAAGGAATGAATTACAATATTTATTTGCTTTTCACACTATGTGTGTTTCTAATTAGTTTGAATCTAATATGTCTGAATAGTTTGTAAGTTGTTAATAATAAACAGATTTGGTTTCAAGAAAAAAAAAATTGACTCCAGTAAAAGCTGACTCAAGTGTTTGCAGGAGAAGCTAAGTATTAACCCTATGGCAAAGTGCTGGAACTGCTATAACAGTGGAAATAAGTGGGAAATGGGGAGACCAAGATTCCTCCTTTGGTTAAGCAAAGCTGTGATCAAGTCAAGTCAGTATTAGCAGCTGTAGTTTGCATTTCTGTGGGCTACACCATTCTGGAGATAATGAACAGGAGCTGAAACATAACTTCTCTTCTCCTGGCTCTGCCCTATTCACAGTTCTGGGGCCTCCATGCCCCATTCAAAGCCCGATTCCTCTGTTTAGGTTGTATCTTCCAAGTTTAAGCTCTGGCTCCTGCACTATCATATGGTATCTGATCAGTGCCCTCCATCCTCCTTCCTGTACCCAAATGCTTTGTTGCTTTTTATGCCTCTGAAAACAGAGGAATGGCCACCTTTGCTCCTGCCTCCCTCCATGAGTTCAGAGGAGGAAAATGCTTCTGCTTGAGAGGATAGGAAGCTACGGGTGCTGTTTCTCCTCTTCTTCTCAGTCATTATATAAAAAGTAACATTTGTGTTGATTCATGAAGAAAGAGGTTTTCTCACCAGCTTATATAAGTGGACCTATATAGTTCAAACCCATGTTGTTCAAAGGTCTAAGGTATATATATATGTGTATATATACACATATATATAGATACCTTGATCCATGGGGATCCATGAAGTCTAAATGAATTTAATAATAATACTGCGGTAGGTAAAATAAAGCTCTCCCAATGATGTCCATGGTCTAATTTCAGAAATTTGTGAATATATTAACATTACATGGAAAGATAATTAAGATTGTAATGGATTAAAGTTGTTAATCACCTGACCTTAAAACAGACTATCCTGGATTATCTGGGTGAGCCCCATGTAATCATAAGGGTCCTTAAAAGTGGAAGAGGGAATCTAAAGAAGAAAACCAAAGAGAAGGCAGTGTGAGAGGACTGGGTTTAACAATTGCTGTCTTTGAAGATGAAGAAGGGGCCATAGGCTTAGTAATGTTGGTGGCCTCTTGAAGCTTGAAGGAAAAGACAAAAAAAACTTATTCTCCCTGACCTTCCAGAAGGAACACAACCCTGCCAATACCTTGATTTTTCCTCCATGAGACCCTTTTTGGACTTCTGACATCAACAACTAGAAGACAATAAATTTGTGTTGTTTTAAGCCACTGTGTTTTTAGTGGTTTGTTATAGCAACAGTAGAAAACTTATACAAATACTAAGATATTATTTGGCTTTTCCATTCTCATCCTCTCATGACTGTATGGCCAGATTATCCAGAAACTGTCTGAATGCAATAATATAACAGATTAAATGCAGAAACAGTTATGAGAATCTATCTGCCTTCTATTAAGCTAACATAAAAAGATTTTGTAAATATGTAAAGCAGCACAATTCTTATAAACTTCTGGAAAATACATGTTATTTCTCATAAAAAATGTTAATTATATTAACATGTAATAGATCTAGGTTCAAATTTCTAATATGGTAAATCTTGATAACTATAACCCACATAAGCAAATCTTTGGGGTTCTCAATAATTTTTAAGAGTATAAAAGGGATACTGACACAAACAAACCAAAAAAACCCACCTCAGAACTACTATCATTATAGAAACTCCTAATTCTAGTAGATAACATGTCCTCTAATCTCCAAGATTATACAAATATATGAAAGGGACATGGCACAAATAAATCTCATATCAAAATGAGAAATGAATAAGGATTCATGAATAAGAGAGTCATTTTGGGAAGAGCAGGCCAGAGAGGATAATTCTGGAAGGACATGGGTCTCAAAAGATGCTGGGGTTTTGTGGGAGTCTAAGAGGCTCTAATAGGAACGGGAGAAACAGAGAAAACTCTTGTATTCACGTCTTATATATAAATTCAGTATCTTACACTGCCTTCTCTGCTAGAAAATGAAAAAGAAACTAAATAAAATAATACATACATACATACATACATAAAATCCTTTTGGAGTGTTTAATATCTGTCTGCATTTACCCATGTTGTTTGAAATAAACAGGTTAGAGGTGGGTGGAACCCAGACTGAATAAAGGTCAGTAGTTTCACTACAAAATATAATTGACATCTTGAGGAAATGTCCTGTTGGAAGACATGGGAGACTCTGAAACTTTTATTTAAGACAACTTGCTCTTGAGAGCTACATCATCTCTCCTCGATACTACTTTACTCGGATTGGAAAAAATGGGTGATTTCCCCGTGGGGAAGATTTCAAGCTTTCTAAACTAAAACGAAACTTCTTACACTTGAATCAGAAGAACTCCCAGTGGATCACTAAAGCTATAGCCATAGGTTACTTAGGCAGAGACCGCTTACAGACTGCTGTACTTGGTTGGCTGAGGACCAGGAAAAAGGCAAAAGAAGCTTTTGAGCAGCCCAACAGAGGTTAAGGATTCCCAACGTTAAGCTGATACAATTTGCCATTATGACAGCCTCTCAGCTGTTGTTAACTCTAACTCTATCATTGTCTAACACCCTTGCTGGTATGATGTCTGGACCACAAAGCCCCCAAAAGAAGCAGAAAAGTTAGAATTAGATGGTCAAGAAAAGGAACCACCTCAGGCAAGCACCCTAATAAAAAGTGGCACTTATTTTTTGCATTCCACTGCCTTTGAATATATCTTCCCTAATCCTAATAATCCTGAAAGGTAAATGCTATTCTTTCTATTTTATATGTGAAAATCACTGGAGCTTAGAGAGTTTGAGTTCTGTGCCTTGAATCACACAATAGGCCCAGACCTAGTCAGGAATCCACACTGAGTACAAATCACATAAGTCAATAGGTCTATAAATGACAGCATTTTCTTCCTCCCAAATGGGCTTTTCATCAAAAATCATTGAGAAACAAAATATATAGATGTGTTGCCTCATAAAAGACATACACAACAAAGTTTCTGGATAAAAATATCTTGAAGATTGCATTCAGTGCTTAAATGTTGTAACTCCATAAAATCCAGTTGCCAAAATAAAATGCATTCATTAAAATGTACTTCTGCTCTCTCCCTGGTCTTTCTTCATTGCATGGTCCCTCATAGAAGGAATTCAGAGAAAAGCTATTTAAATAAAGAAGCAGATGATTTTAATGAAGCCATGTTTTTAAAAGGCTGGTTTTATTTTATCTAATTAAATCTATTTCAGAATTAGGTCAGAAATACTTTTCTCTGCAAAGACTTACAAAGCCAGAATGTCTAGAGTTCATTAATGAGAAGGGTAAAAACATCTAGTTGAGACACTTTGGAGGAAAAAACAGTCAAGTGGCCCAAGGGGACCTAAGCTCCCCAGGAAATGCCTCAGATAAGAATAGGGCTGAAGTGGAGCACCAGAGAAGGAAAGGATGACTGTGCAATGTTTCTTTAAAAATATATATATATACATCCTACTGGCCATTTTCCTTCCACGTGTCTCAGGAAACCACCAGTCCTTTCTGGATCCTCTTTCTCCACAAATCCCTCTCCTTCTCCTCCTTTCCTCCTGTCCACTCCCTCCCTTCTCTTTTCTCTTCTCTCCTTTCTCTTTGAACTGGTCCTTTCCTTTCCTTTCATCTATTCTTTTAGTCTTTGTACATTTTTCTCTTTATTTCTATTTTCTTCTTTCCTTTTATTTCACTGTTTTCTCGACATCTTTATTGTTTAAGGAAATACTTCAGAGAACCACGCCTTCCTGAGAAATTTCACATCTTTTTGTAATTTGGTCAGACCCGGGGGAAAGGGCCTCTGAACTGCCTCCACTCTGTCTCCAAAGGTATAAGGATTCCTCATGGAACTACAGCTGTCACACTCTAGCATAAAATTCATCTTTACCTTTTAAGGCTACAGATTGTACATTTCAACTATAATCACCTCTTTAAAAATGCAGCAAATTCAACTCTTATTTTTCCAAAGAATCTCAAGGACGTAAATAATTGTTGTATCCAGCTGAATTTAAAAAGACATTAAGTTCAAGGAGAGCAGGGACCATGCTTCTCCTTTCATATATTTATTTTTCTGAACTCCATGTACCAATTCTATACCATGCAAAGCAGACAGAGACAATCATATTTGTGGATGAAAGAATGAATGGGTGAAAAATTCTGTAATTTGGCCATCTACAGATTTTAATGCAGACCAAAATATAAGAAATTTTAAACTAAAAGGCTTTAAGTTGCATAATAGTTCTGAATAGAAACTGACTAAATCTTTTATTTATTATTTCTTTGCTCTTTGTTTTAATGGGAAGAGTTTAAATGGTAAAAATTGTGTGTGGTAAAACTTAAGTTAACCAGAAAACCAGAATATGTAATCAATGAGACTTTTTAATTGTACTTTTAGGGAGGAAGGGCATATAAAGGACAAAAAAACTAAACAGGAATATTGAAAAAATATATCTGAATTCTGAAGATGTTTTCAAGTCAATATGTGTAATGCAAACTAGTCTCTTACTCTAATTTACCTCTACTAGTTAATGCACTGGGAGGTAGAGGTCTCTACAGTTAAGTTGCCTGCCCTAAAAGATCTCTTTTCTGTTGTATGCACATATGCACATGCACAGACTTATTGATTGACTACATGAATACGTATGAGCCTCTTCGTCAAAAAAACATTAAAATCCTCACCTCACATGATCTCTCTCTGTTTAAAAAAAGTTTTGCCCAAACTCTACTTCTCTGAATCCACCCCCAAAAATTATGTAAATCTAGAAAAAGGAGGTGCTTGCGGGCTGTGAAATCTCCAAGTCAAGGAGAACAATGATCAATATATCTTTTATTGTTCTCAGGGATAAATGGAAAATCATCAAAATAATATAGTACTTGTTTGATAGTTTTTATAAACATCAAATCATTGAGAGGAAAAGACATGAATTTATCTGCCAATGAATTCACAATACAGCTACCAAAAAAGTCACTAAAGGTACCAACATGAAGAAAGGATAATTTGGCTGAGGAAGGAATGGTTTTAAAGGTAAAATGTCAGGACCTCTTGAATTCACAAATACATAAAAATATGTATGAGGAAACATAAAAATATTTCTTCTTTTTAAATCATTAAAGCCAAGGCATAGTGGAATAGAGAACAAAATTCCACTAAAAGTTGCTTTGAATAATGCTGCAATGAACACTGAAGTGCCGATAATGTCTTTGAGATAGTGATACTTCCTTCAGATATAAATCCAGAAGTAGCATTGTTGGAGCACATAATATTTTTATTTTTAACTTTTTGAGTGCCCTCCATTCTGTTTTCCAGAGTGACTGCACCAGTTTACATTCTCACCAACAGGGCACAAGTTTTCCCATTTCTTTACATCCTCACCAACATTTGTTATTTCTTGTCTGTCTGTCTGCCTTCCTTCTTTCCTTTCTTTTTTGACATACTAGATACGCTGTCAGAGTGAAATCTCTTGTCTTGTTGATAATAGACATTCTAACAGGTGTGAGGTGATATCTTAATATGGGTTTGATTTACATTTCCTGATGACTAGTGATTTGAGTATCTTTTCACATACCCTGTTGTCCATTTTTGTATGTCTTTTGGAAAAATTTCTATTCAGATCTTCACATTTTTAATTAGATTGTTTTTTTGCGATTGAGTTGTATGAATTCCTTATTTTGGATATTGACCCCTTACCAGATCCATGGTTTGCAATATATGTGTATGTCAAATCATCAGACCGTACATCTTAACCTTATGGAATGTTATATGTCACATCTCAATAAAACTATACAAATTTAAATTTTAAAAATGTTGGTTTGACTCTGGAACCTTCGATGAATTCATACTTTTTATATTTTATATTTATTTATTTATTATATTTGTTACTTTTATTATTATATTTTATTTTATGTTTATTATATTTTATATGATATTATTTATTATATTTTACATAATATTTTTATTATTTTATTTATTATTTATTATATTTATTTATTGTTTTTTATATTATTTATTATGTTTATATGATGTTTTATAATATTACATTATATAAATATATTTAATAATTCAATTATTAATTATATATAATTATATAATATTATATTAGTATTACACTGTTCATATATTAGTATTTTATATTATTTATACTTTTTGTATTTTTATATTATTTTATATTCATACTTATTCTTAAATATGAATTATTTAAGAACTTCTGCCTCAATATCTTTCTGTATAGATGCAGGTCATCATGCTACTCATATACCTGTTTAGTCCAGGTAAGATCAGGTGACCTGAGGCCAATGATAAAAAGTCCACTGCAATGAATCCAAGGCCTTTGAAGCCAGAGAGTTTTTTTCTATCCTTGCATCTGATAACTACATTCAGTATCTTTTTGAAAACCTGGTGATTCTCCTTCACTAACTTTTAAGGGAAAGGGCCAAATGAGGATGAGCACTTAGCTTTTAAAAGAGCCATTGCAGTCATCTTTATTAAAATTTAAACTGCAACCACCTTTATTAAAGCTCAATTCCATTAGTCATTTATTGAGATTATGTCTCTTTTCTGAGTAACTCAGGAACCATAAAATAAGCTCCAGAAACGAAAAGTCAAATTTAGGTCAAAATACAACAGAGGACTAGATTAAGTGAAAGTCAGAGAAGAGGAAGAGGAGAGTCAACAGTTAGAATAGCTGCCTGTTGTCCAGAAGACATTACACAGGCAGGCTTAATCCTTGCATCTCTGGCAAGTTCCTTCTCTGATACGACTCTGGATCCCAGGAAGGAGTCATCAAGGAGCCTTGTCCTTAGGATTTTAGGATTTGAGATCCAAAATATGCAGTAAACAGGTTTTCCTCCTTAGAAAATTATAGTAGCAAAAAAAAAAAAAAAAAAAAGAAAGAAAGAAAATTATAGTAGCTCTATACCAATACTTATACCAAGAGTTACCAATAAAAAACAACTCTAAACAGCAAACAGGCACTACGCATTGGAGCTTGCAGCAGGGATTGCCAGTGTCCCCCTGGCGCAGTCTCGCTTCCCTCTTTCCCCTTTCCTCCTCCATTATATTCTTTTTAGCCAGGCAAATGGTTACAGTGCATAAAAAGACTCTAGTTTTCAGCCTCTTTTCCACCTAGGAGTGGAAATACAGTGAAACAATTTGATAAAATTCAACAAGATGAGGAAAAAAAATAACACAGTAAATTAGAAATAAGAGAACTTCCCTAATATGATAAATGGTATCTGAAAAAAAAATTCTAAAATAAATATTATCCTTAATGGTAAATTTTTTGAATATTTCTCTTTGAGGGGCGCCTGGGTGGCTCAGTGGGTTAAGGCCGCTGCCTTCGGCTCAGGTCATGATCCCGGTGTCCTGGGATGGAGCCTCGCATCGCATCGGGCTCTCTGCTCGGCAGGGAGCCTGCTTCCTCCCTTCTCTCTCTGCCTACTTGTGATCTGTCTGTCAAATAAATAAATAAAAATCTTGAATATTTCTCTTTGAGATAAGAAATGAGAAAAGAATGCATGATATCACCATTTCTATTCAACATTGCACTGGAAGATTTAGTAAGCACTAAAAGGCAAAATACTAAAAAAATTAAAAACATTTACAGGTTAGAAAGGAAAATACAAAACTGTCATTATTCACAGATGATATGAAGATGTGCACAGAATATCCAAAAGAATTTTAAGGTAAACTATTAAGTTAATAATAGAGTTGAGAAAAGTCTCAGAATAAAAAAAAAATTATACAAAAAATAAACCATATTTTAATATAACAGAATCAAACAGAAAATGAACACTCTTTTAAAGATTTTATTTATTTATTTGACAGAGAGAGACACAGCAAGAGAGGGAACTTGAGCAGAGGGAGTGGGAGAGGGGGAAGCAGGCTCCTGCTGAGCAGGGAGCCTGATGCAGTGCTGATCCCAGGAGCCTGGGATCATGACCTGAGCCGAAGGCAGATGCTTAATGACTGAGCTGCCCAGGTGCCCCCAAAATGAACATTTGAAGAGAGAACTTGTAAGCATATATAAACAAATAGAAAGTGCTTAGAATAAGTCTAGCAAAAGATATGCAAGACTTCTACAGGGAAATTCTAAAACCTTATTTTAAAAATATGAAAGTGGAACTAAACAAATAGAAAAATATACACTGTTAATAAATAGGAAGACTCGATATTACAAAGGTATAAATTCTCTCAAATGGATTTATAAATTCAAAGCAATCTCAGTCCAAATTCTAAATGCATGCATGTGTGTGTGTGTGTGTGTGTGTGCCTGTGTGCATGATATTTCAAAAATAGTTGCCAAAAAATGTAAGAAAATTCAAAAGGTCCAAACTAATGAAAACACTCCTCAAAATAAAGACAAAGGTGGAAGAATTTGCACTACCCAACAGGAAGACACATTATAAAGCTCTGATAATTGAGACAGTGTTTACTGACAAATATAAACAAAAGGATTAACAGAACAGAATAGATACCCAGAAATAGTGCCATGCATATCCATTTACAATAGATACAGTACTTCAGACCACTGAGAAAAGATAAAATTTTTAAAAAATTGATAAACTTTTAAAAGCAGTTTTAGGTTTATAGAAAAATTGAGCAGTGAGACTACAGAACACAGAGCTCTTAAATGCCCTTCACTTCACCACCAATTTCCTGTATTATTTATGTTTTGTAACTGTAACACTTATTGCAATAGATGAGCCAATGTTTATATATTAATTGAATCCATAGTTACATTAGGGTTCAGTCTTTGTGTTGCACATTTTATGGGTTTTGACAAATGTATAATGACATATGTCCATCATTTCTATATCATATGGAATAGTTGCACTGCCCTAAAAATCTCTTGTGCTCTGCTTATACCTTCCCTTTCTCCTACCTCCAACTCCTGGCAACCACTTCTCTTTTTAATGGAAAACAAACCTTTAAATAAATGGTCTCAAGACTACTAACTATCCATGTATTAAAAAAAGATTAACTCTTACCTCACATCAAACACAGGAAAAATCACAGGTAGATTAAGTGTCTGAATGTAAAAGCCAAGGGACGTCTAGGTGGCTCAGTCATTAAGCATCTCACTTCAAGTATATTTTTTTTAACCACAATGGTATGAAACTAAAAATCAATAACAGAAGGAAAACTATAAAATCTGAAAATATGTGAAGATTAAACAACATACTCCTGATCAAGTAATGGGTCAAAGAAGAAATCAGAAGAGAAACAAAAAAATACCTTGTGACGAATGAACATGAAAATAGAACATACTAAAATTTATGGGATGTATCAAAATTTAGGAAAGAAGTTTATAATGATAAATGTGTATATTAATAAAAAAAGATCTTAAATAAGCAACCTAAGTTTACACTTCAAGGAACTAGATAAAGAAGAACAAACTAAGCTCGAAGTTAGAAGGAAGGTAATAACAAAGATCAGAGTAGAATTAAATGAAATAGGGTAAGAAAAACAGAAAAGGTACATGAAATCAAGGTTGTTTTGAAAAAGATAAACAAAATAGACAAACCTTTAGCTGGACTGGGAAAAAAGAGGAAAGACTTAATTAAAAAAAATCAGAAATGAAATAGCAGATATTACAATGATACCATAGAAATGTAAAAGATCATAAGACAGTACTATGAATACATTATAGACCAACAGATTGGATAATCCAGAAGGAATCTATGAATTTCAGACATTCAGCCTAACAAGACTGGATCATAAATTGATAACATCAACAGACCAATAACAAGTAAGGATATTAAATAAGTAATCAAAATCTCTGAACAAAGAAAATCCCAGAACTTGATGGCTCACAGATAAATTCTATCAAATATTTAAGAATTTACGCCAATCCCTTTCATACCTTTCCAAAAAATATAAGAGGAAGGAATACTACCAAACTCGTTTTATGAGGCCAGTATTACTCTGATACCAAAACCAGACAAGTCAGTACAAGAAAAGAAAGCTACAAGCTAATATCCATGATGAACATAGATGCAAAAGTCCCCCCAAAAGTACAAAAAATTGAATTCAACAGCACATTAAAAGGACAGTACACCATGATGAAGTGATATTATCCATGGAATGCAAGGAATGGCTCAACATAAGCAAATCAGTCAATATGATAGATAACCCACATTAATAGAATGAAGATACAAGTTATATAGTCATCTCAATACATAGAGAAAAAGCATTTGACAAAATTTGACATCCTTTCATAATAAAAATTCAATAAATTAGACATAGAAGGAATGTATTTCAATGTAAATGCCATATATGATAACCCCAGAGCTAATATCATACTCAATAGTGAAAAGTTGGAAGATTTTATTCTTAAATTGAGAACAAGACAGGGATGACCATACCTGCCAGTTCTGCTGAACGTAATACTGGAAGTCCTAGCCAGAGCAATTAGGCAAGAAGAAGAAATAAAAGACTTCCAAATCAGAAGGGAAGAAATGAAACTGTCTCTACAGATGACATGATCTTATATATAGAAAACCATAAAGGCTGCACCAAAAAGACTCTTAGAACTAATGAATAAATTCAGTCAGATTTCAGCATAGAAAATCAACATACAAAAATCAGTTGCTTTTCTATACACTAATAATGAACTATCCAAAAGAGAAGTTAAGAAAACAATCATATGTACAATAGCATCAGTAAAAATAAAATATCTAGGAATAAATTAACTAAGGGATTTGAAGATCTATACACTGAAAATTATGAAACACTGATGAAAGAAATTAGAGAAGATACAAATAAATGGAAAGATATCCCATGTTCATGGATTAGAAGAATTAATATTGTCAATCTACCCATGCTACCCAAAATGTTTTACTAGATTCAGTGCTATTTCCCTCAAAATACCAATGGCATTTTTCACAGATATAGAAAAAAATCTTAAAATCCATATGGAACTATAAAGCTATACCATAAAAAGTAATTTTGAGCAAGAAGAACAATGTTGGAGGCATCCTACTTCCTGATTTCAAATTATATTAAAACTCTAATAATCAAATAGTATGGTAGTGACATAAAAACAGTCACATAGATGGGGTTCCTGGGTGGCTCAGGTGGTTAAGCATCCAACTCTTGGTTTTGGCTCAGGTCATGATCTCATGGGTTATGAAATTGAGCTCCATGTTAGGTTCTGCACACAGTGGGGAGTCTGCTTGAAGAATATTTCCCTCTGCCCCTCCACCCACTCATTTTTCCCCTCTCTCTCTAAAATAAATAAATATTAAAAAAAACAGAGACATAGAAAAATAGAATAAAATAACCCCAAAATAAACCCACACATATAGAGTCAAATAATTTTCTACAAAAACACCAAGAATATACAATAGGGAAAGGGTAGTCATTTTTATAAATGGTGTTGGGAAAATTGGTTATCCACATTCAAAAGAATGAAATTGAACTGTTTTCTTATACCATACACAAAAATCAACTCAAAATGGATTTAAGAGTTAAACATAAGACCTGAAACTGTAAAACCCTAGAACGAGACAGAGAAAAACTCCTTGACAATAGTCTTGGCAATGATTTTCTAGATTTGACACCAAAAAGCACAGGCAACAAAAGCAAAAATAGACAAGTGGCTATACATCAAACTAAAAAGATTTTGCACAGAAAGGAATCAACAAACTGAAAAGGCAATTTATGGAATGAGCAAAAGTATTTGCAAACCATATATGGAATATGGGGTTAATATAAAACTATATATATGGAACACACAACAAGCAAAAAAAACCCAAATAATCCGATTAAAATCAGCAGAGGTTCTGAACAGACATTTTTCTACAGAAGACATACAAATGACCAATAAGTATATCAAAAAATGTTCAACATCACTAATGTCTGGGAAATGCAAATCAAAATCAAAAGATATTGTAGTGTACCTGTTAGAATGGCTATTATTGAAAAGTCAAAAGATAAGTTTTGCTGAGGATGTGAAGAAAAGGGAATCCTCATATACTACCAATGGGAACATAAGTTGATACAGCCATTATGGAAGAAGAATGGAGGTTCCTCAAAAAATTACAATAGAACTACCATATGATTCAGATATCTCACTTTTGGGTATAATATGCAAAGGAATATATATATATATATATACATATATATATAAAATTATATAGAAAAAGAATCCTCATAGACACAAAGAATAGAGGGTTACAGGACTGGGAAGTGGGGTACATAAAAACTAGGAACCATTGAGAACTAGGAACCACTGATTTACTGCTTTACTGATTTACTGATTTACTGCTGCTATCTCAGCTTAAGAAAATGAATAGGAGAGTATATCTTCTTTTCTATTCCCTGGAACAATTTTATAGAAATGGAATATCTGTTCCTTGAATATCTGATGTTGCCTAGAAGATCATTTGGGATTACAAATCCTCATCTTTTAAAGTAATGCTACAATGAACATCCTAATAGACCTGTGTAAGGTTTTCTTTGAGATATATGTGCAGTAGAATAAATGCTGAATCATGGGGTATTTGTACATTTATTGTGATACATTAAGTTCTGCCTGTCTGCTCTCTGAAATGACCATTTCAGCCTACAACCCAGCAACTATACATGAAGGCCATGAGAGCCCCATGTCCCTGTTAATTCTTGACACTAAATAACTTTCAAATTTTTGCCACTTTAATAAAGGAATGTATCTATTGTATTATCTTATATTTCTTTGATATACCAATAACACTGAACTTCTCTTAAAATGCCTATTAGTTTTGAGGAGTTCCTCTACTGAAGATTGCTTTATCCATTTTTTTTAAGGGGATGACTGTCCTTTTGTTGCTGTTTTTGATCTGAAGATTATATATATATTGTATATTCTAGATATTAACCTCATATTAGTTTTGATATTGCAAATATGTCTTGTCATTCCAAATTTGTCTGTGCCTTTAACCATGTTCCACCATTTTAAAAAAATAAAACCTTAATTTTAATTTAATCAAAGTCATGATGGTTTGTATTTTTGAAATATTATTTAAGAAGTTTTTTTTTAAATATAAACATTATCATGTTTTTAAATTTTTTTTATTTTCTTTTTTTTTTAATTTTTTTATTTATTTTCAGCGTAACAGTATTCATTGTTTTTTCACCACACCCAGTGCTCCATGCAATCTGTGCCCTCCCTAATACCCACCACCTGGTTCCCCCACCCTCCCACCCCGCCCCTTCAAAACCCTCAGGTTGTTTTTCAGAGTCCATAGTCTCTCATGGTTCACCTCCCCTTCCAATTTCCCTCAACTCCCTTCTCCTCTCCATCTACCCTTGTCCTCTATATTATTTGTTATGCTCCACCAATAAGTGAAACCATATGATACTTGACTTTCTCTGTTTGACTTATTTCACTCAGCATAATCTCTTCCAGTCCTGTCCATGTTGCTACAAAAGTTGGGTATTCGTCCTTTCTGATGGAGGCATAATACTCCATAGTGTATATGGACCACATCTTCCTTATCCATTCATCCGTTGAAGGGCATCTTGGTTCTTTCCACAGTTTGGTGACCGTGGCCATTGCTGCTATAAACATTGGGGTACAGATGGCCCTTCTTTTCACTACATCTGTATCTTTGGGGTAAATACCCAGCAGTGCAATTGCAGGGTCATAGGGAAGATCTATTTTTAATTTCCTGAGGAATCTCCACACTGTTCTCCAAAGTGGCTGCACCAGTTTGCATTCCCACCAACAGTGTAAGAGGGTTCCCCTTTCTCCACATCCTCTCCAACACACGTTGTTTCCTGTCTTGCTAATTTTGGCCATTCTAACTGGTGTAAGGTGGTATCTCAATGTGGTTTTGATTTGAATCTCCCTGATGGCTAGTGATGATGAACATTTTTTCATGTGTCTGGTAGCCATTTGTATGTCTTCATTGGAGAAGTGTCTGTTCATATCTTCTGCCCATTTTTTAAAATGATTATCTGTTTTGTGTGTGTTGAGTTTGAGGAGTTCTTTATAGATCCTGGATATCAACCTTTTAATTTGCAAATGACAGTACAGATAAGAAGTTCTTTTTGATTCAAGGTCATGAGGATATTCTCCTACACTCTCTAAATCTGCTACCTACTCCCCCTCCCCTATGCTGAATGATTTTTAAAGTAAATCTGAGAAATACCATTAAATCCATAAATATTATGGTATATATGTCCAAAAAATGAGTTATTAAAAAACAATTCCACAGGGGCGCCTGGGTGGCTCAGTCAGTTAGGCATCTGCCTTCAGCTCGGGTCATGATCCCCGGGTCCTGGAATCAAGCCCCATGTCAGCCTTTCTGCTCAGTGGGGAGCCTGCTTCTCCTTCTCCCTCTGCTGCTCCCCCTGCTTGTTCTCTCTTTGTCTCTGTCAAGTAAATAAATAAAATCGTTTTTTAAAATTCCACAAAACCATTATCAAGCTTTAAAAAAAGTAAGAATAATTTATTAATATCATCAAATGCAAGTAGCTTATATTTTAGTATGAATGATTGGGAAGTTTAGACATATACAGAAGTTACAAGAGAGGACTTAATACAGTCCTAAGAAAAGTGCAAAGGAGCTTTGGGAGTTTGGAGAAAGGAGGATGACTTCCAGCATTAAAGAACATCTCACCCAAGGGAAAGGATCAACATTCAAGACATTTTACAACTGTTTGTTTTTGGCTTTTCTCAGAAAAGTGGCTCTGAAATAGTACATAGGAGGAAATCCCTCTTCTACATGGGATACTTGTGGATTTGTGTTCTTCCCCTTTTCCCTAGTAAGTGGGAAACAACAAGGAGAGGGGTTCAGTTAGAAGTAAATAAATTGTACATTTACAATTTAGACAATTCCAAGCATTCAAAGCCAAATTCTGAGGATTCCAATATGGAGTTCATCTTCCCAATTAAAAGTATTCTCTTTTTCCTTGTTTAAAATCTTATCTTTAGCAAATAAGTGTATCTTTAAATTGCTTGCTTGAGATAAGGCTCTCTAGAATTATGTATTACCAAAATGTACCAAACATTTTCCCATGCCTTTCAGTCTCTCTTTAGTATTTCTGAAAAATTCATTCAAGTCTAGCACTTAAATTTAATATCTAAAGATAGATGAGAAGATCTTTTTTTTTTTCCCCGATTTTCATTTTTAGGAACTGCATGAGGTTAAAAAGCAAAACAAAAACAAATATTCCAAAAAATAATGATAATTTTGGATTATAATTTATAGATTAAAAAATCCTCCCTAATCCACATTGATATAAATAATTAAATAAATAAATAAATGGGGGAGAAGGGATAATTCCTCCTTGCAGTAGCAATTCCAATGAATAAACGTAGAAGAAATGATAGAAATAGAAAATCACCTTTAGGTGATTGTCGTAGTAATAGTTGTTAAAAAGGAAAACCCTTGATGGATGTTAAAATTAATAAGTAACATGTAAAGAAAAATAATATTTGAAGAGCCTCAAAGTATCTTACTGTAATATACTAATTAATTAAAAAGGAAAAATAATTACCTTACAGTAGGGAATCCTGCAGATACCACCCTGACCAAGGTTAATATCATTAATAATAAAACATACTAATATCATAAACTCCCAACTTGATGCTCCAAGAAAGGTACTACATCATTTTTGTGGTACTCCTAATCAAAAATGCATAACTTCAGTACTGATCGCTACTCCTCAAAAGTGTCAAGGTCATGAAAGACAAGGAAAGACTGAGGAACCATCACAGAGAAAGCAGACCAAGGAGACATGACAACTAAATGAAACATGGCATCCTGGATTGGATCCTGAAATAGCAAAAGGACATCAGTGGAGAAACTAAGGAAATCTGAGTAAAATCAGTATATTATCTAGAAACAATTTTTTAAAAGATTTTTATTATTTATTCACTTAATAGATAGAGATCACGAGTAGGCAGAGAAGCAGGCAGAGAGAGAGAGGAGGAAGCAGGCTCCCCGCAGAGCAGAGAGCCCGATGAGGGGCTCGATCCCAGGACCCCGAGATCACGACCTGAGCCGAAGGCAGAGGCCCAACCCACTGAGCCACCCAGGTGCCCCAAAATCAGTATATTATCTACAATATTTTGCCAATGTTTGTTTTCTGGTTTTGGTCATTATGTCATGGCTATGTAAGATGTTAACATTGAGAATAGCTCAGTGAAAGGTCCATGGGATATTTCTGTGCTAGTTTTCCAACTTTTCTTTAAGTTTAAAAATGTTTCAAAAAAAAAAACACCTAAATATTAAGGAAAAACAAACCTCTTCCAACAATGGATAAGTATATTCTGGTTTTACTAAAGCCATTGCAAATAACTCCCCCTTTGGATGGCTGAACTAGGCCATATTGGGATGGGGAGATTTGCGCTGCAGAGGAAAGCATTTTCTTGGAGACTTCAAAGTCACATTAATTGCTTTGTAGCCCTCAGAACCAGCAATAAAACAATAAAGTGGAGAAATTGGTTTTTTATGCTCCATGAATGGTTTAGAACACCTTTGGGAGTAATTTTTATTCATTCTTAAATAGTTGGAGACAAAAAGGACCATTCTTTGACATAACTGTGTACCAGAGGAAGCCTTCCATGCTGCATTGAGAGGGTTTTTTCTGTCCCTTCCATTTGTCTTAAGAATCTTGAACATACCTTACTCTTCCCTCCATCATGCCCTTTTCACCCTCCCTAAATAGACTCTACTCTCTGAAAGAAAAGTGAGCATTGGTCAGGAAAAGTCCCATTAAATGTGCACACGTGTGTGTATGCAAGTGTCCAAGTGTGTCTGTAGTTTAGGTAGTTCTCATGACACCAGTCTCCAAACTTCCATTTGCCCATCCACAGGAGAACAGCAAAACTGCAGTCAGTAGGTTTGTACCTGCTGCTGTAGACTCTTTTTGTTCCCCTTTTCTCTTTAAATGGCATGCCCCCATCTGCCTTTCCATTTTACATGACCAGCTCTTTTCTGCTTTGTCTTTCCCATTCCCTCCTTTGGCAGAAAGAGATTCAATAGCACTGATTATACTGACATTGTATTTGTCAGGCTAATATAACAGTTCCTTTCCATTCACGGATGGCATCAATTTTTTTAGGGCTTGGTAAATTGCACATCATGCCAAAATGTTATTAAGTCTTACATGAACCCTGGTGAGCAGGAAATGCTCCTGACTCCACCAATACCTTGGGGGCAGGGCTGAGCTCTCAGGCCAAATGTCTTGGAACAAGACCTCGGACTGAGAAAGTTAACCAAAAAGTCTCCCAGCAAAGCTCTGTTCTACCCCCAAAGCTTCCCAACCACAGTAGAGTCTGGAAAACTTCATCGGTCTCTGTGGACTATCCAGTTCAGGTATGTGAACCAGCCAAAGAAAGCTCGTTTTACACTAAAGCCCCAACTACTTCCAGCCTTGCTTCACCATCCCTATCTCTAGAGGTGACAGATGCAGAAACAATATCAGAATATCCCCATATCTTATCAGTTAATAAAAGCATAAATAAAAAAATAAAAGGAGAAAGACTGAAATTGATAAGAGCACTGTTTCTAGGAGTTTCATTTTTAGCATGGGCTTCTGACATCCCGCTCTTCTCTTGCATTCCACCATTGTTACCATACTATAACTAATCTCTGGTCCTGATTAGAATGTCAGCAGATTTTCCCATTAATTCCCTTTTCCTATGGTACAATCCAGTCTAGGATCAACACTGTATGTGGTGATCATGTCTCCTTTGTCTGCTCCAGTCTCCATACATCTTTGGGTACTTTCTTTCCTTCTAACCCAGTAAGATGGTAACTTACACTTTAGGAAAAGCTGCCATTAATTGTCTTAGCCTGGCTGTGGCCACTGGAGTCTACTTCACGCTGCAGGTGAAGGTGGGGTGGAATGCTGGACTGCTTTGCTTCTCATGCATCTCCAGTTTGCATAATAGGGAAATCAGGGACATCTGAGGATTTAGACCAAAGCTTCAATCTGCAAGTCCAAGATACTTTTGAAGTCCCATCCTTTGAAATTTTCAGGGTTTTGACATTTTATTGACTAAATTATGCATTACTTATTTTTAATTCAGAAGGGATACTTCCCTAAATTTTATAGCAAAATGAACATACCAGAAAGATGCACCATGTCCCTGCATACTTCAGTCTGAAAGCCTCAAACAATGTTATTTTACTGTTTCAAATGTAAGACCATGTATTACACAAGCTGCGGTACAAAATGCCAGTGTTCAGCCACCACCTACAATACTGTTTCTATAAGCACATGCCTTCCAAGTTACAAACAACTGACTTACAAACAAACTTTTGGCTCACAATCCCCTTATAAGTTGGGAACTCTTTGTACTAATACAATGTCCTTGCCACAGGGTTTTCACAAGCCATCGCAACAAATGGTTCTTTTAATTTCCTTGAAAACCCACCTCTTCTTCAAGCTGTGTATTGTTTTTTGTTTTTTGTTTTTCCCTCTAAATATCAAATTGCCTTTACGCAGAACTTCCTAGTATGAATATCTAGTTGGGAAAATAGTCTGACAACAACAAAAAGAAGATAAATGGAAAAGCAAGATTGAACAGAACTCATTTCTAAGCAAGGGCCTTTGATTCTGTACTTTGTCCTTCGGCTTCAGAATTCAATTTTCCTACTCAATTTTCTGCTGTTCAGATGATGCAGTTGTTTCGTTGCTTGGATATAGATGGTAGGCTTCAGCTCTGAAAGCAACAAAGTTGGTGAAAAGCTCACCGGAAGCCAACTTCTCCTTTTAATCTTTTGTCCAGGCAGGCCCTTTGTATTTTTGAAGAGTTCAAAGGCCAGCCCAGGTGAAAAGCAGTGTTGACCAGTGAGTGCCACAAAGGGCACGCCCTGGGAATTTTATTCTTGGAAAACAGTTTTTACTGAAGGGAGAGGAGGAGAGTGTGGTATTGTATAAATAATCCTAGAGGTCCCTGGAGTCAACTTTTGAACTTCTATCCCCATTTTAGATTTGGATCATGGCTTTTACTGGTTTTGGCTATAAATCTCCATCGAGGGTAAAAATATTTTCTTCCCCTCATGTGATTTTTTTCCCAATCCTGCTGCTCCCCCTCCTTCATGCTTACAAGGGGGTGACATCACTTAGGTAGCCGCCCTTTCCAGGCTCCCTTCAGATGGAGGTAAATGCAGCACAGGAGAGAGACCACCTGTGGTCATGAGAATTTAGAAGGTGTCCTGTGTGGATCATAATCCTCTAAAATCTAGCTTCCTGAGTGATTTTGTTTTTTCAAGATGGAATACTTCTCTCTCCTGTCTTACAATTTGAGATATTTGGAGGCCATAATGGAGCCTTGAGATGTATCATATGTAGAGAGCCCCACTTGAGCACATGGCCCATGCCAAAATAGAAGTAGATTAAACTTCATGCCATTCACATAAAATTCCTAGCCTGTGAGAATTTATCCTTTATATTAACTGTCTGCGAACTATAATTCTCAGGCTAAGCCTGGGTAGTGTTTTTTTGTTGTTGTTACTTGCCCTACCAGTTAAGACTGTTTTTTTTTTTTTAAGATTTTATTTATTTATTTGACAGAAAGAGAGAGAGATCACAAGTAAGCAGAGACGGGGAGGGGCGGGGAAGCAGGCTCCCCACTGAGCAGAAAGCCTGATGCTGGACTTGATCTCAGGACTCTGAGACCATGACCTGAGCCTAAGGCAGAGGCTTAACCCACTGAGCCTCCCAGGTGCCCCAAGACTGCTTTTTATACTTTTTTTTTTTTTTTTTAAGATTTATTACTATGAGAGAGAGTGGGTACACATGGGTTGGGGAGGGGCAAAGGGGCAGGGAAAGAGTCTTTTTTTAAAAAAGATTTTACTTATTTATTTGACAGAGAGATAGAAAGAGAGCACAAGTAGGCAGAACAGCAAACAGAGGGAGAGGGAAAGACAGGCTCTCCGCCGAGCAGGGAGCCTGACGTGTGGCTTGATCCCAGGACTCTGGGATCATGACCCAAGCCGAAGGCAGATGTTTAACCCACTGAGCCACCCAGGTGCCCCTGGGAGAGAGGGTCTTAAGCAGACTCCATGCTGCATGTGGAACCCAGCACAGGACTTGATCTCACCACCCTGAGATCACAGCTTGAGCAGAAACCAAGAGCCAGATGCCACACCACCCAAGTGCCCTGTTTTTATACATTTAAACGTCTGGGGGAAACCAAAAGAAGAATATTTTGTGACACATTAAAATTATTTGAAATTCAAATGTCAATATACATGAATATAGTTTTACTGGAACACAACCATGACCATTCATTTATGTATTGCTTTTGTGGCCCAGCTGCTAAGTTGAGTAGTTGCAAGAGAAACCATGGATGGCCTGCAAAGCCTAAAATATTTACTATTTGGCCCTTTATGGGAAAAGTTTGTCAACCCCTTTTCCTTATCCACTGAGAATTCATTCTCGCCCAGTGATGGGCAGCAGTGACGTGGAGCACAGGTGGGTCAGGCCCAATGTTGTCAGGAAGTGGAGGAGGCAAGCCAAGAAAAACATGGCAGAGCTTTAGGAGGCACATTTGCCAGGGTCACAGTTTCCTTGCTTTGCCCTGAAGAGTTCTGTGCATATTTTTAATGGAAAGAACTAAGACTCCATAAAATGTGAACAAATTAGGGTACAGAAAACAAGAAAAGAATAGCTGTGTCTATACTGTAGACACAGTTTTCTCTACCTCTGACTCCTGTTCTCTACCTCGGTCTTTCATGGTTCCACTTGAAATAAGAGTTAGAGGAGGATGAGAAGGAGGAAGGGGAAGGAGAAGAGAGACAGAAAGAGAGAGAGAACATTTTAAATGAAAGCAGAATATTGTGGTAATAGAGTAAAGGACAAAGTAGAAGTCAAAGTGAGAAGGACAAAGAGGTGACTATGGAGTAGTGAGAAGGATCTGGCAAAAAGGGTTCTGAGCCATTAAAATGGTGCCATCTTTGATTACTACTACAATTTAAGCTTTCTAAAAGGAAACCATGGAGGCATGATTGATTGATTGACTGATTGGAATAAAGATCAAGAAAATAAGGACATAGAGAGTGGAAGTGAGACATGAATTCAAAAATTAATTTTGCCAACTGTAATATGCTAAAAAGTAGTTTTTATGCTTTTTGTCATGGATTTAACTTTTTGGATTCTTAATCTGAATAAAAGCTTATACATGAAACCAGTAAGTAGATGACACCAAGATAGACCAGCTGTGGCTTAAGTTGGCCTGACCTCCAAGCATGCACCACTGTCACCAGGAGTTTCCAGAGTATAATCTAAGGCCTCGCTCTATCTGTGTCTTTCTCTGTTTCTCTTTCTATCTCTCTCTGTCTCTCAAAAGAATAATCACCACTTTATCATCTGAGGAAGATCATTTTGACTGTACGGGAGTCACTTTGAATCTAACTGCCAGAAAGAAAGAGGACATGTGCTTGCAGTCTCTGTCCACATTGGACTTGTAGAACTACCATAAAATGGTTTATAGTTTGGTAATCACACAGATGAATTCACAGCTCACCCATTTTTAAGCTATGTTGTAATTCTCCCATGAAACTCAAAAACACTAAGTGAAGGGTTAGCCTAGGATGCCTATGCAGCAGATGTAGGTTTGTTTCATGCAGTGTTGGACAACTTTTTAGGACACCACACACGTAGAAGGGGAGGACCAATAATTCCTAATTTTAAAATAATGAGATTAGCAGTACAGAGACAAGCAATTAGTGAAGTGAATAGAATTTTTTGTGACCTCAATCCCTGGCAGATTTGGATTCATAAAAACATTCACCATTTGTGTTGAACGAGTCAGTATGAATAATTAAGGATTGATTTATTGACAGAGCTGCCAACATAACAACCCATCTTCCTTTGAAGGAAGATGGCTATCTTGTTCACTCTATGGCACAGAGGTCAACTTGCTAGAAGACTGGGACACATGGGGATTTCTACACATTTCTTGTTATTTGTTCAGATCACACATTAGAAACCATATACAAATGTGCCAAACATACATGCCTTTTTCTCCATCACATTTATAGCCACCTTTTCCTAATGCAGCATGGAATTCCATGCTTCATGACGTAGCAGGACTACTTTGATACAGCCCCAACAAAAATGGATTTGGACCTTGCTAAATATTTTGCCCTGAAAAACGTATTATCAACATTTGTCCTCCAAGAGGACATTCTACTGTCCTGAAACATTGCCTTGGAAATAAATGTATATTGAGGAAACAGGTAAATAGAACCTTTTAACCCCCAGCCTCACCTCTTCCCTGTGGCTAAAGGAAACATTGAAGTAAATCAAATGCCAATGAAGCCATAAATTTTGGAAATCAACAGGAAGAAAAATGTTGAGTTCAAAGTACTACTTTTCTTCTATTTACATAAATAACTTCTATTTACACTCCTATTTACATAGAAGTCTTCCCCTAAGGAGCCAATTAACATTTAATGGGAGTTCTTCAAAAGAGAACCACATGCCTTCTGGGTAGGCAGATATCAAAATCAACAGATGTTCAAGTTAACACTGGGAATCACAGTTTCGTGCTGAAAACAGGACCTGTATCATTCATCGCCAGTGTGAGCTAAAATCATGGAGTCCACCAAACGTTCTGCTAAATAAATTAGTCAGGATGAGCATCAATGGCTGGTAGGGTTTATGACCTCTGAATACGAAGGGCAGAAACTAGGGGCAAATGTTATTGCTCTTGCATAGGCTGTTAAAATTGAACAAAATTGTAAAAAGTAACATCAGCATGAAATGACTGTTTTTCTTGTATAGAAACTCTATCAAAATTGAAGGTATGTTTTGAAGCAGTAATAAATCTGATTTGCTCCATCTGGGATTTGGACAATTGTCAGATGATTATGCCTCAAATAGATTTTCAGGGTTCCATTTCCCTGTACCCAACTGCAAAGAGTTTTTTTTATTCTCTGCTACTTACTCTGACAAACTGGGCATTATGTTCCTGCATGAAAGCCTAAGAAGGTCAGAGAAATTTAGAAAGATGAAATGCATTATGATTCTGAAAATGAATGGTTAGGGCAGAAAAATGCTGGAGAACCTCATGGCTCTTTTGCAGTGATGTCCAGTTTAAGGATTGGAGTGGTGAGGAGAGTTGAATGCTTGAGAAAGAAGAGATGTGGAGGAGAGATGACAGCCATAATGTACACAGTTACATGATGGCAGGTTATTCTTTGACAGTAAGATTAAATTGGTTCCAAAGAATAGTGAATGAATAGGCAAATGCAAACAGGCAAGAAAGGTTTGGTGTTATTAGTGAGTGTGATAACTGAAGGGATGCTTCCCCCAGGAGGACCTAGAACATACACTGGATTTAAAAGCCATCCTGTGTGTCACATGGAAAAAGGGAGCCCAAGCTTAAAGAGGTCTTTGTGATTTTCAGTAATAACTAAGCAGCAAGACTCATAATCCATAGGACAATGGTATATTTTTGTAGTTTGTAGGAGAACAGCAACTCACAGTGTTGTAGCAAGGTAGAAAATGCAGACAAAGGCTAAACAAAGTACAGAATGGGACAAATTTAAATTCAAAGTAACCACTACTCCAGTAGCTGTATGTTGCTCTCCAGTAAAGTCACCAAATAGTCCATTCATCTACAAGAAGGAGTGGAATATAAACCACCCCCTAGTGCTGAGCAAGGTGCTATGAGAAAGACAAAAGCCCAAGGAGTTTAAGGTCTAGCCCAGAACACAGGGCTTATCCACAAAAGTCATTTAATGAAACAAAAAGTATAAAATAATATAACATGTTATGTGATACTAATAATTTGAAGCTATGAATAAATATAATAGTGTCAATTATTGCTATAAACAGAAAATTCAAAGAATAAAGTGGGCTAGCTTCAGCAAGGACAACTTTAAGAGGAGTAATTTACAAAGGGTTTCTCGAGAGTGTTTGTCATAGCTCAGCATACTCTCTGTAGTACCAGTGGAAGAGGGGCATAACGCAACTACGTGGGGGTATTTTTTTTAATTTTTTTTTTTGATGTGGCAAAATATACATAACATACCAGAGAGAAAAACCATTTGTTACCTTGGGATCAAGGAGATGAAATGTCTAGCAATACACAAGATAGTGTCCCACAGTGAAGAATTTTCCTACCTGAAATGCCAGTGCTGCTCCTATTATGAAACACTGCAAAAAGAAATACCAAGAAATAGTCTATTGAAGTAAATCAAATACCAATGAAGTCATAAATTTTGGAGGAAGCACTGAAAAGGAGGCATAGATCATAGAAAACTGACAAGATTCGAGATAACATTGTAGCTAAGTGTGAGTAACAAAAAAGAAGGAGAGTTATCTGTATAACTGAGGACAGGTCATTGATCACTGTTGGGTCTTTATTCTTATTTATTTACGAAATGAGGGTGTGAAATCTCTGAAGTTTCTATCGACTCTCACATTCTATGATCTTTTGACACTAGATTTTTGAGCCTAAAAACTGACCGTGATAAGCATAAATAAAGATATTTAGTCACCTGGCAATACCTATAGAAGGGCCCCGACTTTGAAAAGCTTGTGAAGTTGGTAAGTTTGAACTGATAATTCCTCAACTGTCTTCATTTCAGTATTTCTCCACCAAGTACCTGCCCCGGAACATTCTTAATGGTTCCCAATTGCTGAAACGTCCTGAATTGCTCTGGAAGGACTTGACTTTCTAGAGCCATATCCCACAGCCACAAATATTTTATATATTTCTACCAGTTAGCTACTGCTATATAACCAATCACCCCCAACCCTACTGCCTTACATTGTAAGCCTTAAAATAATAATCAGTTAAAATAATAATCAGTTATTACTTCTCATGAGTGGGTGGGCTGGGCAGTATTGTTGATCTAGAACAACATAAACTGATCTCAAATATGTTTGCTCCTAATTCATTCTGCAGTCAACTAGCTAATCAACAGGAGTTGGGTGATCTAGACTATTCCAATCTTCTTCTCATGGGTGTGGCAGGGGTTCAAGAGAGCAGAAATTTCTTATGGTCTAAATGTAGAACTGGTATCTGTCATTTCTGTCACATTTTATAATCAAGAAAAAAGGTGAGACTCCGTCTCTTAATGGGAGGAACTGCAAAGTCATATTGCAAAAGACATGATTACTGAGAAGAATACATAGTTAGGGCCATTTGTACAACCAATCTACCATCAAACTTCATCTGTCCTTTAGTCTGCCCTCTCAGCATATAGCTAAGTGATGGCTAATAAGAGCCTGATGATAAGGTGATGACCTCTTCAAGGATAAGGATGACTGAGTCTTTAATCTTGGTATCCTTGGTTAAAGCAAGCTCTCAATAAATATTTGTTGAAACAACAGAAACTAATTTACAAAGACATTTTAATGTTTACTGTAGAAAATGTCTTTCCTATCCTTTCTTCTCTAAGAGTTAAGTAAACAATTTAAGAATATGTTTTATAGAATGCAATTGTATTGATTTGAACTATTACACATTACTGGAAAATTTTAAAGCTGTAATTACACTACATAGCATATTTTAAAAATCTTTTTTAGTTTGTAACTCTTTTATATTATGCTGGGGACTCAATATGCTTCTTCACTAATGAGCAACAGAATGTTTTTAAAGGTTTTGTTTATTTATTTGAGAGAGAGACAGAGAGTGAGCATGAGAGGGGAGAAGGTCAGAGGGAGAAGCAGACTCCCCATGGAGCTGAAGCCTGATGTGGGACTCGATCCCGGGACTCCGGGATCATGACCTGAGCTGAAGGCAGTGGCTTGACCAACTGAGCCACCCAGGCTCCCCCAGAATATTTTTAGTTAATAGCTGGACAAAAGCAGCTAAACTAACATTACTAGGGAATCCTCAGAATGGAGAGGGGGAACTACCCTGCATTAACATAACGTGATTTTAGGTTTCTTTTATTTTCTGCATGGTTTAAGCCCAGACCTGGTTTATCATTCTTCTTTGCCCTGATTATTTTTAGAGTATTTCACACAGTGATGAAATAGCCATTGCAGTTTTCTTCTGTATGCATCTGCTCTCCACTTAAGAAAGAGCCATCTTTTTTTTATTTTTTATTTGAGCATAGTTGACACACAATGTTACATTATTTTCAGATGTACTACATAGTGATTCAATTTCTTTATATGTTATACTATTAAAGCCATCTTTAAAATCTCATCCTTCAATTGGTTCTGTCAATTATTGGCTTAATTGGGATTTGCTACTTTGATTTAAAAAGAAAAACCAACAATAAACTAACAATTTGTCTTGTCTTTGATGTACCAAGAATTATTCTCAAGGGAGGGCAAAACATGGGCTATGGCACAACTTAATAATTCTTGGGTGGTTATAGACACAATCACAACAAAAGGCAAATAATTTGGGTTGATACTTCCCTTTCCTACTAGTTTCATAATAACCATCTCCCTAAGTAACAGTGAAGACTTTGGAACAAGTAGGTTTTTGGTCATGGTCAAAACTGGCAACTTCTCAGACTGTTATTAAACTTCTTTGGCAGGGCACCTGGATGGCTCAATTGGCTAAGCACCTGCCTTCAGCTTGTGTCATAGTCCCAGGACCCTGGGATCAAGCCCTGCCTCTGGATCCCTGCTCAGAGAGGAGCCTGCTTCTCCCTCTCCCTCTGCTACTCCCCGACTTGTGCTCTCTCCTCTTTTTCTCACAAATAAATAAATAAAATATTTTAAAAATATATTTAAGGGGCACCTGGGTGGCTCAGTGGGTTAAGCCTCTGCCTTGGGCTCAGGTCATGATCCCGGGGTCCTGGGATCGAGCCCCGCATCGGGCTCTCTGCTCAACAGGGAGCCTGCTTCCTCCTGTCTCTCTGCCTGCCTCTCTGACTGCTTGTGATCTCTGCCTGTCAAATAAATAAATAAAATCTTAAATAAAAATAAATAAAAATAAAAATATATTTAAAAACCCTCTATGGCATCCTCTGGAAAACACAATATTTGTGACAATTAAATTACCCAATTCAAGTAAAATATTAAGAATAATGTCTGACATATAATAACTAATCATTATTATGAACTGTAGCTCTGTTAATTTGTTTCATGAATTAGCCCTTGCTCATGCACAAAATGGGACCCCTGATGCTGAAGAAATAATGAGTATTGCATTCCCACTGAGTATAACTTGTCATTATCACTATTAAGTTGAAAAATGAAAGGACACTTTATCCAAAGAACTAACCTCAAAAAAGAAAGGTGAAACATAATCACAGTATTAGAAAAAAATGAATATTTAACAATAATGAAAACTCAATATCCAAAAGATGTTGATGATTCTGAAAGAGATCTAAAATAGATCCTTTGTGTGAAAAAAACTAAGTGTGATAGCTATATCACACAATGCACATGAATAAATCCCTGGTGAAAGAACATAATCTCTAACACCAACATCGGAGTAGAAAAGTATTTAAGAAACAAAAAACATAGACCAAGGAGAAGACTAATATATTCAATTCCTTTAAATTCAAGAACAAACAGGAATATTTTGTGTGAAAAAAAGTCACCACAGATAAATTTAAAAAACAAATCTCTGACTAGGAAAAGATCATTGTAACACAAATAACTGGCCAGTGATTATTATTCAAATATATAGATATAACTGCAAATGAATATGAAAAGTCAAACAACCAAATAGGAAAATGAGCAAAGGATATGAATATGCACAGAAACCAAGACCCGAATGTCCAATAAATATCAGAAAAGATGATCTACTTCTCTGATAATGATGGAAATACAAATTAAAACAACATGGGCAAACTATAACACATCCAACAGCTTAGCCAAAAAAAAAAAAAAAAAAAAGTTTAAATCTGGCAAAATCAACAGTTAGCAAGGAATTGAAAAAAATGGGACCATCAAAGGATTGCTGGAGGAATTAAAAGTTGGCATCCCCTTCAGCGTGCTTGTATCTAGTAAATGTGAAGACATGTCTATTCTATAACCTAGCTATTCTAACGCCTGCTATACAACCTAGAGAAGTTCTCCCACATACATATTAAGATGCACTATACATAGTGAGGTAAGTATGGAAATGTTTACAGCAGCCCTGTTTAAAAGAGTGAAAAATTCTTACTATGTTAGTCATACAATGTAATATTGCACAGCATTTAAAATTAATGAACTAGAACTACATGAATTTTATAGCTCAACCTTGAAAAAGTTTGAAATGAAAAACACATTGCAAAATGCTACACCAAGTATGACACTATTTATTTAAAATTTAAAAAGCATATAATACTTTATTATATAAATGAGTTATTAATACATGTACACTGTAGTATATAAAACTTTCAAGGACATCCATCACTTTTAGGCAAGTGGCTACATCTGAGAAAAAAGAAGAAGAGAATCTGTGAGAATATAAAAAATTTCAATTGTCTCCATGCATTTTATTTAACAAAAATTCTTAATATGGGAATATGTCAACATTTAAATAATCTGCTTGGCATATATGCATATATTAAAAATAACTTTTAAAAATAATATTTTTTTACATTCTTGAAATATTTTGTCATACAAGAAGAGGAAAAGTTTGCCAATGCCTTAGAAATACTCATAAAGTCATTAGTAAACTGAAGCATATTGTAACATTCACATTTCCAGCTGTCACTCATTGGGTGATTTCCATCTTACAGAAGACAACTGAGACCAAGAGGTATTTCAGTTACCAAACAAAAACTCCAAAACTACATGCTCAAACTCGTAATTATTTTTCCCAGAAGAAATTCTCCAATCTTTAATTAAAGTCTACTATATATAATTTTATGAGATTGGCTTAAAGTAGTTAGAAGTACAATATTATTAGAAAAAAGAAAGAGAAGAAATAAAGATACATAAAAAGCAGACATGAAATTTGTAGTTAAATGATTGCTATTAAATATACCTATAAGTAAATCCATAAAACCCTATACTTATACTTTATTAGGCCCTAAGAGTACCATACCAAATGGCACAATGCTATATGCTGGTCATGATTAAAAATATCTCATAACACTTGTCATGATAACCTATATACTCTAAGAATGTAGGAACATAAGCAATACATTTTAGAAAAATGTCCACCCAAAAAGTTATCTTTTTTGTTTTCATTTTGAAAAATAATGTGCTTCACTTCTTTTGTCCACATCGTAATAACAGCCTTAACTCAAACATGTGATTCTAAGAATGGGAATTGTAGACGGTATAAGATTATAAGTTTTGTAAGAATATGAAACAAATATTTCCTTTAAATATGACTTACTACTTTTATAACATACAGCTTCCCTGAGTGCGTGATTCAAAGTAGAATATCTAAAGGGGAGAGGATAAGATCTCCTCTTAGACAAAAATAATAATTCTAAAATTCTTTACATACAGGAAGAATACTGCAGCTTTTTAACCTCTGTATATTATATGTGTTATCTGTGAATATTCAAAACAAGGATTAAACATTAATAATATGCAATGAAAGTTAATTTTCTAAATTTATTTCTTACCTCAAATTCTAGTTCTCTTAGTTTAACTGAAGTCACATTTGATTTAAATCAAAGTGTAATGAAGAAAAATAGAATCCCTGATGGTAATTTACAAGGGATGGAAAGAAGATTATAATGATAACTTTGGTGATGTTTTATAAATTATTTTTCTTAGACTTTATTTTTTAAGACTTTGTTACTTAGAGCAGTTTTAATTGTATACAAAATTGAAAGGAAGGTACGGAGATTTCCCATACACTCTTACTCCTACACCTGCATAACTTCCTATTGTCAATATCCCCAAACAGAGTGATACAGTACATTTGTTATAATTGATGAACCTGCATTTATACATTATAATTACCCAAGGTCCTTGGTTTACCTTAGGGTTCTTGGTGTTGCACAGTCTGTGGATCTGGATGAATGTATAATGACATATATCCATCATTATACAGTTGACTCCTGGACAACTCAGGGATTCAGAGCAAATCCCTTGAGAAAGTATACATATAACTTCTGAATAACTTAATTACTAGTGGCCTACTGTTAAACAAAAGAAGCTTTATTGATAAAATAAAGTCAGTTAAACGTATTTTGTATATTATATGTACTATAACCTGTATTCTTAACAATAAAATAAGAAGCTTAAGAAAATCATAAGGAGGATAAAATACATTTACAGTACTATACTGTAAAAAATCTGCATATAGGTGGACCCGTTCAAACCTGTATTGTTCAAGGCTCAAGTGTAGTACCATATAGAGTATTTTCACCACCCTAAAGATCCTTAGTGTTGCATTTATATATCCCTCCTTTCCTCCAGCTGCTGGTAACCCCTGATCTTCTTTCTGCCTTTTCCAGAATGTCATAAGGTTGGAATTCTATAGAATATAGCATTTTCAGATTGACTTCTTTCACTTAGTCATACCATTTAAGTTTCCTCTGTGTCTTTTCATGGCTTAATAGCTCATTTCTTTTTTAGCACTGAATAATCCATCATCTGGATGTACCACAATTTATTTATCTATTCACCTACTGAAGGACACCTTGGTTGCTTCTAAGTTTTGACATTCACAAGTAAAGCTACTATAAACGTCCATGTGCAGGATTTTGTATGGGCATAAGTTTTCAAGTCCTTTGGGCAAATACTAAGGAATATTATTGCTAGATCAAAGGGTGGAGTATGTTTAGTTTTTAAGAAACCACCAAACTCTCTCTCAAAGTGAGATACCACTTTGCATTTCCATCAACAGTGAATGAAAGTTACTGCTCAACATCCTCACCAGCATTTGGCCTTATCAGTGTTCCAAACTTTGCCCATTCTAATAGGTGTGTAGTAGTATCCCATTGTTATCTTAATTTGCATTATTTCCCTGATGACATATGAGACAGAGCATGTTTTCATATGCCTATTTGTCATCTGTATGTCTTCTTTGGTGAGGTGTCTGTCAAGGTCTTTGGGCCATTTTTAATTGACTTGCTTATGTTCTTATTATTGAGTTTTAAGAGTTCTTTATATATTTTGGATAACAATTTTTTATTAGATGTGTCCTTTCAAAATATTTTCTCCCTGTCTGTGGCTTATGATCTCATTTTCTTGATGATGTCTTTCACAGAGCATAAGCTTTAATTTTAGTCAAGTCCAACTTATCAATTATTTCTTTCATGGGTCTAGTCCTTAGTTTTGTATCTAAAAAGCCATGACCATACTCAAAGTCATCTGCATAGATTTCTCCTATGGAATATTCTAGGAGTTTTATAGTTATAGCTCTCTCTTTTAGATCTGTGATCCATTTTGAATTAATATTTGTGAGGAGTGTAAGGTATATATCTAGATTCATTTTTTTTTCACATTTGATATCCAGTTGTGCCAGCACCATTTGTTGAATATTACTTTTGCCTCATTTCTTTGGCATTGCTCCTTTGTCCAAGATAAGTTGACTAATATTTATGAACCTGTGTCTGGGCCCTCTATTCATTCCACTCATTGACTTGTCTATTCTTTCTCTAATACCATACTGTCTTGATTACTATAACTTCATAGCAAATTTTTTTAAATATTTATTTATTTGACAGACAGAGATCACAAGTAGGCGGGGGGTGGTGGGGGAGAAGCAGGCTCCCTGCTAAGCAGAGAGCCTGGTGCGGGGCTTGATCCCAGGACCCTGAAACCATGACCCGAGCTGAAAGCAGAGCTTAACCCACTGAGCAACCCAGGCAGCCCATAGCAAATCTTAAAGTTGGGTAGTGTCAGTCTTCCAACTTCATTCTTCACCTTGAAAATTATGTTGGCAATTCCGGGTCTTTTGACTCTCCATATAAACATTAAAGTCGGTTTTTCAATATCCATAATATAACATGTCATAATTTTTAATTGAGATTTCATTGAATCTATAGATCAAGTTAGAAAGAATTGACATCTTAGCAAGATTGAGTATTCCTATCTATAAACATGGAATATTCCTCTATTTATTTAGGTCTTCTCTGATTTCATTCATAAAAGTTTTGTGGTTTTCCTCAGAGAACTTTTATATATTTTGCTAGAGTAACACCTAGATTGTTCATTTTTGGCAGTGCTAATACAAACGGTATTGTGTTCTTAAGTCAAATTCCACTTGTTCTTTGCTGGTATATTAAGAAAGGGGGAGGGGAGAAAAGATGGCAGAGGAGTAGGGGACCCTATTTCAACCAGTCCCTTGAATTGAGCTGCATATCTACCAGATCATTTTGAACTCCCATGAAATCAGCCTGAGATGTAAGAAGATATATCTGGATCTCTACAAACAGAGTATCTCCAGATGTTGGTCTCAAGGTATGACACAGGGGAGCCATGATTCTGTAGACAGATATTGGAAGATAAACAGAAGGGGGAAGGAGACTCTAAGATCTTGCACTGGAGTGCAAAAGTCTCCCTCACTGGAGACCAGGCACAGATTCACAGACTGGTAGTGGCAGGGAAAGGAAATTAGGGCAACCCCCCAGACTGAAACCTGAAGCTATAGGGGTGCATGTACAAACTGGCGGAAGCTTGCGGTTTTAGAAGCACAAAGAGCAGAGACATGCCTGGCCCTGGGAGCAAGGGCTAGGAGTGCTATTCTAGGTCACACAATCCAGGATGCTACAGTTTTAAGCAACACAGACAGAAATAGAGACATTATGGCCTGGAGAGCTCAGTGAAGAGCGGACTGCAATCTCTCTGTTCTGAAAAAGAGGTTTGAATACAGTCACTTTTGCTCTGACTCTCAGAAGAGATGTGGAAAGCCACCAGGCAAAGCTGCTAGAGAACAAAAGCACCAAAAAACCTGTTTTCACTGAGCCCAGCCTCCCTCCCCCACCAAAGGGGGCAAGGCAACTCTGCCCAAACAGGGTTGCCTGAGTAGTAATGCAGCAGGCCCCTCCCCTAGAAGACAGGTTGGAAGAGCAAGAGGCTGACAACCCTAAGGTTCCTATAAAACATATGCATCTTACTTTGGTTGTGGTCAATAATTTGGACTCTGTACGTTCCCTCAACCACCCCTCAACAGAATAACTAAGTGGAGGAATCCCCCAAAAAGGAAAGAACAAGAGAATGTGGCCTCTGCCATAGCACTAATGGATATGGATATAAACAAGATGTCAGAAATAGAATTCAGAGTAACAATTATCAAGACAATATCTAGGCTTGAGAAAATATTAACGACAATATAGAATCTCTAAGGGCAGAAATGAGATCTAATCAGGCCAAACATAAAAATGCTATGAATGAAAGGCAGTCTAAACTGGATACTCTGACTGCCAGGGTAAATGAGGCAGAAGAACAAATTAGTGAGCTAGAGGATAAGATGATAGAAAAGAAGGAAACTGAGGCAACATGGGAAAAACAAATTAAAACCCAAGGAATCAAACTGAGAGAGATTAGTGACTCAATGAAATGTTCCAGTATCAGAATTATTGGGATTCATGAGGGGGTGGAGAGAGAGAGGTCTAGAAGATATATTTCAGCAAATTATAGCTGAGAACTTCCCTAATCTGGGGAAGGAAATCAGCATTCATGTCCAAGAAGCAGAGAGGACCCCTTCCAAGATCAATGAGAAAAGACCAACACCATGACATATAATAGTACAATTTACAAATCTTAGGTCCAAGGAAATAATCTTGAAAGTGGCAAGGGGGAAGAGATTTCTTACATATGGAGGGAGGAACATCAGAATAACATCAGACCTGTCCACAGAGACCTGGCAAACCAGAAAGGGCTGGCGAGACATATTCAGGGTACTAAATGTGAAGAACATGTAGCCAAGGATACTTTATCTAGCAAGGCTGTCATTCAGAATGGATGGAGAGACAGGAGCTCCCAAAACCAGCAGAAACTGAAAGAATATGTGACCACCAAGCTGGTCCTACAAGAAATATCATATATTTCTTTTATATTTATATAAAAGAATATATTTATATTTATATCATATATATTCTATATATAATTATATGCATAAATATATTTACATACTTATATTTCTGTAGAATTTTTTTTTTATTTTTTGAAACATTTGATTTATTTGACAGAGAGATCACAAGTAGGCAGAGGGGCAGGCAGATAGAGAGGGGGAAGCAGGCTCCCTGCCAAGCAGAGAGCCCAATGCAGAGCTCAATCCCAGGACCCCGAGATCATGACCTGAGCCAAAGGCAGAGGCTTAACCCACTGAGCCACACAGGTGCCCCTCTATAGAATATGTTATATTCTATAAAAGGAGAAAGATCCCAAGAATGATATAGATCAGAAGTTTACAGACAATCTATAGAAACAAGTACTTCACAGGCAATATGATAATAATAAAATCATATCTTTCAATAATCACTGTCAACATGAATGGCCTAAATGCTCCCATGAAACAGCACAGGGTTGCAGATTGGATAAAAAGACATGACCCATCCGTATGCTATCTATAAGAGACTCATTTTGAACACAAAGATACATCCAGACTGAAAGTGAAAGATGGAGAACAATTTTTCATGCCAAAGAACCTCAAAAGAATGCTGGAGTAGCAATTCTCCTATCAGACAAATTAGGTTTTAAGCTAAAGACTGTAGTTAGAGATATAGAAGGACACTATATCATGCTAAAAGGGTCTATCCAACAAGAGGATCTAACAATTGTAAATATCTATGTCCCCCAACATGGGAGCAGCCAACTATGTATGCCAACTGTTAACCAAAATAAAGAGACATATTGATAATAATATGCTAATGGTAGGAGACTTCAACACTCCACTCTTAGTAATAGACAGATCATCTAAGCAGAAAATCCACAAAGAAACAAGAGCTTTGAATGACACGCTGGACCAGACGGATCTCCTAGATATATACAGAACATTCCACCCTAAAACAACAGAATACTCATTCTTCTCAAATGCACATGGAACTTTCTACAGAATAAACCACACACTGGGCCACAAATCAGGTCTTAACTGATACCAAAAGACTGAGATTATTCCCTGCATATTCTCCAACCATAATGCCTTGAAACTGGAACTCAATCACAAGAAAAAAATTGGGAGAAATTCAAACACTTGGAAGCTAAAGACCATCCTGATTAAGAATGTTTGGGTCAAGGTGGGATTCATCACTGGGTTACAAGGATGGTTCAACATTCGCAAATTAATCAATGTGATAGAACAAATCAATAAGAAAAGAGAGAAGAACCACATGGTCCTCTCAATTGATGCAGAAAAAGCATTTGACAAAATCCAGCATCTGTTCCTGATTAAAATGCTTCAAAGTATAGGGATAAAGGGAACATTCCTGAACTTCATAAAATCTATCTATGAAAGACCCACAGCAAATGTCATCCTCAATGGGAAAAATCTTGCAGCCTTCCCGTTGAGATCAGGAACACGACAAGGAAGTTCACTCTCACCACTCTTGTTCAACATAGTATTAGAAGTCCTAGCAATAGCAATCAGACAACAAAGAGAAATAAAAGGTATCCAAATTGGCAATGAAGAAGTCAAACTCTCTCTCTTCGCAGATGACATGATTCTTTATATGGAAAACCCCAAAGACTCCACCCCCAAACTACTAGAACTCATACAGCAATTCAGTAACATGGCAGGACACAAAGTCAATGTACAGAAGTCAGTGGCTTTCTTATATACTACAGTGAAAATACAGAAAGGGAAATTAGAGAATCGATTCCATTTACTATAGCACCAAGAAGCATAAGATACCTAGGAATAAACCTAACCAAAGAGGTAAAGGATCTGTACTCGAGGAACTACAGAACACTCATGAAAGAAATTGAAGAAGACACAAAAAGATGGAAGACCATTCCATGCTCTTGGATCGGAAGAATAAACATTCCACCGGTATTTTTCAAAGAGCTGGAGCAAATAATCCTAAAATTTGTATGGAATCAGAAGAGACCCCAAATTGCTAAGGAAATGTTGAAAAACAAAAAAAACAAACAAAAAAAAAACTGAAAAAACAAAAATAAAACTGGCGGCATCACGTTACCTGATTTCAAGCTTTACTACAAAGCTGTGATCACCAAGACAGCATGGTACTGGCATAAAAACAGACACATAGACCAGCGGAACAGAGTAGAAAGCCCAGATATGGACCCCCAACTCTACGGTCAAATAATCTTCGACAAAACAGGAAAAAGTATCCATTGGAAAAAAAGACAGTCTCTTCAATAAATGGTGCTGGGAAAACTGGACAGCTATATGTAGAAGAATGAAACTTGACCATTCTCTTACACCATACACAAAGATAAACTCGAAATGGATAAAAGACCTCAAAGTGAGACAGGAATCCATCAGAATCCTAGAGGAGAACATAGGCAGTAACCTCTTCGATATCAGCCACAGCAACTTCTTTCAAGATATGTCTCCAAAGGCAAAGGAAACAAAATAAAAAATGAACTTTTGGGACTTCATCAAGATCAAAAGCTTCTGTACAGCAAAGGAAACAGTCAACAAAACAAAGAGGCAACCCACGGAATGGGAGAAGATATTTGCAAATGACAGTACAGACAAAAGGTTGATATCCAGGATCTATAAAGAACTCCTCAAACTCAACACACACAAAACAGATAATCATTTTAAAAAATGGGCAGAAGATATGAACAGACACTTCTCCAATGAAGACATACAAATGGCTACCAGACACATGAAAAAATGTTCATCATCACTAGCCATCAGGGAGATTCAAATTAAAACCACATTGAGATACCAGCTTACACCAGTTAGAATGACCAAAATTAGCAAGACAGGAAACAACGTGTGTTGGAGAGGATGTGGAGAAAGGGGAACCCTCTTACACTGTTGGTGGGAATGCAAGTTGGTGCAGCCACTTTGGAGAACAGTGTGGAGATTCCTCAAGAAATTAAAAATAGAGCTTCCCTATGACCCTGCAATTGCACTGCTGGGTATTTACCCCAAAGATACAGATGTAGTGAAAAGAAGGGCCATCTGTACCCCAATGTTTATAGCAGCAATGGCCACGGTCGCCAAACTGTGGAAAGAACCAAGATGCCCTTCAATGGACGAATGGATAAAGAAGATGTGGTCCATATACACTATGGAGTATTATGCCTCCATCAGAAGGGATGAATACCCAACTTTTGTAGCAACATGGACAGGACTGGAAGAGATTATGCTGAGTGAAATAAGTCAAGCAGAGAGAGTCAATTATCATATGGTTTCACTTATTTGTGGAGCATAACAAATAACATGGAGGACATGGGGAGATGGAGAGGAGAAGGGAGTTGAGGGAAATTGGAAGGGGAGGTGAACCATGAGAGACTACAGACTCTGAAAAACAACCTGAGGGTTTTGAAGGGGCGGGGGTTGGAGGTTGGAGGAACCAGGTGGTGGGTATTAAGGAGGGCACATATTGCATGGAGCACTGGGTGTGGTGCAAAAACAATGAATACTGTTACACTGAAAATAAAAAAATAAAAAATAAAAAAAGAATGTTTGGGTCAACCAGGAAATTCAAGAAGAACTTAAACAATTAATGGAAACCAATGAGAATGAAAACTCATCTGTCCAAAACCTATGGGATATTGCAAAGATGGTCCTAAGGGGGAAATATATAGTCATCCAAGCCTCACTCAAAAAAATAGAAAAATCTTGAATACACAAATTAACTTTACACCTTAAAGAACTGGAGAAAGAACAACAAACAGAGCCTAAGCCATGTAGAAGAAGAGAAATAACTAAGATTAGAGCAGAGACCAATGAATTAGAAACCAGAAATACAATAGAGCCAATCAATGAAACCAGAAGTTGGTTCTTTGAAGGAATTTAATAAGATTGATAAGCCATTCCAGACTTATTCAAAAGAAAAGAGAAAGGACCCAAATTAATAAAATTATGAATGAAAGGGAAGAGATCACAACTAACATGAAGGAAATAGAAAGAATTTTTAGAAATTATTACCAGCAACTGTATGTCAATAAATTAAGCAACTTGGAGAAATGGATGCATTCCTGGAATCCTATAAAGTACCAAGACTGAAACAAGAAAAAATTGACAACCTGAAGAGACCAATAACCAGTAAGAAGGTTGAAGCAGTGATCAAATACCTCCCAAAAAACAAGAGTCTAGGGCCGGCTGGGTTCCCTGGGGAATTCTACCAAACATTCAAAGAAGAAATAATACCTATTGTCTTGAAGCTGTTTAAAAAAATAGAGAAGAAAAACGTCCAAACTCATTCTATGAGGCCAGCATTACCTTGATCCCAAAACCAGGCAAAGACACCATCAAAAAGGAAAATTTCAGACAAAGATCCCTGGGGAATATGGATGCCAAAACTCTCAACAAGATCCTAGCTAATAGGATCCAACAGTACATTGAAAGGATTATCCACCACTACCAGGTGGGATTTATCTCTGGGATGCAAGGGTGGTTCAATATTTGCAAATTAATCAATGTGATAGAACACATAAATAAGAGAAGAGACAAGAATCACATGGTCCTCTCAATTGATTCAGAAAAAAGCATTTGACAAAATACTGCATGCTTTACTGATTAAAACTCTTCAGAGTACAGGGATAGAGGGAACATTCCTCAATTTCATTAAAAAAAAAATCTATGAAAAGCTCACAGTGAATATCATTCTTAATGGGGAAAAGCTGAGAGCCTTTCCCTTAAGATCAGGAACACCACAAGGATTCCCATTCTTGCCGCTATTCTTCAACATAGTACTGGAAGTCCTAGCAAGAGCAATCAGACAACAAAAAGAAATAAAATGTATTCAAATTGGCAAAGAAGAAGTCAAACTCTCTCTCTTCCCAAATGACATGATACTTTATGTGGAAAAACCAAAAGACTACACCCCCAAATTACTAGAACTCATACAGCAATTCAGTAATGTGGCAGGACACAAAATCAATGCACAGAAATCAGTTGCTTTCTTATACACTAGCAATGAAACTGTAGAAAGAGAAATTAGGGAATTGATTCCATTTACAATAGCACTGAAAACCATAAGATACCTTAGAATAAACCTAACCAAAGAGATAAAGCATCTATACTCTAGAAATTACTTATGAAGGAAATTGAAGAAGACACAAAAAGATGGAAAAACATTCCACGTGCAGGGATCGGGAGAATAAACATTATTAAAACATCCGTCCTCCCCCAGAGCAACCTCTACTTTCACACCATCCTGATCAAAATACCAATGACATTTTTCAAAGTGCTGAAACAATCCTAAAATTTGTATGGAATGAGAAAAGACCCTAAATCGCCAAGGGAAGGATGAAAAAGAAAAACAAACCTGGGGGCATCACGTTGCCTGACTTCAAGCTATATTACAAAGCTGTGATCACCAAGACAGCATGGTATTGGCACAAAAACAGACACATAGTCCAATGGAACAGAATAGAGATTCCAGAAATGGACCCTCAACTCTATGGTCAACTAATCTTCAACAAATCAGGAAAAAATATTCAATAGGAAAAAGAGTCTCTTCAATAAGTGGTGCTGGGAGAATTGGACAGCTAAATACAGAAGAATGAAACTTGACCATTCTCTTACACCATACACAAATGTAAACTCGAAATGGATGAAGAGACCTCAGTGTGAGACAGGAATCCATCAAAGTCCTAAAGGAGAACATAGGTGTTACCTCTTCAACATTGGCCACAGCAACCTCCTTCAAGACACATCTCCAAAGGCAAGGGAAACAAAAGTGAAAATGAACTTTTGTCATTTCATCAAGATAAAAAGCTTCTGCACAGCAAATGCAATAGTCAACAAAACAAAGAGGCAACCCATGGAATGCGAAACAGTATTTGCAAATGACACCACAGATAAAGGGCTGATATCTAAGATCTATAAAGAACTTCTCAAGCTCAACACCCAAAAAACAGATAATCACATCAAAAAATGAGCAGAAGGCATGAACAGACACTTTTCTAAAGAAGACATACAAATAACTAGCAGACACATGCAAAAATGTTCATCATCATTAGCCAACAGGGAAATTCAAATCAAAACCACATTGAGATACTACCTTATACCAATTAGAATGGCAAAAATTGGCAAGGCAAGAAACCACAATGTTGGAGCAGTATGGAGAAAGGGGAACCCTCTTACACTGTTGGTGGGAATGCAAGCTGGTACAGCCACACTGGAAAACAGTGTGGAGGTTCCTCAGAAAGTTAAAAATAGAGCTACCCTATGACCTGGCAATTGCTCTACTGGGTATTTACCCCAAAGATACAGATGTATTGAAAAGAAGGGCCACATGCACCCCAATGCTCATAGCAGCAGTGTCCATGATAGCCAAACTATGGAAGGGGCCAAGATGCCCTTCAACAAATGAATGGATAAGAAAGATGTGGTCCATATAAACAGCAGAATATGACTCAGCCATCAGAAAGGATGAATACCCAACATTTGCATCAACATGACTGGAACTGGAGGAGATTATGCTAAGTGAAATAAGTCAAGCAGAGAAAGCAGTAATATGTTTTCACTTATTTGTGGAACATAAGAAATAGCATAGAGAATATTAGGAGAAGGAAGGGAAAAATGAAGGGGGGGCCTTCAGAGGAGGAAGATGAACCATGAGAGACTATGGACTCCAGGAAAAAAACTGAGGATTTTTGAGGGGATGGGGTCGGGGGATGGATTAGCCTGGTGATGGGTATTAAGGACACCCAGCACTGGGTATTATACACAAACAATGAATCGTGGAACACTACATCTGAAACTAATGATGTACTGTATGGTGACTAACATAACATAATAAAAAAAAAGATAGATTTTCATATACTGATTTTGTATCCTACAATCTTATTATAATTTCTTATTAGTCTCAGGAAGGGTTTTTTTTTCCCCGTCAATCCTTTCAAATTTTCTACGTAGATCATAATGTAATCTGTGAACAAAGAAAATTATATTTTTCTTCCCGATCTGTATACTTATTTCCTTTTCTTGTCTTATTACATTAGCTAGAACTCCCAGTAGTAAAAAGGAGTAGTGAAAGGTGCCGTCTTTGCCTTATACCAAATCCTACTGGGAAAGTTTTGAGTTTCTCACCATTGAGTATGATGTTAGCTGTAGGATTTTTATAGCTATTCTTTATCAAGTTGAAGAAGTTCCTTTATAATTCCTAGTTTGCTGAGGCTTTTTCAAAATCATGAATGGATATTAGATTTTGTCCAGTGCTTTTTCTGCATATATTGATATGATCAAGTGATTTTTCTTCTTTAGCCTATTGATGTGATGAATTACATTAATTGATTTTCAAAAGTTGAATCAGCCTTGCATAACTGAGATAAAACCCATTTGGTCATGGTGTATAATTCCCACGCATCTGCTCTCAGTCATTTTAACCATCACCCATGCTTCCCCCAACACACACACACACACACACACACACACACACACACACAGACTTTCTCTCTCTCTCTCTCCAACTATATACTAGTCTATCTTGACTAAAGTGAGAAAAAATCAATTTTCTTCTTAATTCAGCCAAATTGAGGTGAAAGATTTAAAATAAAACTTTAAGGAAAGAAAAAAAAAACCAAGAGGGCACAAAACAAAACAAGGAATATAGGAAAGATGAGTTTAAAAGCATATGTTTATGAGCCCAATTTAACTCACCTGCTAATTTAACAGGTGAAATTGTCTGGCACCACTAATTTTCCTTCAGCACTGAACATGTTGGCATATCAAAAGTGACTTCCCTGAGTAAGAGTCACTCAGTGATGCAGCTGGCTCAGGTACCCGACCCTCCCTTTTCCCTAAGATAATTTGAAATTGCTATGAGTCTTCCCACCAAAAACAAAACAAAACAAAACAAAAAATAAAACACACATTTTTGTAACTTCATTTACCACCAAACTTCTTGAAAAATAAAGCTGAACTCACTGCCTTCCCTCTACTTGACTACCTGCCACTCACTCTTTACCCCATTGCACTTTGGCATCTCCCTCCAACACTCCTCTGAAACTGTTCCCAGAAGGTCAGCAATAACCTCCTGATTGCCAAATCCAATTCCCAGCTCTCTATAACTTGTTCTTTGACCCTGTTGACCAATTCTTCATTCTTAAAGCTCTTTTCCCTTAGTCTCTATAATCCTCCTGCTTAAACTACTAGGGAATGTTTGCATTTGTTTGTTAGTTTCAAAATAGAACACAGAGTGCTGATAAATAACAGACACAGAGTGCTGTCTTCTACCTCTCTGACCATTCTTGCTCTGTCTCTATCTCTTTTTTTCTCTCTCTCTCTTTCTGCCTCTCTTTGGTAGTGACTTTATGTTTACCTTTTCCCTAAATATGATGATGCTACCTTCATTTGTATCACTTTCCCTCTTTGCCCCCCAGATTTCTTCCACTTCCATATTTCCAATTATGACCCATTGAGCAGATAAGAGAGGATGACCTCTTCATTGACCTCACAAACCCTGCCTCCTTGGCTCCCATTTCCCAATGTCTGCATCTATGCTACATTCACTGATAGGCCACATTACTGCTTTTCTTTGGCCTGGAGGGATGAATGGAAAGTGCAGTCTACCCAACCATTTTGCAGGTTTTTGCATTTAAAAGTTTACCCGCTCGTTAAAGCATAATCTGAATGAAACAACTTTGATCTCTTCAGTCAGAATCCATCTGTCCTCCCTATGAATCCTAACACAGCATTACCCTTGTCTTTTAAGAGCTTTACAGTATGTCATGTAGGTGCGCCCTACTATGTTCCCTAATATGACTATTACCAAATTATAAGCTCTCTGAGTCCAGAAATCAATCTTGAACACTTGTTACGTTGCTTAGCACAGTGCTTTACATTAATTCATTTACACCTTCACTTATTTTCATCAAGAAATATTTATTGACCACATATTTGTGCCAAATACAATGTTGGACTTTAGAAGTACAGTGGCAAGCAAGACATAAAGTCCCTACGCTGAAGGGACTAATTGGAGAAAATAGCCAATGAAAGGAAACAAAGAGGATAATTTCAGAGAGTAGCAAGTACTATGAAGGAAAAAAATTGTAATGAGACAAAGACTGATGGGGTGGGATCGACTTTATTTCTGCTCAGGAGGAGTTTTTGACATCTGAACTGAGATCTAAAAACAAGCCACAAAAAAAGATCTGGAGAGATCTGAGAGATCACAAAGATCCTTCTGGATAAAAGGAATAACAATATCAGATTGGAGAAGTAAACAGGGAGACTATGTAAGATTGTGTAGTCATTGAAAAGGATTCAGATTTACTTTTAATGAATGGGAAAATATAAGAGGGTTTTAATCTAAAAAGTCATGTGATCTGATTTCCAGTTTTGAAAGACCATTCTGGTTACTATGAAGAACAAACTGAAAAGTGGCCCCTAGCAGACAAAGTAAGAGATGGTGCAGGAATAATGACAAGGAATAATGGTGGTTTGTACTAGTTTGGATTTGGGATACAGTGGAAAAATGGTTACATTTTTGATAGATTTCAGAGTTAGCAGTAGGATTTGCATTGGATAAGATGGGGTGTGAGAGAGAGTTATTACATAGCAATTACTCGGTAAGGGTTTGTTGATGGGCTGATGGCTTATGTGTTCAGATACTTCCAAGGAAGGTAATCTAAGATCCTCCAAGTATAATTTAACAATATAAAAACAAACAAATACATATATGTAGATATGCAGATATACACATGCAGATGCGTATACATGATTCTCACCAAGGGAAGAAGTTGGTGTTTCAATTCCAGCCTAAGTCCAAATGCCACAATTCCTCTCCATTTCCTTCCCATATTTCTATATTTCTTAGAAAAAGAATTAAGCATTTTTAAGTGGATTTAAAGGGAATGTAGAATGAAATCTGTGCATGTGTATATGTAGAAATAGGTTCCATTGTCTTTTTGAGAGGTCTTTTTGTGCTCCTAACCACGCAAAAGGCCTCAGTCTCCAAATAAATTGGTCACCTTGGAATTGGCTGGATTGACTGGAATCAATCAAAGGCTCACTCAACAATATTGAGAAGAAACTACTTTGACCAGCTCATTACAGTGTATCTTTTAGTAGTTCTTTATAGTTGTGCAAGTGAGCAATTTTTATGTGAGTTACCTCAAAAAGACTCCTAATGGCTCCTGGCCCATCTGTTATCACTGGAAAAAATAAAAAAGCTTACAGGGAAAAATTTTAGTGACTTGAACAAAACTTAAATGAGAGTTCAATATGTAGTAGTTTTCAAAGCTCACAAGGTCAACAGATATTATACTTCTGGCTAAGTTTGTATTATTGACTTTTCCTGTAGTAACTAACCCTGGCTCTTCTCTATCCTAGCCATCTTCAATTCCATTTATGTATGTATGTATCTAAGTATGAATGTATGTATTTAATTAAGTGATTTTTTGGAGTTTTTTAGAGATAATTTCAGACTTCCAAGAGAGTAGCAAAATAGTATAGAGTTTCTATACACCATTTCCCAGTTTTCTGATGTTTACATTTTATATAACCATAGAACACTTATCAAAACTAAGAAATTAATCTTGGTATAATCCTATTAAAAGGCAGAACTCATTTATATTTTATCAGTTTTTTCCACTGACTGTTCTTTTCTGTACAAGGATACTACAATGCATTGTAGAGGTCAGCAAATTATGGCCCCTGGGACCATAATGGAACCTGCCCATGGTCTCTTTTAATAAATAAACTTTTATTGGAACATGGCCAAGATCATATATTTACATATTATCTCTGTCTGCTTTTATATTAAATTGGTAGCAATGAATAGTTCTACAAAGGCTATGTGGCTTGCAAAGTTTAAAATATTTACCATGTATCCCTTTATAGAAAATCTTTGCCCACCCTTAATTTGGATGTAATATCTTCTTGGTCTCCTCCACTCTGTGACAATTCCTTAGTCTACTCTTATGTTGCATAACCTTGACATTTTTAAAAAGTACTGGCCCATCATTTTCTTAAAGATTTTATTTATTTATTTGACAGACAGAGATCACAATTAGGCAGAGAGGCAGGCAGAGAGAGGAAGGGAAGCAGGCTTCCCACTGAGCAGAGAGCCCGATGTGGGAACAGCCTGATGTGGGGCTTGATCCCAGGACCCTGGGATCATGACCCAAGCTGAAGGTAGAGGCTTTAACCCACTGAGCCACCCAGGCACCCCAAGGCCCACCATTTTTGAAGAGTGTTCTTCAATTTAAGTTTATCAGATATTTTCTATGATTAGATTGAAATTATGTATTATTGGGAAGGCTACCAAGGCATGATGTGCCCTTCTCAAGGTATCATATCATCAAACATGATGTCACTTATTAATGATGATGCAAACCTTGATCACTTGACTAAGGTGGAAACATACTATTTTTCCTTTAGAAATTACTGCTTTGTCAAAGATGCCTTAAGGTTATGCAAATACTCTGTTTCGATTAAACTTTAGCCAACAGAGTTAAGCATCCATAATGGAACTTGCCTGCAGAAATTCTTATTATGATATGCTAATAATGATTTTTCTGTTTCCTTCATTCCTTTTCCATTAATTAACTGGAATTCTTTTGTAAAATATCACTTCTAAGCCATTTGTTTATTTTTATTTGTATCAGTATGCATTCATAGATATTTATTTTATTCTTTGTGTTATAATCCAATACCATCATTATTTATTTTGTTCTCAAAGCTGTTCTAAGTTTGGCCATTGGGAACTTCTGTAGTGTATGTCCTGTTTCCTTTTGGTATGATCTCCTTTTTGTTTGTTTGTTTGTTTGTTTTTTTAGCACTTCCTTATTTCAGACACTACAAGATGCTCAAGTTAATCTTGTGTTTGCCCTAACTCAGTCCTGGAACAAACTAGTTCTCCAAGGAGTCCAGTTTTTGTTTGTTTGTTTGTTTGTTTGTAACTGTAGAGCGGTACTTAGAAAACAAAATATGGGTATTAGATGTGCTTGTTGCTATAGGGCAGGCAGTCACTATTCTAGCCATTCTCAGTGGATAAAGCTAATAAAGTAACTTCTATTTAGTTATTTCATTATCTGTATAAGTATTTAAAAACAAACATGAGTCATTTTGATGCCTTTGATACCAATCCACCCCTATAGAATTCATTTTACTTTCCTCCTTTTCCTTATCTGTAATTTCTTCTTCTGACAGTGAGAAACCTGGTTCTTATTACCTGTAATACATATATTTATTTATCAACTATAGTATAAAAACAAAGTCAGAATTTCTAAATTTCTACTTAGTCTACTTCTTTTCAGTCAAAACATTATTTCTCAAAGCTACTTTGGTGAGCTCCTTTCCTCTTTCCTTCCATCCCCTTCCATCCCCTACTGTTTGGTTTTGTGATATAAATGCTGTGTACTATTGGTTAGAAGCAAGTTACAATTCTCACCCCTTAGAGAATAATGCCCTCAAGGACAGATTTATTCTTATCTATTCTATAGTTTCCATCAACCATGTAGGACTAATAATTCCAAAAACTTGATTTTTAGGTCAAGCTTGTGTTTCATTGATTAATCTTTTAAAAAATGATTTAGCCCAATGATAGAAAATCAAAATGACAGCATAATAACACAGATATCCGTGCCCTCCCTAATACCCACCACCTGGTTCCCCCAACCTCCCACCCCCCTGCCCCTTCGAAACCCTCAGGTTGATGGAGCACTGGGTGTGGTGCAAAAACAATGAATACTGTTACACTGAAAAGAAATAAAAAATTAAAAAAAAATAACATAGATATCTAGTCATTTCAACTCTTTTAACTACTAAGACATTTCCCTAAACAACCATTTTGACTCTGCTTAAACTTCCATGCAGACAAAACCCAGGAGGCCATAACTGCCCTCTGTTAACAGATAAATTCTACTTTGGTTTTTCCCTTAATACCAATTCCTTCTCAGGTCAGAAAGAAAATAGAAGAAGGCAGGTCTTCCAAGAGCTACTGTCTGGTTTTTATGTGGCTTACTTTTTTTTTTTCCCCTGGCCCACATTTGTTTTATTTAGATATTGGACACATGAACTAAAACTAATTTTCATAACCAAATAAGCTGAAACCATAATGAATTTTAATATGCATACTTTTTACATTATTCTGTAGGATGTGGCTGTCCCTAAATTTGTTTCAGTTTCTTTCAGTTAGTATGGGAAAACATTTGCAAAGCATTTGGGGATTATTGCCAAATCCTCCAGAATTGAGACTCTGAGAGAATGAAATGAAGAACAAATCCTCTGGAGAAGGCAACAAACTTGCCATGAACCAAAAGAACCAAGGAAGGTGCCTAGCTTTGAGCTACAGCAGAAAAGGGGGGGAGTTTAATTCCCCATTAAACATGAAATAGGTTTAAATGAATTAGAAGAAACTGTTGAATGTCAAGTTTGCCATTAGATAAAGAGAGTCACAGCTACAGTCTGCCATGTAGAGGTCTAGAAAGTATAACTCCGAGATGTTCACTCACTTACTCACTGATCTGGCACCAGGCCTGAGACTAACTCTGGACTCAGCCCTGAACTTTGAAAGCTATGGAAGAAATATAAGACAAGACCTTCCTCTCCAAGGACTTTAGAGACTCACCATCTACTTCTTCATGGTCTGCCACTAGATAGTGAGGAGGAATAGCCTTAATTAGAAGACTCAGCTCCTCTGAAAGTCCAGCAGAGTTCATTGTAAGTCAAATCTAAATCTCTGTATATTTTTTGACTCCAATATGCATGGAAAGTAAGGTAAGTCAGTGCTGCTTGTGACAGTGGAGATGGCCATGGCAAAGGAAGGGGAGAAATACAGAGTGTTCAGTTCCAGTGTTTCTCAAAGCGTATGAACTCAATGACATGTGAACTAATGGGACCTAGCGCTCTGTTTTAAAGTAGAACAAAACCTGGCACTGAAGGTGAGGCAAGCAAGAACTTTCTAAGACTAAACAGCTGAGAAAGGGATACTGAACAAGGAGCAATCGTCAGGTGTTTTAGTTTTTGTTTTTAAGATTTTTATTTATTTATTTGACAGACAGAGATCACAAGGAAGCAGAGATGCAGGCGGGGGGGGGGGGCGGGGGGGAGCAGGCTCCCCACTGAGCAGAGAGCCCGATGCGGGGCTCCATCCCAGGACCCTGGGATCATGACCTGAGCCGAAGGCAGAAGATTTAATCCACTGAGCCACCCAGGTGCCCCAATCTTCAGGTGTTTTAAATGTATTTTCAGTTGTTTGAATTCTAGATTGGAATAAAAGACATAAGAATAAAGAATCTTAGGACCACAAAAAGGCAAAAAGAAGAAGGAAAGGAAAAGATACCAGAAACTCAGAATATATCCTCAGAATTCTTTTTAACAGCTATAAACTGAGACAGGGGTGATCTGACACCGATGAGACTAGGGTAATCATAAGGGACAGAGCTCAGAGAATTAGCAAGAAATAGTGGGTAAAAGCCAGTAGAAGCAAAGATCAAGAGCTGAATTCATGACAGGCCTCCAGAAATGGGTAACTACCCGATTCTGGGTCACAATAAAGGTTAAAGCAGAAAAACCATTTTGACAGCACCCAGTATCAAAATATTGATCAATATCTTTCTTTCCCATTAGTCTGAAAAATCAGTAGTCTCTTATATGCCCATAGTGAGTAGTGTTTTTCAAAGCACCTTCACATCCCTCACTCTCATTTTGGTTCCCACAATGACAGTACAGTTTTATCATCCATGCTTTATAGGAAGGAAGTTGATGTTCATGGAAGCCAAATAAGTTATCATGCACTAGTCAGTGGTTGGACAGGGAAACAAATGTCTTAATCTCTCTCAAGTACTCTTTGAACTCTATCATGAGGCATTGTTCTGGCAAAACAGGCCATCATCCAGAAACCCATTTTTACAATCTGAGAAACTGCTTAAAAATGTCCTATAAGCCCCACAAGGGCAAGCTCCTTCTTACCCTGTACTACATATCTCATCCCCACTGTTTCAGAGGTAGTCACCCAGGTCTCCACTCTGTCCCATGTACTGGACTTGTCACAGGGTTTAGCACGTGATATTCCTTTTACCCAGAAAGAAAACGCTCTCCCATTTTTTCCCTAGTTCATCTTATGACTTCAGTGCGACTTTTTCCCAGAAAGCCTTCTTTGAATTCCAAGTTCTATTATATTATATGGATATAATAATAAATATAATGGATATAATTATATATTATATTATATGGCTTTATATATATATATATATATAAATAAAACACAGTTTTGTTTTACACTAATCTAGATGATTAATTGATCAGTATGAAAGACTATGGACTCTGCAAAACAAACAGAGTTTTGAAAGGGAGGAGGGTGGGGGGATGGGTGAGCCTGGTGGTGGGTACTAAGGAGACCACATTTTGCATGGAGCACTGGGTATGGTGCATAAACAATGAATCTTGGAACACTGAAAAAATAAAATTAAATTTTAAAAATTGATCAATATCTTTCTTTCCCATTAGTCTGAAAGCACCATGAAGGCAAGACAATGTCTGCCTTGCTCACTATCATATCTCTGTGCCCAGTTGAGTTCCTGGCCCATAGTAACTCCTCTAAATAGCTGTTGATTTAAGGACTGACTGCTGGGACTGCTTCTCATCTGGAAATTACTAGCTTTCTAAAGTAATTCACCCATGTTGAATATTATGTCCAGATCATTTCTCTGCATAAGAATCATGTCTCTGCATGGTACACTTACAAATCTGGATCCCCATTCCCAGAGATCTGGATTTAGTTTGTACAAAGTAGAACATGGTGATCTTCATTTGTGCATTAAATATATCCGGTATCTCTGCTTCAGGTAGTCCATGGACCACACTTTGAGAAACACTGCCAAAAGAGAAAGAATTAAAAAATGGCTCTAGCCTTGAGTTATATCTAAATTAAAGACAGTTGATGTGAGGAATAAAGCATGGACAGAGAAAAAGAGAGAGAGAAAGGAAGTTAGAGGGAGGGAGAGAGTTGGTGGGGGAGAAGTGGTCAAGATCTAAAAAGATTCAGAACAGCTCTGAAGAAAATGAGGCAGTGAAATCATGCATTATAACAAGATGTATCTTCATTGTCTCTTCAGTTAAATTTGGCTTTCATGGAGGGTCTATGTACATAGCTGCTTGAATGTGTTTTCTTTCTCTTAATGAAATGCAAGGATCTGGGGAAATGTGAAAATGGATAAAGAGAGCTATATGATAGAGTAGTGAATTTTTTTGGAAGGAGTTCCAATTTGAACTATATAGTGGGCCATATAGTGTCTTATGCTGGATGATCTCAAGTGCATCAACAAAAATCCCATTTTTATAGCTGAAATAATAGAAGAAATAGAATAATTGCCTATGGAAAAAAAGCAGGGTAGTAGCCATATTTAGTCAATTCCTGGATACTTTTGTGCTGATTGCTGGGAAGCATTATTTCTACTACCGATTCCTTGAAATTGAGATGGTTCTCTGATCTTCACATCCCTGTCCAGCTGGTCAGGACCTGAGATCCTATTTCTTTTCACAGGCTCTCCACCACATAATCCCCAAGCAGCAGATTAGTATCTGTGCAAATGCTCTTCCATATATGAATGTTTATGATAAAGAGATTAGAAAACTATAAAACAATCATTCCATACCTTCTTCTCACTTCCAAGAAACCTTTTTGGCAACCCCTTTTTCAAATGATCTTAGTCATCATACGATCATGCAAAAAAAGACTAAAGAGATTTTACCAACAATTAAATTAATGAAATAGGTAAATAACTTTTCTTGTGCATTTCCTAAATCTGGCAAAAGATCTACTAGGATTTGCCTAGTAGAAGCCCATAAGATCTCCATTTCTAAGGGCTGATTCTTCAACACCATTTAAAGTTTTAGCATACGTTGTTCCGAACCAGACATCTTCTTCTAGAGAGAGTTTATGAAGGAAGTCCAGCTATCAGAGCCTTTCAGAAAACTGATGACACAAAATGCCTCTAATTGAAAAGGTTCATATTTGCTTGAGTTAATATGATTACTCCATAAAAATGGCTGCATCCAAGATCTATTTCTCCAGATGATTCAAGCTCAAGTGATTCCCAGTTACTATTCTTCATCCGTGCCCCATAACATTTCTACCCCTTTTCCACGATAACAGCAAGAATTAAGTCCCACTGCTGCAGTTACAACTCTCAGAAAGGGAGAGTTGCTGAGCAAATGTGTCCCTCAGCAATCCCCAACTAAGGGATTGATTAGTTAGAACTGGTTAAGCCAGACACCTACAGTGTGGAGTTCATGCACAATGAAACTCCTTCCCATTTCCTATCCATAGATGGAATGTAAAGTTAATTAACCACCTCTGGAGTTCCAGTTGTTGAACATTACCAGATATACTGGCAATGATCAGATCATTAAATCTCCTTCCTCTTTCTCTATAGAGAGGCAGTGGTATCTTCACAGGGTTGGCATTTTGCTATCTAGAACAGAAGAAACACAATTTGACTAAGAAATTTTGTGGTTGAAGTTTCAGGAAGGGATCATCTTACCAGAGGGAAAAAGGTAGGAAAAAATAGTGATATAGGTTACTCCCACATGTAAGCAGTGAGAGAACATATTAGTGAGCATCCCAACAGGAATCAGATGGCATATTTAAAGGAGTGACTGAGGAGATTATTTACAAAGATGTGGAAAAGTTTAAAGGAAATCAGAACATATGGTTTCCCCCAAGGGTATGTAGGAGGAAGCAAGAGCATAGGAGAGAATTGCAATAATCAGAACACAAAAGAGCTAAAATCATGGGAGACTGATCACCCTTTGCTTAACATGGAGGAACACAGCTACTGTCCGCCCAGTAGAGAGGAAGTGGGGCTGGGGTGGAGAGAATAAGTACTCAGAGCATTCTCTCTTCTTGACCTCCAGTCTCTCACCAATGTCTTCCATTGGGTGAACCCAACTGGAAGCCAGAGGACAAGGGAACCTGGTTGACACAACCCATAGAAGCCAGTCTCCTGGGCTTAGAGCATGGTGGAGAAGAATTAACAGTGGTCTGGAGACATAAACAGAAATTATCCAGCAAAGAGGAAAAAGAGAACGATCCCAATCTATCTGAATTTAGTTTCCATCTTGTTAAATCCCTTACTTTACAATCTCCCTAATGACTCGAGCTGAAGGCAGAAGCTTAACCCACTGAGCCACCCAGGTGCCCCTGGCTCTTTTTTCAGAAGAGTTGTACTTTGTTTTTAGAAGTAGGTTTACTTTATCAGCGGGAAGTCTGCTTCTCCCTCTCCCTCTGTCCCCCACCCATACTCTCTCTCAAATAAATAAATAAAATCTTTTTAAAAAAGGAAATAAGTTTACTTTTAAAGAAAGAATACATTTTATATTCAACTTCATACATGAAAGTGTTGATTCTACAAGAACATTTTCTCAAATAGAAGACACTAATATTTTATTTACAGTAAATTACTGAAGATGAAAGTGAGAGTTGAAAGATAAAATTTGTACATTAGAAGCAGACATTAAAAGTTTGGTAAGTGAGATTGAGCCATGTGTCCAGCTCAGCACTCAACGGGGAGTTTATCTGAGACTGTCTCTCTCTCGCCCTCCCTCTGCCCCATCCCTAAAATAAATAAATAAATCTTTTTAAAAATCTTTTAAAAAATTAATTTAAAAAATAAATCTCAAAAAGATAAATCTTAAAATAAAAAAATAAATCTTAAAAAATGTTCAGTAACCAAACATTTTACATAATAAAGTATTAAATACTCAGTTAAAATGCTGTTTTTACAAAGTCCGAAATTTAGTTTGGATTTTTTCAAAAGTGAAAACTAGTGTAACAAGTGAAGAACAAAAAAATATATGGAAATCATTAACAAGTCCCCCTGTCACCAACATTCTCTCACTCACTATTTCCTGAAGTTGGCAATGATTATACCATGGTGTATATCCTTATATACAGTTCTCCCTCTTCATTCAAATGCATACATATATATATACATATATTTTATATTTATATTTATATTTATTTGTGTATTTAAATACATATCAACCTTCAGTTTGCTCTTTTTTTTCCACTTAAAAATGAAGCTATTCAGTAGGTCAGTAGATGACTCCTTTTTAATAATTGTGTCATATTCCATGTTCCATAATATCTCATTATTTACTCTGCAATTCAGTGTATCTTCAGTGGTGAAGATTCACTATTCCCCAGTTCTGGCCATACAGATAGGACTCTGAGCAAGTTATTTTGTTGAAGAATCAGTTGTATCAGCACCAGAAAGCAATGTTCTCCTGAACAGAAACACCAATCTTTTCATTTAATAAGATCTGGTTTGCCAGTGGATCTGTTAGAGTAGTCCGGTAGATAAGAGCAGGAGGGGAAAAGGGGAATGACAGAATAACAAATGGACAATTGCCAGAGAACACCTGATCTCAACCCTGAGACTGCCCCAAATCACCCCCTTTTGCAGTTTAGCAGAGACTGACATGCAGAAGATACAGACTACAGAGACTTCCCCAACTTTGGAGCATGCTCACTTAAGAAAGACTTTGTCTGTTAACTACCCCGAGGCTATTATAATATAATATCATTGCACTGCCATAGGTTGGGTTTAGGCAGTCATGGGAAAATGACTAACACAAACTTGAACAAAAGGTTGAAGGGTAGGAAAACAAGGCAGATCCAAGGGTGGAGTGATGAAATGAGTTGGGAGGGAAGACATCAAATAAACCCTCATAAAAGAACACAGTGAGAAGCTCAGTGTGGCCACCAATCCTCTGGTCAGTCCTGTTGCTTTGTGCTAAATAAAAACTTTACTACTTTAACTCTTTGTTGAGTATCAGGGCTGAATTCTTTCCTTGGAGAAGTCAAGGACTGAGGAGTTCCATAACCCACCACCCAGTAACAGATCCATTTCTAGACTCTGTTCTGGTCCACAGATTTATTTGCTTTTGAGAAGTTGCATAATATGCTAATCAAGGGCATGTCTGGACCCAGGTTCTCCTATGTATTTACTGTGTGACCTTGGGTAAGGCTCTTTGGACTTAGTTACTTCACCTATGAAATGGAAATAATAACTGTCTTTCTTATGGAGTCGTCTAAGAATGGAGTTAATGTTTGTAAAGCATTTAGAACTATGTCTACAAGGGCTGCCTGGGTGGCTCCAGTCGGGTAAGTGTCTGCCTTCAGTTCAGGTCCTCGTCAGGGGGTGGGGGGGTGGGGAGGTAGGGGCTGCATGGGGGGCGGGGTCTGGGATCAGCTCTGCATCCTGCTCCCTGCTCATCAGGGAGTTTGCTCCTGCCTCTCCCTCCTCCCTTGTGCTCCCCCTCCCCTCTCATGCTGTCTCTCTCACACTCTCTTCAAATAAATAAATCTTAAAAAAAAAAAAAAAGAAAAAGAAATAAAGAAATCTTTAAAAAAACTAATTGTATGTTTTTGATAAATTAAAAATAAATTTCAATGGTATACTATTCAAAATAGTAAGTTATAAAAATATTATAGCAAATTTTTAATATCCAGTAACATCAGATTCTTCACCAATATTCCTTATTCTTAATTTTCTTGGTTATTAGTTATGCTTCCGTATATACTTTAAAATGCTTTTTGTCCTAACCCATTAAAATTCTGATTGTAATTGTTTTGAAATTTTTTTTAATTTGGGTAAGATTTATATTTTATAGTAAATCCTTCAACCAGGACCATAGATTTTTGTTTCCTATTCAAAGTTTTATTGTGTGTTTTTAAAGTATATTTTATAGCTTCTCTTATAAAAGTTTTATTCCTTTCTTGCTAAATTTTATCCCTATGCATGTTATAATTTGGGGAACTTGGTGAATAGGACTTTTTTTTTCATTTCTGTTTGTTTTTAAACATTCATTTGTTTCAAAATAGAAAATACGTACACATGGATCAAAATTAAAAGTGTACTCAAGAGTATCCAGCAAAAAATTCCTCCAACACCTTTCTTTGGTTCCCTCCCTTGCGTGGTTTATAAAAGGTTCTTATACAACTTTAAAACTGAAAAAGTTTCATCTTCACATTATAAAAATAAATTACATACATGATGCAGAAAGATATTACATAGGGTTTTCAACCTACTGTCGTTTAATTATGTCTAGATTTTGACATAGCCATCATTTCTGGTGGTTCAACTTTCTTCTCGAACTCACTAAAAACATTTGGTACTAATACAGGATGCTTTCATAAACTTATCTGATCTTGATGAGTAAACAAAAGCTTTACAATATCCTTATAAAATGTCATTTTTATAAGGATATTTTAATTATTTTATTATTTATTATTTTTGTTATTTTATTTTTATTTTTTATTTTATTTTTATTATTTTATTGCTTACTAACTAGTAAGAACTTAAAGTAAATAAGCATTATTTACAACAACATCATAGAATGGGTTTAGTGAAATAACTCCCCTCAAGACTGTCACACATTCTAAGCAGTGTCCTGCTAGGAGAATGTTCATTTGGGTTTCTATCCCTGCAACTCTCTTCCATAAGGCTATTTGTCCCCATTTACACCTACACTCAAACAGCCATTCTGTGCCTTGGTGCCTTTTCTGATCTGAGTCAGAGGTTGTGTGTATGGCAGCTTCAAGTCTCCCTCAACCCTCAAGCAAAACTGGCAAATAAAAAATTTAAACGAAACACACTGTCCTCCGCTACCTCTCCTAGTTCATTTAATGACTTTACCTTCTACCAGTTACCCAGCCCAGAGATCCCAATTATGGAAGCCCAGTTCACAGTGATCCCAGAAGCAAGAGAAACCCATCAAGCTTTATGCTTTCTTCTTATTGGGACAGAGGATGGGGTGGGGAGAAGAGGAGAAGTGCAAAATTTGGCTTTTCCTTTGTATGAAATATCACAGCATGCCCCTGACTGTGGATCCTTAAGCTCCTCACTGAATGGCAGGTACCTGAATCTTCATGAGGTTTCTCTTCCACCCTCTGCAACATGATCTTTCCAAGGCTTCCAGCATATTAGTTACCTCTTGTTTGTTTTGCCCAATTAGCATGATGTCATTTATGTAATCTGTGTGATGTTCTGTGGAATTCCCAGGCCGTTCAGACCATATCATGGCAGAGAGCGGAAGGGTTAACAGAGATTTGAGGCAAAACTGCAAATGAATGATGCTATCCGACAAGAATGCAATCCGTTTCTGATCCTCTCTCCTGATTGACATTGAAAAGGATGTACTCCGCACGTGAACAATCACATGAATGATTGCATACCATGTACCTGAGGCATTACTCATCTGTTCTTCCAATGGCATTGCCCTCCCTGGCTACCTGAGCACTCCCACTGTGCTGAGGCTACTACCTGGTTAAGCTGTCGTAGTCCTCAGTCATTCCCAAGGATTCATACAGTCTGCTGAGGCCAGACTGGCACACTGCAGAGAAATATGAAACGGAACACTATCCCTGCAATCTTTTAGGTTTTGGGGTTTTTTAAAGATTTTTATTTATCTATTTGAAAGACAGAGATCACAAGTAGGCAGAGAGGCAGGCAGAGAGAGAGGAGGAAGCAGGCTCCCTGCTGGGCAGAGAGCCCGACTCGGGGCTTGATCCCAGGATGCTGGGATCATGACCCGAGCCGAAGGCAGAGGCTTTAACCCACTGAGCCACCCAAGCGCCCCATCTTTTAGGTTATTAATGGAGGCGCTTATTTCTGCCATCTCACCAACTGTCACATTGTTTTTGACTTACTCTCTTAACCAGGGTGGGGGGTTCTTTCAGAGTTTTCCCCTTGACCGTCTCCATTATGATGGCTCTTACTGCCCAGGCAAAGGACCAGTTTGTATGTGTGTTCGTGGAGTGTATGACTTTAATACCAAGTGTAACAATTGCAATTATACATTCAGGAACTGGGGAAATAATCACAGTGGGCTCACTAGGAGTTGGACTTTAGCCAGCATTCCAGAATTACTTTGGTTGTCATTTGTTTGGTTTGGTTTGGTTTGGTTACAGATGGTAAGCCGCACCCTTGTTTACTGCCCTCAAATGTGCCTCTGGGGATGTCATGTTCTATTTACCTTCTCTGCAACTCCTTGCCAGGTGAGCCCTCTTGGCTACTTTTGCAACCTTGCCAGGCAATCTGGTAATTTCAGTTGCCCGGTTCCTATTAGTTAAGCATGGCCAATTGACTTTTACCTCCCCATGACTGTAATGAACCTAGCTCTGGGACCACTTCCTCTACTATTAACACAGGTCAAAAAAGGAGAGCTACTACTATATTTTTGGGTCTTGCTGGCCGGTGTCCTTCTCACTAGTGCATTCTTAATGGACTTAGTGAATGGTGTGTCCTCTAGGCTCTGGTGGAACACAGTCCTCTGTTGGCTTTTCTGGCATCATATAATATAATCATTCTGGTAGGCCTTCTTTTCAGGAGTCTCTTCATTTCTTCTTTTATTGTCTGCCAGGGCAGTCTGGGCATTTCTGTTTCACTCAACATTGGTTATAGCTTCTTCCAGACCTCTAAGGACCACCCTCACTGTGAGTTTGCCCCATTCACTGAGGCCTGGGCAAGTTAATAAATCCTGTGTATTGATAAACTGACCCTAAGTCAGTAAATACTTGCTTGGTCTTACATGCTGGCCTCCTTGATCGCGCACCCTCAAAATCCAATCCCAGTGGTACTCCAGTGGCTCCTGCCGATACAACAACCTAGCTAATTCTCATAGGTCCTTTTATGTACAATGTTTTCTCCTTTATAGATTCAGCACTGCTCTGGCAAGGCCTTGCTAGTTATTGGTATAGCAGCCAGGAGAGGAGATGCAGACGACTCCAAGGGGTGGGCACCTGCTGCCTTGTGGGAGAGGGACCTCTGCAGTGGTCCGCAGCACACAGCAAGTGCTAAAACTTACTAGGGACTCTGGTACTTCTGTAAGCTGAGAGGGTTTCTCAGGGGCATCCACCCAGATATTTCTATCCAATATTTCAGAGTCCTTGGTTTTCCCAACTGGGGTCTGTTAGTATAAGATTTCTGCCTTGGCTGAATATTTGAACATCTCTGTAACCCTGTAACTCTTAACTACCAACTCTCTGCTGCTTAACTGTGTCAAAAATCTCACTGTAGGTGATATGGCCCTCTTTGTTCATTATCAGAGAGGACTTCTAGCCTTCACACTTAATGTAAAACTTGTTATTAGTGGATCTAAGTTATTCATTATTACTCTGAAGGACATCAGTATAATTTAGCAGTAACCAGCCAGCTCTGCCATCTTTGTAAGCACCACATTACCACCACCATCTTTTAAATTAATGAGTCAATGCACTCATAAAGGCATTCTGCCCAAATAAGAAGTTTTCCTAGGTCACCTTCAGTGAAATTTGTACCAGTTGGGCCTATAACAAGCTCTATATCATCTTACCACCTGTGTTGTTGGACCCCTTCTAGCATCCCTTGTGTCAGCTCAGGATTCCCAAGAAACATATGCCAACATAGGGTTAGTTATACAACAGATTTATTGGGGAAATTATCTATGAGGGACATGCATAAGTAGCTATAGAAGCCTGGGAGAGCCATCAGACTGGGATGCAGGTCTGGGTCCTGTGAAGGAGAGAAGGGACGAAGGAAAAACCAAATGTGATGTATGGTTACAACAAAAAGCTGACTGGGTGTAGGGCCTCCAGAACAATAGAGGTTCACTGTGCTCCCTCATAGCCAGATTCCCAATCAAATGACCATCTCATATAATAACAAAGGAAAAGCCCACTCAGCCTGGAGAATCTGTAAGCACTAATATTCCCAAATCAGAACACTGGAAGGATTTCTCCAGATATTTTGTTGTATATGTGAATAGATTAGAAGAATTTGCCCAGCAGCTTGTTTGGGAACAGAATAACAGAAAACCTGCTATGACTCTAAATCAGAGAGTGAGGAGTGGAAGGGAAGCCAAGTGAGCCCAGAAGGACTTTGTCATAGTCTTAGGAAGCATAACAGGTTCCAAGACCATAGTATATGAGACACCCATGGTGCTTATGGCCAGCTTAGCGTCTCTACGGACCATGATTGATGGAAAGTACAGACACAACTGCACTGGGCTCTTAATAAAAGAACCCCCATGGAAAGAATGGAGATCTTGCTTTGGTTACCCCCTAACCACAATAATGATGACAGAGAAATAATTCCTTATATAGGTAAGGATTCTTGTCACTACTCTGTCTAGCTCTCTCTCTTCCCACTCTCTCCTCATTTCTGGATTTTTGAACTACCAGAGTTAGCTGCAACAATCTCCAATTTCTCTCTTCTCTCTTTTTCTGAACTCTAAGGAATGAACAGAAATTCACATGATATCTGAAAGAGCCTATTTTAACTCTCAACTTTGACACTGATGGATCTCCCTTTAAAAAGATGAGGAAAGAATTTAAAAACAAAAACAAAAACAAAACCTGCCCGGACATATGAAAGAACATATGCTTTCAAAAGAGGGTTTTTTTTAAAATGAAAGTTCAATTGAACATAATGTTCATGGATGAAGATAAGAGGTGATAATACCAAATATACAGACCTGCTTATGGTTTTGTTTTTTGTTTTTGTTTTTGTTTTTTTGACTGGTATAGATCTGTATCTTTATGAAAAAGCATGCAAAGAATCTTCCTCTTTAACCTAAAATGCTTTTTTCAACCTAAAATGCTTTTTATGCTCAAAATTTTAACTTAGAATTTTGTTTTTACCTTTTTAGTTATATAACAGATATACAGAAATACACACAAAATGAAATATATAGCTCAATGGTTTATCACAAAGTATACACCTCTGTAGGCACCATCCATGTGAGTAATAGTACTTCACCAGCATCCCCAAATCCCCTCCCTTCCTCCCATTATTATCTCCTCTCCCAAGATAACCACTATTCTAATTTTTATGGTAACTACTTTCTTAATAGTTTCTTTCTCCAGGCCATAGATTCCTAAACATTAGAATTAAACTTTGCTTATATTTAAATTTCTTTTACTATTAAAGTAAATTTGACATACAATATTATATTGGTTCTTGGTGTAAAACATAGTGATTCAACAATTCTGTACATTATGCAGTACTCACTACAATTTTTTCTTTCTTCTCTCTTTTTACAGCAGAGGACATGTCCCTAGTCCCATCAAAGATCAATCTCACAATCCCTCCACCTATACTACCTGCCAAATCAAGGACTTTACTCAGGCTAATTTCTTCTTTCTCCCCTTCATCATTAGCTTTCATTTTATTCTAGTTTATTCCCATAAGCCTAAACACAAACTTTAGTTTCTTTGATTAAAAAATAATAATAATTAAATAAGAGTCTTCATTTTACTACACAACTTCTTATTCCACTTTCCACACCATTTTTCCCTACTTTTCATAACACAATATCTCTGCGTTCCTTACATTCATTTTCTCTAGTTTCTCATCAAATATTCATCTTCCATCTACCTTATCTGGCTTCTGTCCCAACATATCCACTGACACAGTTTTTATTAAAAACAACAATGATCTATGCATTACAAAATACAATAGACACCTTCTTCTTCTTTATTACGTCTCAGCTGTTTTTTATATACTTGGTACTCCTTTCTTAATGAAAATATTTCTACTTTCTATTTTTTGACATTTTGCTCTTCAGGATTTTTTTTTTTAATCATACTGACTATTTCTTCTACATTTCTTTCACAGTCAACTCCTCCATCCGATGTCTTTTTTTTTTTTAAGATTTTATTTATTTATTTGACAGATAGAGATCACAAGTAGGCAGAGAGGCAAGCAAAGAGAGAGGAGGAGGAAGCAGGCTCCCTGCTGAGCAAAGAGCCCCATGTGGGGCTAGATCCAAGGATGCTGGGATCATGACCTGAGCTGAAGGCAGACGCTTAACAACTGAGCCACCAGGTGCCCATGGATACGTTTTTATCGAAAGATAACATACATAAAGAAATATGAACAGATAATTGGTGGACAATCCAGTGAATTCTGACATGCCCAATATCCTCACTCTTGCTCTCTCATGATCAATAGAGAGATCTGGCCTAGCAGCAGAAGTCATGAGATTGGATGAAATCATTAAGAAAGTGGCCACTGTGGTAGGAGAGGAAATATTTGAATGAAGAGTTCCCAGTTGGCAGCAAAAAAGTCTCAAGCACGCACTACCTGTGAGCACCGTGTTACCTTCAGAACAGGTTTTAGCAGGCAAAATCTCAACTAACCAATAAGTAGCAAAGCACACAGGGGTCCCCTGAGCTCTCATGTCCACAGACAGGACTCCAGGAGAAAGACACCATCATTCTAATGTGCTGTGTATGTATAAGAGTAGGCAGCAATGTCTAGATTACCATGTAACGATGAAAGCTTCCTTCTTGAGAAAGTGACTCTCCTAGAAAGTCCAGTCTGGGGCTCAGCAGCTCATTTCCACCAGTTCTTCTATTGAGCTTATTCAGTCTCACTAAGCTACCCAAAGGGAAGAACAAATGAGTCTCCAAAACCATCTGTGTGTCTCTACTTGCCTAATAAAGAAGCAATATCTAGGAGTTGAAATCTCTCGATTATTTCAAATACTGCTGATAGGTTAAGTAAGATGAAGACTAAGAATTGACCATCGGATTTAGCAATGGAAAGTTCACTGATCACCTGGGCAAAGCCAGTATTAATGGAGTGGTGGAGGAAATGACTTAGTGGAGTGAAAGTAAGAGCAGGTTGAGAAGAATTGGAAATAGTGAGTATAAGCAACTCTTCCAAGGAGTTTTGCTGTCAAGGGCAGGTAAAATAATTGAATAATATCGGGGAGGGGAAGTGGGATCAAGAACAGGTTTTCTTAAAAAAAAAGAAAGAAAGAAAGAAAGGTTTTCTTCTTCTCTCCCTCCTCCTCCTCCTCCCCCTCCTCCCCCTCCTGCCCCTCCTCCCCCTCCTCCTCCTCCTCCTCCTCCTCCTCCTCCTCTACCTCCTCCTCCTTCTTCTTTTTTGAGAGAGAGACAGAGAGAGAAGGGGGAGGGGGAAAGGCAGAGGGAGAGAGAAAATCTTACAGGCTCCTTGCCCAGTGTGGAACCCAATGTGGGGCTCAACCTCACTACCCTGATATTGTGACATGAGCCGAAATCGAGAGTCAGAGGCTGAACTGACTGAGCCACCCAGGTGCCCCCAGTTTTTCTTCTTAATATAAAGATGATGAAAATAAGTCTGCCTACTTACAAGAATGACTCAGGAGTAAACAAAAGTTGATAGTAGGAGAGAAGGGAGACGGTAATGTTCCTAGTGAGATGACATGGAAATTTGTGTGCAAGAAAGAAGTCTGGATTTAGTAGGAGTGTAAAAAACAGACCCATCCTAACAGATACATGTGAATAGGAGCCGGAAGGTGGTGGTGGCGGAGGGCGGTTCTGTGGACTCTTTCCTCTGATGACTTCAATTTTCTTAGTGAACTAAGAAACAATGTCAGCAGCCAAAAATGAGGGTGAAGAAGAGGCGTGGCAGGTTTAAGGGGGAGATTAATGAACATGAAATAATCATCTGAAATTACATGTCTTTTATATGATGGGTAAGTCATTCTAAATGGGTTCAGAATGGGAGGATCGCAGCATTAGTCAGAAAATTGAGCAGCGAAAAACTTAAGCATTATTCACTGAGAAAAATATGGGCATGCCTGAACTCACTGCTCTCACAAAACCCAAATTCTGACAGTTATCTTCCATGACTTAACATCAAGACATTGAGTTACATGTTTGCTGTATTTGACTTTCATTACAGCATTTCACTCTGGGACTGAGAACCATAAGCCAATTTCCTTTTATTTTTTTTAATTTTTTTTTAAGATTTTATTTATTTATTTGACAGAGAGAGAGAGATCACAAGTAGGCAGGAAGGCAGGCAGAGAGAGGAGGAAGCAGGCTCCCCGCAGAGCAGAGAGCCTGATGAGGGGCTCGATTCCAGGACCCTGGGATCATGACCTGAGCCGAAGGCAGAGGCCTTAACCCACTGAGCCACCCAGGCGCCCCCCAATTTCCTTTTAGACTCTTGAAATTTTGCTATTAGTTACTGTTTAACAAGAGCCCTATCAGCTGTGTGGCACCTCCAGGGAAAGGGGGGAGGGGTGGGCATGTGTGTTTCTGGCAAGAAAGATAAATAAATATTTTTAGCTTGTTTTTTCCATTTCCTTTTGTTAATTCTTTCTTTCAACTAGGAAGAAAAGTGTATGTTTCTCTGCTTCCTTTTGGTGACAATGTATCAAAAGGAGATCTATCCACATGAGCTGAGATAGCTCCATTTAGTTTTACAGGCCCATTTGCCATATTAAAATCTGGGTTATCTCCCCTCACGGGGGAAAAGAAAAGGAAATTACATTTTCAGGTCTGTTTTAATGTATCCAAAAAGAGAAGGAGCAATTTCATTCTGTTGCTGAAGAACATGAAAGCTTCTCTTCCAGCTGCTACTGTGAAAAAAAAATAGGAAAGGAAGACTGAGCTTTACAGACTTATTTCATTTTGATCATCCAATATGTTTTCAATAAGCCGCACAATTTGATTTTTACACAAATAATAAAAATGCAATGGCAGGTCCATTGGGCAAAAGTTTTGGCTTTAACTTGAAGCAGATGATAAAAAATAGCAGATGGAGGGAGAAGGCGTGAAAAGAGTAATTTTATAAAGTAAATCCTGGGCTCAGTATTTTTTAGGACTCTCAGTGCTTTGTGGAGTTAAATATCGACTTCCCTCTTCAGTACTCCTACTGCTTGTCTGAGGATAGCAAGCGGAGGACGAGCCGGTCATTCAACAGTAATCTACTACAGTCCAAAACGGCAGAAAATCCACACTAGGCTTCCAGCAGGATACAACAATGGCAGTAAATGAGTGAAACTGAAGAGAGCTCTGAGGAGTAAATTACGTGATTATGTCACAGGGCCACCTGGCCTATACAAAGTAATCGGCTGCCCATATGGCATCAGTTTGCTAGTACAAACATGAAATTGACTATATTATATATGGAAATTATGTCTTTTCAAGGAGAAGATCAATTTGAGATACCAGTTCTTCCAAAAGGATGATTTATATCATCCCTGCCTGTAGGAGACTTTCCATGTGGATCACTCCCTGATTATTGGAGAGTTTGAAGTGGCCATTTCTAGATCCAAATGGCCTTTATCTCAGATATTATAACTTACTAGCATCATCAGGCTAGAAACTTCAGGATGAGTGCAGGGCGCCTGGATGGCTCAGTCGTTAAGCGTCTGCCTTCGGCTCAGGTCATGATCCTGGGGTCCTGGGATCAAGCCCCCATCAAGCTCTGCATCGGGCTCCCTGTTTGACAGGAAGCCTGCTTCTCACTCTCCCACTCCTCCTGCTTCTGTTCCCTCTCTTGCTGTGTGTCTCTCTGCAAAAAATAAATAAATAAATAAAATCTTTTAAAAAAGGAAATATCACCCAAATACTATTGCTTCAACTAGAATTTATAATAAGGAACACTCATGTAAATTTTCTAGGATATAAGGCCTTTTTAAATCTTTGGGTGAATTCACTTGCATATTAATATATAGTTTACAGCTATTCATTCATCTTCAATTATGTTGTCTTGGTTTTGAGACTTATTCATGGCTTTTAACTTAATCATGTTCCCCAAGGGGAGCACAGGGCACTTACTCATCAAAGCTATAAACACATTTCTTTTCTTGCCATATATACTTTATTTTGTAAAGGGAGGAATAAAACTTGAGAACATTTCAGAAGGCTCGGCACAGCCAATCAGCAGGTGCCTAATGCTTGTGTCCTACACTGTATATATATATATATTTTTTTTCATATTGTGTTTTGGTAGGAACATATCCAGATTAGTTCTAGAGTAAAAGAATGTGAGACCGAAAGGGAGCCCTAGAGAGGGTCTAGGGCCTGAGGCCAACCCAACCTTCTTGTTTTATTAACTCTGTTTTATGAGCTCTCCTAGAGAAGTTAAGAGACTCAAACAATGTTTTATTAATGTGGGGCATGGCCCCTGTCTTTAATTGGGTGGGACATTTGGGAATGAAGTACCACATGTATGTAAAAGCATAGGCTTGGTGTCAGAGTAAGCCACATTCAAATTCTTGCTAAACTGATAGCTAGCTATGTAACCTTGAGTAAGTCTCTCAATGTCTCTAAAACCCAGCTTCTGTGTCTTAGGTTGGAGATAATAAATAACCTACCACATAAGGTCTTAATGTGAATTATGTGGGCTAATCATTGTAATAGGTCATCACACACAGAAAATAATAAAATACCCCAGGAAATATATAAATTCATTATGCTAAAATTCCTGATGGTATTGTAAAACATAGTGAATGAAGTCTGCTCTTTATAGCTTAAAAACTAAATCTGAATAGCATTTGATCAAGAAATACTTCAGGCTGTTTAAATTATATTTGTGAATCTCATTAGTTTCACAGGGTATTATATTGAACCTGGGGGCACTTTCTGTATAAGACCAAGCCACTTTGAAAGGAGGTCTATGGAAGGTAAAAAGAGGATGATGCAGGAACTCATCTACAGGGCCAATGAATGTATTATACATACATATGTATGTAACTGAAAATTTTAAGTAAACTGGCCCTCTTGATTTATCTTTTTTAATTAAATGGAACTGCATGTAATCATATTAAAATCAGATTTTGGGGGCGCCTGGGTGGCTCAGTGGGTTAAGCCTCTGCCTTCAGCTCAGGTCATGATCTCAGGGTCCTGGGATCGAGTCCCACATCGGGCTCTCTGCTCTACAGGGACCCTGCTTCCTCCTCTCTCTCTCTCTCTCTCTCTGCCTGCCTCTCTGCCTGCTTGTGATCTCTATCAAATAAATAAATAAAATCTTTAAAAAAAAAAATCAGATTTTGGCATCCTCAATGAATAGGTTATCATTTTAAGCAGAGGCAAATGTAAGAAAAATCCAATATCATACTCATATGCTTGAGAATTTGATGGACCCAGTTGTTAGATTTCAACATGTAAGAACTCTGAACCTGAACATCAAACATATGTTTGCAAAGTATCGCCAATGAGATGCCAATAAAGAGTTATGGCCAACTGGCTCTGATGCAACTCCTTTTGGCTGATAGGCACGTTGTATCTGGGACAGAAGGAAAGCCAAGTCCCTGAGGATTCTCTTATCCATAGTATTCTAAACAGCAATAGCTCCATTGTTCGGTCTAAGGGGCCCCTTACTCAAGGCCTCCTTGTGAATAATCTAAAACACATCCAGACAGCAATGACCATTGTTGGAGCAAGCTTTTAAGTAGCACTTAAAATTTTTCAAAAAAGTACATAGGAGAACTTCTATCTCCATTGCAAGTCAGAGTCCACATGATTCAAATGCTGTATCATTTCAAGTTGTCTGAGAAGCAGAAGCCAAGACGGAATTAGATGTTAGAAGGATTTATTGTAGGAGACAACTGTGAAAACATGGGGAGAGGGAGCAGAACAGGCGAGGAGAGCATCACACCATGAAGAGCTGGAGCACCTGTCTAAGGAAAGGATGAAGGAAAGATGATCCTGTGGGAAGAGCCTTGGACTCAGTGCAGCTCTGAGACTCCCTCCGTCAGGTGGATGGGGAGCCCCAGGCACAGACTGCCCTTTGGTAGAGTCTGCTTGTGGGCAGAAATGGCCTAGCTCTAGTAGCCAGTCACTGGCTGAGAGCAGCCTAGAGGAGGTGTGGCCTTGGAATGAGCATTATGGCAGATTCAAAGGTGTGGTCACTGGAGACTGTCTGCCAACCCCAGTAGTTGCATATAAAGTTCTCTGGAGGGGCATCTGGGTGGCTCAAGTCCGGTTAGCATTTGCCTTTGGCTCAGGTTGTGAAATCAGGGTCCTGGGATCGAGTCCTGCATCAGGCTCCCTCCTCAGTGGGGAGCCTGTATCTTCCTCTGTCCCTGCCCTGCCCTGTTGTGTTCTCTCTCTCTCTTTCTCTCTCTCTCTCTCTCTCTCTGACACACACACACACACACACACACACACACACACACACACACACAGAGTCTTTAAAGTCTTCTGGAAGGGAAATCTGAGCCCCACCACAGCTGCCATAGATGCCTTTCTAAGATAATGCCCACAGCGTTCTCTAACTGGGCTTCTTAAAAAGACAAGAGGGTCATTAAGGATGGTTGAGATAATGAAATGCAGTTTACTCTAGATAGTATTACATACAATGAGATACAGACATTCACTGGGGCTCAGAAGCATGGTTTAGGTCATTGACTTTATTGCATAAGATTAGATTTCCTTCTTGACTCATTCTGGGCCCAGTTCTCCTTCATCCCCTCCATCTGAATTCCATGCAGTTCTACGTTGAAATGGCTTTTCCATCAAATAATTGACTGTTGCCAATAACGCTACAAAAAAGATAAGTCCCCGCTGCACAGAATTCTTATTTCATGAATTCTGACTTTGTCCAACATTTCAATAATTTGATGACTGTTCCTGATTTCACAAAACTTAAAAAAGATCCTTCTTCCTTCTTTGACAATGATCATTATGTGCGAATGATGACGGCATCCGACAGAGTTCTGTTTCTGAGCTATTTCTGTTTTACCCGGAGAAGATAAGGCGGTGGGGCAGGAGTGTAGGTTCTATGTTCCTGGTCTTCAAGGGGCAAAATAACTGTGGGGATAGAGTCTGAGAAGAAAGAGACTAGAGTCATTACGCTTTGCTTCTAGATAACACAGCTGAACTTCTCACTGCAACTCCCAGAAGTATTCCTATCAATTCATAACAACTAAATGTCAACGACACCAGCACCACCCCACACTTTCTGGTCAGCCCATGTCTAGAATTTATATTTGTAAAAGAATCATCTCAAGCTTCCAACTGAAACCTTTTCATTTGGGGTAGAAATTGTAGGATAACAAACATTGCACACGAAACATTCAAGAGAAAAGGTATTGTGTCTGCTTTGACTTCACTGAGGGAGCAACGTTACAGAGTTTTTCCTTGGTAAATCCTGTGCCTGGATAAATGAACAAAGTACAGATTACCTTCTGAGCTAAACTTTTTACCATGATAGCACAATCCAACCATAACCTAAAATGTGCCAAGAATTCTGACAACTCATCCATGAGAATGAATGAGCCACTCCTCCCTGACTTTTGCTGAGAAATTACTCTGCCAAGCACAGAGTTGGGTGCCAGCACTCAGAAGAAAGAAAAGAAATTAATCTCTAGTAGGAGCTGGAATAATGACCAGACTTACTCCTCTTGAGCTCTTCCTTCCTTCAAAGTCTACGAACCGGTTGAATCTCTATGAACCCGAGGGAGTCCTTATGGGAATTTTTTTTTTTTTAAGATTATTTATTTATTTATTTATTTGACAGAGATCACAAATAGGCAGAGAGGCAGGCGGGGGCGGGGGAAGCAGGCTCCCTGCTGAGCAGAGAGCCCAACACGGGGCTTGATCCCAGGACCCTGAGATCATGACCTGAGTCAAAGGCAGAGGCTTAAACCACTGAGCCACCCAGGTGCCCCCTTATGGGAATTTTTAACACAACTATCATTCTGTGATTCATTTTTGCTTCAAGGGTATTAGGCCATTTCAAGAAAGTTGGTTTAATAACAACGCCACGTTTTAATGTAAATATTTTTTATTGAAAGAAAATCTCTCTAATCTATTGCTTTGTGTGGTTAATGGAAGCCAGCTTTCATCCTCACTTTGCTTCAAAGGTTTATCCCAATATGTAGATGACACAGCTTGACCACAGTACCTGTTTCTTAAACCAAAGCATATGTACTACTTTTATCTTTATAAAAATCATTGCCTTTTTAAAAATTACAGAACTTGTCCTTGCTCATCAAAAAAGAAATCTAATAAAACAAAACTATGTAAGGCGTGAATTTATGAAACTTTTACATACTCATTGGGAAGAAAATTCACACAGCACACAGAACAATATGGAATAAAGAGTGAACATTCACCTTTTCCCACTTGTCCATTCCCCTGTTTCTACCCCTAGGGGTAACCAGATTTTTTTGTTATGCATTTTTACAGAATTTTGCTCCTACTTTAAGTTTGTTTTTGTTTTTTTCCTGCAACTATTTTTATTTAATCACTGTCAGCGATTTATCAGTGATGACTGGTCTATCTCATTCTTTAGTTGCAAAGTACTCCATTGCATGAACTCTTTATTTAACTGGTCCATATTAAGGAACATTTTGTCATCCAGTTACCTCTATTACATTAAAAATGAAACAAATAGGGGCGCCTGGGTGGCTCAGTGGGTTAACCCTCTGCCTTCGGCTCAGGTCATGATCTTGGGGTCCTGGGATCAAGCCCCCCATCAGGCTCCCTGCTGTGCATGCTTTCCCCTCTCTCTCTCTGCCTGCCTCTCTGCCTGCCTGTGACCTCTGTCTGTCAAATGAATAAATAAAATCTTTAAAGATGAAAGAAGTATCATTGTCCAAATGTTTTTGTACTGGGTAAATGTACTGTAGGATGATCCCAGAAGTAGAATTGATGGTTCTAGGAACATGTGAAATTTCAATTTTGATACATATTGTCACATTGCCATTTACAAATGTTATTAACCATAAAATACCATCATTATATGGGGGTGTCCCTCTCCCCATGTGCTTGCTCCCACAACCTTTTTGACATGCTAGTTTCCCATTTAGAAATCTCAGGAAACATTAGCAACTTCAGAGATACCTTTCCAAATATGGACATGTGATTTCATTTATTCCAACATTCTATGGTGGAGCAGGATTTGGATGCATACTTGATACACCAGAACCCAAGAGGTGAATTAAGGAAAACTGCCAGTGGAACTGTGCGTCAGCCACTAAGAGTAGTTGCTTCCCATTAGGTGGTCCCCAAACTGGTAGGAATTCAAGCCGTGGTGGAGAGGCCCAAACTACCTTCAAGGTTTCCATCTTATAGCTTTTCAAGATTGAGTAGGATGCAGTGAAAATATCACAGGCTTTGAAGTCAGGTAGACCTGACATCAAATCTCTACTCTCATTCTGGTAAATGCTCTGAGCCTTAGTTTCCTCACATAAAAAGTGGTGGTGCTTTGTCCTATATCATAAGAGTTAATCATGTGGGGTGCTTGGGTAGCTCAGTGGGTTAAAGCCTCTGCCTTCAGCTCAGTTCATGATCCCAGGGTCCTGGGATCGAGCCCCATATCAGGCTCTCTGCTCAGCAGGGAGCCTGCCTCCCCCCCTCTCTCTGCTTGTCTCTCTGCCTACTTGTGATTTCTGTCTGTCAAATAACTAAAAAATCTTAAAAAAAAAAAAAGAGTTAACCATGTAAGACAGTAAATTGCCTCTGATAAGCAAATGGATAAGTATGACCACATAAAAATTAAACTTTTCCACAGAGAAATAATATATCATTTTTTAAAGTTAAAATTCAAAGAATACAGAATTATTTTTAACTTGCTTTCATTCAGTAATTAAGCAAAATTTTGTGAATTTGTCTATAAATATATACCTCTAAAACTGGAATCTCTGGCCAAAAGGATACATGTATTTAAAGTTTTATAGATATGCCATTTTGTCCTGAAAATAGATTTTATTCTCAGTTGACATTTAGCAAGAGTTAAATGTCTCTTCCAATCTGATAGACTAAAAAAGATTTATTATTTTGATTTACATTTTCTTAGCAGTGAATGAATTTGAGCATCTTTTCATATGTTTATAATACTTTATTTTTATTTTTCTGTGAATTCTCTCTTCTTAGCCATCTTTGAAATGACGCTTTTACTAATGAGTTGTTTTTTTTTAATAAATGAGTTTTTAAGATCTCCTTTTATGTTAACTAAATTTTTTTCTGTTTTATCTGTTGCGAATAATTTTTCATTATATATCCTTTCGTGTTGTTTGATTTTTTTTTTTTTTTTACCATGGAGTTATGTTTCAAAATTAAAGCAAGGTTCTAGAATATATATGTATATACACATAGTATTATGAGACATTTACATCTAAATCTATGTATAGTCACTTTCTTCTAATGCAAAATATACACTTTCCATAATAAAGCAAGATAGAAAATATAAAACACCCAATTCCTCCCCATTGAATGAAACTATGTTAACTCACTATTATCTTATTGTGATCAGCAGCTAAATTTTGTATGTGTATGGATAGATTAATAAAAATGAATAAATGAACTTAATATTTGACATACAATCTCCTTCAAAATATGGAATTCTTGGGGAAAAACATAAATGAAGCAGATAATTTGTTTTAAAAATGTATAATGACTTAATTAGTCCCTATGAAAACATAACTAGCTTCTAGTAAATTAATTTGTTGCTCATCTCAAATAAATATTTGAATCTTGACAAGACCACTCTACAAACTAGGCCTTGATCAAAAGAAAGGATTTTAAAATTGAAGTTTCATGCTCAGAAAGACAAATTTGGAGCAGAGCAGCATGAGAGAATAGTGGGGAATTTTATCAGAGAAACTTTGATGACCACAAATATTGGGCTGCTGATTCTACCAGTCCTATCATGGACACTTACAATAATTTAAAGTCACTAATGTTGTTTTTTTCTGCAAACTTATTTTCAGATAGTGATCTCAAGGGGTAAAAAACAGGCTCTAGGTGGTGTTTTGATGGTTTTCAGCTTGAAATCAACATTCATCATGTATAAAGTATGTAAATGTGGTTAAATTTTTTATTAACTCTTCTGTGAGTCATAAACATAAATGAAATCATTGACATATTTCTAGTAAACTTAATAAACCCCCAGATAAGGCAGTAGTTAGGTCAACCTTTTACTTCAAACAATCCCGAAAAAGCTGGGAATTGTAAATAAATCTCAGATATCATGCTCATTTTGGTTTTTGTTTAGCTGCATGGATTTTGCTTAAACCCTGGAACACAGAGTTCCACAGACTCTGTAAGATTTTTGTGACTATGAATGCAATTAAATTTTTAAATACCAATATTCCCAAATCTAAGATATTAGTAAATTAAAATAACTTTTGAACCAAACTTTTTGTGGTTACTATGAAGTAAACACCTTGTTTCTTAAAATTAAATGTTACCAATGGCTTTGAGTTGAAAAGAATAAGTTAAAGGTGAATGTGAGGTTGCCTCTAATTTCTGGCAGCATTTTCCCATTTGGGTGTCTCCACATAAATTTTCAGAGGGAGAGAAAGTCCCCTGGTCTCATCTTGTACAATGTCACCAATATCTCATCCAGTCCTCCACGTCAAATCCATGTAAGGTGATCTCAAGGAACAACTTCTTGAATGCATTGGTTTTGGAAGGTGCTCTTCTAAACAATGCTTGGCTTTCACCTGTGAGCACTGTATATCTTGAAGATATTTTTTTATTTGTTATAATTGTAAGGGCCTGCTTAGCCAGAGCGAGCCATTTTGTTGTTTATGCAGTAAACTTAGATTGACCCTTCCCCCCCGAGGAACTTACTTAGAAACAAGTCTGGGAAACCAGTAAAATATGACTGACCAGCCCCTGATAACAGAGCCCATATACCAGGATGTGTCAGGTCAGGGGGAGGTAACAGAGACCAGAATACAAGGATGAGTCAAGCCAGGTGGAGAGATCCAATCAGGAAAGCACCTCCCTAACCACCCAAGAATGTGGGCCCTGCCTTTTGGGCACCAATTCTGACCAGAGTGATAGGCTAGTTCAAATAGCTACTATAGGGTGAATTATAATTCAGTTGGTCACCTGTGTGTGGCCAGGCTCGACCACATGGCCTTTGCTCTATAAAAGTTAGTCTGTGAGGCTGGGAGGAGTCGCCTCTTTGCAAGAGACGGCCCTGGCCGGTCAGTTTGATTCTCGATGCTTGGCGTGAAATAAAGCTTTGCTTGACCTTCACTTTGTATCAGTCTTGCTCCATTGACCATGGACCCAACATTGGGGGCTCGTCCGGGATCAAACGACGAGAACTGAGCCAGCATCAGAACTTCTGGGAAAAGCCTCTGGAGGTAAGATCTCAACACCCCTTGAGATCCTGTCTGTCTGTCTGTCTGGTTGTGGAGCTCCAGGGTAAAGCCCACCAGGGAGAAGCTGGACACAGCACTGCTCCCCAGGGCTGGAGTGGATGTGGGGATGCCCCATCCCTCCAGGGGGGATCGCCAGGGGGTATGGGCCCTCCCCAGGTGGTCAGGGGACCAAGAAAATCTCCACCAGCAAGTGCATCTAGGGGACCGAGAAAATTCCGACCAGCGGGTGTCTATAGGGGACCGAGAAAATCCCCTCCAGCTGCTGGGTCTGCAGACACTCATATGGGACCGAGAAAATCCCCTCCAGCAGCAGGTTGCGTTTTTGAGTTGAGATTATATCTTGCACACCTTTGGGCTTGACATCTGGTCGAAGAAGGATCACTGGGTCTGTGGCTGTCTTTGTCTTGTCTTTTTGTTGTCTGTTGTGTTGTTTGTTGTGTTTAAAAAAATGGGGCAAGCAGAGAGTACGGGGACTCTGACTTTCATCTCTCCGTTCCTTCTAATAGATGTGGGGCTTCTCCCTTACTCATTTCTTGTGTTAATGGCTGGCTATAACTGGAGCCAACTGGGATTAGTCTAACTCAAGACAGAGACTTTAAGGAATATTCCCAAGCAGCTGCCAAAACTTCCTTTGTTTCAGGGAAGTTCCTTGCCCTCTCTGGCCTGATGTGGACTGCCTAGCCCCATCCCCCTTGCTGGCAGGAAAGCATGGTGTCTGCTCTTGGAGCTGATGAGCTCTAAAACTGGGAACCCTTCCTCTGCCTTCTGGCGGCACTTTCTTCTGTTCTTCACTGTTGGGAAACAAGAAGAGCTGCCCCGAGACCTAACACCCCCCACTCCGGATCTTCCCACCCAGGTCTCAGGTAAACATTCGAAGTGGAGTGGGCCCAGGTGGAACGTAAATCAGTATTTGAACTAAGTTAAGTTTTTTGGGTTAATTAGGATGAACGTGTCTTTTGAGTTAACAGCAGTAAATGTGAAACTTCAATCAAAGTTTACTTAAGATCAAATAAGCTCGTGTTATTTCTGTTAAAATCTGTGTTAAAATCTGTTAGCAAAGAGATGACTGAACTGGTGGTTAATTGTCTGTCTCAAAGTTTTAATGGGTAATTTGTTAAAGTAACTTTCAAAGTCTTTGGTAACCTGAAACTTTAAAGTTTTGGTTTTAAATTATTTGGTTTTAAATTATGGACATCTAGGTCTTAACCAAACAGGATAAAATGCTAAGTCATTAATTACTGGATGTAGGTTTGTGCTTTTGACTTCTTACTGCAAAGAAACAAAGAATATTTAAATCTGTTGGTAAACATGTTTTGTGCTTAACTGATTGATAAATTTGCCATCTAAAAAATTCTGTTGTAACAGTTCACAATTGGTTAATTTTTAGTTTTTGCTAGAGATTAAGGTGTTTCTAAGAGTACAAAATTCTGCTAAGTGTAACTAAGACTGATAAAAATAAGGAAAACCACTCCATATGTGGAAAAGTAGAAGATATGTAAAGAAATAAAAAATGGGAATACATCTTGTTAAAAGTAAGAAAAAATAATTTTGTCCTAAATGAAATAGTTGTTTAAAAGGAAATGGCTTGGGACAAAAACTGAATGTAAAGGAAAATTATAGAAGATTTGTGAAGGAAAATCTTCAGAAAAAAATTTTTTTTAGATATGATCAGGACAGACTAAGGAAAAAAAAAAAAGGAGAAAAAGACCAGATGCCTGATCCTGTTTGAATAAGAAAGAAAGAAAAACAGCCCCCAAGGTGATTTAACACTCTCCTGACATACCTCCACATAGATTATACTTCCAAGTGAAAGGCCCATTTGGCCTTGGGAGATTGGAAAAGCGGCCTGGCTTTGAGGGATTGTGAAAACACCCCGTTACCATCCCCCATTGCCTGTAACCATAGAAACTCACCCTTATTCCTATAGAATGGAAGGGGAGACTGATCACCTCCCACTAGCCAGGGATACACAGAGCGGGGAGTCCAACCTGTTTGAATCTGAAGAGTGCCTGACTGTGTGAATCTGTCTGTATGGCTCCACTGCTCTACGGAGTCTAAGTGGGCTGCACCCTGAGTCTCGCGGGGTGTCGTATGGCATAACGGTCATCTACTCCATGGAGTAGCCTGGTCCAGGGCTTATACAGACAGACCTTAGCTAAGAAGCTCCTTAGTTCCCGCAAGGGACGAGAGCAGGACAGCATCTGAAAGATGCTTTTGTCTGCGACATCATTCACAATGGGAGGGAAACCCAGAAAACCCACTATCTTAAGACTGCATGCTTAAGAAGGAAAAAAAAAAAAAAAAGGAAAGACACTGGTATAGAAAAGCTGGTTTTCTCTCTGTTTAAAGGGGCAAAGTCTTCTTAGGTTAATTGATCTGTTATGGTTTTCTCTTTGCCTGCCCAGTTTCTATGTTTTGTTTTATCAGGTGTTTAACATCCCTAATTTTATTTAGGCATGTGTTTTAAAACTTTCTAAGGTTTTAGCAATTGTCCACAAGATTTAAATGGTAAATGAGGGCTCTTTGACTCATAAGGCTTTTCCTTGGTATACTAAGTTACTCAGTAAGTACTGCTAAACCAGTAATAAACTTTGGGTTACATTTGGGTAAATGCTGTAACTATTCTAGAGATTCTATGCATTTCCTAAAAATTAATGTTTTGATAAGGTCATCACCTGGTAATTTAACCATATCTATTCTGAGTTTTTGTCATTTGTAATTGTTTTAATTCTCTTGTAAGATGAATTCCGCCCTAAAAGAACTTCATATGGGAGACTTTCAGGACAAATACAGGTCTTTGATATGTTAAAACCCTGGGAACTGAAATGGGTAAAAATTTACAGAAGTAAGGGCTACATTCGGACTAAACCAGAATTAGTAACATGGGACTAGATGAACTGAAAGGTTCTAATGTTGTGTCTCTTAATGTTTTAAACATTACTGGTTCTGTAATGTTTACTCCTCTAGACTAGGGAAACTTTTTCTTAAGTTATCTGTAACTTACAGAGATGTAAAAGTACTCATTTGTGAACGAATCAAGGCATTCAACTTTTCTCTCTATCTGAACCCTCTGAAACCAAAAGGTCTCTGTAAGTATTCTTCCTTCCATGGCAATCAGTCATTTGCATAAGTTCAATAAGAATCTGTTCTCCTTGTAACAGGATACCACTGGAAACACTGGTTATTTTATCCAGACTTTGACAGGAATGTCATATCTGAAAGGACTCAGGTATGACCAGACAGCTTAAAGGAACTAAGGTTGACTTTATAAGACCTGGAACCGTAAAGCCCTTTGGAACTGTTGGCCTGATACCTTGCTTACAGAGTTCCCAGCAGCCTCACCAGGAGGAGGAGGAGGAGGAGGAGCCTCAGGATACTTTGGGTACCTCAGGGAGAGGAATTTGCCCAAGTTGACAGGTATTGCAGGCATGTCTGATGGCAACTACGTGGCTTGGCTTCTGGCCCAGAGAGGCTACTAAAAGTTCAACCTAGAGATTCCTTATAAGAAGTTCCAGCAAAGCAGATTCTAAAAGATCTATATGATTACTTACTGTTCTTGCTGAGCTTATGTAAATAATTAGGCCAAGTTTGTTAAAACTGGACTTGTTTTTCAAATGAATTAGTCCTGATTTGGCCATCTCTGGGGATGGTTATTTTAGAGAGAAAAATTATGTTTTAATAACATGCCTTTATGGGTGTTAAATTCTAGATTAGATTGTTATTAAATATTTGTTTACCTAAGCTGGACAGCTTAAGGTAAACTTCAGAGAAGTTGCATGATAACTCGTGTAAACGATCTTGCTTTTGCCAGTCAGTCAGCCCCAGATATAAGGAGGAAACTCCAGAAAATTGAAGGATTTGAAAGGAAGAATCTGACTGAGTTAGTGGGAATAGTAGAAATAGCCGCTGAGGACTAAGGGTCAAGCTTGCAGGGGTGACTGAAAGAGTTTTGACTCAGACTCTGAGGCCTTGGCAAAGGCCAGTAGCCTATCTTAGCAAGAAACTAGATCTAGTAGCGGCTGGGTTCCCCCTTGCCTCCGCATAATTGCTACCACGGCCCTCCTGGTCAAGGATGCAGGTGTATTTGCAGAAATGGACTAAATTAGACTATAAAGGGGATTGGGCTAAGACTAGAACAGGAAAGTTAATTCTTCCTCGAAAACTAGAAGAAATTAGTAAGCCAAATACATCAGGGCACTCATTTGGGGACACACAAGCTTAAGGAGCTTATGGGCAAGCAGTTCCAGGTTTCTAAATTATGGAATATGGCTCAGGATGTGGTTGATAGATGTGCTCAATGTCAGGCGGTGAATGTGGGAAGAACTAGAATGGGAAGAGGGAAGAGAAAAAGAGGTAAGGAGCCAGGAATTTATTGGGAAATGGATTTTACAGTGATAAAACTGGGAAAATATGGACACAAGTATATGTTAGTTTTTGTGGATACCTTTTCAGGCTGGGTAGAGACTTTTTCTGCCAAAGATGAGATGGCAGAAGTGGTAGCCAAAAAACTACTAGAGGTTTGGGTTACCTCTTGTGATTGGGTCAAACAATGGCCCTGCATTTGTGAGTTCAGTCTCACAGGTATTGGCCAAGGCCGTGGGCACTAATTGAAAACTATATTGTGCCTACCGGCCACAGAGTTCCAGGCAAGTAGAGAGAATGAACCAGACTCTTAAAGAGTCCTTGACAAAACTAATTCTGGAGACTGGCGGTGGATGGGTGGATCTCCTTCCTTTTGCCCTCCTCAGGGCATGATGTACACCCTGCTTAAACAAGGTGACCCCATTTGAAATAATGTTCGGGAGACCCCCCCCCACCCTCGGCTACAAGAGGTTGCCCAAGCAAAAATGACTGGTCAGTCTGTACTCCAGTCACTGCAGACATTACAGTTTGTCTAGCCCACACAGGGATCTGAACTGCCCACACTGAGACAGAGACGGAGCTGGAACCACATCCTTACCAACCTGGGGACTTGGTTTGGATACGCCACCTCCAAGAGGGAAACTTGGAGCCTCACTGGAAGGGGCCTTTACTATCATCCTGACCACCCCCACGGCAGTGAAAGTAGAAGGCATCCGGGCCTGGATTCACGCGGGTCACATCAAATGAGCCAAGGACGAGGACGCCCCCCAGAGATGGAAGCTGCTGCCGATGGACCCCGCTGACCGCGAACTAAAGCTAAGACTCAAAAGACTATGAGTTCATTGTTGCTCCTATTGTTACCTGTTTATGTAAGAGCTTCTAAGTCACCTCATAAGACAGCAAAGTATAGGTGAGAAATTAAATGAACAGAATTAGGAGAAGTGGAAAAGGTTATACAAAGCAGTGAATGGCTAAGTCATCAGCCGACTGTGCAGTTTAATGTAACCTTATGCCAATTGGCACCCATTAACCCCTGTTTAGATGCCTTACAGTTTTACATGTGCCCTAACACTGGTCCTCCCCAATGCGATGGGGGGAAGGGCCTGGGGGCCCACCAGAGTACTATTGTGCACAATAGGGATGCTATAAAAGTTTGTTCAACTGGTATCCATGGATGACTTCCCTAAAATCAGCAATTGCAGACCCCCTGGTTTTATAATTAATAATGTTACTTTTTGGCCCCTGCATTATAAATGCCCTAATGTCATTTGTACAAAAAAAAAAAATTAGAGCGATAAACATGTTAATCATACAAGCTCAATATAACCCCTTACAACAGAAGAACATAGAACTGGCTAAAAAATCAAGGATTTGACTAATCTCCAAAGAAAAGGGGGGAATGTAAGGGCCTGTTTAGCCAGAGCGAGCCATTTTGTTGTTTATGCAGTAAACTTAGATTGACCCTCCCCCCCCCCCCCCAAGGAACTCACTTAGAAACAAGTCTGGGAAACCAGTAAAATATGACTGACCAGCCCCTGATAACAGAGCCCATATACCAGGATGTGTCAGGTCAGGGGGAGGTAACAGAGCCCAGAACACAAGGATGAGTCAAGCCAGGTGGAGAGATCCAATCAGGAAAGCACCTCCCTAACCACCCAAGAATGTGGGCCCTGCCTTTTGGGCACCAATTCTGACCAGAGTGATAGGCTAGTTCAAATAGCTACTATAGGGTGAATTATAATTCAGTTGGTCACCTGTGTGTGGCCAGGCTCGACCACATGGTCTTTGCTCTATAAAAGTTATTCTGTGAGGCCGGGAGGGGACACCTCTTTGCAAGAGACGGCCCTGGCCGGTCAGTTTGATTCTTGATGCTTGGCGTGAAATAAAGCTTTGCTTGACTTTCGCTTTGTATCAGTCTCGCTCTGTTGACCATGGACCCAACAATAATTTTCCTCTTATTTCTTATAGCCACCAGGAAGCCCAGAGTCCATACTGTGGTTGACTTCTGGTAAATGAACAGGACTTTACAATATGCTTCCAAAGGCTAACTATCCCTGCCTGTTATCTTAATTTTTTTTTCCCTTTTCCTTCCTTCCCCATTTTCTCATTTGCTTTATTTTATTCATCTTTTTGGCTTATATATTTCTCCACAAGCCATCTCAAGTCCTCCTTTAGAAGAAGGGGGCTGGAAAAACATTAAATAGATAAACAAGGCAAATGAATGATAAAACAGATAAGAAGACATTCAGACACATTAAAAAACTGTGACATCATACATTGGTTTAGAAAATTATCAAAGTCAAGAGAAATAAAATGATTATTATACATCCACTGCTTTGGTTTATCCATGCTTTTTATTATATAACAAATAATTAGTGACTGTACTTCATATCACATTATATAATGTATGTATTTCTAGAAAGTTTCTTGTGAATCAAATTATATAAAGAAAATTATATATTTAATCTACTAGAGGAAATTGCCATTCAAGCACTTCATAAGACACAGAATTAAATGAATACTCAACTTCTGATTTGGATGAGGTTTTTTTTTTTGTTATGTGGATTCAGGTTCCTTGATTTCAAAGAAAAGTAGAGTATAAAAGTATAAAAAACCTTGTTCTTTCATGCCTCCCACCTACCTCCCCCTTTCCAAAAATTTTCACTCCCTAGAAGAAACCACAGTTAATAATTTAATGTAATTTCTCCAAATAACTAAAAAAAAATCAAGTTATTATATAGAGAGTATGGACAAGAATTAAACAGACGCTTCCAAAAGAGGAGGTCCAGATGACCAGCATACATGAAAAGATGCTCAGCTTCCTTAGACATCAAGAACATACTCAGAATAAATCGGAAATAAATAAATTTGGGGGCCTATGGTATATGGGTTTTATTTATTTCCTGATTCTGGACCCCCCAGATGTTAGAGGTGAACCTGCATGGAATGGTATTAAAAACGCAATCAACTGCTGATTTCTGTCCCCCTCACCACCCTCCTTATTAGTTTGGTTTCCAGAAACTTGAGGAAATTTTAAAGTTTTTGCCTCAGACAGATGCTTATGGTCTGGTGGTGTAAAAACAAATAGATGGTTGCCAGAGGGAAGGGGAGTGGGGGGATGGGTGAAAAATGTGAAGGGGATTAAGAACACACTTATTGTGCAGGGCGCCTGGGTGGCTCAGTGGGTTGAGCCGCTGCCTTCGGCTCAGGTCATGGTCTCGAGGTCCTGGGATTGAGCCCTACATCGGGCTCCTTGCTCAGCGGGGGGCCTGCTTCTCTCTCTGCCTCTGCCTGCCTCTCTGCCTGCTTGTGCTCTCTGTCTCTCTCTCTGTCAAATAAATAAATAAAATCTTAAAAAAAAAAAAAAGAAAAAAGAACACACTTATTGTGATGAACACTGGGTAATGTATAGAATTGCTGAATCACTATATTGTACACCTGAAACTCATAAAACTCGGCATGTTAATTATACTGGAATTAAGATAAAACACACACAAACACACAGAAGATGGACAAGATGGTAGCTGTGCCTACCTGGAGGGGCAGTAGAGGAGTCCAAAGAATGGGCTCATTCCAGAAAGGCTCTGGGTTCCCATCCAAACCTACATCTACCTAAATGTGCACTTGGCTCAGTCCCCTGCTTCTCTAGGCCAGCTTCCTCACTGATAAACAGAGAATAATTGCACTTTCTTCACAGAACCGCTGTGAAGAAAAATTGACATAATTTGTGTGAATGTTCCTAGAATACAGTGTTAGGAAAACCTATGATAAACAAATTTTATGAAGCAAATGTAATTTCACAGACATTCTGATCTATTATTTGTCTACTATAGTTGAGATCTGTTTTACTTAGTTCTCAAATTCTTTTATTAAAGATATCATGCTTTCCTGTGGTAAGGTATCTCAACCTTATACTTGGTTCAGCAAGTCTATAGAGAGCCAGTGACCTTGACAAAAGTGGTTTACCCTGCAAGCCCTCTCTCTCCTCAACACAGTTCTTGCTCTATCCACGGGTTTTTCCAGCAGGAATCCTCCTTGAATTCCCTCAACTGACCTCTCCTGGCTTCATTGGGTAGAGCCCAGGTGGTAGGTAGGTCTGTTCCTTTCATGTGTTCTTCCCCTTGGGTTTTCATGATGCTTTCAGAGAAGTCTGATTAGCAAACTTGATTGATAGTTCATTAAGTAATTGGAAATACTCTGTATGCCTAATTTCTATAAAGGAAAGTTGCTGAGAGAAATTTTTTTCATACCTCCTCAGATTCCTTTCATTCATATGCTTTTTTGCTTTTATATTTCCACCTCTTCTAAAAATGAAAAGGATAGAAGCAAAGAATAAAATAATACATGAAGACAAAAAGTAGGAAAGGATTGCATGTGAAGGGAAAGGGGAGATGCAAATGCCCAGATCAAGGAAAGATTGCTAAATTCACTTCCTTCGAGAGTAAACTGAGTGATAAAGTTGGGTCAGCACTAGGGTTCCCACCGCATCTGCCAAACTCCAGGGCTCCTGCCATTTCCATTACTCCAGAGGACCAAGGTGGAAGCTCATGGTTCTCCTCTATCTTGTGGTGTCTCTCAGGGGTTTGAATTTGATATCGAGGACAGCAATTTATAAAGGATTTTGAGGAACCACAGCACACACTAGGGGTGGGACCAGGGTAATGTTGGGTTTGGAAACCACATCACCTGACAGGTATTGAAAAGACCTGTATGTGTTTGGCCTAGAGAAGAGGTAACTTGCAGTGAGACATGGAAAAGTGTCTCATTTAAAAAAAAAAATAAAAAAAAAAATAAATTTTTTTTTTGAATGTCGAATTTTGTCCCTATGAGTTCTAGAGATAGAACCGGGTACAAATAATGGAATCTCAGAGTCTGGCTAAAGTACTTTTAATGAATAACATAGTCACAAAATGAACTGTGCTTGCTTCCCAGTAAGGGAGCTAGTGGGTTATTCATCAGCACAATTATCCAGACAGAAGCTAGATGGCTTTCTATCATATGTTTTTTTAAAAACAACATTTTGTATTTGATGAAAGGAGGGGAAAAATAATCTCAAAAATTAGTTTTTATTTTTTAAGTCTTTACACTTAAATGATTTATTTATTTATTTATTTATTTTTTTAAAGATTTTATTTATTTATTTGACAGATCACAAGTAGGCAGAGAGGCAGGCAGAGAGAGAAGGGAGGAAGCAGGCTCCCTGCTGAGCAGAGAGCCCGATGCGGGGCTCGATCCCAGGACCCTGGGATTGTGACCTGAGCCAAAGGCAGAGGCTTTAACCCACTGAGCCACCCAGGCGCCCCTTAAATGATTTATTTAAAGTCCAACATTCACTCCTGAGTCCCTCTAGGTACACCAGTTGTCATGGATCATTTTGAATTTTAATCTGATTTAAATGGAGAATGATTGGAAAGTTTTGAGCAGAGGAATGCCCTGATATGACTTAGTTGAAAAAGAATTTCTTGGGGCACCTGGGTGGCGTGGTCAGTTGAGCACCTGACTCTTGGTTTCAGCTGAGGTCACTGGTCTCAGGGTCATGAGACCAGGCCCGCACTGGGCTCTGCACTCATCACGGAATCTACTTGAGATTCTCTCTCCCTCTGCACCTCCTGTTCCTTCTCTCTCTCTAGAAGAAATAAAATACTAAAAAATAAAAAATAATAATTTCTCTGGTAAGTGAGTTTGCACAGGACTCTGGGTTGGTGGGGGCAGGGAGGGTGCTGATGTAGGAGACCAGTGGTTGGGAGACCACAGGAGTCATCGACGTGAGACTATGGTGGTGCCGATCATGGAGGGATTCATAAGATGTGAACAGAATCTGAGCGTGGCAGTTAGGAGCTTGGTATAGAGATCTGGGTTTGAGATAATGTGGGTGGTATAAATTTGCATTTAATTTGACTAAACATTTATTGGGCCTCTACCATTTGCTGGGCACTAACCTAGACATTTTAGGCACAAATATTAAGAATATAGAGTCTCTCCTTCAGGGTTCTCGTAACTAATAGGGGCAGTAGACATAGCAATACCACCTGAAATCTGTAATAAAAGTAGGCGTAAAGGCCTATGAGGATGCTGATGCAAGGACAAGTAATTCATTCTACCTCTGGGAAGAGCCAGGAAGGACTCCAGAGAGAAACCAAACAATTGAACTGGAACTGGAAGGTTAAGAAGAATCTCCGCATGTGGTCAAAGTAAGATATTCCAGGCAGAGGGGAAGACATGAGTAAGTGCAAATGAGGCCTTGGCATGCCTCAACTTGAAACAAATTGGTCCACTGAAGACCTGATACATTTCCCCCCATAATCTGGAAAATATAGACCTACATATTGTCAAAAATGAGATCAAGGGACCTTTATTCCTGGAACTTAAAAATGAAGAACTGTATTCCATGTAAGATGCAAGGTTATATCTGGTTCCATAAGGTTTTATATTAACCGATGTGTCTTCTCCTGTCCTGTCTGTGTACATGGACTACTTTACCCAAGATAGAGCAGGAGCCAAAGCAGTCAGTCTACATTTTCCTGTCTTAGGGAATGAAGGCTACTGCTGAACCCAGAAGAAAAAAGGAGGCAATCCTTCTTTTTTTAGCATGGCACTTAAATCATCTCAGGCCATGAACAATAGAACTTAGAAAATATTTTGTGAGTCCATCTGCTATATCAAGATTCTCTGGGCTGGAGGATGGGGGAAAGAGGATGAGAAGGCACAGAAAGGACATAAAGAGAGAATGTGGTGGTGCCAGAGTCTAACAGGATAACTTGGAAGGTCATGACAGACAAGAATGGCGTCAGCATTCCATTCCAGTGCCTGGTCTCCACTCCTGTCACTATTGCCCTTTTGGTCAGTGTGGCATGTTCTGACTGCCTGGCTGGAGTTCTGCCTGCCTTTGCCCTAATCTTTCTCTGTGTGGGCAACTCCCATTTTAAAAACTCCAGACACGGGGAAGCACTCTTACTGCTCTAGCAAAGCCTGGAATAGCCCAGGAATCAGGGACTGGGGAAGGGTGTTAGGGCAAGAAACCCTTCTTATACTCAGGTGGGATAGAATAGGACCAGTTCAAAATCAACATCCATGGGACACCTGACACGGGTACAGGAAAGTGATGATACACAGCCCTTCCAGAATCTTTCCTCCTCTGGTCATTCTTTCTTTGCCTAGAATAATCGGGTTGTTGAGCCACAGCTGAGACTCAGAAAGGATTTCAAGGAACAGAATTTTCTGCTTCTTTGATTCCTTTAAAAATAAGAGTATCTTGGGATGCCTGGGTGCCTCAGTCAGTTAAGCATCTGCCTTGGGCTCAGGTCATGATTCCAGGGTCCTGGGAGTCCCACATTGGGCTCCTTTCTCAGAGGGGAGCCAGCTTCTCCCTCTTGCCTGCTGCTCCCCCTGGTTGGGCGTGTGCACTCTCTGAGAAAATAAGTAAATAAAATCTTATTTAAAAATTTAAAAAAATAGGAGTCTCTTATGTGACATCTGCTGCCCCCCATCTTCCGCCGTGCTCCTTCCTGACTCCTTGCCGAGAATCACTCACATGTGCTCCTCTCCACACCCCGGGGATCTTTTATTCCAGGGCTAAGAATCTTTGTTTCTTTAGATTGCTGTTTAAACATTTCTCCCTGGTTATAAACTTGGCTTTGTGTCTGGGAGCCCTGTAATAACAACAATAAAAAAAGTCATTTAGTAAGCCGAAGCTGTTAGAAGCTGTTAGATAAATGGCATTACAACTGGCTGTCAGTAGTAAAGTAAATAGTAAAAAGATAGCATGACTGGCTGGTCCTTTAGACCACAACCTGGAACTGGACTTTTGTACTTTCTGCTGAGAAAAGCATGAGGTGCCTAGGAGTGGGAGGCTTTACCAGATGACACGCTTCTGCACAACGATATTAACTTTCTGATACACTCTGAGCACTTCTCCTCTCACTTTATTTCCCTACAGTGAAATGAGGGGGACAGGCTCGGGTTTGACAGATGAGCTGTGGCCGGCGCAGGACAGTTAAAAGGAGTTCCCCAGGGCACACACAGGGCCAGTCCTCCGGCTGAGGCCTGTGTCCGGACACTCTGCACCTTAGCGCTCTGGCTTGGGGACATAACGTCTCTGCTCACATGCCTCGGGTTTTTTGGCAAATTACATCTCTCTTTACTAACCTCCCTACTTTTAACTATCTTTTCACGGAGGGAGCACGCGTTTGGAAACCGGTTGCAGGTGGAGAGAGGCAATGTTCGGTTGGCTAATCACGCTTTCCAAGCTATCTGGCTCGCTTTTTCCCCCATTCCGGCAGATAGCTAACTTTAAGTGCTGCTTTCCATTTGTTGGCTGCACTTAATGCTCTTTTAGGTCCTGCCTTCTTTTTGGGAACAGCGGTGGGCGGAGAGGAAGGAAGCGTCCTGCAACTACCAATACTTTCCTCTAGGAGGAGCCGCGCGGCCCAGAAGAGAGTGACACGCACCAACTCCAACTCCTTCGCGGGGAACGCTTCATCCCAGCTCCTCGGAATGTCTGGCCCGGACCGCGCTCCGCGCCTCCGCAGCGGCTCTCGAACCCGTCGCCCCGAACTCCCGCTTCCCCTCGCCGCTGCAGCCCGGGTCGCGGGGGCGGCGGGCCGGGCCCGGCGTGACCCCTGGTGAGCGGCGGCCGCCGTTTCCCACCCATCCCCTCCCGTCCTCCCTTCCCGTTTCACCCCGCCCCCTCCTCCTCCCCAAGCCTGACAGCCCGCGAGCTGCCAAGCAGGGCGCAGCCATGGGAAGAGGAGGCGGTCTAGGGAGCGGCGGCGGCGGCGGCTGCTGGAGCGGCGGTGGCGGCGGCTGCTGCTGAGCCGAGGCGGCGGCGGGGACCCCGGGCTGGGGCCGCGCAGGCCGGAGGCCCCCGCGCCCTCGGCCCCAGCGCGGAAGCGAACCCGCGCTCTCTATCCGGAGGCGAGACTCGGAGGTACTGGAGCGGGGGAGGGCCCTCAGGGAGTCGGGTTCTTCTTTTCCCCCTTTTGTGCCTGGGGGCCTGGGAGTGGACCAGTTGTTTATGAAAGTGGGGCTCTGGCTTATGGATTTAACACGAATCTTTTTTTTTTTTCCCCCGGGGGACTTAGGGGTTGACTGTGCTTTCCTCCTCCTCGCGAAGAAGTTGTTTGCGGGTGGGTTGTTGTAACCCGATCCACGCTATGGATGTGTGTGTGTGTGTGTGTGTACCTTGGTGGTGGGCGTCAGGGAGTTGGGGGCGATAGGCGAACCATCCCACGCTGGCGCCTACTGTGACCAGTGCTTGCGGTGCCTGGAGGGGCTTCCTTTGAAGCCAGTATTGTTAAAGTCCTAAAAGTTTTGCGAGTGCTGCTCTTTGACAACGTCAGCCGGGCTGGGGCAGGAACGGCTGAGGCTGCGGCCGCCGAGCGGGGAGAGGTCCCAGGCGGCGCGACCGGAGGAGAGGGGAGGTCGTCGGGCTGTGCGCGTCGACACCGCGCGCTCCTCCCCAAAGCGCACCGCCCTCTGCGCGTTTGTGCAGACTGCAGCCACGCTTTGGCACCGGCGGAGCTGGGGTCAGTAGAGTCGCGGCCACCGGTCCCCGGGAGCTGGAGTGGGTAGAGACAGCGTGGCGAGCCGAGCACCCTCAGCCCTTGACACACTCGTGGTTATGAAATCAACCAGGCTCAAAGTTTGGACAGAACTGCCCGAGGCATGAGAGCTGCGGGTGAGTGGGGGAGCCGCGCGTCTGGGGAGAGGGTGCTGGCGGCGTGCACAGGGTGCCCGGCAGGGTCACCCACTCGCGGGTGCGTGGGGGAGTCTATTTTGGGGTGAGTGCTTTATATATAACCCGAGTGGGGACGCCTCCTCCGGCGTGGCTGCGGGAGTTGGTAACCTGGCTCCGGGTGTGTGTGCTGTACGGGTGTACGTGCGCGCAGTGTGTGTGTGTGTGTGTGTGTGTGTGTGCGCGCGCGCGCGCGCGCGTGTGCGCCTGGGGAGGCGTGTCGGCGCCTGAGCCAGTAGGGTGTGCAGGGAAGAGGTGGAGGGGAGGAGGAGGCCAGAGAGGTGCCGCCCGCCCGTTTGTGCAGCCAGGAGACCTTGGAAGGGACAGGGAAAGGTAACGGGAGGCCAGAGGGTTGGGAAGTCGCAGGAGTCCTGCATAGGATTTAAATACCACGGACTCTGAAAACACTAAACCCCTTGCCTTTGAGGAGCTGAGGGCTGGAGGTGGAGGTTCCTGGAACTCTCCGGAGACTTGGGATGGAGGATGACGGTTTTAAGACGTGGGTGTATGTGTAGGTACAGAACCCTGGAGGTCCAGACCCAAGTTGGACTGCAGATCTGAAATTCCCGGGGTGCTGCTGGGCACAGTCCAGAAACTAGATGGTCTCTGGGGTGTTTACCTTTAGGATCCGTGGCACGTGTGCCTGGAAAGGCACTCACCTTTCTTCATACATGTTGTGGAAGTTGTGCTGTGGGCAATTGGTGTTCTAGGCTAGTTTCCACCCGGGTCACCCTGCAAGTCCTTTTCTCTGGGGTGCCAAGGTATATAGACCTTGGAGGTAATTAATGTGAAATATTTTCCAGAAATTAAAATGCTGGATAGAAACAAAATAAAATGATTTAGTAGACAGGATTGTTGGTTCCGTCTTTCCTGTGATTGGGGATTCTGTTTCCTTTTGAGAAAAGCTTGGTGTTCCCATATTAGATTCCAAGGGGTCTCTGGTTATTTATAGTTTCTCTTCAGATGGACTTCAGATGCTGGAAGGATGTGTTTTCACACAGAGACCCCTGGAAAACATTATTTGTAGTTTAAGCACTGCTCATCCTTTTTCTCCTTCCACCCTTGTAAACGTCTTGATTCACATACGTCTAAGGGAAGTGGTGAGTCAACATTCAGTTTTTCATTTGGAGTAAATATATCACAGTGAAATTATAGTTTTGGTCGGCTGAATGAGATGGAAAGCCGACACTTAATAGGCAAAGGTGTGAAATGAAAGTCTATAAATGTAGCGACAAAGCCATGACTTTCTAGTGCATTTTTTTTTTTTTTCAAACTGAGCATAACTCTGCCTTGCAAATATTTGTTCTAGGCAGAGTTTGGGGCTGTGTTTTTTCTATTATTAGTGCGTAAACAGCAGACTCCACATCATAAACCACTTAAAATGGATACTAGGCATCTTCTCTGTGCTCTCTGGTGCTGGTGTTTAACAGATGTTTAAGGTGCTTGGTTACCTCTGGGATTATCATGTGGAGTATTTCATTAGGTCAGGACGTAATGTTTATAGCATAATGTAATAAATGGAGCCCCAGTTGCAGCGTACTTCTGCCAAGTGCATGAAATACCCCAGTATGGAAACAAATCTTGAAATTGGTCCAACTTGGAGAGCTTTTTGGCTATCTACCGGTAAGCATTGTTAATGTAAAGATAAATCTGAGTGATACAGTGAGAATGTGGCACAGCAAATTGTTTAACTTACAAAAACAGGCGTGGGTTATATTGATTAAATTTGCTAACCCGAAGATTAAACTTCTCTGGTCACTCCACTGGTAAATTGCACAGTAATGGGGACTTGGTTTAGTTTTAGAGAACAGTTAAAAGTATGTCAATAATGAAAATAACTTAGTGTGTTCACATGTGTCCATAAAACCCTCACCCTTTTTTTTTTTTTAAAGGAGAAAACTGTATAATCTCTGTGGTAATGATTTAAATAATAAGAGATTTCAACTCATCCAGTCACTTTCTGAGCATTGAATTGATAAGAATGGAAGCTTGGTAAGGCTTTCTAGTCAGCCCTCTGCTCATTGTGTAAACAAAGCAATGAGGGTATCTTTTTGACAGGGGATTTTTTTTCAACCTTGAACGGTATAATGTTAATAACATGCCCAATAAAATGGTTGATGAGTATGGTAACCAATTTAAGAGGTACCTAGCAGATGCATGAACGTGCACCTCAGCAGCGCTTTCTGTAAATGGGCCAGCCCACCTCTTCTTGAAAATAATCAGCTGGGAATCTTGCTTCCTCGCTGGCCAGTCCATTCTAGAAGAGATTCATTATTAGAATGCTCTGCTTTGCACTAAATCAACATTTTCTTGTACCTATTGACCTACTGTTCAGTTGCTGGAGCAACACACAATGAATCTAATCTCTCTTCCCTTTAAGTGCTGTATTTGAAAACAAACATTATGCCCCTTCTTCCTGAATTATTATTATTATTTTTTCTTATCCTTGGTGCTCTTCTCACCCACAGTGGGTTCCTACCCTGCCCTGACAACATGCCCCAGAGTCCACATTCGCCACATCCCTCGTCATGTTTGTCACCTAAAACTCAGATGTGAAATCCTTAGTTCTGGACTTTCTGCATCTGTTCAGGCTGCTTAATATTCATGAGCTATTTTAACCATCTCATTACACAGCTCACTAATTTCAAAGCTGTAAACAAGATAGCAACTTACTCTTTTTAGATTAGTCATCCACGGTCAAGACATTATAATCCTTCAAAATATTTTTCATGTTAACTGTACTGCAGTAACAAAAAAATTTTTTTTTGTCATGCCTGAATGTCCTACCTATCTATGGAAGGTGTCATACAGTGAGGTCCATACAATCCTACTACTTAATTTTCCCCTATCAAAAGAACACTAAGCCAAAAAAAAAAAAAAAAAAACCAAACAAAAAAAACCAGATGTAGAATATTCTGCAGACAAGCAAATTGAAGTTGCATATCACAGACAGGTAGGGACCACGAGGTATTCTTTTCCTGGACCTTATTGTGTCTGCTTCCACAAGCATGAGTCAGTCCTAGCAATCAGGCATTTACTGAAGGCTCATCCTCTCCAAGTCTCAGAGAATATGCCGTCTGGCACTGAATGAAGTGACAGTACATCTGACAGAAATGCTTCCTCAGGCGACTGGAATTGAAGATGTATACACAGGACATGACTGAGTCAATAGCCCATTCTTCTGGAGGTAAATGGCTTGTCATGTCGCAGGCAATTCAGAAGCACACATATTTCTGCGTTGGTTCTAAGACAGGTTCTTGCCTCCTGTTGTGTGTCTGGATCCAAGTCAGACACAGGCTGTGATGGTTTTCACTGACCAAGTTCTAGCCTTCTTGGAGGAAAGAAGCAAAGCTGGTATATACAAGGCGGGGGGTGGGGGTGTGGGGGGAGGGAGGGTGTGGTTCGAGGACAAACAGCTTTGGGGCCCCTTGGACCTCAGTTTGAATTTGAGCTTTACCACCAACATGCGTGTTAGCTCCTCTGAGACTCACTTTTCTCCTTGGTGAAAATTATGATGCTTAACACCCAGGGCTGAGGTATTGACACATAGCCCCTGTAGCATTTATGGCCTCTACTGCTCATTAGACACCTGCCCGATACGATGGATTGCCCTTTTATGTGCCTGTCTGGGGCTTCCCAGCTAAGTTATGTTTCCCCAGCTACCAGCTGAGAATTTGCCACAGCTGAGAATCTTCTGTCTTCTTGCGAGAAATGTTTATGGTTGATGATGATGACGATGTTTTTTCTCAGCAAGGCTGAATGTGAAAGAAAGAAAGAGCCATTTTTCCTGGCATAAAGAGAAAGCCAACCTGTGATACGGACTGACATCTGGGTCTACCAGAAGGTCTTCCTGTGCACATGGACTTTTAGTCAGAGCAAGGGGCCAATGGCAGTCTGTGCCCTTTAATGAAGTGGTTCATGCTGTCCCCCTTGTGTGCTGTGTTTGCAGTGAGATTCCTCACTTATCCCCTTGCATTATGATCCCCATCTCTATCACATTTGCTTCTGAACTGTATTCTGTTCTCATAGAAAGGAAGGAAATAACCAATGATAAAGTGCCTATTTTTTTTTAAAGTTCAAAAATTCATTTCACAACTCTCTACCTTCTATCTACCCCCCACCCTCTGGGAAAAAAAAGTTATGGCAGACCCACTGACAAGTACTTAGACATGTAATTTCCAAACCAAAGTTCTACTTTGATATAAGAAACCCTGAAGTCAGGATGGCATAATATGAAACCATAGTAAAGTTGGTGTCAGGCAACTTGGGTCCCCTTGAGCTCTGCCGCCTGCGGGCTTGTAATTTTTGCTAATTATTGAACTTCCCTGAGCTTCGTATTTCTTACATGTCAGTAACAGAGAACAAAAACAAAAGCGAGGAATAAACAAGATGCCCTTTTAGGATTCTTTGGGGGGCTACGATTTGAGTTCATTTAATTATTGAATTTCTCTTTTCTCTCAGCGCCTTTGGGACTTCAAGTGAAACTTTCTAAGAACACCTATTTCATTTGTTTTCAGTTTTCTGGTTCTGTTTTTCCATATCTGTCTTCCTTGCTAGGAACAGTTCCTCAAAACAGGAAATAAATTTTATTCATTTTTATGTTTTTCCACTCTTTGCTGAAAGCTTGTAAACACAGCAGTTGTAAAAAAGTGTTAGTCTAATTAACACGGAGTGCTTTGGATAGTCGAACTCTAATTCAGAGCATTTATTTAACAAGCTACAACAATTTTCAATATAAGCATCAAGAAATAGTGTGTGCTTTTCTTATTCTCCCACCGTTAATATTTTTAATCAATTAAGTAAAACCGGTAAAAGTGTAATCAGGGCTGTGCTTCCTGAAACAATACCAGCTCATCACGGTCCAAAGCAGAAAGTCCTTGGGAAGCAGTTTTCTTTCCTTGTTTGTTGTTGTTTGTTGTTGTTTTCGCTTTAAGGGAAAGACAATTCTGTGAGGTTTACCAGACTCTTAAAAGAAGGACAGAAGGGATCCTTGTTTAGTTTCAACTTATTTCTTCAGTCAGTGCTTTTCACTACCTTTTAATAGAGGCAAATGAAGCCTTAGGTCAGGAACCAATTTTCCCGAATAATGGTTCATAAGAAGGCTGTGATTTTCTCAGAAATTGTTGGGCTGTGTTTTTTTAATTAGCATCTAAACCTACCTTCAAATGCTCCATTTCAAAATCAGTAGATAATTTCTCCTACAGAGTTCTTAAAACTTCCAGATGTGTGTAGTGCTTTGATGAGGCATCACTTCTTTTGTGATGGACAAGACTTCAGTCGGTTTTCTTCAGAATAATATCATTATAATCCCAATGAATTATACTTCTTAGATTGTGAATTTGTTTAAACATAAACAAGTCTATCTCCAGCTGGCTGGGCTTCTAAGTGAAAAACGTATCCCAGGGAAAATGCTCACTTCACGGAGACTTGACACAGGTGGCGGAGAATACTCTGAGAGAGCCCTCGTTCAGCCCTAGAACACCAGAGGAGTTTGCAAATGGAATAGGTGCTGTTATGTACTTACTATGGTGGACAGCCTGCTGGGCTAGACATTTGCTCTAGTAACTCCTCCTTGATTATTTCCTCAGTTGTTTACAAAATTAAATTTTTAAAGTATATTATTTAAAAACTTTAAAGAACTAAAGGAACTCTGTTCCTACCATAAAGTCACTGGTCCAAAGGAAAATTCATTTTTTTCTTTCTTAAGAAAAGTACTTTATTATATAGTAGGCACCGTAGCTATCTTTTTTCCTTTGGGTTGCCGTACCAAAAAAAAAAGTAGAATGTGGCCGTTACAAAATAGACATCCAGAGTTCTCTCCCCACGTGCTTATTGAAACAAAAGGTGCTACCAGTGATGCGCTAAATGGTTCATCTGAACTTTGGTGATGGCTGGTCATAAGCTTCCGCCGGTCTTCCGGTTCTGACTGCCCCTGGCCAGGCAGCCTTTGTCCCTGGTCAGGATGATGGCCTGTGATCCTAATTCACCCATCTGCTGCTTCTTTGGACACCTGCAAGCTACGTTATTGTTATCCCAGAAAACCTCAGTTGGGCAAAGCAAAGTGAAAAACAGTCTTGGAAAGCTGATGCGAATGATAAATTATGAAAAGAGTACTGAAGACAGAGCCTCGATGAGGGCTTCTTGCCCTAGGGGTAGAAGAAGATACCAGAATCCTTGGACAAGATGATGATGAATGAAGAAAAGATACCACTTTGATGCCTTGCAAGTCAGAAAGATTACAGAAAGTGAAGCGAGAATGAAGAGGAATGATTTCTTTTATATTAGCTCTCAGCATAGTATCTTATTTCCTTTAGAGACATTGGCACAACGGTGCTTTACTTCTCATAGAAAAGTTGTTCAGTGAATATTTTTTCATGACCTTAGTTTGGTGTGAAACAGAGAAATGGAAGTGTTGATAAGATGGATGTGGCGAGCTGGGGGGCGGGGGTGGGAAAGGATATGGATGGAGTCAGGTGCTGAGTAGGATCTAAGCTCGAAATGCAAATTTGGTATTATTCTCCTCAGATTAGTGATAACACCCAGACTTGATTACCGGATTTCCCAGATGGATCCTCTTCAGGGTTTAACAAAGTCAAGAAGTTTTTAGTACCTGAAGCAAGATGGAGACATGTTGAAATTTTTTCTGTGGGACTAAGTGGGCTTTGGGAGACGTATCCAGTCTGCCAGCTCTGAGTACGTCCCTCATCAAAGAGCAGACAATTTTAATTCTCTTTGCCTTTGTCCTATAAACTTTAGTGTGTTTATTCCTTATAGTACATGTAGGGTATGTGAGAATTAGGAAAGTCATCTGAAAAGTACCTTGAAAACTACTTGGGAAAAGATGCTGAATAAATAAAATTTTTTTATTAGCCTGCAGGATGTAAGTTTGGCCAAGCTAGTGGTATTTTTGGGATCACTGTGAAAAATCAAAGACAGAACACATATTTATTGAGTCATTACTATGTTCCCAGGAATGTGCTAGACACTCTGGGGAATATAAAAGTAGTATAAGACATGACCCTTGACTTTGGGACCTAGCAGTCAAGCTAGGAAGGCAACACTAATAATGTTTGTTGTGTGATTAGGGAAGAGTAGACAATTATACAATTTAATGAAAAATTCAGTTACAGGCCGCAAATGCTATATTTATTTTGAGAGAAGGGAGATCTGTTTGGGCTGAAGTATTTGGGGCAAGAGCTTATGGGCAAAGTGGCTTCTGAGCCAGTACTTTAAATATGGGTTTTTTTTTTTTTTTTTTTTTTTTTTTTTTTGATAGCTGGACGTTTTGTGTGAGAAGGTTAGGAATTGAGCACTAGGAGACATATCTGGAGCTCACTGGGGCTCAAGGGAGTAGGCAGGGTGGACCAGGCAGTGGATTTGTTTTACACTAGAAGGCTTCTTCATTGCTTATCATTAATGCTGTGTGTACATCTCTCCTTCAGGTGGGACTATTGGGATGGCCACCCTAAACCTAGTCCTTGCTGGAAGGAAGGGGTGGCTGTTGCAGAACGTTTCTGCATACTTATCTTATATGAACATTATATAAATTCAATTTGAAAATTTCTTTAATAGTATTCCAGGAGATCAATAAAAGATACCAACAGTATGGCTTCCTTTCAAGAACATGATCTTAATTGGACCCTGCAATGGTAGAATTGGCCTGTGATTCCCTCCTTTACCCCCACTTCCCTGCCACATGCTATAAGGACAGTTTTGGCCCAGTAGTCAGAGGGCCTTATGGAACTTGCAATCATCCATCAGTGTTTCTCAACAAAGGCACTGACTCTCTGCTAGCCTGTGCCTAGGGGTATTTGGAAATATGATCGTTACACGGACTAAAAAAAGTTCTAAACAGAAGACGTGAATAGACATTTTTCCTCAGAAGACATCCAGATGGCCAACAGACGCATGAAAAGATGCTCAACATCTCTGATCATCAGGGAAAGGCAAAGCAAAACTGCAATGACAGATCACCTCACACCTGTCAGTGTGGCTAAAATCAACAACACAAGAAACAGCAAGTAGGGATGTGGAGATAGGGGAACCCTCTTGCACTGCTGGTGGGAACGCACACTGGTGCAGTCACTGTGGAAAACAGTATGGAGGTTCCCCAAAAAGATAAAAATAGAGCTACCCTATGACCCAGCGATTGCACTGCTTGGTATTTACCCAAAGACTATAAAAACGCTAGTTCAAAGGGACACATTTACCTGATGTCTGTAGCAGCACTGTCTACAATAGCCAAATTATGGAAACAGCCCAAGGATCCATCAACTGATAAGTGGATAAAGATGATGTGAGATTTATCTATGTATTATGTATCTGGATATATAATGGATTATTATTCAGCCATTTGCAAAGACCTGGAGAGAGCTAGAGAGTATTATGCATTATGCTAAGTGAAATAAGTGAAAGACAGATATATGATTTCACTCGTATGTGGAGTTAAAGAAACAAAACAATTGAGGAAAGAGGGGAAAGAAGAGAAAGAGAGGGAAACCAAGAAACAGACTCTTAACTAGAGAACAGTCTGGTGGTTACCAGAGGGCAGGTGGGTCGGGATTAAGGAGGAAGGGGGCTTGTTGTGATGAGCACCAGGTGTTGTATGAAAGTGTTGAATCACGGTGTTGTATAACTGAAACTAATATAGCACTGTCTGTTAACTGGAATTTTAAAAAAGGAATTACAGGGACGCCTGGATGGCTCAGTTGCTAGGTGTCTGCCTTCAGCTCAGGTCAGGATCCCAGGATCCTGGGATCGAGCCCCATATCGGGCTCCCTGCTCAGTGGGAAGCCTGCTTCTCCCTCTCCCACTCCCCCTGCTTGTGTTCCCTCTCTCGCTGGGTCTCCCTCTGTCAAATAAATAAATAAATAAATAAATAAATAAAATCTTAAAAAAAAAAAAAAAAGGAATTACAGGCTTTTTTAGTACCCAGAGTCAAGGGTGCTTAATTTCTGTAATGCCAGGAGCAGCCCTACAAATGGAAGAATTATGTCTTCAAATGCCAGTGGACTGCTGCTGAAAACTGATTCCAACATCCTTATTTTGTTTATAGGTGAGGAATGGGAGTCCCCGAGAAGTGACAAGATTTCTCTAGGATTAAAGCTCCACCACGACAGTGACGGGTTTATAACCCAGCTTGTCTAGCATTCTTTCCAGGACTTTCTGCTAAACCACATTCCCACCCACAAGCATTGACTGTAACCATGAAACAGTGTGTTATTTATCTCTGTCTTCCATATGTGAGGCTGACAATTAGCTCTGTTGACTACCTGAGTGGTTGGATTGTGAATTGAGGCAAGTGACACCTGACTAGTTCTTTTCCCAGGGAACACACTGAGATTTGCCTGTGAATCAGGACCCGCAGATGCCCTCTAACCCATCAGCCACTGTGATAGTTTCCAGATAGGTCGGCATTCTGGAAAGGGGATGGAACAGGCTTTGAAATCACACAATCTGAGCTTGTCTGATGGGGTCTGAAGCCAGCTTTGCCATTTACTACCTTTATGTCTCTCAGCAAGTTAATTAAACTCTCTGAGCTTGATCTGCAAAATGGGGATAGTGATTCTTATGTTACAAAGCTGTTGTATGAACATTGGGGTGCATGTACCCCTTCTTTTCACTATATCTGTATCTTTGGGTTAAATACCTAGTAGCACAATTGCCAGGTCATCGGGTAGCTCCACGTAGCCAAACTGGAAGGAGCCGAGATGTCCTTCAACAGATGAATGGGTAAAGAAGATGGGGTCCATATATACAATGGAATATTACTCAGCCATCAGAAAGGGTGAATACCCACTGTTTGGATCCATGTGGGTGGAACTGGAGGGAATTATGCTGAGTGAAATAAGTCAAGCAGAGAAAGACAATTATCATATGGTTTCACTCATATGGGAACATAAGGGATAGCACAGAGGACCATAGCGGGAGGGAGGGAAATCTGAAAGGGGGGAAATCAGAGAGGGAGATGACCCATGAGAGACTGTGGACCCTGGGAAACAAACTGAGGGTTTCAGACGGATGGGGATGGGAGGGAGGGGTAACTGGGGGATGGGTATTAAGGAGGGCTTGTGTTGTGATGAGCATTGGGTGTTACATGCAACGAATGAATCATTGAACACTATATCTGAAACAAATGATGTACTATATGGTGGCTAATTGAACATAATAAAAAAAAAGAGAGAGAAAAAAATGAAGCTGTTGTAGTGTAAGTCAGTCAGAACAATGACTGGCCCATGGTGGATGCTGCAGAAAGAGAAGACTTCCGTGTGCACCCTTCTGAGAGGCTGGGCGCCCAGGGTCTTAATACCTTTACCCATAAAAGATCACTTGATACCAACTGCTGCTTTTTCCCCCCTCTTCTCCTTTCCCCATTCACCCAAATTTAGGGCTTCAGTGAGTCCTTGAAGTGGTTCTTTTTTTGAACTATTGAAATGTCCCTCCTTCAGAAGAGTACTACTGGCCAGAGATTAGTTTCTCTAATCCCGGCTTCCCTGGCAGTGTGCCTAGACTATTACCGCACAACAGAAATGACACACACACCCACATCGGTTACTGGCGGCTTCTGAAACTTGGATTTGAAAGTCAATATTAAATTATTTCTGGATATATGTGTTTGTCGGGGAGATTTCTACCGGTGTTGGGAGACTCTCATTAGGCAAGGTCATACTGTCTGTAAGTTCAGGGAGAATTGAAGGTTGGCCAGTTGAGGGGGTCGTGCTGTGGTAAAAGGCCCTTGTGGGTAAAGAACAGCCTATGGTGATGTGGTACAAGATACAAGAACCTGGGGGAAAGCACACAAAATCCTGAGGGTGTTTCAGTCCTTGGCTTTGAGGAAATATCCAGACTTTGACACACTCTAAGTGCACACTTTCCCATTGTTGGCACCTCCAAAAAGGTAAAATGATGATTCTCCTACAGATGTAAAATGAACAGATGTAAAAATCATACGGATATTAATTAATGAAGTAACTTAAAAAAATATTCTAGCCGCTTCAAAGAATAACTCAGAGAACCACAAATGTATATAAAAGAATGTTGAAGAGAATTTCAAAATCCAATCTATGCATCCTCAGGATAGAAATCGATTACATTGCAGTGGACACAACTGACTTGCACCGCATGGACAAAAATTATTTTTATGGCTCATTTCTGGAGGTTAACTCCTGACTCCTCCAAGTGAAAAATAGCCTCCTCAAAGACAAAGGCTTGGATCCTCATAGGATCAGCTAATGCCAGGGGGCCTCAGCATTCCATTGAAAGGATATCCACTAACCTTTCTCATTTCTAAGTCAAAGGTTTTCCTTACGCCTTTATGATTCCACTAGCCCATTCCTGCTCAAACCCCTCTAATTAGCTGATGAATATTTGGGGGAAGTGGAATTCCTGTGGCCTTTGGGATTCTCTACCTTTCCGAAATATATGCTTTATTTTTAAAAACTTTTCATTATGGGAAATTTTAAGTACATGCAAAATAAAGAGAATAGTATTTTGAGCCTCAGGGACCCATTCCTCGTCAGCTTCTTTTTAAAAACATTTAAAAAATTTATTTAAATTCAACTAGCCAACTTACTAATTTCATTAGTTTCAGATGTAGTGTTCAATAATTTATTAGTTTCGTTTTCTAGAGCCATCAGCGTTTTGCTAATTTTGTTTCATCTTTCCGTGCTGCCCCCGAGTATTTTAAAGCAATTCCCAGACATCTTGTCTTTTTGTTTGTAAATATAAATACTTTAGCATGCATATCTATCAAGTAAGCCTCCTATTTTTTGGTAACTATAGAGTCTGTATTTTATGGGGATAGAAGAGAGAATACTTTATGAGAAAACTTTGTACTCTTCAGGCCTGACTTTGTGATATGTTGGTGGGGGAGGCCCAACAAAGTAAAATCTGTGTGTGTGTGTGTGTGTGTGTGTGTGTGTGTGTGTATCTATCTTCAGAGGATGCTTTCTCTGTCATTCAGGCCCCAGCTCAAATGTCACCTTCTCAGAAAGGATAGGACCCCTCTGATCCCAGTCTAATAGAATAACCTTCCCCCAGTGAGGTCATTCTATCATATGATCCTGTTTTGTTTTGATATCACTTATCATTATATGGTATTACCTTGTTTATTAATTTGTTTTCCTGTTGTTTGTCCATTTCCGCCAACAAAATACAAACTTTATAGTAGGGACCTTTTTGTTTGATCACTTTATATCCCATATAAAATCCTCAGTTATTTTTGGTTAAATACATGAATGAATGACTTTTAGTAGTTAATAGAAGTTTGGTTAGCATTCTTCCAAACATTTCTCTTTCACACATCCAAAAATGTGTGGCTATCATGTGCCAGTTCCTAGCATATTTATAATTTGGTGATTTTCCTCATGCTATGGAGTGAGGTGTTCTTTCCAGGGACTGAAGATAATCCAGGAGAGCTATACTATCTCCCTATAAATTACCCTAAAACCGATATATCCAGTAGCCACTTTGTCAGCAGGCACAATTAGGAATAATGTCTTGGTTTGGATTTCTCCCAGAAGCAGACCGTAAGATAAGAATGCAGGTAAAAGTTTATTTAGGAAAGTGAAATAAGGAAGGGAAAGGAGCCAATGAAGGCAAGTTCCTTTGGCAAATGGAGTTTTTTATTTTCCCAGAGAGACTTTGGGAGCCCAGGCAAAATATATCTCAGAGTCCTCTCATTCCAGGATTCAAAGGTCTGAATAGTCAGTCACCCACCAACTGCCATCAGACATCAGTTCCTGGTCATTCATGCTGGGGAGGGCAAAGCATTTAGTCTTCAGATAAGAAAGAACTCTCAGGAAAAGAAACACCTGGTGCTAGCAGTTAGGAATTAGGCAGGGCAAAGTAGAGGTGAGGGGATGTGGCTGGGAAGGGGGCAGGCAACTTACACTGAATAATACAGTGTGATATTTTTCAAATATACTTTTTATTTGGACTAATTTCAGGTTAACAGAAATTTGCAAAGAAAAATTGTAGAGTTCCTGAATATTCCTTGCCCATTTCCCCCTTATGTTAATATCCATAACCCTGCCATATTTATCAAAATTAAGAAACAAAGATTAGTACCAAACTATTAAATAAACTCCAGCCTTTATTCATATTTTGTTTCAACTAATGTGCTTATTCTATTCCAGGATTCAATTCAGAATTTCACATTGCATTTAGTTTTACACTTTGTATTTTATTTTTTTTTCTATTATTTTTTAGGGGGGGCAGAAGGGCAGAGGGAGAGGGAGAGAGAGAATCTGAAGAATCTCTGTGCTGGGCGAGGACCTAGTCACAGAGCTCAGTCTCACAACCCTGAAATCATGACCTGAACCAAAATCCAGAGTCCTATGCTTAACTGCCTGGGCTGCCCAGGTGGCCCTACGATATTTAAATACTGCGCATATACTCTTGTATTGGAGCCTTCTCATGTTGAAATAGTCTTTGTAACTATAATTGTTAAGCTCTGTGAGTGAAAAATCCGATGAGGACGTTGACGATATCCAACATCATGTTAGACAAGGTTATGTTCTCAAAACAAAACAAATGTATCAAAACAACAATAAGAACAAAACTGTATTCCGTAGACCTATGTGTCGCTGAGCCTCCGTCAGTTAGCTGAGAAATACCCATAATGATGTGACAACTTGGAAGCAATTGGATTTTCAGCATGTATCCTGATCATTAAATGTGGAGCAGGACCCCCTGAATCAGATATGACCCAGTCCTTCTGGTGTGCCCCCCGTCGTGTGTGCATGTCGTAGTTAATTCTGCTGACTGTTGGACTCAGGGCAGCTAAGCTACTTGTCACAGGCTCTGCAGGTTGTAAATGACACCACTGAAATGAAAAAGATGTCTTCTGCCTTCAGAGCCTACCCTCTTACTCCTTGGTACTCAATTTCTACCATTCTTCTCTGCTTGCCTAGCACTGCTGGGTGCCCTTCTCCTAGGCATGTGGTCTTCCACAAGTCTGTATTCCCAAATCTCAATGGGTGTGGATGCATGGTATATTTCAGGGTGAACTGGATCTATGAATTTTTTCAAAGCCTACCTAACGATTGTGAAACCTGTTCTCTTGATAGCCACATACACTGACCGTAGAGCTCTGCAGAAAGTCACCCATACTCCAATAATGAAGTTTGATATAGGGCTAGTAACAGGTTTGGAAGCAAGCATCTCTAAAGAGTGGGGCATTGATGTTGTGTAATAACTAAAATATTGTATTATCCTATAATGTGTTTGAGTTTGGAGAGTTGACCTCCATTTCTCTGCCTTTCCATAATTAGGGTTTGTTTTTGTTTTTGTTTTTTGTTTGTTTGTTTTTTAGTGTTATATCAGGGATATGGCGCATTCAGTGAAATATTTGACTAATCTTTATACTTGCAGTGGCCCAACTGAAAATTTGTCTAGGCTGCCTTAGAACTCAGGACATGAAATTCAGAAGGAAAAATTCTTATAAATTATTTGGGCTTTGACTCTGGGAAGATAAACAACATGAGTATCTGGGCTAACCAATGCTGAAATTTCTCTAACCTCTAATTCTACATTCAGAGAAGAATATGCTTTAAGGGTTTTTGTTTATTTTTACTTTGATTACAAGTTGTTGGAAGCCTAGAGTTAGTATCTAATAACACAATCTGTATAAAACACAAATTATTGGCTCGCTATGAAATCTAACTTCTAAGAAGATACGAAGGGACAATCAAGTAAAAATGGGCTTTTTTTTTTTTTTTTTTTTTTTTAAGAAGAAATAAGCGGGGGTTGACCGAAAGGTAATCCCTTCAGGCTCTAATGTTTAGAGCATTGCACGTTTTTGAAGGAGAAAAACCATGACCTTTCAGAACCTATGTGTCAGAGTGTTTTCTTGACTTAAATGGCTGCTTTAAGTTGGCATGGGTTTATGTGATGGGTTATGTGGCATGTGACCTTTGACCTTCTGTATACGCATAGTCTGTTCATGCAGGTTGGCCAGCTGAGCTCGGCCAGCTCGCCCCGGCTCTCGGGGTCTCCGGAAGAGTGGGCCAGACCGGCTGCACCACAGGCCTCCACCCCTGCGAGATGCCAGGCTTTGACACACTGAAAAAGTTGAACTTGAAGAAACTGCCTCTCTTCTTTAAAAGAGCATGCCCTCAAAAATGTTCTTATAACCTTATCGATTTCCTTAGGTGGAATCTGCTTTTCTGACTGCATCTTTTTGCAAAGCCCTCTGATTACTAGAAGGAAAATCTCATTAGCTGTTATATGTACACATTCGGATTTACTTTCAAGCTCCTGGACTATAAGCTCCTTCTGGGGGAAAGGACTGCCTGTTCTCTACTTCGTGGGCATGAAGTAGTTTGCTTCACCGATCACTAGTGTGGGGGCAGCGTTAAGGAAGTGCTTACCACCATCAGGGCCTCTACAATGTTCTTTTTCATGTTATATTGTTTAATCCCACATAAAACCCCTATGAGCCACCAAATTCTACATTTGGTGGAACTGTGGCCTAGTTTCACTAATTTGTGTAAGGACCCACTGCTGGCAAGCAGCACGGACAAGACTCCAAGTGTTTCTAACTCCCATGCTTCTAATCATTCTAACCACATTATGGGATGGTTTTAAAACCATTCACAAGTTTTTCAAGAGGTGGAGTCCACGTTCCCACTCCTTGAGCACGGGCTAGACTTCATGGCTCATTTCTAACAGAGTCAAGTGGAGGTGAAGATGGGCAGCTTTGGAGACTAGCTCCTTCAGAGACATCGTGCTTTCTGTCTTGGTTGCTCTGTCTTTGGGATCATTCACTCTAGCAGAAAGCATTTGCCATGTTTTGAGCTGCCCTATGGAGAGACCCAGATGGAAGGGAAGTGAGGCAGACCCACAGCCAGTGTGGAATGAAGAGCTTAGGTCCCCAGGCCAGCAGCTACTATGAAACTAAAGCATCTTGACAACCACCACCATGAGAATGACCTTGGAGGTGGAGGCTTCAGGCCCGGTCCCCCTGCAGAATGATTGTAGCCCCCTCCCCTCAACAGCTTGACTGCAGTCTCATGAAAGACCTTGAGCCAGAACAACCCAGCTAAACCCCTGCCAGGTCCCTGCCCTAGACTGTATGATAATAAAGATTTGTTGTTTCAAGCTGCTAATTTGTTATGCAGCAGTGGATAACTAAGGTCGCCTAACACTGTCTTGATTATTTTTTGTAAAAGAGGTTGTCTTGGGACGCCTGGGTGGCCCAGTTGGTTGAGCGTCTGCCTTTGGCTTGGGTCATGATCCAGGGTCTTGGGATGAAGTCCTGCCTCAGGCTCCCTGCTCAGCAGGGAAGCCTGCTTTTCCCTCTGCCTGCTGCTACCACCCCCACCCCCCGCCAGCACTCGCTCTCTGACAAATAAATAAATAAAATCTTAAAAAAATAAAAATAAATAAATTGTCTTAATTTCATTAAATCTTAAATTTTGAAATAGACAGCTAGGAGGAATTTTCCAGGGGCGGGGGGAAAAAACATGCTGCTGAATACAAGCAGTAAAATATTAGTACCCAATTAACATTATCATTACAATGACTTCTCTGGGATTTGGGATTTTGTAATTCAAATAGCAGCTGCTTTAAAAATCTGTGATTTAAAGAGGAAGGCTATTTATAATAATTACATTGCCTACATAACGTTCATTTTGAACTTTAAAAAATCCTTATGGGAAAACTCAGGAAGTATTCTGTTTGGTAAGTTATCACTCATAATCATAAATTGTCAGGACCGTGCTTGCACTTCACATGATTTAAAGAGGGACATAAAGCAAAGTTGAATTTTAACCTCTTCCCTGGTGATTTTACCCAGTTTTTCAAAGAGGGTCCTAAAAGCTCAGAGGTCAAGTCGTTTCTTGGTTTGCTCTGCCTGACAAATTGCATTAACTCTACTTTATGGCCACTTGCAGTTTAATAAATGACTTGGACTTTGATTAATATCTTTTGGGCTCAAGACCAGGAATTTATATAAGACTTGGGGATATAGTACTATGAACTTATTTAAAGATGGACTCTGAAAGCTGGAGGGAGGTATATTAGTATTGGTTTTAGCGCATGCAGAGATACTGAATTTGGAGTATGCTAAGTCCTTACAGAAGATCCTAGTTGATTGTCCTTTAAAAAATTATGTGGAAGTTATTTTTTTCCTATATATTTATAAAACGATCTAAGTGAGTTAAGGAATCCATTCATGAAGTAGATAAGACTAGTTCTTGTTTGGTATTCAGAATGAAAATAAGGTAGAGGTGCTGGTTTTTCCTTGACTAAGCTGGAGAACGCAGATCAGACTCTCCGAGTCCTTCCCTTTCCGTGTTTTTTCCCTCCACACGGCTTGTATCTGGAGTTCTCAGAACCACTTTTTATATTGAACTGAACTTGATAGTATATGCTTGACCTTGATTCATGGGTTTGTGCTGCAGGGGAAGATAAAGAGGAATATCGATAGCCTGAGTGCAAAAATCTAGCCCCACTTCATTCACATGCTCACCTACTCACAGGTTCACTCATTAATTTAATCTACACTGTGCCCAGAATAGTGGACTGGCTGCTAGAATACTCTGATAAACAACCCAGAAGTAACCTCTTTCCTACCGGAGTTCATGGTCTAGGATGGAAAAAGACATAAACCAAGTATAATTAAAAACTGGTCTTAAGTTATATGAAATCAAAGTATAAGGCAACTTGATCTGTTTGGGGCTTGGTGGTTAGGGAAGGCTTTTGAAAGAAGACCTTTGAAATCTAAAAGAGTAGCGTGTGTTGAGGGGAGGGGATGGAAGCACAATATGGGCAGAGGGAACAGGAGTCGGGAAGATACCTGGTACTTTTGAGAACTGAACACAGTGTGATCAGAGTTCAGAGATTAAGGAGGAGCATGATCTAAGAAGGGGCCAGAGAAGGGGCTGTATCTTACATGGTGTTGCAACAAAACCATAGAAGGTCTTAAAGCAAGGGGGTTACATCATCAGTCTTTATTTTAAGGAGGTCCCCTGGCTCTGTTATGAAGAATGAATGGAGGAGGAATAGAAAGATATATCTAGGGAGATAGATTATATCAGGAAGAGGTGTTGGTAGCTTGGACCAGTGTGGTGTTGGGAGAGATGGAAAGAAATAACTAGATTTGTCATTTATGGTCAATAGATTTACCATTATTTATGAAGTAGAGTAGATGGGACTTAGTGCTGACTTAGATATTACTGGGTGAGGGATATCATGACTAACTCCCAGGTGTCAGGCTTCTTAATGTGAATGGGCAACACTGGAGGGACACCAGGTATAGATTGAGAAAGTAGCTTAGTTTGGGGACATCTTGAATGGAGGCCATTTTAAGACATCCACAGGGCAATAGTCTTGGGTCCTTAATCTGAGGAGGTATCTGAAGATAACTGGAAGTTAGTGGTTTACACACAGTCTTGAAGCCACAAAAAGATCACAGAGGGGTCATGGAATTAGAGTAGAAGGCATGCTTTGAGCCCTAACATACTTCAACATGTAAAGGTTAAGTAAAGGAGAAGTTGACAAATAAGAGTGAAAAATGTGACAGAGTAGATGGTAGAATGTCATCTGAGAGGCCAAGGAAAGAGAACAGTTTCAATGCTGATAAGGTTCAAGTGAAAGTCCAGCAAATGTCCTTTGCATTAGTAGAGTAGATGTCTTACAGGACTTTGAGGAGAGCTATCCTGGTGCAGTGGTGGAGGCAGAGGCCAGAGTGAAAGCGCCCTGGAGAGTGGGTGGGAAGCAAAGGAGACAACAGATAGAGGTAACTCAAGACATTCGACTCTCGGGGTGCCTGGGTGACTCAGTGGGGTAAGTGTCTGCCTTCAGCTCAGATTGTGATCCTGGGGTCCTAGAATCGAGCCCGCCATGGAGCCCCGCATCAGGATCCCTGCTCAGAGGAAGCCTGCTTCTCCCTCTCCCTCTACCTGCCGCTCCCCCTGCTTGTGCGTGCACACACACACTCTCTCTCTCTCTCTCTCTGTCAAATAAATAAAAACAAAAAAAAAATGACACTTGACTGGCAAGGGTTAGTTGAAAGGACAAGAGCATTAACTGGAGAAGGAAACAGTTAAGGGAGGATTTTCTAAAGGTGGGAGATTCAAGTATGTTTAAAGGTTGATGGCAAAAAGCTGTGGGGAGGCTTGGAGATAGACAGAAGATGGATACTTAATCATGCAGGGTTCCTGAGGAGATAGGAGTGATTGGGTCCAGAGCACATGGGAGTAATTAGAGAGGAGAAAGGTTCCAGCCCCTCTGTCCTGGGAGAGAAGGATGAGGGATGTGTGTGCGTGCCGCGGTGTGGTAGCTGAAAATTAAAGGTTTCTGTCCGATGGCCTCTGTCTGCTTTGGAAGGTAGTCAGGTGTGAGAGTGGAAGGAGGTGGGGTACTGGAAAAGAAAGGAGAGAATTTCAGATATTTGAAGAGGAGAGAAAAAGCTAGCACGGGAAAGGGAATACGTTAGTAAAGCTTAGTAGGACTGCTCGTCCTTACTTGGAAGACTGGTTGAGGTTGATGATCACAAATTCAGGCTGGCTACCACTGTTGCGAGTGGGACAATATACGTGACCCTTTCTGCAGGTGTTCCACAGTTCGCCAGGTACAGAGGAAGTGGAATCATCTAGGCCTAGGGCTTTGACATAGAGGTATGATGGAAATATGGCAGTAGCAAGGGAGCCATGAAAATGATAAATCAGGAATCAAAGCCAGTTAAGCAAAAAGGAAACAGGAGAGGGAGGGAGGCGAGAGCTGTGTGAAGGTCATAGTGAGAGTGGTTGATTAAAGGTGATGTAGGAGCAGAAGTCAGGGACCAGAACAGGACTCAGCATCCCACACCAATTACATACAAGTCTCTGGGAGTGGGACCCCTAGATTATTTGCAGCTCCTCGGGTGATTCCGGTGCTTTTTGGAAAAAGGACCTCCCATGCCAGTGTAATTGTTATGAAGCCCAGGATGGCAAAAGATACTAGCAGTGTGAATTCAATGAAAACACAGAAAAGAGGAAGCAAAGAATTGTGCCTTTAAAATAAAACAAACAAAAAGACTGAAACTACGCCTTCCCTTCTTTACAGATTGAAGTCATAACCCTTGCCTTCTTGCTCATTCTCTCTGATATTTGATGTCCAAGGCCAAGAAGAAAGTTTATTATGGGGAGGATGGTATAACTCAGGATGAATTACCTGGGGGCTAGAGGCTTTGAGATTTGGCTGATGGGAACTAGTTGGAGAAGCATGATGACTAATTGTGGACTACAGTCTCTTTGGAGAGGCACCTCGTGGCTCGCTTGGCACAGACAGTGTCTGGCTGCAGAGGTCTGAGTGTGTGGCACAGGTCCCTGTTTGGGGCCTGGTTGGCCCTCTGTTAGCCCAGATTCTTGATCTTGGTGGCTCTATTACAGTCTACTCATCTTGGAACAATTGAGAATTCTACTCATTGAAATCACTATGAAGGTTTGTTAAGGTTTTACCTGAATTCAGTGATAAAGATCATCACTGCTAGGTGCTTCTGTCAAGAAACCTTATCTCTGTTTTTACCTTGTCAAATAGAGGGCCACTGTACAGATCAAGGTCGTCTCCTAGAGAAGACCATCATAAGAACATTCAGGTAGCAATGGAGTTATGTAAAAATATTAGTATGTTTTACCAGTATGTTAGCAGGGTTCTCCAGAGAAATAGAACCAATGTGTACACGTGTGTGTGTGTGTGTGTGTGTGTGTGTGTATATGTATATAAAGAGATTTATTTTAAGGAATTAGCTCACACAATTATGGAAGCTAGCAACTCCAAAATTTGCAGGGTAGGCTGATAGGCTGGCAGAGAACTAATGCTACAGTTCAGTTCTCAGGGCTGTCTGTTGCAAAATTCCTTCTTGTTCAGAGCAGCAGGTCAGTCTTTTCTTCTATTTGGCCCATCAACTGATGAGATAAGGCCCACCACATTACTGAGCAAAATCTGCTTTTACTCAGAGTCTACTGATTTGAATGTTAATCTCATTCAAAAACACCCTCACAGAAACAGAATTATGTTAGACCACATACAGGTTTCCCCTACTATCTGAAAGTAGAGCATTCCTGTAAAAACCTTTGTACACTAAAATGGCATAAAATAAAGAAGCAGCTATCATTAATTTATATGGAAAATTTTTCAAGTGTCCCCAGAATAACCTCTTTTAGACTTTTTTAATCCCGTAGGACGTATCTTGCTAATAGGTGCACGAAAGAAATCAAGGTTAAGCATAGAAGCTCACAGATACACTTCACAGCCGTGGTGGCTTGTGGCTGAGACGCTGAGTGTAGCGTCTGGTGAAGGAGCACGGTGGGGCCACCCTCACTGTTTGGGGTGTGCACTGCCTCGGAAATGGCCAGCTAAACACTGTATTCTCACTTTTTCCCTGTTCTCGTAAAAGCAAAAATCCTCTTCGGATTTCCTTCCATTGGCGAGAACAAGGGCAAATGTAGGTCTTTCACAAAAGTGAAATGGTATTAATGTGAACTTTGGGAAAGTGGGGGATCCTTCTGTCTGGGTGCTGTGGCTCTGTCAGGTTAACACAAACTTTAACCATCACACCAGTTATAGTACTGTCTTCTCTGTATTCAACAACAGAATTGAATTCCTTCCAATGTGTCATTTGTAGAAACACTGTGTATGTTGGGGGCTATGCAGAGTATAGATGCTGTACCACAAAGTCTGGTCTTCTTTGAGATGCTGAGCATTTTTCTGTATATATTTTTCGGCACTGTTTCACACCACTTAGAGTAGTTCCGTACGCATCAAAAGCATGCATACTGCTTAGGGCCAGTGACAGGTGACTTCATACAGATGTGTCTGAAGCCAGAGCCTTGTGAAACAAGACACCACAGCAGTTAGTAGATCTCAATTTGGCAGTAGCTATAAACATTAACCAGAAGGTTCGCTGCTGTTTCCAGCTCATACACCTGGATTGGAGCAGGACCAACAGCCACAGCAGTCCTTCTGTAGCTTCCTTCAATTCTGTCTCACAGCTGCCAAATAATCTTGAATGTTGTTCATCCACTCACTTTCTCAAAAATCATCTTACAAGCTTATGGATGGACTTTCCGATCCCTTAGCCTGGTACTCAGCCCTGTGATACTACCCCAACCTACCCCAACCCAACTGAGCTTCAAACGGAACTACCCCTTTGCCCTCCAAATATCTCCTTCATTTCTGCCTGGCAACTTTTGTGTGTATTGTCCCCTCCACCACGGCCCTGCTCTCTCCCATGTTTGCATTCTCTCATTCTCCTCCTTGGAGGCTGAGCTCAATTGCCGCAAAGTCACACTCCACAGCGTCTGCTCTGACCCTTCCCCTGCCCCTCCCTGTCGCCTTTCCAGCGACAAGCTCCTTTTCCCTTTCCCTAGCACTTCGTTGGCACAGTTACTGAGACTCTCACGTGAGCTGGTTGTGGGCATTGTCTCACCTTCCGTGGCCTGCCTCCAGGATTGATGTTGCAAGCTCCCAGCAGCCTCCCTGGGGCACCTCGCACGTGGTGAGCTCTTTGAAAGTTCTTGCTGAGAAAATTAAAGGAAGGGACCAAATGTGTAAAGCCTCATTATGATCTGTCGTCATATCCTTGACTTTCTCGCATTTCTTCCACAGTACTTAGCAATGTGCTAGGCAGGGAGCCCACAGTGGGCATTCGCTAATTAGTAATTAATGGATTTGTTCCGTATTTGATAAAGTTTGTTGGGTGCTCTCAGGCTAAATGAGGCTTGGTCTGATGAGACAGGTTTCAAAAGGCAACATGATTGCTGATGCCTGTAGTGAGAGAACTATGGTATCTTTTAAAGCCCAGGAAATAGAAAAATCGATCAGTCATAAGTCAGATTCATTGTTAGAATTGTGCCACCATCGAACTCTATATTGGTGGGTGGCGGTGTCACTAGAAGATCCCCCACCCTGAGAGCACCCACAGCCAGCTCTGTGTCCTGGAAGAACAGTAGGAGTGTGTCCTGCTCGGGAAAAGATGTGGTAGTCTGGTAATCACTGTGGTTTCAAAAAAATGTTTCTTAATTTATGAACTTGACATGAGTGGGCTTTTCTGTTTCCTCCAATCTCTGGTAGTGAGTTTTGTGAAAATGTTCTTGATGTCTCCTAATGTAAATCACAGCAAAAGAGCCTTGGATAAATATTAACAGGGATTGCCTATGGTGTCTGTCTTCTGATTTGAAAAATGTACTCAGTTCAACATTTACCCATATGTCACCTACAGTTCCGAATAAGGAGCGTCTGACTAAAGCTCTGTGTACTTTAAAGAAGGGAGCCAATTTTTTATTAGTTTGTTTTAATGTATTTTAAGGCTTCTATTGAGATATAATTAACAAACAACATTGTGTAAGCTTCACGTACGCACTGAGATGACCTGATGTATATATCACGTATCGGTAATACACACGTATATAACAACTACATTAAGGGTGGTTAATACATCCATCCCCTCATATAGTTACATATGTGTGTGTGTGCGTGTGTGTGTGTGTGTGTGTGATGACAGCATTTAAGATTTACTCTATTAGCAATTTTCAAGTCCTACAGTATCGTTCGCTATAGTCCATGCTGTACGTTAGGTCTCTAGGACTTACTCATCTTATAACTGAAAGTTTTTAACCCTTTGATGACTATCTCCTCACTTCACCCACCTCCCAGCCCCCCTGGTAATCACCAATTTACTCTGTTTCTACGAATTGGACTTTTTCAGATTCCATGTGTAAGTGGGAGCTTACAGTATTTTTCTTTTACAAGAGAGACTCAAAATGGGGCCAACGTATGAGATTCCTAACTGAAATGAAAGTAAAAGAGCTACAGATACCAGCAGGCTCACTGTGAACAGAAACCACAGTTGCCACGGGAGGCAGAACTGCCCAGGAAACCCACCTTTGTCTGCCTTCCCCACACAGGTCAGACGGCAGCAGCAGGGTGAACTCAGCGCCTGCATGAGTCAGTCCCCAGGGATTGGAGCAAGAGCAGACCTGGGCTTTAGGGAACACAGCCTAGAGGCATGACATGGCCCTCACAGCTGGCCCAACCGGGGGCCCAGAGATGGGGCAGCAGGGACTCATTACTCCTGGAGGAGTCGTGGAAGGCTTCCCAGAAAATGTGCCTTTTGAGGTGTTTCTTGGATGTTCTAGAAGAGGCCATTAGGCTGAGGAAAGGGGAAAGTGTGTTCTTTAAAGAGACAACCCAGAAGCAGGGAAATATGAAAGAAGATGGTCGGGGCACCTGGGTGGTGCGGTCGGGGAAGCCTCTGCCTCTTGGGTTCTGCTCTAGACTCTGCGCTCGGCGGGGGGGGGGGGGGGGGGGGGGGTCTCCTTGAACTTCTCTCCCTCCCTCTCTGCCCCTCCTCCTCCTGCTCGATCTCCCAAATAAATAAATGTTTAAAATAAATAAATTTTGAAAATAAGTAAATAAATAAAAGAAGATGGTGTGTTAGGGAAAGGAGCGCTTTGAAGTGGCTGAACTAGAGGGTGGTTTGAGGGGAGCGAGAGGAAATGAGGCTAGAAAAGGAGATGGGATTCTTGGCTGTGTCAGGGATCTTGGGCTTTGTCCAGACCCGGTAGGGAGCCGCACCAGAACACCTTCTGCAGATAAGTGACATGATCGGATTTGTTATTGGAGAAAGACGGCTCCCCAGGAGGGAGAGACGCTCGCATTGTGGTAACTGACAGGGCCGGCGGAGGTGTATTTTTCATAATAAACCGAATGAGCAATAACTTGTCTTACTCTTGCACAATGAGTAGGATGCTGGCAACATCTTCAGAGGATGGAAGGAAAGCCTGGTATGTATCACCACGTCTCTGGGGCTGTGGTACTCAGTGCTTGAGGACTGTGGGCCCCGGCGGTGCGGGCAGAGGACTGTTTCAAGTGCAGACAGTCAAGGGGACGCGGCAAGCCCCTGGCAGCAGCAGTCAGGAAACCAGACAGGGTATTTAAGAGATGGCTGTTGGTCTTGGCAAGGGTTCAGCTCCAGGGAAAATAAATACCCGGAGTCCGTGGTAGTGAGAGTGACCTAAGTAGCGTTGTCTGTGCCTTTTGTGCTTTGCAGGGAAAGGAAGCTTTAAACCCAGTGATACGGGCTCCCGTGGAAAGCTTGCTGGTCTTCCGCTTACTGTCCGTGGCTCTCTGTCAGGTGATGGAAGGGAGCTTCCTGTTACAGCCAGGACTTGGCCATGTGTTTCCTCCGAATCGGACTTAGTTACGGACATGAGATTAATTTTTGAGCTTTCATGGAACTTGATTCCCCAATTATGTGGGAATAGAATTTTGAAAATACTAATAACATCATCCATTGACTCAGTATTTTAGTATATGTGCTGCCGAAGCGAGCACCCATTGACTCAGTATTTACTGACTTACCTCACTGACTTACCTCACAGGTGAGGGAGGGGCTGACAGCTCTCTGCTTTCCTGAAGTTCATAGTCCACGTAAACATTGCACGATAGTCACTGGATTTAGGGGGGGAAAAAAACCTCTAGCATCAAAAGCTAACACTTCTGCTGGGGAAGCATTTGAAATGTTTTATAGACTGTCTAAACCCAAATTTGCATTCATTGGCAAGAAATTTGCATTTGTATCAGAGTTTTGCTAACAGCATAGGGGTCTGAGAATTTGTGTTCTTGCGAGCTGCAGGTTGGTTTAATCTCTGGGCCATTGTTCCCGCATCTGTAGCATTAATAGGTTAGACCAGGTTAGTGGTGTTCAATGCTGTCTAATAGAATCATCTAAAAGCTTAACGCTTGACCAATGAAATCAGAATTGCCTTAGGAGGAGGAGGCAGACATGCATATTTTTAAAGCTCCCAGTGTTTCTATTTTTTGTTGTTTCCTTTTGAAGCTGGACTAGGTTGGAGGTCCCAACTGGAGATCTAAAAGTGAGTTTTCTCTGAACATGGGCACAGAGCTTAACTATTTTTTAAATTTGTTGCTAACATTTCAACATGTCCAGTTTCTCTTGAAAAAAAAAAAAGGCAAGATTGGGCAATAATTAAGTTTATATTTTTGAATGGCAAAAATTTCAACAAAATAAACCAGTTTTCGCCAGGCCGACTTCATCCATTTGTGTTACTTTCCTAGCTCTTGAAAGCATTTCCGTTTGTGAAACGGAACTAGATTGTCTTAAAGTCTCAAATTATTTGAATTGCTTGTTTCCAAAGCCAGAAAACTGATAGCAAACAAATGACACCTTTATGTATAAACTAGTGGTATAAAATCGAAGAGAACTTCATGTTTGAAGGTGGAAAAGTCCCAGGGTCCAGTGGAGGGGGAGATGCATCTTGTTAACAGCAGAACTCCCTGTACTACTACTAGGTAGAGGACACCGACTCGGGGGCGGGGTGGGGGGGGGCAGCAGAGGATTAATTCATTTTCCGGTGATTTTTAATGAAGCTTCCTCCTCTCCCCTTTTTCATTCTTTCCTGTTTGGGAGCTGGATCATTAGTTGGGATGTGACCAGCTTTCCCTAGGGAGCAAAGAGGCAATTATCGGAGATTTTGCTCCCTTCTTCCTGTGCTGGGTTGCGGATGCCTCCCTCAGCTTCCTTATGTTTTCTTGCTGTGTCTGCCCGAGAGCAAACACCTGGGTGGGAGAGAGGACTGATTTGTGTGGTTAATTGGCAGCTGCCTGGCGTGAGATTTAAGTGGGGGTATATTTGAATTAGTAGGATTTGAAAATATGCACTTGATTTGTGCAGGACCTCTTCCCCCAAGTGAAGATAATCCTTTGTGCCTTGTTCTTTTAAGAAAAACTTACACTATCAACTTTGTGGTATATTACATGTGATGACCATAATAAAAATGACATTTAATGAGCACTTGATGTGCCAGGAGTGTTCCAAATGCTCTACGAAATAGCTGATTTATTCCTTACAAATAACCTATAAAATACGTGTTATTATCATGCCTTCCACATGAGGAATACTGAGGCTCAAAGCAGTTACTTGATTCCCTGTATTTCAAAGCCAGGGTGAGATCATTAACCTGTGTAACCAGACCTCTCTTAGCAGTTTGTTGGTATTGTTTGTTTTTTTTTTTAAATTTTTTTATTTATTTATTTGAGAGACAGAGATCACAAGTAGGCAGAGAGGCAGGCAGAGAGAGAGGAGGAAGCAGGCCCCCTGCTGAGCAGAGAGCCCGATGCGGGGCTCGATCCCAGGACCCTGAGATCATGACCCGAGCCGAAGGCAGAGGCTTTAACCCACTGAGCCACCCAGGTGCCCCTGTTGGTATTGTTTTTGACAAAGACAAGACACATTGTTCTAGATTAAATGTTATTTTTTTCTCCCTGGTTCCTCTTCTCACTTCAGTGGACATACTTTTATTATCTGTTGATACTGTTCACATGTGGATTACAGAATTCCATGTAACTTCAAAAATCTTCAATTTAAACTTACTGCCTGTATTTCCCACTTTTAACCTAAAAAAAAATGGCACTGGTAACCCAAACGAATTACTTATTAACCACATGACCGTGGGCCTCTCTGCCCCAGTTTCCTTGTTGGGAAAATGGGAATTATAATATATGCCTAACCTCAACCCACAGGGACGTTTCCAGGATCAAGTGTGTAACAAATGAAAATGTCGTTCCTCAAGCCTAGAAGATGTCCATCTGTATCTTAGCTACTGATGCATTCATTTGATGGAGAATATAAAGTGGACATACTTGTGCTTAGAGACTATAATCCATGGGGATTTTTCCATTTTAGAGATTTAATCCCACTCAAGGTATTTGGATTGATTGGACAATGAGGGTTTTTTTTTTTTTTTTTTTTTTGGTCTTGAAACCCCAGCTGAAAGTTGATTTCATTCTTGCGTGGTTCCCACAGCAGTCTCCTTCCATGCCAGCCTGAGGCAACTCCTGCCAACCTGTTTTCAGGGCAAATGGATAATGTGATGGATTATTTCCTCCTGTTGAAGGCCTGTCTACTCTTTGTCCTGAAAGGTTGCTTCTGTGTGCGTTCGGCCTCGTCGTAAATTGACGCGGGAAGTGCGCCTCTTCTTGTACAGCTCATGCTAACTGGTCAGGAAAGGACTTGCAGGGGTGGACGGGGAAGGTGGGCACAGTGTCTCTCATCTACTAAGTAATTTAAATTGTGAGTTGAACCTTTCATTCATGTGGTCCTGTGTGGTTGTGTGCTCGTCATAACTGATTTTGGTTTTATGGTACAGATAGCAGGTTTTACAAAAGGAAAAAGCTGAAAACAGGGATCTATGTTCTTTGTGGGTCCCAGTCCCCGTGTGTGTGTGTACATATGTAGGTATGTATATGCAGCCACAGACATGTATATGTAAATATGAGCTTACATATGTAGGTAGGATGCATACATACTTACTACACCGAAAACTACATGTAATTACTGCAGTGAATTCAACAATGACAACGAGTTGAAAAAGGCCAGGAAATATAACCTTCCCCAGTAAATACTTTAGTTGCCCAAGGAACTCCGTATTTTTCATATTGTAGGATAGGATATTTTAAAACAACTTTCTCATAAAGTTCTCTCGCACATAAAACCCAGTGTTTGTTAATTCTTATAAATATAGTGAAGGATAAATGTTCTGAACTCTTTAATCTCTCAAGATCTATAGAAAGGAAATATAGGAGTTTTAATTTTAATGTCTGTATTTTGAGCTTGTATGTTGGTTTCAGTCTTAACTTTTAAAGGCTACTTAGTAATGTAAGTTATAACTCTTATTTGTTCAAACTCCATTAATGTGAATTTCTGCTTAAGGAAGAGGGTTTTTCCTTCCAACATCTTGAGTAATGTCTAAGTTGAAAGAGAATGATGCCAAACTAGAGAAGCTATGCAAATCACACCACCAAATACCTGTTTTCTGGCACTAATAAATTAGTCTTTTGACTACATTCAACATAATGAATTATCTGCTTGTTTATACTTCAGTTTCAAAGGCTAAATGCCGGTTGTTGTTACCCTGTGTTTCAGTCAAAGGTCTTTACCAAACTTTGCTCCCTGGGATGAAATGCTCTACAGGGGAATTTGTGGTATAATGGTGAAAATTTTCATTCAGTTTCATTTTTTAAGAGCCTGTGATCAAGGTAAAGAAGAAATGGAAGACTAATGAGTGTGACGCTTGGACAGTGAGATGAATGAGCTACTTCTTCGTGTGGGTAGCGGGCTGGAGACTTGATGAATACGTCCTACTGTCTTACTGCACTAGTGACGTCTAGCTCTTTGAAGCTTCAGCTAATCCCCCTCCCACTTTGAGAGGGACAGCTTGAGAAGTGGAGTGATCATGGGTGTTTGAGGCCTCTACTCAAATCCTGCTCTTACTGTGGTCTAGCCACATATTAAATGTGGGCTGAATATCTGTGTCCCCCACATTCTTGTGTTGAGGCCCTGTCCCTCAGCGTGGCTATGTTTGGAGATGGGGCCTGTGAAGAGGTGATAAAAGTTAAATGTGGTTATAAGGGTGGGGCCCTAATCCAATAGGGCTAGTGGCCTTCAAGAAGAGGACAGGACACCAGAGCACACAGCTGGGAGGCTGCCACCTGCAAGACAGGAGGAGGGCTCCCCCCAGGAACCCAGTTGGTAGCATCTTGATCTTGGGCTTCCAGCCTTCAAAACTGTGAGAAGTGACTTTCTGTTGCTTAGGTCCTCCAGACTGTGGTATTTTGTTCTGACAGCCTGAGCAAACTAATGCATCGCAAAGCAGGTTGCTTAAATTTACTATGTAGGTAAGTAAATCACTTAAAATTTCAAATCCTTGCTCTAGCATTTACTAGCTATATAGACACATTACTTTTTCCTCACCTGCCAAATGGTTTTGTTGTGAGTTTTTTTTTAAATTTATTTAAAAAACTGTTTAAGTGATCTCTGTACTGAACGTGGGGCTCAAACCCAGGACCCTGCTTGCTCTACCAGCTGAGCCGGCCAGGTGCCCCCTGTTGTGAGTTTTAAATAAAATCGCATAAGGTGCCTTATCATAGTGCTGACCCATTGTAAGCACTTAACATTAGTTTTATTGTCAGTAAGTTTGGAATGGATCTTAATCATGCCAGTGTTTGTCTTTGGGAATGCTTATTCCTCTTTGCAAAGGATTCACCGTTTGTTGGAATAGTCCTGTGACTGATGGCGATAATTTTTTTCATGTTAAACTTAACATTTTTACCTGCAGGGTGTTAAATCTGCAAATACCATTGATCCACCCAAAGGCAATACAGAATGTTTGTTAATAGTTGATGGATTAATAGGGAATCTGAAAGAAACCACATGTTTAATCATGCAGGCTAAATTGAAAAAAATGCTCACTTGAGTACCCGTCAGTAAGGAGTAGCTGTCTTTCATTATTAATCAATGAACACCAATTGACAAAATTATAGCTCTGGTGTGTTTTCCTCAGGTGACGTCCAGGACCTTATTCAGTATCATTTGAGAGGCATGAAAGCGCTCCCACGTTCCTGAATGTGTCTTAAAGTGTGTAGCCTCCCAGCGCCCCACCATCAGTCACGTAGCCGAGGACTGGAAGGACGATCCCTTGAGTATTTCATATCTGGGATATGCTTCTGTTCCTGCAAGGGGCATTTTCCTTCTTTGCCTATATGGAAAGCCAAGTGCCACAGGTGATTTCTAAGAGGAGCCCACACTAGTGAAGGGCAAGTCCTGACCGGGAGTTCTTTAGTTGTTCCCCAGTGCTGTTAGAATACATCTTTACTTTCTTTCTTGAAAAGCCACATGGTCTGGCACCTGACGGCCTCTCCAGCTTTGTCGCAATCCTTCTTTTTGGCAGTGGCCACCCTTGTCATCTTTCAGGTCATGAGACTATTTGTTCTGCACTGTGTCCCCCTTTTGTAATGACGATCGCTCGGTTGTCCTTTCCTGGGGGAGGCAGCACCCCCCTTGGCTGGCTGTATGTTTATCCGTATGATTATTTCATTTGTGTTCATCTTCCCGTGGTAGTCCGTCAGCTCCGTGAGGACGGGGCTGTGTGGGACTTTGGTTCCAACTCTACCTCCAGCACCTTGCTTCATGCTGGGTTCACCACCAGAGCACTTTTATTATTTATAGAAGGGAACATGGAAAGAGGAAAGGAAATGCTTGAAGATTTATTCAGGAAAGGTGAGATGTGAGCCCCCTGGGTGGCTCAAATCCAGGACCCTGGGATCATGACTTGAGCTGAAGGCAGATGCTTAACCGACTGAGCCACCCAGGTGTCCAGTAACATTTTCTGTGCTTTTCCACGCTCCTCAATTAGTTCCCACCAGCCTTTCCTGCTAGCACCCTGCTTGCCTAAGATTAGGGGCTCACATCGCTTCTTATGAGCCAGCTTCTGAGTACCGGGTCTCTGACAGAAGAAAGCACAAACTGGAGGGATTCCATATATAAATTCTTAGGTAGGGACCTGGGGGTGGTCTGCCTGAGATGAAACTGAAGAAGGTAACATTTTCTTTTTTTTTTAATAAAGATTTTATTGATTTATTTGAGAGAGAGCACATGTCCATGTGAAAAGAGCACAAGAGAGTATGAGCTGGTGGGGGAGGGGACAAGAGAGAGGGGGAAGCAGACTTCCCACTGAGCAGGGACCCCCGACACAGAGCAGAGCTCAAATCCAGGACCCTGGGATCATGACTTGAGCTGAAGGCAGATGCTTAACCGACTGAGCCACCCAGAAGCTGGCTCATAAGAAGCGAATTCTGATAAAGCTGTTCAGAGCCACATTTTTGGAAGGAGGGTCTTAAAAATGAGCGTCAGATCTAATGTTTGCATTTCCAACCCAGATACAGACACTGACCTTAATGTGAAGCTGGGAATTACTCTGCTTAAAGCTTCTTTGAGTTATTGGTTTTCTCTCGTCAGTGATGGGTCATGGCTGTGTTTCTGCCATTAAGAGTTATTTTAATGTTTCTCAGCTCAGACTCTCTGAGTCAGAGATAGGCTTTGTTTTTCAGCATGGCTATGGGAATTATGAAGTCACTTCTTATTAAAAATGAAGCTAAATTAAATTTAATAGTACTTGTTTGGGATTTTGTTTGTTACCTTTGTACCCAAAAAAGATGCAAGGTAGGAGGGGATTTTAGATTTTAATGAGTTTCTTAATCCACATATATGCTTAACTACTTTGTCATAATATGTAAATTATTATTTCTTTATTAAGGAGAAGGTATATTTTCAAATAGATAATGAGATTATCTAGATATTTGCCATTCCTTATTACTGAAAGCAAGCTTCTTCCTTTGTCTCTGGTTTATTATGGTTATGAGACTGAGTATTTTGTTTTAGATATTTGACAACAAAATGTGTGTGTGTGTGTGTGTGTGCTTAAGAACATATGTATATATAAGGAGACCCTCAAATCCAAAGATTATGATAAAAGGTTGAAATGTCAGCATTTCCTGTGGCATAAAAATATATTACTAAAATGGAAAGCTAGAATGTGTTTAAAAATATAATATTTAAGATCTAAATGGGAATTGACATGTCATCTAACTTAAACTTTTGAAAAAACAGGAAGTTGCCAGGAAATAATTAATGAGAACTTCGTTTCAGTATTACACTGATAAATATTTTAAGCATAAGTTATAAAAAAGTAAGTGGGAGATTTATGATTTTAAGGCTTATACTGTAATTCCTGAAAGATTGTAATATTTATTTAACCTTTTCTTTATTTAATTTAGAATAAAATTACTGTCATCTCTCTAAGCATTTATATAATAATGTTTCATTTACTTTTCCATTAAAAATTACTAAGATAAATAAGGAGTCCTGGTGCATGAGATATAATTTAATAAACATGTATTTCTTGGTAGAAAACTAATCAAGTCCTGCTACAAACGTATATTTACAGAGAAGCACAGTAGACAAGCTTAATGATTTAGTCAATGATAAGACTTCAGGGAAAATGTTTTTTATGCCTTATTGGCCATATCTTTTAATACTTGCATTGGAAATATAATTACATTCCAAGATTATGAGAATTGTGGAATTTTATAATTGGATAGTTAAGTCCTAAATTGATCAACAGCAATATAAACATAGAAATGGATTTTAGGCTAAATCTGAGAATGATTTTTTTTTTAACTGAAATCTTAGAGTAGATGACAATAGGAGATTCAGATATTTTCCTGAAAATTTTCCAAATGGGATAGTGCATCATCTTTCTGGAAATATAAAGTAAAGGCGAGAGGTGGGTAGCTTGACCACGAACCTCTTCAGAGCCCTTCAACCTTTAGCTGCAATTCATACATTTTATCATCATAGAATTTTTAAAATAGAAAACACCTTAGAAATAATTTAGTGGTGATCCATTGATTTTTTTTTACCAAAGAAAAAATTTGCTCCTGGCCACATGATTTATTTTTCTCAGAGCCAGTACTGATCCTAGGTCTCCTGGCTTCTAATGCACTTTGCCTCTGCGTTCTTCTGGCTGCTGCTGACTGGGCCGTGGAGTGTGTATTTATTGAGCACCTACGATGTGCTAGTTCTGCTCCAGGTGCGGGGGATGTCATGGTGACTGGGAGCTCATGTTCTGGATTCAACAAGTGATTTCCTCTCATCTTGTTCTGATTGAAACTGCCCTTTCACTTGATATGCAGCATTTGCTTGTAAGTTTATTTTTACTTTGAATTTTTAAGGAATTGGCAGTGGGGATATGGGCTCAGAAACACCTTTGTGAAAAGCTCTGATGCATTGTGTGAATGATGTCCCTGGAAGGTGGTAGCTGATGGATTGGTGGCAGCCTGAGAGAAGTGGACCTAGTTGAGAGGGAAGAGAGAGAAAGAAGAGGCAAGTGGGAAGCAGAGGAAAGGTGGGAAGGTCATAAATCCATTCTGCAGATGTGGGCCAATGGACTGGAGGAAGGAACAGAAGGGAAGGGAAGCCTCAGCCATGTTGTCTCGGTTCTACACTTGATCTTAGCCAAAAGGCCCAGAAGCGGTTGTTGTCTCATTCTGTCAAGTTATAAAGGGGGTCAAAGAGGGTTGAGCCAGGGGATCCCTGGGGTCCTTGGCAGAGTCCGTATTCTCAGTTGTGAATGTCTGCACAGATACACACAGTACACTTGCTAATGTCTGTCATTATGAGCATCTTCTATCTTCACCATCACAGGTAACGGAAGAGAATCAGACTCTTCCCAGATTAGAAGTGACCAGGCTATCATGAACCTAGTGAGTGAATGAAACTGACTGAAAAAGGTGTGTTGGAATAGATTTATTTGCAGGAAAATAATGAAGAAATAGGAGGAGATTCTCTTCTGTGGAATGTTTCCTGTTGCCAACTGAGCAACTCTGTGGCTTTGAACACAGACAATGATCGTTCTGTTAAAAGTGCTTGCACTGGCGCACCTGGGTGGCCCAGTCTGTTAAGCCTCCGACTCTTGGTTTTGGCTCAGGCTGTGATCTCAGGGTGGTGAGATCTGGCCCTGAGTTGGGCTCTGTACTCAGCGGGGAATCTGCTTGAGATCTTCTCTCCCTCTGCCTCTCCTGCTCATGCGTCCTCCCTCGCTAGCGCTCTCTCTCCCTCTTCCTGAAATAAATAAATAAATCTTTAAAAAAAAAAAAAAAAAGGTGCTTGCGTTATAGGTACAGTGTGACACAGACCCCAGATCCTTGTCATCTAAATTAGATACAATGAAAAGCACTAGGATACACTGGTTAGTAACGAGCATATCAGTCAAGGGGAAGAAGAGAACAGCTGGGCCCGGAGGTCGCCGTCAGGTTGGCAAAGCCAGAACAGTAACTTTGGACAGAGGTTGTTTTTCTTATATTGAATATGGTGATTTTGAAGAACAAATTTGTTTTCAATATGTCTGTAAATGTCGGGCAAGGTAAATTTCAATCTGGTTTTTTGAAGTCCATGAAATGGAGTCATATTTTATTATGAGTTTATGATAAATTAAATGGTGGTTTCAAATAACTTTATTTCTGAAAGAAGTTCTCTTGTCCTGGGAAAGAGGCAATGTGAGAGCTTGAGATAAGGCAGGTATTGTCTGTTTTATTTCTCACTGCTAACAAACGGCATCTTCCCACTTTTTAATTGGGAAATGTGGGTCCAGGTCTAATGATAGCCTGATGGGAAGTGAGAAAAGGAGCGAAATTATTCCTTATATTTGTATATAAGGAATATATAAGCCTATATAAGCTTATATAGGCCTATATATAGGAATATATAAGCCTATATAAGCTGTAGATAAAGGAGGAAATATAATAGTAGGGTAGTGTCTTAATCCATTTGGGCTTCTCTAGCAGAATACTGTACACTGGGTAGCTTGTAAACAACAGAAATTTCTCCTAGTTCTGGAGGCTAGGAAGTCTAAGATCAAAACACCAGCAGGGGCGCCTGGGTGGCTCAGTGGGTTAAGCCTCTGTCTTCGGCTCAGGTCACGATCCCGGGGTCCTGGGATCAAGCCCCACATTGGGCTCCCTGCTTAGTGGAGAGTCTGCTTCTCCCTTTCCCACTTCACCTGCTTGTGCTCTCCCTCTCCCTTGCTTCTGTTGCCTCTCTCACTGTCTCTCTCTCTCTCTCTGCCAAATGAATAAATAAAATCTTAAAAACAAACAAACAAACAAACAAAACACCAGCAAAATCAGTCTCTGGCAAGAGCCTGCTTCTTGGGTCATGGAGAGCCATGTGTTCATTGTGTCTCCATGTGGCTGAGGGGCGGGGGGCCCTGTGGGGCCTCTCTTCAGGGCACTAATGTTATCCATGAGGCCTGTGCCCACGTGACCTAATCACCTCCCAGAGGCCTCAATTCTTAATACCATTATATTGGGCGTCCGCTTCAGCATATGAATTTGAGGGGAACATGAACTATTCAGTCTATAGCAGGTAGATCATACACATTGGGATTTTTCTGGCAAGCTTTTGAGATAGAGGAGACAGTATAGTTATCCCCAGGTTACAGATCAGGAGATTGAAGCTTGGATCTGTTCACGTCCAATATTCCACATCGACCAGTCGGTTATCTGCTTCAGCCTGTCTTAGAGGAGATCCAGAAGAGACAGAGGGAAAAAGAGAGCATCTCATGGTAGCAGGAGAAAGGTCTGCTTTCTCTCTGCTGTGGCTACGGCCCACCTTCGCCTCTGCAAGTCACGTCCAAGCACCTTGTCTTAGACTCCCATGAGACCTTCTCCTCTGGCCAGTGATCACACACCTTCCCACCCACACCCCTAATTCCCAAGACAATCAGCCCAGTACCCAGGGAAGACCTGCCGGGAAAGCAGACCCAGAGACCCAGGGCATTTCTGGGCTCAGTTCCCATAAGCGTGTTACCTCCTCAACGGGGAAATGGAGCCCTTGGTACCAGAAGAAGTGCGAGCTGTGTTCAAGTCCTCAAATTTGAACTTTATCTGGGCTATTGCTCTATCTTCTGTTTACTGGTTTTCACATTGTAGAGTTTCTTTCTGGAAAGTTCCCAGGAACACTTACTCATTGGGGGCAAATATTCATTTTATCTTTTAGAAAAGCATGTGAAGAATTAGCCTATCTCAACAACCTAACAGTCTCACCTCCTAAAAGGGGTGAAGAGGAATGTAGCTCTGTGTGTGTGTGAACGAGTGTGGATATGCATATGTATGGCATGATTTGCTTCGAACTACCTTGCAGTGGTTAACTGCTCTTTCTTCCCTTCATCTACCATGTCAGGGTACTTCGATCAGCCAGAGGTAAAAATCCATATTCGTATTTGTATTCCCAAAAGATTCCCTCCAGAATCTTGGTGGATCCTTTCATCTCCAACATTAATTGGATGCACGTGTTGTATTGCTTTGTCCTGCTGCTTCATTCAATTCAAGTGTGACTTTTCATCACTCAGAGGCCCATCAGTGTCTTTCCGATGATGAGAGCTGGTCACCATAAACTCCCTTCAGAAGGAAACTTTGTCAGAGAGAACTTCTGTACTTAGAGACTATTTTGCCACAGACCCTAGTCCTAGGTGGAAGGATCTTGCCTTCTGTGAAGTCTGCCGTGAGACAGAAACATCCCCCTCAGGGCTCCGCTCTGTGCAGTATAGCGTGCTGCTTCTTCAGCTGGAGGAACAGTTCGAATCGAAATTTGGAGTAAAAAAATGCCCCTCAGTAGAACTGCTTCTGTGACTGCTTTCCCTTCCAGCTTTTCCTTCTCTTCCTATCAGTCCACATTCTTTAAAGAGTTTGTTTATAGCTTTTGTGAAGTGGCTTTAATTATTTTTTTAAATTCCATTGCCCTGAACCCTTTGGGATAAGAGCCCCAAGAGGAGGGAGCCCCCGGGACACCCTGAACCATAGCGAACTTACCGACCGGGAGTGTGTGGATGTGGACAAGCCTGGAGCAAGGTGGGAAGTGCTTGTCCGTGAGGCCGTAAGTCACTCTGTAGGCCACTCACTGTAAACCGCCTGTGGGTATCTAAGTACCTTTCTGTTCCCACCTTCAACTAGCCCCGTGCTCCAGCGCTCAGCTCTGGAAGAGTCTGTACCTTGATGTTTTTCTGAGGAAATGCGTTTTTCCCTTTGCCTCGGATTCCTGGTGCCTGGCGTAGCACTTTTTTGATTTGCTGTTGTTCTGGCTATAGGTCAACTGGCTCTCATGGTTCTTAACATTTCGGGTAAATACTTCCAACAGTGGTGACTGGAAGGAATCCAAATCAGTTCAAGGCATTTGCATCCATTCTGTGTTCAAGGCACTGTATTTTGAGTGATTTTTCCATTGGTTAGTAACTTTGAAAAATAGGACCCAGAAGAAGCTACTCTCTGAGGAACTAATGAAAAATCAAGCAGCTTTTTATATATCAAGAGATTCACTTATTAGGTAAGCAGTGTGATCGGTGATCTTCTGGACTACCCAAGGAAGATCAGGTTCTCCCTTACTACCCAGACATTATGCTGTTAGACATGTGGAGAGACCACATGCAAAAGCCAGACTGCCTGGGTTCAAATCCCACCTCTACCCCTTGCTAATGATATGATCCTGGCAATATTAGTTAACCTTTCTGTCCTTCAGTCTGGTTTTCCTAAAAATTAAAGGAATTATTATTTTTAAAGTGCTTAGAACTGTGCCTGGTCCATAGAATGTACTACCCGTCTTTGTTCAAATACACCAAATGTTGGGGTTATTGTTCAGATGGAGAAACAAGGATCTCGAGAGGCTTACACGTATTTCTAAGGTAACAGAATCTGTCAATGGCAGAGGCAAGAATATTATCCCTGCTCAGTGCGGTAGCATAGAACTAGAACTCCTAGGAGTGATTTAGGGAAGGAAATACATTGAAAACCAATCAATGTTATTAAAGAGAGGGTGAGAGCAGGAGAACTCATCATTCATTTATCCGATGGTTTAGTAAATAGCAACTTAATTCTCACTATAGGCCTTGGAATGCTATCAATGTTGTGGAGATAGTCATAAAAATATAAGAAGTTTATAGAGCTTTACCTAACCTGGGTTAGGGTAGACGACCTTTTTTTAAGGGCTGATGACCATTCCATTGACGAGTCTATAGTCTTTAATTGCAAGACAACTTTTCTATAGCATGGAAGCATGTAGACATTTGGCAGAATTTGAAGATGAGTTTGTTGACCTTAGGTTGACAAACTGCAGCGGGTCAAAGCTGGGGCGGGGCAGATTATTATGGGATTCCATCCTTTAAACATCAAGGAAGATGATCACCATAAGATGGCTTAACTCCCTCTAGAGGCACATGATCGTCTCTTCTTAGAGAATCTAGTTTAGAGAACATTCTGGTTTTAAATGTACTTGGTCATGAGCTTAATTATAGCCAAGAGTTTGGCACAATTGACTCCCAAAGTTAATTTGATTGTGGACTGTTTAAATGCTATTAAACAAAAATAGAAATATCTAATACAAATGTGCATAGACCACATCTAGGTTAGTAGTTTTAGGTCCAGGTGAGATGTCTCACGGGAAATATGACAAATTAGAGAACATTTAGAAGCAGATGCCAGGGGCACTTGGGTGGCTCCGTGGGTTAAGCCTTTGCCTTCAGCTCGGGTCATGATCTCGGGTCAGGATCGAGTCCTGCATCAGGCTCTCTGCTCTGCAGGGAGCCTGCTCCCCCTCCCCCCCGCCTGCTGCCCTGCCTACTTGTGATCTCTGTCTGTCAAATAAATAAACAAAATCTTTTTAAAAATTTGGAAAAAAAAAAAAAAAGCAGATGCCAGAAAAGTGAAAGGGCAAGAAACCATGCCAAATGATTGACAGTAGAAAGAGGAGTGGATGCCTAAGTGGAACTCAGTATATTGCTCATAAGAGTTAAAAGAGTTGTCATTGGTAGAGTAAGAGGAGGTTTATTCTTGGCTGCTTCTGGAATAGGCGTGGTAGTTGGGGGACTATGGCCTAGAAGTGAACAAATATAAGGAGGTATTTCTAAACATCAAAATCAATCCCTAAGGAAACTGCCTGCTATGTAAGAGGAGGAGCTCTGCGTGTTGGAACATGACCCCAGTCACACTGGCAAGGATCTGGGTTGTGTTCCGACACTGCGTGAGTGGATTCTTCAGCTGTAGGCAGATGAACAAGCTTTTGAGCTCTGGAGACCTGACTACCACCTGCTGGATGGGAGGTCCAACCAGATCACTTTGATGGTTCCTGGTATTCTAAAAATCCAGTATTCTGTGATTTCATGACTTGGATGTTTCCTCCGATGCTGCCCTTATGCTTGTTACTCTAATGTTAAGTCAGTGTTGCAAATGGAAATTTTGCACTCATTTTTATGGCTGGCTATTTTATATATATATATGTGTGTATATATATACACACACACACGTATATATATGTATATATGTATACATATATATGTATATATATATTTTTTATATTTTATATATAATTTATATATACACACACATACACACATATGTGTATATATGTATATATGTATACATATATATATTTTGTATTTTATATATAATTATATATATATATATATATATATATATATATATCTTCTTTATCCATTCATCTATTGATGGACACTTGGGATGCTTCTGTGTCTTGGCTACAGTAAATAGTACTGCAGTAAACATAGGGGTGCATATAGCTTTTCAAATTAGTGTTTTCATTTTCTTTGGGTAAATGCCCAGTAGTGGAATTACTGGATCATATATTAATCCCATTTTTAATTTTTTAAGGAGCCTCCAGGCTGTTTTCTACAGTGGTTGTACCAATTTGCTTTCCCACCAATAATACAGCATGAGGATTCCTTTTTCTCTACATCCTCACCAACACTTACTATTTCTTGTCTCTTTGATTCTAGCCATTCTGACAGGTGTGAGGTGATCTCTCATTGCGGTTTTGATTTACGTTTCCCCAGTGAGAAGTAATGATGAGCATCCTTTCGTGTGTGCTGGCCATCTGGGTGTCTTCTTTGAAAAAATGTCTGTTGAGGTCCTCTGCCCATTTTTTAATTGGATTATTTGTTCGTTTTTGGTGTTAAGTTATATATGTTTTTTATGTATTTGAGATATTAACCCCTTATCAGATATATCATTTGCAAATACCTTCTCCCATTCATTAGTTTGCGTTGTCATTTTAGTGATGGTTTCCTTCACTGTGCAAAAGCTTTTTTTTTTTTTTTTTTTGGATGTAATTCCAATAGTTTATTTTTGCTTTTGTTTCCTTTGCCTGAGAAGACCTATCTAGAAAAATGTTTTTATGGCTGATGTCAAAGAAATTACTGCCTAGATTTTCTTGCGAGAGTTTTATGGTTTCAGGCCTCGCATTTAGATCTTCAATCCCTTTTGAGTTGACTTTGAGTATGGTGTGAGCAAATGGTCCAGTTTCATTCTTTTCCGTGTAACTGTTGAGTTTTCCCAGCACCATCTGTTGAAAAGACTCTCTTCCCTGTTGTGTATTCTTGCCTCCTTTGTTGTAGATTAATTGACCGTATAAATGTGGGTTTATTTCTGGGTTGTCTGTTCTGTTCCGTTGATGTATGTGTCTGTTTTCTTGCCAGGATCATACTGTTTTGATTACCACAGCTTTATAGTATGTCTTGAACTATGGGATTGTGATACCTCCAGTTTTATTCTTTTTCAAGATTGCTTTGGCTCTTTGGGTTCCTTTGTGGTTCCATACAAATTTTAGTATTATCTGTGAAAAACATTGGTGTTCTGACAGGGATTGCATTTAAATGTGTGGATTCCTTTGGGTGGTGACAGACCTGGACCTGGATGCTTAGGAAAATGAGTCAGACAAGAGAAAGACAAGTATGAAAGACCATATGATTTCACTCATATGTGGAGTTTAAGAAACAAATGGACAAAAAAAAAAGAAAAAGAAAAAGAAAAAAAGATAAACAAAAGCGGATTCTTAAATGTGGAGAACAAACTGGTGGTTGCCAGAGGGGAGGTGGGTGGGGGATGGGTGAAATCGGTGATGGAGATTAAGAGTCCTCTTATCTTGAGGAGCACTGAACAATGTGTAGAATGGTTGCATCATTATACTGTGTACCGGAAACTGATGTAACTCTGTATGTTAATTATACTTCCACAAAAATAGTTAATAACAGAACTGGGAAAAAAAAGTCAACTATGACTAAAGATGGGGTGAATTGCTATGTGACCATCAGCATGAGATTTTTGCCAGATAAGCAACGGAGGTTAAGAATGAAACTGCTTTAAGGAGGAGAGGTATGAATGGCTCAAAAATAAGTTTTCTCTGTGGCTAGAAAGAATTTGTTTTCTGGGTCTGTGTTGGATACATAGTAGGTCATAACCAGAACCTAATTAGGTGAATCATACACTGTGCCTTCTGAAGATGAGGCCTTATTCTCTGGCAAAGCTCAGGAAAGCTGGTAAATGAATTAGAATGGTCTATTACAGTGGGTCTGTCTGCCAGTGTGCTTCGGAGAGGCCCGTCTTCTGACTGTGGAAGTGCCTCGTTCTGGATGGCCATGAGCTTGAGCCACCGTCTGGGGAGCCAGTCACTTGCTGGAACACAGTCCACACTGGACTTTTATAAAACCCCTTCTGTGAGAGTCATCACAAACGGCCCCAGAAGCCTGCAGAAGTCTTTGGCAAATTATTTCTGAATAAAGCATCTCTCTCTGACCTGAGCTGGGAACCACAATGGAAGATCCTGTTCGAACTTAAAAAAAAAAAAAAAGGAAAAAAAAAAGTGTGTTGGGGGTAGGGAGAGGGAAGGGGGGAATTTGAGAACTAACTAAATATAATATTCCATGAAGAGGAACATTATGCTAATGTGCTTCATATGAGCACAGGCTGCTTGGACAAGGTGATCGAGGAGGTGTGGGTAGTATGTTGAGGAGGAGAAACCAGGATATTTAGGAATGGTATTTTGATTTTCTACAATATTTTTTCTGTTTTCACTTTTAATTCTTGAACTGTTTTAAATTAAAAATTATTTTAGTTGAAACATAGTTGACATATATTTGTCTCAGGTGTACAACAGTGATTTGACAATTATATAGGTTCCCGTAGGCTCACTGTGATAAGTTTAGTTACCATCTGTCACCACGCAAACTTATAAGGTTATTGACTTTATTTCCCATGCTGTAGTGTTTATCCCTGTGACTTATTTTTACTGGAAGGGTCTATCTTTTAATCCCCTTCACCCATTTTGCCTATCCTTCCACCCCTCAACTCTTCCCCTACCCCCTTCCCCTCGCCCCTCGAAACCAAAAGCTTGTTCTCTGTATTTAGGTGTCTGTTTTTCTTTGGCTCTTTGTTTTTTGATTTCCACATATAAAGGAATTCATATGGTATTTGTCTTTCTCTGTCTGACTTAATTCACGTAGTATAATAACCTCTGTGAATATCCATGTTTCACAGGTGGCCAGATCACATTCTTTTTTATGGCTGAGTAATATTCCGTTGTGTATATACACCTCACATCTTTACCTATGCATCTATCAATGGACCAGTCAGAAAGACTAGCATCAAAAAGACAAGAAATAAAAAGTGTTGGTGAGGATGTGGAAAAAGGAAACATGTGCAATATAGGTGGGGACGTAAATTGGTGCCGTCAATGTGGCAAACAGTATGGAGGGATCGCAGAGAACTAAAAATAGAAGTACCCTATGAACCAGTAATTCCACTTTTGGGTATTTACCTGAGAAAAAATGAAACACTAATGTGGACTATGTCTCTTTCCAGAGCTTAGTCTTTCTCTGGGTTCAGGGAAACCAATAAATGGGGTTAGGATTATTCTTGGGCTGGAACTCCCCACTTTGCATAAGGGTGGAGATGGAGATTGGAAGGGAGGACAGAAGCAGGTTCTTTTTTTTTTTTTTAAAGATTTTATTTATTTATTTGACAGATGGAGATCACAAGTAGGCAGAGAGGCAGGCAGAGGGAGAGGAGGAAGCAGGCTCCCTGCCGAGCAGAGAGCCCGATGCGGGGCTCGATCCCAGGACCCTGAGATCACAACCCGAGCCGAAGGCAGAGGCTTTAACTCACTGAGCCACCCAGGCGCCCAGGTTCTTTTTTTTTTTTTTTAAAGATTTTATTTAAAATATTTTATTTTATAAAAAATTTTATTTTATTTATTTTAAAGATTTGACAGAGATCACAAGTAGCCAGAGAGGCAGGCAGAGAGAGAGAGGAAGGGAAGCAGCCTCCCCACTGAGCAGAGAGCCCGAGATGCAGGGCTGGATCCCAGGACCCTGAGATCATGACCTGAGCAGAAGGCAGAGTCTTTAACCCACTGAGCCACCCAGGCGCCCCCAGAGGCAGGTTCTTGTGAAACTATAGAAGCTAAAGCCTCAGGCTGCTCATTTGCACAATCCCCTTCCAGAGTCCTGGGAGAGGCCTAGAAATGTATTGTCATGGTGCTTGTTTTTGTAAAAATGTAAAATACACTGTATTTCAACTGTAATTGTTAAAATTGATGTCACTTTCAAATTCAACTTCCGTCCTTTGTGCTTCTCCTTCTCCTGGGTGGCCTTCAAGTGATCATGGGTATTTTATATTCATTATTTGGGTTTTTTTTTCCCTAAAAAAGATCCTTTGCATTGTGTAAATTTCAGGTGTTTTAAAACTTTTTTTTTTTTTTAAAGATTTTATTTACTTATTTGACAGACAGAGATCACAAGCAGGCAGAGAGGCAGGCGGGGGGCGGGGGGTGGGGAGAAGGAAGCAGGTTCCCTGCTGAGCAGAGAGCCCAATGTGGGGCTCCATCCCAGGACCCTAAGATCACGACCCGAGCTGAATGCAGAGGCTTAACCCACTGAGCTACCCAGGCACCCCCCTTTTTTTTTAAACTTTTTTTTTAATTTTAATTTTTTTTTATTTTTAAAGATTTTATTTACTTATTTGACAGACAGAGATCACAAGCAGGCAGAGAGGCAGGCAGAGAGAGAGGGAGGAAGTTTCAGGTGTTTTAAACATGGGTCCTCCCCTGGGATAGGGATGGAGTGGCTAACAATTGGAAATTGCCTGTGAATCAGAGCCAAAATATCAGAGTCAGAAATAAAAATGGCGAGATGCCATGAGGGAGAGTAAATAGGAATCTGTGTTGCTACCGATATTTGACAGCGGGGAAACAGAGCTTTTTATCCTTGTCTTTGGGGTCTGTCTTGAACAGAAACACCCTTGGCATGGAACAATTTCACGTATTAGTTGAGAAAAATGCATCCGATTAAATAATTTTTAAAGTCGTGAATTTTTAAAAATAATGCAGACTGAGTTAATTGTGAAAATGATGGTGAGACAACTGCTAACTGAGGAGAAAAATTGTTTGAAAACTGTATCCTCCACCACCACCACCATTTTACATAATTGTAAAGCCTCTTCTCAAACTTCCCTTCTGGGGGAGAAATAATGGCCAACAGAAATTCAACAGAAATTGGGAGGCTTCTGAGGTTCCAACGATTTAGTGTGCTTCAGAGTGTAACGGTCTCTGATGGTTTTGTCAGGGAAATCCTGGGAGGCAATGGTCTGTCTTTTCTGCCCTCCACCCCATCTCTGCTCGCACACACTTGTGGTTCTTGCTGGCATTCACACTTAACTCTCTTTTAAATTGTCAGCACCACTTGCAAATGAGAACTCTGCCCAAGGAGCCCGTGCTTAATGAATGAAATTTCTCTTCAGCCCCGTCCATCGGTTTACAATTCTGTGAGCTCTCAAAGGTTCATTTTATTTGGACATGTAAAAACAAAAGACAAAGCTGTTTCTTTACAGTATCCCGAATCTTGTATGGATGATGATAAGGATTATTGAGGAAAGCAGTAATCATTCATGATATCAGCTATTTCCTGAATGATACCTAGTTAACGTGTTCGGGAAGCGGACCAAGTCTGGAACTGATGCCCATTTAATGAGGCCAAGTATTGTAGCAAGAGCTGAGAAGAACTTACAAAAGGAAGGCCTGGCCCATGTTCAAACCATTATCATTAACATAAAGAAAGGGGAAGAGTCATCTGACTAGTTCACCCCCATCTGAACTCTCAAAATCCACTGTCATTCTGGCAGAGTGTGGTCAGAGAAAGGATTAAAAACCAACAGTTGTTACATTCTGGGCTCTATTTCAGGGATAGGATATGACTCTGATTTTTGTGTGTGTGTTTAGAACCAACCAGTGTTGTCTCTGCTCAGCACAAAGTAGGTGCTTCATCGTATCTTCCGGTCGGCCTGCCAACCGGTCACGGTGCTCTGGGGAGGGTGTTTCCCTTGGGAGCTTCTGGACCGTGGGCAGACTTAAAAAGGCCAGAGAAGTGCTCTTCATAGACCGGCGTGTGACTCATTCCACGGAAACCTTGAACTTCGTGAAATGCTGTTCGTTGGACTAAACTTTCAAGGCTTATCTGCCTGGTGTGCAATTCATTAATTGAAAATACAATTCGCTCTCTCCTGAAGTAGAACCATGGATAGGTGTCCACCGTTAGGATGCCCGTGCAGTCTGGCAGCTGGAAGGTTTTCCGGAGTTGTAAAAAGGGACTGATCAGGAAGAAACATTTTCTAGAAGAGGAGGTATGGTATTGTGATTGATCGGCCTGCTGCTCTGTCCTGGAATCGTGAAATCCGATCACCCTGCAAGAGATGCTTTTCTTGTGTGTGTTCTCTTCCGGAAATTCAGAGCCTGCGATTCTTTCGTCTTAAGTGTAGCTGAGCTACCCCGGGGAGAGCTCAGAACTGCTTTCAAATTCAAGAGGACAACTGCTTTCTGCTCACTCGGGTCTCCTGAGACTTGACCCAAGACAAGAAAAGGGTGCTTAGCAAGGGCTCTTTGCCAGAGAGTCAATATACAAATTCTACTACGAGAATAAAAAATTGGTCTGCTTATAAAAGGGTAGTCGAAAGTTCAGTGCAGTGTGTTCTTCCTCTCCTATGTGGAATCAGTTTAAACTCTGGCCCCTGAGCGGCAAGATTTTGCAAAGAGGCGAGCAGTCCTTCTGCCAAGTGGCCCCGGGAATACCTGTGATCTCCAGGCCGCGGGGATGGAAAATGGAAGGGTTGGACACTCCTGTGACAATCTGCAGCCCTGATTCTTTTACTCTAAAGCCCGCCAGGGAGAATTTTGGAGAAGCTTTTACCCAAAATTCAGTATTTACGAACTGTTCAAAAATGAAAAAAGTGGTTGATAAAAGTACACTATCAAAGGTGCCCATTATTTTCAGGCTGCTGAAAAAAATCTTTAAAAAGTGAGTTGGAGAGCTAGAAGAGACCTTCTCCCTCCCTCAGCACAGCCTCATGTCCACAAATCCGCACTGGGCTGTTTCTGTTCCCTGTGCGTGCCCTGCACTTACTCTCTGCCTTTATGGTCTTCCATCTGTTGCCTTTCTCGTGTCTTCCTGGTCTAGCTTCACAGTCTCTTCAGTGTGAAGGCTTTCTTGTTTTCCTTATTTAGAATTAATTTTACTTAGTAATTTTATTTAGTAATTCTTCACTGTTCTCCAAGAAATTCTGTAACTATCAATGAAGACCCCCATCAACGCCTTTCTCATAATGCTTTGTGCTGTGGTTATTAATGGACTATTTGTTTGAATGTCCAACTTTGTTTGAATAAGAAATGCTAGATTCAGCTTTACAGATGAGAAAATGAGCCATAAAGAAGTTTAATAATTTTCCCAGGGTCACAAAGAAGAGTTAATGGGCTTCATTCTGAGTCTGTTGTTCCAATGTATTTTCTCTTCTTGTCTTCTGGAGACTTTCTTCTTTTTTGTTTAATTTGATTCATTTTGTGTGTGTGTACACAAATGTGTGTATACACACACACACACACACACCCTCACCCATGTGTATATTATATATATGTGCCATATATAGCAATCCCTAAGTCATAAGAGAGCTGTCTTTCCAGAATCAGAGTTACATGATAATCAGAATTCGGTTTTACATAGACTCATTATTACTGTGCAGAGAAGACAGACACAGAAGCCCTCTCACAAGATTTATAAGTTCATGAGGATATGCTAAGTAGCTTCCTGGTGTAAGCCTGCTGGCCTTTCATTAATTCCTCCCCTCCATCCTCCTACATTTCTCCTCGCTGCTGTTGTGAGTCTCCTCCCTGAGGTCCTGAGCCCACCCTCTGGTTCTCAGCTGATGATCTTCTCTCCCTGCGATGATTTAGGTCAGTAGTTCTCCAACCTTAATATGGAGAAAACCACACAGCAGGCTTGTTGGAACAGTTTCCTGGGCCTTATCCTCAGGGACTCTGATTCAGTAGGTCAGGGGTGGGGCTCATGGATTTGTTTTCTCACATGCTCACAGATGCCGCGGAGCTTGCCTAAGGACCACACTTGAAGAATCACTGATTTAGGGGGTGCCTGGCTGGCTGAGTCAGAAGAGCCTGTGACTCTTGATCTCAGGGTCATGAGTTCAAGCTCCATGTTGGGTGTAGAGATTACTTAAATATATAAAACTTTTTAAAAAAGATTTTTATTTATTTATTTGACAGAGAGAGAGAGAGAGAGCGAGTGCACAAGTACGCAGAGCAGCAGGCAGAGGGAGAGGGAAAAGCAGACTTCCCCACAGGTAGGAAGCCCAGTGCGGGGCTCGATCTCAGGACCCCAGGATCATGACTTGAGCCGGAGGCAAACGCTTAACCGACTGAGCCACCCACGTGCCCTAATAAATAAAACTTTAAAACAAAACAAAACAGTGATTTGGGTAGGCCATGGTATGTGATGGGGCGTCTTATCTCATACAAAACCTCTCTGGATCATTGCCTTCCTCTCTTTCTGGGAGTGAGAATTCAGAGAAGCATTATTCCCTTCCCACGCCAATCCCTCTTACCAACAGCATTTATCCCAGCTCCCTTTGTCTGTTTCAGGACCTGTAGCCCATCTGTCTGTGTATCTTTTATATCACTCATTCTATGGCCTTTACCTCTTTACTACTTTACTAACACAACTGTTTAAATTTCCTCTCGCAGGGTAGTATTTAAGATATATTCGTATGCTTAATGGTTATAAACAAAATTATTGCTGTAAGAATACAGGAGAGTTTCGGGGGCATCTAGGTGGTGCAGTCAGCTAAGCATCCAACTCGTGGTTTCAACTCAGGTCCTGATCTCAGGGCTGTGAGATCAAGCCCCACCTTGGGCTCTGTGCTCGGTGAGGAGTCGGCTTGAGATTGTCTCTGCCTCTAGCTCTGCCCCTCCTGCTTCTGCTCATGGTCTCTCTCTCAAGTATTAAAAAAAAAAAAGAGTACAGGACAATTTCAGATTCAATTCAGTTGGTTAGAAACTGAGCTGATTGGGACACCTGGGTGGCTCAGTTGGTTAAGGGTCTGCCTTTAGCTCAGGTCATGACCCCAGGATCCTGGGATCAAATCCCATGTCAGCCTCTTTGCCTGTTCTGCCTGCTGCTCCCCCTGTTTGTGCACGCTCTCTCTCTGACAAATAAAGTCTTAAAAAAAGAAAGAAAGAAAGAAAGAAACTGAGCTACTATAATTTGGGAATTAGCTTAAAAACAGCAGAATTTAAGCCATGCTTATTTTTATGGAGGTGGATGGAAGAGATTGATGACACATCACCAAAGCATTAACTTGTACATTCCTATATTCTAATAAGGATGGTTCCTCTAGGTATTTGAGTAGCAATCTTGGTTCACTGACCGGAATGTGTTCCTCTCTGAGGCATTGCAGCTTTGCATTAAGCAGTTGGAGGTGGGAGAAGAGAGGACAAGTGTACTTTGAAACATTTCACAACAAACTTTGCATTCTAATGATTATTCTCCTTACTTAAGAACTTTGCTGCATAAGGGTGCTTTGTCTGTTCCTTTGATGGTCACTTATACTTTTCATTTGTATTCATCTCACTTTGTTAATCTTGATTACTTATAATGAATCATAATCTTACCCAGTGGTATTTATACAGCTCATTCCTACCTGTGTTCTTACTGTTAGCTCTTTTCCTAAGTCAATACTGTTATTATTTAGAATACATAGGAATTAGATAAAACATGTAGGCAAGATATATAAAAGAAATAGAAACTTACTTGCTTTATTCATTTTCTAAAATCGGGTTATATTCCTAAAGCACATGCAACTTTATCTTTATTTATATATAACTCTGGATTTTAAATTATCTAGCAGAAACTAAATGAAACATTGTCTCCTATCTGAGGTATATATTCTGTGAAATCAAGACCATATCTTTTATTCCTTTTGAACCCTTAATAACATTTTGATACAGGGCTCTGAGCTTAATCAGTTCCAATCAAATGAATGAGTGGTAGTCATGAGTAAAAGAATATAAACCTCTAACTTTATCCTTCAAGTCTCATTTGTTTGAATTCAAATGATGCTATTTTAATAGCTATTTAATGCTGTGAAATTGTTCAGGATTTCCCTCCTCTTTCTCTGCATGGTTTATAAAAATTTCCGATTCTTGTTATTTAATAGGTTTTTTTTAATTTTTAATTTATAAGATGGGCTCTAAATCATCACTTAACGAATTCTCAGATAACAGTCTTCTACATAATGATATCCTTAATAAGCTCCATATTTCAGTGTTCATTTTTTTCTCCTTGCCATATGCTGTTACTATTGTGACATTGATCTTCTTCAGGAAATTTCATAGGATTAGACCATCATTTTTCATGGTGAATCTTAGCCAACTCTGATGATTGAACCCTCCTCCCATTAAGGAGCCAAAGTGGTTTCGGATTCTAAGAGCTATAGAAGGGTTCTCTCCTAGGTAGGGCACTTTTATCAAATAGAATATAATCCTGAATGTATTTTTAGAGTATCAGTTTTTTGTGTGGGAAACATTTTTTCTTTGTCTAATAACTCGTTGGCAATTCACTGCTATTTTTAAATGAAGCTTTGGCAGATAGATTTAGGCTGAACAAAAGCACTATCTTCCATGGTTATTTTGGACACTGATTTAACTTCCTTGTGCCTCAGTTTCCAAATTTACTAAATAAAGATGATACTACAATACTGTTCATCAGTAAGATTAAAACAAATAGAGATCACAAAATACAATATCAGTAAAACAGGTCATTGTGGACCAGATTGCTGAGTGGCTACAAATCAAACACAGGTGACCCGCCGTAATACCAGATTGTCAGATGTGGTTTCTCACAATCTTGGGCTGTATGTGTTCCTTTTTCTTCCATGACACCTACTAAAAGTACATTTCTACTGAGAGACAAATGCCATTTGTCCCCTAGAGGAGAAGACCCTACTGAGAGAGTTATTTATTCCATCTGTCACCCTGCAGGCAGAATAGTATTTAAAATCCTAGGAAAGATAACTGCCTATGTATTTTAAAAACCCTCCAAAGGAAGCTTAATGTGCGGAGGATTACTGTCATGGCTCTGAACGTTCGCGTATTGTGAAACGTTTCTGCCAACATTTAACTTAAAACTCTTTCAGGCTGATCTTAGCCATCTCAGAAGATGAGAACAACTGCTTATTTTCCTTGATACCACCCTTAAGGTGCGTACACTGCTGCCCGCCACCGCCCACCATGGCATATATACTCCATTCTACTCCCCTCGCCCTGCATTCTGGCTCCCGTCTTCTTGTCTTTAAGCTTGGTTAGCCGGTTGTATTTAGTTTTCTCATATAAAGTATTCTCTAAATCTGTGCTGAACTCCAACTATAGTACTAAACTCTAATAAAGTAAGAATGACATCATCTTTATCATATAAACACTGAGCTAAATTTATGTATTGCCTCACTGAGTCCACATAACAATCGCATAAGGTAGGGATTTATAGTCTCCTTTTATAGATGCATAAACAGAGGTCCAGGAAACCAGTACCATGTTCAGAGTCACCTGCTAAGTAAACGGCTTTGCTGGAGCCAGGTCTATGCGGTTCTAAGGCCCGCCCACCCTTTTAACTACTATGTACACAACTGTTGCATCCCTTTTTCCCGACTCTGATGCAACTCCCACGTCACATCCTACCTGCTCGCTATTTTAACTTCTCAGTTCTTTTCACTTGGCAGAGTTTCCGTGTGTGAATGTTCTGAATTTTTCTGTGCGTGTGTCCATATTGAAGACCCATCCACTGTTTCTCTTTTTACATAATAGCGATCCTTTTGTCCACATGTTTTCTCTTCCTACTATGATTTTCTGCTGGAGAGTAATGGTAAGCTGCCCGTTGAGGGCCTCTCCGTGGAGCCAAGCTCATACATACCTGACCCAGAGCAGCTACAGCTAACATTGAGGCAGTGTTTACCCTATACCAAACGTTTGCGTGGCTTATTTCAATTAATCCTCTCACAGGAACCGTGTAAAGTGGATTAGGTTGTCATCCCCAAGGTGAAGAGACTTGCCCAAGTTCATCCAGTTACCCCGTGGTAGAGCTTGATTCTGTCCAACACGGGATTCCACATGCTGCACTGCCCCATGCCCCTCCCAGTGCACTCGAGTTCGGCCTCCCGACCGCCTGGTCCTTCCACTCTTCACATCTGTCCTTCTGCTCCTCACTTCCTTCCCTCCCCTTTCCCTCCCACCTGCTTGGCCTTCTCCATCTAACTCTTTCCTTGCTGTTCTTTTTTGCTCCTATCCCGTGCCTTCCTAGTGTTCTCCCAGCTCATTTGTGGGGACCTCTTGTCATTTTTACAACCTTTTACCTATCTTAAAAACAAAAACAAAACCAAACAAAAAACAGCTTCAAGCCTAATCATGGACTCTTCACTTTCTTGGTACTAATTATTATCACGTGAGATGATGATTAGCTAGGTGGAAACAGAAGTAGAATATGGGGTTGAAATAAAGAGTTTATTTTTTTTCTATTAGAAATATAAATTATGAGTGACCATAGTGTCTTGCGCTACATAATTTCTAAGTCTATAGATCAGGCACCACTTCAACCTACACCCTTGTTTTACGCACTGATTGCCATTTTATTGAGCAGCGTATTTTAAGCCATGCAGCAACAGCTACAAAATCATCTGAGTTATCATATAGAAGCATAGATAAGGCTCATCATGTGGTCTTCTTTCATTTGTTCTGTTGTGTGGTGAGTTACTTGGGAGATCATTGTACATTGATATGAATTATCACTGGAGTTTCATTTGGCTGTCTGAGCTTAGGCATTTTGCTTTTCTCTCCAAATTCTGAAGTCATGGCCATTCATCTTTTAAATAAGACTTTTAAAGGAGGACAAAGCCATAAAATAAACATGTGAGAACCAGCATTGGATATGCCCAGCTAGACAAACTGCTCTTCTATTTCGTTTTGAACTCTAAATCTCATTTAAACACCCTCCTTTTTTTCTCTCTCTCTCTCTAAAGAAGGGAAGAAAAGGAAAAAACCTAACAATCACAGTAGATTCTAAAGAAAAATATAGCAAGGACGTTTTGGTAAGAGATACTCCCACATGGAAAAGTACAGAAATTGGGCAAGTACTTGCAGCTGACCAGTAGAACTTGGAAGGAGAAACATGGAATGAACTTCTGAGCTTGTGGAATGGTGTGGCTAAGTTCTGATTATTGAAATGTTCCCAGAGATCCAATACTTGCTTATTGAAGCCCTGAAATGGTTTGTATGATCTCCCATGGCTCCTACCTTATTTCTTCCAGAAAGATTAGGTTGTGCGCTGCCTAAGACCACATTTAATCTCAGTAATGAGATCACCACATGAATGACATTATGAATGGTGTGTATCAGGGTGTGGAAGGGTCTCAGTCTATTTCAAAATTGCAGAAACTGATTATAACCTGGGCCTAAAAATCTGAATGATCTTGGCAGGGGTCTGTTGTCAAGTTCACCTGATCGTATTTGCACTTGTGACAGCTGGGATGGCCTGCATTGGCACATGCCACTTTGCTGTGCCCAGGCTGTGAATGCAAAATAAAACATGTGGTCAGGAGACCCATGTTCCACAGAGGTCGCTGCCCCAGTGAACAGTGTTTCAGCCCTAGCCTGGCCCCTGATGCCCTGCCTGGTCTTTCTCGACTGAAGTTTCCATGACTGATTTTCAGAAAGAAAAACAATAAAAAAACTGAGTCATGTTTCTTCTCTCTTTTTCTTTCTTTTTTTCATAAAAACTACTCTCTATCCCTCTGAAAAGCACCATGGTGGTGTCCACTGTATCATACCTTTTACTTGCACAGATTCCAAAATCACAACCAGAAACAACGTTTCTCAGAAACATTACTCTGGGTGTAAAACATGAATATATCTCAGCCTATATAATGCAGGGGCCAGCATGATGTCAGAAAGCCATGTTTCTTTGTTTTAAATAATCAGAAGAATCCAGCTGTTGAGGGGAAAGTGAATATTTTAATTTTGAAGTAAGCCTGGTACTTGAAAAGAAACACATAAATCTCCCTTAGGGAATAAAAAAATGGATGTTCCATTTTGGACACTGCAAATGACAGTGCCAGCTGTTGTCATAATATTTCTAACATCCACCAAGGATTAATTCCAGGCCCAGCAAAGTTCACGGGATGAGCAGAAATGGCCGTGGAAGTAAATGCCGGTGTTTGTGCTCTGACATGGTGAAATGAAGCAGGAGACCTCTGGGAACTGGGTATGTAGCCAACACTGGATTATCATGTCCGTGGATCATTCACTTGGTGGATTATCTGCAGAAATTTTAATCCCGCACTTGCTTTCTTCTGCCTCTTGGCTCTCCTCCTCTATAGTGGTATACTCGGGAAATGCGATCTCTTTTGATTGTAAGCTTCTTTGAATATTCCTTAAGTGCTCATAGACTAGACGCAGGTCTGGTTTTAAAGCATTTACTTTCACTACAGCATAGAGGCAATTAGCAAAATGAAACAGTCATGGGTTTCAGAGGCTCGTATGGTCCTGGGCTCGTCACTTAGATTTCCTGAGGCTTCCTTTCCTTTTCTCTAAAATATAGATCCTGATGCCATGTGACAGGGTTCTTTTGAGAATATGAAATGTTTAGCCCTAGATCTGTACTTGTTTGCTGTTTTCCCAGAACAGGTAGAACTTTTTCTATCCGTTCTACGAGGCAGAGTAGGAAAAGTGCTAAGTGAATACAGTCAGAGAATTTCCTACGCCCTCAAGGAGACAGGGGGTGTGGATGAGGTTTCTGCTGTCCAAGGGGTGGGCGGGAGCTGAGGCAGGACATGTGGGTGGGATGTCACTAAGCAGGCAGAGGGAGAGGGCATTCCTGAGAGCAGGTGTGGGTCATGCCAAGGCATGAAGACTGGAATGCATGCAGCATTTTCAGGGCAAAAGATTAGGAAGTTTTAGATATGACAGGTTATGGGGATCTGGAACAGCAAGCCCACTAAGGGTTCATCGAAGAGGGATGACTAGCTGGAGTAAAAGAAAAATCACACGCCTTTTTCTTCTCTACGCCCTCTCTTGTCTACGTCATGTTCAGCAATTCCCGCTTTTCCTTGCACTCTGTTTCTGTGAACAACTTTAAGAAGTCAGAGCTGCAGAAAGAGATCCCTTTTTGTGTGCATTTGTATGGTCCCCGTGAAGCTTTTCAAACTACTAGATGGTGACCCTAATGATCAGGCAAAAGGCCAGTTGAATTTATAAGGCTAGCAGGTGCAGACAGGGATAGTGGTGGGGAAACAATGAGCGGCTAATGGTGAGGAATGTGACGGTTGGGATAGAGAAAAGCGAAGTATAGTGGAAATAAGTAAGAAGTAAAGTGAAATATGGGGAAAGAACTACTTATGATTTAGATTAAAGCCATATAGAAATGGATTGGTGGAGCGGGGTCTCTGATACGTGTAGCTAGAAACTGGAGTCTGTTCCTGTTGTTGGTTTGAGAATGGGAAGGCGAGTCTTAATGCTGTAGGCAGAAGTAGTTGGGGCGACCCTGGGAGGTAGAGGAGGCTGAGGTTCTACTTGGCTTGAGGTTTTGTTTATATGTAGAGGAAAGACCGATTTTAAACAAAATTAATGCTAAATCACAAACTCACACTTGCAAATGTTGGTTAGAATCCAGATTTTCTTTTTGCTGCTGCTGCTGATTTGGAAAAAAATCTTTGTAGAAATATATTTAGAATGTTTTAAATATTATTTTATGGAACCCACTTTAGTATCACAGCTTAAAGGTACTCCTAAGAGGGAACTTTTACAAATGGGCCATCCTGAAAGGGTGACTTTTGTGTGCATTTGAATTCAAGATAAGGGAACCAAAAACTGTGCTGTCTGGGTAGAGATTTTGAGAGTTCAATGGGACTTTGGCAAACAATAAGCAACAGTTAACTTAAAACACAGATAAGCCTATAGGCATGTAAAGGGTGGAGGCATCAACGAATGTCAAAAGCAGTTTAGATCACCACAAGTAAAGTAATGGAATGTGTAACGGGAAGTCAGAATCCACGCTGTCAGGAAGAAGTCGTTTTACTGCGCAGAAACTCCCATTATTCGGTACACTTAAAGTACAATGGAAATGGTGTTTTCAAAGGGCTTACATCCGCCTCTCCCATGAGTGTCTGAGGGTGCTTTCTAGTTTTAGGGATTTTGTAGGCAGAAAACAGGCTTTGGTGCCAAGCAGGTCACTGGAGATGGGGAGACGGAGTACTCACTGTGTTCAGCGAAAGCTGTTGCTCAGAAGAAAGCCAGCTTTTCTTAAGGATGGAGGAGGAATTCGGTATACCCTATTAGGGTAAATGTTCTTTTCATACTAGACTTTAAAAATTTTATCAGGTTATCAAGTTGTTTAAAAAAAAAACAACTGCCTAAATACTTAAACACTTCTAGGCTTTGAGTTAAAAAAAAAAAAAAGAAAGGAAAGCTGTTTCTACGGAAGGTTGTGTGCCTAAAAAGATTTTTTTGTAGTTACATGGGCATGCGAGATGCGTAGTTTCAGAACTGAATATAACTTTCTGAGAGGACCATGGCCTCCAATTAGAGATGATTTTTGTGGAGAGAATCTAACCCATAAGGATCATGCATTCTGTTTCTTGCTGATTGAATCATATACAGTGATAGCAGAAAAGAAACTAAACTTTCAGAGTCCATTAGTGCTTATAAATTTAAAGCAAAAGAAATATTTCTAGGAGTACTGCTTCTGTATCCACATACCCAATTACCAATTTTATATACATTCTCTACATGTATTAGGCTTGAACTATTTCTTCCAGCTTTCATTGGCCAAGACAGACTCTGATAATATGGGCAAGATACAGCCAGGTGGATACATTTTCCTGATCTTGCCTACATCGTGGTCATGCTGCAGACCCTCCATCGTGGTTTTGTGGGTCTAGTGATCTGGAAGTCAGCTAACATGGTTTTATATAGTCAACACAGGGAAGCCTTTTTAGAGACCAATACTGCGCACTTGGAGGACAGGAAGTGAATCTTTTTTTTTTTAAGATTTTATTTATTTATTTGACAGAGAAATCAAAAGTAGGCGGGGGGGGGGGGCGGGGAAGCAGGCTCCCTGCTGAGCAGAGAGCCCGATGCAGAACTAGATCCTAGGACCCTGAGATCATGACCTGAGCCGAGGGCAGAAGCTTAACCACTGAGCCACCCAGGTGCCCCCAGGAAGTGAATCTTAAGCTTTCTTGGGAATATTGTTCTCTGAAGCAGAGAATGGGTGTTCTAAATGAATGCCCAGGAAATGCTTGAGAGTAGAAGTCCCATTGAGCAACATGTACTTTATTCTGTGTCTCCTGACCAAACCCTCCATAAACTCTATTGCTGAACTATTTTAGGAACTCAAAAGGAACCACAGGCACTAAAGGGAACATCATCACCAACACCAGACCCTGAGGCTCTCCGGTTGACACACTTCTCTTCCTTTTGGAACAGTTGACAACAATTTTCTGACTGACTGGAAGGGGTGGGATGGTCGTTTTTAGGGGGAAGGCAGAGGTCATACATAAGTTCTTGCTCCCTGCTCCCATTATCTTCATTACTGGGTACTAGGAACATAGTTCAAGATGTAATGGAGCCCTGTTTAAAGTTCTAATATTGAGAAAGTGACTCTGATTATTCAAGACTTGTTAGGGGGAAAAGGAAGAGCCATATGTTGTGTTCTGTCTAGAACTCCTCAGGCACCATCAAGCATGGATGGTTGTACCTGAAACTCTCAGTGTCCAGCAGGCGAATCCTAGAAACCTAAATGTTCATCCAGCACTCTGTCTTCTGTAAATTTGCAGTGAGGAAGTCAGTTCTGTCTACCTTCAAGCATAGCCTAGCAGGCATGGGAGAACAAGAGAGAAAACATACTGCCTTAAATACAACTTACCTATCGCAAACTGAACCTTAGGCAGATGACTTCCTCAGGCAGAATTTAAAAGTCTAATAGAGTCTTCTTGAAATGTTGGGTTTTTATTTCTGATCATTGTTTCTTATGGATGAATGAACTGCAGTGAAGGTATTCACCTGCGCTCTAAAAATACATGAATTCTTGTGTAGTGCTCAGCCATGAGAGCCAAACTTGTAAATGGTTGGAATTAAGTTTCTGACCTAGGACCCCCTTTAGAGAAGTGATGAAAGCTCCCATATCTTGGTGTTTCCAAGTGTTTCTCGGTGTTTCTGAATCTCTGCTATCTTACTTGAGGCACTCTGCCAACATCTACATTTTATCGTTTCATGGGTGTGGACCTAAATGACATATCTCCCACTTCTTACTTACTGATTTTTTTGAGGAGGAAAAGACGTTACATTTATAAGGTGCAGATACTGCTGGAAGGCACTTGTTACTTTTATAGGCAATCAAAGAAGAGAAGAGAAAATAATGGGTAGAGGAAAGTATGCCCATGTCACATTCAGGACACTCCATCTGTCAACTAAGTACTTAGAGACCTGAAAGGCACCTTGCGTGGAGGTGATACTCAGAGATGTTTAGCTCTCTCTGCCTTCATTATGTAGAAGATTATGTTGATGATTCCATTTCTTGCTACAGATTAGTTTGGGGGCCATCAACAAGCTTTCATGAAGATGAGGCCAGTCCTGTCTGTGCTTGCCTTCATGGTGTGTGGAGATCCACTCTTGACAACAGTTCTGCCTGCTAATTCTCCAGTGATTCTCCTAATGATGTCAAGTAGGACTGATCCTTGGTGAATGCTCCTCTTCTTATTAAATAAATAAAGGAAGAAAGGAAGAGCTCCCAGGATCTGGGCAGCTATTGAGCCCTTGGTAAAGACTTATTACAAGTTGAGATGGTGCCAGGCTCTTCCTATGATTCATCTCTCCTCTTGTCAAGACCAGTCGAGGCAATGCAGTCAGAAACCTACCTGCTTTGTGAGGAGATATTTTAGGTTGGAAGGGGAAGCCAAAGCAGAAAAGTAATTAGGCACTCTGAGTGAAGGGAATTCATTCTTCTTGATTAGTGAACAGTTCCTGTAAGTTAAGGTCAAAAGTATTGTCTGTTAATTCAATGTGCCACGCTTCTTCAGCATTTCTGATGACATTTTTTTTCTCTTGGAAGGTCATTTAGCAGACCGGACCAATTATTTTCTTCAAATCTTTTTGGAGAGCTGATGGCATGCCGAGAGTTTAAGGCCAGGTGTGAAGGATGCTTCGGCATCGTGGTGCGGATCTGGAACTGGGCCTGAGCTTGAGGCGTCAAGTGGAAATCCATGAGCTGGGTCGTGGGGGCCTGGCTTCTGGAAGTTGAGCTTGTATTATTTGGCCTGTGACGATCCTAAGTGTCAGGTGTGCCTTGTGCAGCAGAACATAAGTTGCTGTTGTTGAAGGACAGATTGCCTTCAGGACAGTTGGCACCTGTGGGTGGTTGATACCCAGAAAACTCATTTACTCTCACCAGTCATTTTCATCCTTCATTTCTCTTCTTCGTTGAAGCACTGATCCCAAGGTAGGGCGTATTAATTTTCACTTTCCATTTTACTCCAGTATGGTCTCTTCGTAACTTCACTGATTTTACCTTGTTTCTTTGTCCAAAAGCCAGGGCTCTGTGGCTCCGTGGTGACATTTCAAAGCAGCTCAGAACTGGACTAGAACTAGGTAAATGTGTGGTGCCTTGTGTTTTTAGGCTGGCTTTCAAGAACAAAATCCTTAGTTGTTTTTTTTTTTTCTCTCTCAGACTATGGATCTTCCTAAGAATTTTAGTCCAAGTTCTTCAGTTTACAAATAAAGCAGTCAAGGACCACAATGGTGGAATGATCATCTAAGATGGCTCAGCCATTTGGTTGTGGGGCTGGGATCGAAACCTAGGTCTCTCGGGTTGGTGCTTTGAACAAGACCCCACGTGACCGCTGTCATGTGTGCACTTGTCCCATAATCCCCTCCACTCAGTATTTCCTTTTCATTCTCCAATCCTGGGACCTCTGGGTGTGATGTTCTCCTTCTCATACTTCCTACCCAGAGCTTGTCAGCAGCATGATGAAGTATTGGCCAGGGGGTGGCAGAGGGTTAGGTTTCATTGCTATGAGAGTACCTTAGTGCCATTCAAGAAATTCATTCATTAAGAAATTAAGTTGCAGGTTATCCCAGCATATCCCAGGCTTTCAGGAACAAGAACAGTTTACTCCCCTGTCTGCATTCCCCTTAAACTCTTCCTCTAAACTTTAAAATCCCCACTGAGAGGGGGAAAAAAGCTATGCATATACAGGTGCCTAGATGAAAACAGCAATAAATCCAGATGAAACACCAATAAATCCAGAATCTCCTCCTTGACAGGAGTCTAATTTTAAGCCCTAGTGGGTCTTTCCCTCAAACTTTTATAAAGCTCTTGTTATCTAAAAATTTCAAGTTTATAAGAGTAGGCGGAATTGTGTAATGAACCCTTAAATATCTATTAGCCAGCTTCCATTGTTCACAACTCATGTTGACAGTCTCATTTCATCTCCTTCCCCTACCCCCGCCAATTCCCGCCTCCTTCGTTATATGGGAGCAAATCCCAGATATCATTTAATTTTATGCATTAGTATTTTGGCATAAATCTCTAAAAGATGAGCATCTTTCCCCCTTTTTCCCCAGCTTTGCTGAGGTATCATTGATACATAAAATTGTCAGATATTTGAAGTGTACATTGTGGTGATTTATTATACATGTGCCTAGGGAAGGGATTCCCCCATCTAGTTAACAGACATAGCCATCACCTCGCTTAGTACAAGATAAGCATTTTTTTTAAGATAAGCATTTTTAAATCCCTGAATATACACCCAGTGTTCAAATTACCATTGTCTCAAATGTCATGATTTGTTTTTCATAGTTTGAATCAGGCTTCAGATGATTTTCACACGCCACAATTGGTTGTAAATCTTGAAGTCCCTTTTAATCTGTAGGTTCTATCTCTCTCTCTCTCTCTCTCTCTCTTTCTCTGTGTGTGTGTGTCTCTCTCTCTCTCTGCCTCTAGGTATCTGCAATTTATTTGTTGAAGAAACTGAGGTGTTTGGAGAGTTTGCTCCTGTCTGCATTTTAAGGATTGTTTGCCTACGGTATCCTTTGATAGGATTTTCTGTTCTTTCTACATTCTATAAATTGGTAATTGTCTCTGAAAGTGGTGTTAAATTACTTTCTCAAGAAAATGAAGAAACAAAAACACATCCTGATAGTCACAGGAGGGTAACGTGGAGTGGTTGGTGTGAGGTGCCCGGTCAGGGCTGGTTCCAGGAGGTGGAGGAGGGAGACTGTGAACTCAGGGTAAAGTGGGGACTGAAAATGTAGACTCGAGCTGGATCATCTGGGTTCCAATCTCAGTTCTGTCACTTCCGAGCTGTATCACCTGGGAAGATGAAAACTTGACCTCTCTGTGCTTCCATTTTCTCCTCTGTTCAATGAGAACAATAATAAGTCCTACCTCACAGGGTTATGAGGCTCAAGAGAGCCACATATGTGTATATAATGTGCTTAGAACATGGGCATGACCCTCGTACTTGACCGGCATGAGCTGTTATTTACGAAAGAAGGCAGAGGGGAGCTCAGGGCATGGAGAAGAGTAGAAACAAAGGTCCGTGGCCATAGGACAACCAGAAGACCAGCCTTCCTGAAAACTGTGCCAGGCCTGATGAGCCTCCTCTGATTTTTGTCATTGCGTTCTTTTGCTCCTCTCTCTCCACGTTCCATCCCACGCATGGTTATTTTCATGATACGAACACTGTGCGTGTAAGGAGGGAAGAAAGCGAAGAGCTGAGCAGGGTTGGGGCCGGGAGGAAGGGGGCCTCGCACGTTTGAAGGGTGCCTGTTTGGGCCTTACGTTCTGCTACTGCCTCTACCCCACACCTCATATCTGCCTTTTGTCCTCCTTCTGTGCTTAGAGAATCAATGGCTAAAATTCTTAATGGTGTTTCCCATTCATTCATTCATTCCTTTGTGTGGTCCACAGATTGTTTGGTTCTCTTAAATATTTATCTTCACCTTTTGATGCCATCAGGTTGCACTGTCTGCTTTTCCTTATCACAATTTGCAATAACCTTGGAACATTGGAGTCTTTGGCTTTGCATGGTCGCCACTGTTTGCAGTGTTGTCGGAATGCCTGCCTCTCCCGTTCCGTTCCTTTCTCTCTGTTGGTCTTTCCTCCAAGCTCTCTGGTTGGTTTCATGATGATGATCATTGGTGAGAGTCTTACCCGTTACTGAATGTTTCTTGTTTAATTTTGCATGATTTCAGTGTTCTTGAAAGCAGTAACCGCCAAGCTAGAGACCACCTGTTTTTGTAAATGGGGCTTCAGTGGAACCGAGCCACATCCGTTCCTTCATGTCTTACCAGTGTTGTCTCAACCAAACAGCAGAGATGAGTAGTTGCAACAGATCATAAAGCCTAAAATCTTTACCCTCTGGCCCTTGACGGTAAGAGTTTGCTTATGGCAGTTTGAAAGAGAAAGAAGTTATCAGATTTATATGGTGCCAAAGAACCATTGGTTAGAAAAGCAAAATTGTTGGAAATCCATAATTTTCTTAAAAAGTGGAAAACACCAGAAAAGTCGCTTGTTCACAGGTGCCTTACATGCACTTAGGTATGAAAACAACGTGTATGCTTGTGATTGGGGGAGGGAATGACAGGCCTTCTCTTTGTATGAAGGTCTTCAGGCCCCAGGTCATATAGTGGATTTCTTTCCCTTTTTACTTTTTCATTTTGCCGTAATTTCCTTGAGGAATAAATGTCCTGGGCTGTAAGGGGATTTGGCATACTTCATGATGGTTGCTTTCTCTCAGACATTCTTAGGTTTTAAACTGAGCAAGGACCATACATTCTCTCTGCTCCAGCCTGGCCAGGCCCAATCTGCTACTTACCTTGGATTCGTACTGCTCACCTTGAAGGGAATCTTTCACTTGCCGAGGGCCTTGTTTACTCAGTCATATCTATGCCAAAAAAAAACACTTCACACAGAAGCTGACTTTGAAAGTGTCAGCGGGTAGTACGTCAGTCTGGCTTAACTTTCTCTTGAGTTTGGAGATCTAATCGGAAGGGACAAAGGAGTGATTTGTTGACTGAGGCAATTTGACACATATTGTCTCATTTAAACACCCATAAGAAACCCTGCAAGGGAGGTAATGTGCTTTAGGAAGCTGACACTCAGAAAAATGAAGTAAATTGCAAAGTTTCCATGCTCTAGAATTGTAGTCTCTATCAGCAGATGCCATGCGCGTTTTCTTCCTCACGCTGTTGCCTTCTTCCTCCTCACGCTCGTGAAATGGCTTCCGTTTGGAGATCCAGCCACCATCTTTCCAGGCAAGAAGAAGGTGAAGGATATAAGGGACAAAAGATAATGAACAGACAAGCTAGCCACATCTGTTTTTCTTCCTGGATGTCCTACATGGTGATTTCAACTTACATCTCGTTAGTTAGCATCACAGGGCCATCCTTTCTGCAAGGGAACCTGAAAACATGCAGTGTGTTTTGTTTCATTTTGTTTTAAACGGGGCACATTGCCGCTCCCATAAAAATACATTCTGTAGGTATAGCAGTGGGGGCAAAATGTTATTAAATAGGCCGTTTACAATCTTTGTCTCAAGAGGTCATTCTGATACATGGAACAATGAAACATTTCTGGTCTAAACTCTCCTAGGTCTTGCTTTTCCTCATTTCAAATGAATTTGATAGAATAAAGGTTACTGCCCTTCTGTAATCCCCTGGTACAAGACAGAGATCCAACAGATAGAATTACTTCCTTCTGGCTTCCATGCTAAAACAAGGTGCATGCCAGTGAGGAGTGGCAACTGCTTGATGTCCGCAGCCAAATGTGGGGAGGTGTGATGACGTTCCAGGGCTGCTAGCTGTATATTAGCAACAGGTGTCTGTGTAGACCAGCCAGCAGTCCCTTTGGTGAGGGCACCAGGAGGCCACTTGGAACGGCTGGATGGCATCAGCTTGCAGAGACAAGTGTAGCATATGCCGGAGCGCTAGCTGGATGGGGAACTCTCTGGCGTCCTCCAGGTGACTCCTGCTCAGTCAGCAGTTAGCTTTCATCTTCCAGTCGCCATTCCCTGTGGCTTTCCTTGATCTCCTGCCCACATGCCCCAGGCCTGGGTGAGACCTGCTATGGTGTAAGGAGAAGTCATGCCTCCAAAAGGTAAACACTCGTGGGGATACTTTTCCCCTTCATGTTGATGAGGAAGGGCTCTAAGGGGAGCAGTTATCAAATGCATGAGTCTTTGCCCCATACCTGGCTCCCCACAACAGAGTCCTTTCTGTGTTCTTTGTGGGGGTGTGGGGGGTGTTTTTGTTTGGTTTTGGTTTTCTGTGAGGCAGAGAGCCTCAAGAGAACAGTGTGTCCTAAAAAAAAACAAGAATTTCAGCCTGCAAAGAAAAACAGAAGTCACCCTGCTTGGTGACTTCTGGAGCTGGAGGGGATCCCCACCAGCTCAGGAGAGCTGGACTTTGACGTTGCTCCGCAGAGGGGCAACACAACGGAAGCCTGGTGACTGGAGCCTTGTGCAGAAGGAGAAGGGAGGGGATGGTAAAACAGAATGCTGGAAGTGTGATGTAGGGCAGAGGTTACAAACTCGGAAAGCCTATAGCGTCTTGGCGGTAACATTAGGTGTCAGTGAGCCAGTGGGCACCCAGGCAAGCGTGTGTCCCTTCTAGAGAAATGACTACCACAGAGGAATGCTAGTTCCAGCTCCCTCCTTCCTTTCCTTTCTTCCTTCTTCATTCCTCTTCCCTTCCCTGAGAAGCCATAAATGTGGAGCTTTGTGTGAATAATCCAGTTTGTTAGTGTTGAGGCCAGAGCTGCCCCTAGCTCATCTGCCTTCTTCATCCAAATTAGGAAATGGCAACTCCCCCCTCTTCACACCGGTATCCATGGCTGGGCTGGTCAAGTTGGGGCTGAATATCAACCTTCCTTTGTCCCTTGGCTGAGCCTCTGGGCCAGGCACAAGCTGCCCAACTTTAAAATTTTATTTTATTATTATTTTTTTAAGTAAATTTTACCCCCAATGTGTGGCTTGAACTCACAGTCTGAGGCCAAGAGTCTCATGCTCTACTACTGCCTGAGCCAGCCAGGCGCCCCAGCAGTTACCCGACTTTAGACATGGCCCCAGAAGTTATGTTTTGTTTGGCTCACATAATATTTATATTATGGTTCACATTTAGCCCATGGGCTATCATTTTGCAGCCCCTGGGGTTGTGGTTAAAACAAAGCTCTGGGCTCAGACTGCCTAGTTTCGAATCTGGGTTCCATCCTTCAGGCAAATTAGTCAGTATTCCTCTGCCTCAGACCCCTGAGTAAAATGGATACATACTCCTACCTACCTAAGGGTTGTTACAAGGTTGAAATGAAATAATGCCTGAAATGCACTTAGCCATTCAGAGTGTAGCTCACAGGCAGCATTGATAAGTGTCAGTCAATATCAGAATCAGGTTTAAAAAAAAAACAACAGACTTTGCACATTCCTTGGCCCATCTCTGCAAGTTAAGTTTTGAAGAAGTCACAGCATCTGACATGGATGAGAGGGTACATTTCAGAACTTCAGGAGTTCTTCCTATTTCTACAGAAAATGCTGAGGCTCTTTCTCTGGTGATTTTGTGAAGGCAGGGAGCTTAAAATAGCCTTACTAACCAGCTGGCCTTCTCGGGCCATAAGAACCTTAGTGAAGGAAACACTTTGCTTGAAACACTGTCTCTCTCTGCATAAAGCAGTTACAACTGACATCCATGTGATGTCTTAAAACCATTAAGAAGAGATTAAATTTAGCATCATCTGTGGCAAAAGGCACAGGTGTTCGGGATACATGGTAGAATAATTTACATGGGAAAGAATTGAGAAGTGTTGGCGTTTGAAAGGCATGTGCTCAGTTACTTGAGTTGGTTTTCTGAACTGGCCCCTTCTCCTGGGGCTGGGCCAGAGAGTCGATACTCGGTCATGAAAAACGGTCACAGTTGTTTGCGTCTGACAGGCATCACGCTCTGCTTAAAAGCTCGATTCCCATCACGGAGACTATAGTGAGAAGACAGTGATAAGTCAGCTCTGACTCCAGTGAATCTGGGGCTGGTTGCAAGGGTTGAAATGAGACAAAGTGTTGCTCTTGTAGGTCCAGTCATATCAAAGTGTTCAATAATGTTTTATAAAGAAGAGGCAGCCATCAACTTACTTTATAACATGACCAGAAAAGGACATCCAAGAACCAGTTGAGTTCTACCTACAACTAAGTTAACTTTTCTCTCACTTTATTAATATCTAAGCTTCCCTCAAACGCTCATGAAGCCCTAAACGAATATGAAGAGTGTCTATGAGACTTGAAAAGACAAGAATTGCCCTGGGGAATTCCATTCTTATTTCCTTCACGTAGACCTGGCCAGGCCTCCACCAGTCTGAGGCTGCTCTCTCTAGACCTGGCTTTCTCAGTCTTACTGCTGTTGACATTTGGGTAGATAATTCTTTATGGTGAGGCTGCCCTGCACACTGTAGGATATTCAGCAGCGTCCGTTATCTCGACCTACTAGCTGCTAGTAACACCCCCTCCCCACAACCCCCTGCAACTTGTGACAACCAAAAAAAGTCCCAGACGTTGCCAGATACCATGTTGGGGAGATCTTCCCAGTTGAGAACCACTGCTCTAGGCTAGGAAAAGTGTTCGGGTTTGTAAACACAAGTTTTGGTGTGTGTGCATGTATGTGTGTGTATATGACAAAAAGACCCTAAAGATAAAAAGGTTTTCACTGAGCCTATCTGCAAGGTATGTGACAAAATGCTTAGAGAAAAATCCTGTAAGGACCGTGTTTGGCAAGTGGGTGATTTTACTAAGCCTCATTTGTAGCAGCTTTCCCATGCTTTGTGTTAATTGCTATCAAACTAACCAGTCTAGAAGGGTGGGTTGTCACCCAGATCATCCATATCACCCTTAAAGTATTTATCCAGACTTCTAAACATTGACTGTTGCTTGTCCATTGGTATTTCATACAAAAACTTGGTGGGAGTTAGAGGTTCATAAAATAGAGAGGGACCTCAGAGTTCACATCCATTTATGGTTTATAGGACAAGGCACTGAGGTCCAGAAAATCGTTTGCAACATAATTTATTATGATGAACCTCCATGATTCAGACACTAGCCTGAACTTTTCAATAATTAGTATAGAACAATATAGGCACAGAATTATTGATGAGCGAGATGTTAAAAATATACTCTTAACATCCATTTTCAAGGTTTTAGGAGTAAAGAGAAACCAGAGACAAAATTAAAAAATGTTTTTCAAATTCAAAAAATTAAAGATACCATCAGTGTGCCTTTTGCTTCAGGATCGCCAAATTTATATTTGTTTTCTCTTTATAACACATGATTGCACAGTATCAACCAGTTGGGAATGGTCGATTTCCATGAATTGGCCTTATCATGCTTATAAATTATGTCTACTAAATTATTTGGAACTTGAAAGAAATTACGGTTTAAAATTCATTTGTCCTTGGGTCAGACCAAATAGTCTCACAATCTCTCTTCCCACCTCTGTGAGGCATTATCATCTTCACACAGATTACAGTTGTAAACTAAGGTGATGTGAACAATTGCATCACATTGATACAGGCTATCCATCTCTGTATCCAAATTTCTTTCACAAACTGGAGGAATAAACTGTGTTATATAGAGAATATGTAGTATTCTTGTTCTGTGCATGTGGTCTGCTCCTGATGTAAAGGACATAGGGGAAAATTATCAGATTTACATAGTGTTCAACTGGAATACGAGAACATCCCCAAAGGAAAGGTACAACCCGCTCTGGTATGTAGAAGTTTGGATGACAAGGTGTACTCTTGCTACATGCTTGTTGTGGTGTCCCAGGCTCTAACTTTAGTTTGTGTTTACCAGGGTCTCAGAAACAGAATTCTTCAAGGTCGGGTGTGGATCCAAGTTTTCTCAGGCCATGCTCCAATTTTCTCCCTGTGCCCAAACAATAAAAGGAAAACTTCTTCCTATAATGTGGTATAAAGGTTGTCGAAAGACTTGAGGAAATGCCTTTGACCTCTTTTGGACCTCATGGATAATCGCATTCAAAAATAGGTACAGTGTCGAAATAGGAAATGTGCTAGTAGAATAAGCACATGATTCGCTTAAAGTAATGCTTTGCCAGGGCAGGGGTAGGGGGTGGAGATGCAGTCTATTCCAGATTTTCAGGAGCGAGGCAGTTGAAAGAGATGTGATACTTTTTACCTAAACTGTGGTAGACTACACTGTCACCTTTTGGCAATGATGTGAAATGAAGAATCCCTTTGAAGACTGTTAATGGGTTTAACAAATACGGAGAGGCTGTTATGAGCTCGTCACTGTTATACATGATAGAAATTACACAATGAACAAAACAAAGTCATTGTTTACATTGAGTGAAGGGAGACCATCAATAAACCAATATATGACTTGTCTCACGTAGAGATGAGTGCTATAGGGAAACTGAAATAGGGTAAGAGGGTAGGTGGAGCAGATTGACGAAGAAGTTGGTATTCTATATGGGATCGTCAGGGAATGCCTCTCTAATAAGGTGGTATTTTCTCAGAGAACTAAAGGAAATAAAACAAGGAGCCTTATGCGTATCTGGGGGAAGATATCAGACACTGTTATTAATGTTCCAACCGAAAATTTATTAGGACTCAGAATAGCAGGCCTCTCTGTGTTTAGAAGGAAAGGAGGGAAGGTAAGAGGGAGAGCTTTGGGAAAGCAGTAGGGATACACCAAATGTATCCACTGAATTTATGCACGGTACTGATTAGACAAACCGTAAAACTGAATTATGTATTTGTCCATCTTTCAGCCCATAGTCCTGTTAAGCATCATGGTCTTCGTATAAACCAAGTCATAATGAACGTGGGATTGTCTTTTTGAGTTCTCCTGCAAGGCTTAGACTAACTCAAAAAGCAGTAGTTCATATACATGGCCCAGGGTAGATGATGTTATTAACCTGGGCTGGGAAGTAATAAAACAAGATTGTGTCTCACTGTGGGCCATCGTCTATTTCACCAGATTTTGTGCCAGATTTTTAGTGGGAAGAGGTCTTGCTGGGCAGGGCAGTTTCAAGGAGGAAAAGCAGAAGAGTATAGGTAAGGATCCCATGTTAGCTGGCTTCACACTGCCTTCACATCCCTCAAATGACCCACCTCATCCTGGTCATCAGTAGGAGCAAAATGTTCTTCTCCAGGCCAGGACAAGGATGCCGAGGACTTTAATCCTATCACCTTTCTAAGAGTCTTTTAGGAAATCCTTACCTTATATTCTACATCTCATTATCTCAAGAGGGTCTTTATTCATCTTAAACCTGAAAAGAGGCATTAGTGAACCCTGCCCCTTTCAGCTAAGAATTGCTCCAGGTTGCGAATGCCTACCACGCAGTGGGGTCACATGTACCAGTTGGAAGTGGTTTCCCAGTTCTCAAGGACAGTCACATTTCACCTGTGTGCCTCCCAGTCTCACCTTGCCTTCAGGGTTGTTGAGCATGCGTGCTGGGAGTTGTTGACTGTTAAAGCAGGACTGGCACAGGACCAGCAGGAGAATATGCTGGAATTCTACTTGGAGCTGAAGAGAATTTCTGTTCAAGCCCAGTCCTTGGACTGATGAATCAAGACTGATTAAAGCAGCAAGGAGGTACTTCCTCCAAAGGGATGACAGCCAGACACAAGTCATTACTTGAGCAATTTCGTCCACAGTCTGTGAGTTTCAAGGGCTTCAGTGTTTATGGCTTTTTGGTTTTACGAGTCATAATTTTAAAAAATTCTTTCATGCCCTCCGAAAGCATTTCTTGAGGATCTACCCAGGATGCAGTCCTGTGCCCTACCTGTTTGAAAGAATTCGGTAACACTGTCCTTGCACTTGTGGAGTTAATCATTTTATTAAAAAGATAAGATTTCTGCCAGGAAAAAAAAATAATTAATTTTTAAAAATAAAATAAAAAATCCAAGAAGGAGCAAGTGAGAAGCTAAGCAGGAGGCATTAGCTCAGTGGAAAGAGTCCAGGCTTTGGAATCAGGTAGACCTGGTTTTGGATCAGCACTCTGACCAAGAGCATGCCTAGTGAGATTCACTCATCCTATGTGGACCTCAGCATTTTCTCCTGTAAAAAGGGATGATAATACCCATTACACTGTCACACTGAGTGACTCAATAATTGGTGACTCAATAATTTATACAGAAAGCAATTAGTATAGTGCCTGGCCCATAGGAAGCACTTATCCTCTAGCCAGGCAAATAGTAGATCTGGGTTCCAGTTTTGATTTGCAGTTATCAGAGAGCTTTGATAAGTCACTTGATCATACCATATGTGTAGATCATCTGTAAAGTAAAGGGAACACTCTCTGGACAATGTGTTTTACCTCCAAAATCGCACGTTATTTTGTTTTTGTGTTTTGGGTTTTTTTTTTTTTTGTCTGTCTTTTTGTTGTTTTTTAAAGATGTATGTACTTACTTTTAGATACAGAAAGAGAGCATGTGCAAGGGTGCACACGTGAGCAGTGGGAGGGCAGAGAGGCAGGCAGAGAGAGAGGAGGAAGCAGGCTCCCCACTGAGCAGAGAGCCCGACGCGGGGCTGGATCCAGGACTCTGGGCTCATGACCTGAGCCGATGGCAGAGGCTTTAACCCACTGAGCCACCCAGGCGCCCCTCTTTTTATTTATTCCGTGTGACATACTCAGTAAGTTGGATAAACTTGTCCTATGTCCTATCTTCTAAGCCATATTTTATCCAGTTTAATGTTTCTTATGTCAGGATACATTATATAAAATGTATATTTAATGTGGTAATTTTTTTTCCCCAAAAGACATTTCTAAGTGAGATAGGTATGATTGATGGTATCTGTGAAGCAAAGAAATGAATATTTTTGCCTATATTTTGGATGACAGAGCTGGGTATTAGTGAGGTAAATTTACAATGCCCGAGATTAATGAACTAACACAGGCAAAACCAGAATTTGAACTGAGATGTGTCTGATTTCGCTCATTTACCATACTTCATAGTAGCGAATGGTTTAAAAGTGGCCAACATATAAACTTTGTTCTCTTCCTTTTCCATAACAAAACATTTTTGATCCATCACTAGATTGAGCTGTATTTATTAATTCTTAACAAAAATACATTTTTAGTCTTCCTAGTCGGACTTTACAGACTATGATACCACAATGAAATGTCGATGTCTGTTTCATGGTGACATTGGTTGGTATGAAAAGTTATTTTCCTTAGGATAAGGAACTATTGGACTCCTAGATCTCTTTTAGGAATTTCACCCTGACCTGAGCTCAGCTGGGTAATAGCAGCAGGTTTTTCCCTAGACTTTCAGGATCCTAGGTCCTTACAAGGAAAGAGGGATATAGTTGTTAGCTATTGATTATTAAGCAAAATTATTGAAAAATGACAGCAGTATTCTTTGACCTCAGTCTTTATAGCTAAACTGCTAATCTTGGATAAATATAAGATTGCATTACCAATCTATTGACATTTAGCACAAATTTTAGCTATCAAATAGGCCAGTTGTTACTGTTGAAGACTTTTTTGAAGTATGTTAAAATTCTTATTCCCTGTGTTTCTTTCTCTGAAACAAGCTTAGGGGCTTTTATTAGGAGAACCTCTCAATCTAATAACCAGCTACCTACAGTATCAAATCAGCGCTCTTGTGAAAAATGATTGTAGTTTCAAGGTTAATAGAAAAAGTTTTTAACAAGGATGACCACTGGCCTTTGTAGACCTTTGTGGCAAGTGGTCGCCTTTGGAAGTAACCTTTGATTCCGGAAGTGAAACTTTCATTGGAAAGAGGTATTTGTGGAGCTGTTTCCCTTTAAGTCATTCTGAGGTTCTTAAAGGTTTTGTCTCTGGTTTTAACAGGATGTAGGTGTTAGCATATTTACCTAGACTGACTGACCGAATGAATGAATGAACATCTTACATATATTTGGGGTTTGCTTTTCCTTCTTCTGTCTAGCAGCTCCCGCACGAATGCAGTTGGAAAATTACACATGGTGCAATTTGAAATGGTGTGACAAGCTGGGTCCTGGCAAGAAATGGCCTAACTTGGAAGTTTCAAGAGACTTTAATGAGGGGGAGAGACATAAAAGTGGGGCTGGAGGTGAAGTCGCCAGCAAGGCGTGTGGGGCACTCAGACTCTAGCCACGAGGTGGGGGCACGTACCACCCCTCTACCAGGAGCAGCCGTGGCAGCAAATGGTGTTACTCTAGTTCTGGAAGAGCAGGCATCACAGAGCAGGGGCAGGTCACAGAAGCTGGAGTCCTGAAAGGATTTAGGTTCTTTGAGAACACAGGGACTGTGGGAAAATCATCTGTGACCTCTCTTTAAAACCCAAGAGGAAGTTAGCCAGTGAGTGCGCCAGGAGATTCAGCCCACACCAGTCAAGCCTCTTGAGGTGTAAGCAGAGAGAAAGACCTAGAAATGATCTGCTAAGGGAGCAGGGCCAAAGAGAATAACCAGCCCAGAGGGGAAATGCTATTTTCAAGTCTATAAGCTTCCCAAAAAGAATGCTATATTCAAGAAATTCAGGGGGCACCTGGGTGGTTCAGTGGGTTAAAGCCTCTGCCTTCAGCTCAGGTCATGGTCTCAGGGTCCTGGGATCAAGTCCCGCACAGGGCTCTCTGCTCAGCAGGGAGCCTGCTTCCTCCCCCCCCCCACCCCCCCACCCGCCCCGTCTCTCTGCCTGCCTCTCTGACTACTTGTGATCTCTGTCTGTCAAATAAATAAATAAAATCTTTAAAAAAGAAATTCAAGGCCCTGACCTCATCTGATCTTGCGTAAGCATCCACTCTCTGATGCTTTTCTTGCAAAGACACTTGTAAACGCCTGACAGTGACCAGAATCACTGGTCAGTTCAGCCTCTCCCGGTCTCATTCCTTAACACTGTCTGTGGTGATGGGACTGGGAGGGCTGGTTCTATAACTCGCTGATGGGTGAAGGTCTAAAGACAAAAAAAGGAAAGTCCTTGAGAATCTCTCCAGGAAGTAGAATGATTAGGGATGGGATAAGAGCAGTAGGGAGCCTGGAGGAGGCATGCGCGCAAGAATGACTTGCATATGATTTCACAGCTAGATGGGAATGTTCTCTCCCACACATCTGCCACCCTCTCCCCTCGACTGTCTTCTAGAGCCCTCACTTGAGGGCAGGGTTGTTGGACTCTTGATTGTAAGTAGTGAGCCTCAGAGAGATGTCTCCTCTTGGTGTGAACGGTGATACACACATCTCACCCATTTCCCAGCAGGAAGCGTGCATATGAGGTCACTGTCGTTTCACCAGCTTGAAAGGAAGGGGGGGAAGATACCACTGTGCGATGAAATGTGTATCTGTGGATGGTCATTTGCTATATGACGACTGCTTGAAGCCTGCACTGGCGAGCTCTCCACCTGCAGCTTATCACACCCCCTAGTTCATGGTTCATGTCTCAGTCCATTTGGGCTGCTCTAGCAAAGCACCGGAGCCTGGGTAGCTTACAAACAACGGAAATTTACCTCTATAGTCCTAGAGGCTGGAAGTCTGAGATCAGGATGCCAGCACAGTCAGGTAAGGCCCCTCTTCCAGGCATAGACTGCTTGTGTCCTCACATGGTGGAAGGGAGCTCTGTAAATGTCTTTTGTAAGAGCACTAATCTCCTTCACGATGGCTCGGCCCTTAATGACCTCATTATCTCCCAAAGGCCCACCTACTAATACTATCACCTTTGGGTGTTAGGATTTCAACATACGAATTTTGGAGAGGACACAAACATTCAAACCCTAGAATTTCATTATCCTAATCTTTTGTACTTCTCTTGCTTCATCATACTTCTGTCTGGCAAAATCCCAGTCTAGATTATGTCCAGCTCTCCGCCTCCACCATGCCTGCACCCTCGAGCTCAGTGACGCTGGAGAAAATGTGGATTTCAGTGCACAGCCGCTAACCTCGCCGAACCCTTAGGAATGACTGGCGATGCCTGTTATTGCCCTAGTCCGTGAACTTCTCTACTCCTCTAGACAAGCATTTCACACCTTCTAGTTTGTCCTTAAGCTTCTACCATTTAACTTCCCACATCCCACCTCTGTGCAGATAACCAATCTTCCTGTTTTGCTGAAAAGCAAAACGGACCCAGAGGCAATCATGAGAGAATCTACAAGCTTCCACCAACAAATCATCTCTCAGCATCAGTGCCCGTATGCTCTGCCTCCCTCCTGCTCTCAAAGAGCCGAGACAATCCTCTCTTCTGGATGCGTGGCTTTCCCTCTTGCCTTCTACTCAGGGATGGGACCCAGCGATTCCCTCTCTCTTGCATTTACCTATTTTCTCTCTTCACTGGATCCTTCCAGTCACCGTAAAAACATGCTGTAATTGTCCCCCTACTATTAAAAAAATTAACAGAACAGGTATTGATCCTGTGTCTTTAGCCACTGCCCCATTAGTTTTTCATCCCTCTTTTCAGCAAAAATGTCCCTGGGAGAGTTGTCTGTATTCCACTGATGACTGCGGGAGGGCAGATGGACACCGGAACCGTGCTTGTCCCCAGGGACATTTGCTCACCCCGTCTTGGTTGTGTAGCTCAGTAGCACATCCTCAGTGTTCATCTTCTTCGACCTGTTTGATCACCGCGCCCCTTCTAAACTTGGTGTCCGGGATGCACCGGACTGTCTTGATAGCCCTCACACCTCACAGGTCTTCCTTATAAACTTTCTTTGTTGTTTTTGCTTGTTACCCCAACCTCCGTTCTGATCACCCAAGAACCAGGCCTTAGACCTTTTTCTGTTTGGGGGGCTCTGCTACCATAAGCACTTCCAACTCCCATTCCAGGCGTCCAAGCTTTTGCACTAAGAATTACAATTAAGTCCATAGGCTTTGTAGATATTAGCATGTACTCTAGCTGCCAGTGGGGTGCCGGGAAGTCCATTATTAATAGGAATGGGAAGTCCATTATTAATAGGAATGTGAATACGTTTCTCCTGCGGCTTTAAATAATACCTATACACTGAAAAGTTCAAATTATCTCCCCCCGAGCTCTGGACATGCCGAAATCTCCATTTGAATGCTTTATGTAAGGTACTCGGAATTGTCTTTACCCAAACCGAACTTCGTAGGATCAGCCTTCAGTCATCCCCACCTGCGGTGGTGACACCACCATCCTTCAGTTGCTTCGGCTGAAACATGCTGGAGCTCTGTGCTTCTCCATTCTTCTGCTCATTGCCCAAAGCCGGTTCGTCGGCAAATCCTAACCATTTCACATCATCACCTCTCCTACCTTCCTGGTCCAGGCCACCATCCTCTCTCACCTGGCTTATTGAAGAGGCTATTATCAGGTCTGCTTGCTTCTATGCTTGCTTATTCCTCTCTCCTGTGATCCTCCCCCCTGCCCCGCCCACACGCACACACCAGTTTGTTTTCGGCACATTACATCAGCTCATGCCTCTGCTCCAAGCTCTCCAGGGCCTCCCCATTTCATAGTGGCCTCTGCGGCCCCTTGTGGTCTGGTTCTCTGTAACCCTTGACTTCACTGGGACAGAGTTTCGGCTATAGCACTCTCTGTGTCCTGTAAAACTTTGTGTTCTGCAGAATGTACTCTAAAAATAACAGGGCTTATGGGAAAATCTGGATCATAGCAGACCTCTCCTATCTTACATAACTTAAAACCTCCAGCACTGAGCAGAGCAGTGAGGGATAGCTTGGGAGAGCTCGGCGGGGAGGAGGGGGCACATTTCTGGGGAGATAGCTCTGGCACGGGTGCTCGTTTTGAATTCTCTCAAATGGAGCTGAAATCACTCTAGCCTGTGCAACAGCCAAGCCGAGGGCTTTCTCCTTTCCTGCTAAGATTAGAATTCTACTCCTATTCTGGATCCTTTGGCCTAAGAAAAATCTTCTTTCCGTCTTCTACCAATATGATCCTACTACTTACCAGGAATCTATGAGCTAGTTGCTGTTGCAGAAACACATGTTGTAATAGAACATCCTGTCCCCACTTACGATCGTTTTGGCCCTTTCTCAGATGCATCGAGCCCTTCCCCCCACCTGGAGTGCTCTCCCTCCAGGAATCCTCCTGGATTTCTTCATCTCCTTCAGATCTCTCTTCACATGTTTCCTTCAGAGTGTCAGCTTCCCTGTACAGCTCTCTCACGCCCCTCTGGACATTCTTCCCTGCCTGTCCTTGTTTATTTTTCTCCATAGTACTTACCATCTGATACATACTACTTATTTATTGCCTGAGTATATAAGCTCCGTGAAGGCGAGGATTGTGTGGTTTCTGTTTTATTTGCTTCCTTTGTTTTTCTCTGCTGTATCTTCAGTGTCTAGAGCATGGCCCAGCATGTGCAAGGCATTTCCTCAGTCGTTGTGGGATGAATGAAACTCAAATTCCTCTAGAATTCATCTGAATGTCCTCCTTACCTAGAGAATGGTCCATCTGCCTTTATTTCTTCTCCGATTTGGTTTGAGAAGCTATTTCATGAACATATGTGTGTGTGTTTATACTTATATATATTCATTTATGTATATGTGTGTATGTATATATGTATGTCTATGTATGTATAAATGAACTATGTGTATGTATAATGTATATTTATATATGTATACATTATGTATATGTATAAATGAACCATCAATATTTGTTTCTGCATGCTTTCCTTTTTTTTGGCTAAGATTTTATTTTTTTGTCAGAGAGAGAGAAAGAGCACAAGCAGGGGGAGTGGCAGGCAGAGGGAGAGGGAGAAGCAGGCTCCCCGCTGAGCAGGGGACCCCCCCCCCCAATGTGGGGCTTGATCCCACGACTCTGGGATCATGACCTGAGCCGAAGGCAGATGCAAGTGACTGAGCCTCCCAGGTGTCCCTCTGCATGTTTTTCTACAGCAAAACTTACTGTGTATCCAAATGCTTTAGGGCCCTACACTTGGATAACAGGCTGCCCATTAGCAACTGGCTGAATAAGACTATTAATTAATAAAAATAACAGAGCATACAACTCTCCATAGTAGTTTTTGAATCAAATTAAGAGCTCTGACACATCCTCTTGCCAGGTATCTCTTAGGTCCCTTCTGCCAGTTCTGATTCATCTCTCGACTTGTAGGGGTGTTCCCCCTACCCCAAACATTCTTTAACACCTTAAGCTTCTCACTTTGGTGTCCTGAACTCATGGCTCTGGGGGAAAAAAAAAGCTTAATGGTCAAAGAAATAAGGTTGAATCAGAGAGACCCTTAGTGAGGTTCCTGATGAAAACTACCCTGCCGGAAGCCGTTGCCCGGCCCCATCATGAATAGGTTCTGTATCACTGACAAGTTATTCCCCATTTCTGCATCTCAGTAGACTAATGAAGCCAAATTTTAATGACCAGATAGTGACTAGAGACCTAATACTTTAAACAATCACGCTGAAAGTGCCTCTTCGGTGAGACTTCAGCTGTGTGCAATTACTTGGGAGAAAAATGCCCGCTTAGCCTCTGACATCGTATTTCCCAGGGCTGAAATAAGAGGTACACGGCTTCTACCATAGTATCCAAGTGACTTTGTGAATTACCCAGTTTGTAGTCTTCTCCCTCCTGTGTGGACGGACAGCTATCTTTGGCCACTTCACAGCTCATTAGCAGCCCAACTAGAGGCCAGGGAGAGGAAATGGATGAGATAAAGCTTAAATATGTCACATTGGTTATTTCTTTGCAGCTCTGATTAAGGGCTTAGTAGGAAGAGGTTAAAACTTGATTAAAGAGGTTTGGGGATTATCTGTGACTTTAGCTTCTGTATGTTACCTTCCTCCTTTCCCTGCTTCCTTTTTTCTAGTGATTAAGCATGAGTTGGTTACGGACGTTAATGAGGCCAATGTGAAAATTCTTTACGATCCTGTAGGTCCTTGAAAAAAATGATCTTATCACTTACAGGAAAATCAAAATAAAATAAAACTTGCTATGTTCGGAATGTTATTTTTCCTAGTCAACGTCAGGCAAGTTCTTGAACTAGAACTGGTCTTGAAGACGAGTGTCTAATTATAGTGAAAGATTTACTAAAGTCAGCGGATGCATCTGAACACCTATGTTGTAGATTCTGCATGGAGAAATTTGATTGCTTGTGTGTGGCTTCTGGGTGCAGGTCCCCAGGCCAGATTTGTTCTGCAAATCCACCATGAGCAGGGTCACCTCTTTGGATGGGAAGGCCCAGAGATTCCACACTGGAAAGATAAATTCACACTCTACTACTGGGTGGGATCTCCAGCCTTGCTTCTCTAAGAGCCAGGCCTGTCTTACCTCCTGGTAAAATTTATCCTCAAAAAGCAAGTTTTATTTGGGTTTATGCAAACTCCCAGTAATCTATGATCATGGCCATAAATGGTTGTAGATGCAGGAAGCAAGAAATGATTCAGAGAGATGAAGATACCCTGAGACCAACGTAAGTACAGAGCTAGTAGAACCAGGTGTGGGTTTGAGAAGTAGAAGTGGGAAATTGGGGTAGGGCCCAAGTCAGAGGAGGAGCTAGGGCAGTAAATACACTGGGATCTCTGGTGAAGTAATACCCAAGCCTGTCTCTAGAGCTCTGCCATGGTGAAAATTTTGATGAAGGTCTGTGGTCATTACCAAATGAGAGAGGAGGATGGAAAGAAGATTGTGGGAAGGTTCCTCTAAGTAGTATGCTCCCAGTCCCATTTGGTAAAGGAGCTATGTAAGATTTCCTGTTTAGCCTTGTCATCTGAAAGTGGATTAGACCTTTAAAGACGAGTGGGACCTTTAAAGACCTTTTAAAGACCTTTAAAGACCAATGAGACGTTTAAAGACCATTTTACTAGGAGTTTGTGACATCTCAGAAGAGGAAGAACAATGAGGGCAGGTGATAGGCACAACTGAGTCTTAAAACAATCCCATAAAAAGTGGCCAGGAGGGGACAGTCATCTTTTGTCAAGAACAGAGACTGAAATTGCAGGGAGTACTTGGGCTACAAGGGCAGAAAGCATGAGGCAGACTTTACCAAAATGCAATGTCTTACACACAGTAGGCACTTAATATATGTTTGCTAAGTACATACTAGCTGCTGGTTCTTCTCCTGATCTCATCAGAATTCCATACAGACCTTCAGCCTGGGCCCTTTCAGAAAACCAAAGAATGACTCCAAAGGGAAATGATTAAAAATCCAGAAAGCAGTTTTGCCTTACTGGTAAAAACAGTTTTCTTTTCATCGTAGTTTATTTTGGCATAGGCTAGTGTCTCTTTCTTGCAGACAGCTACTGTTTACAACTGTTGTTATCATGTTTTTCCTTCTTCATCTCCTGGTACACTGTCTCTCTGTCATTAAATACTGCCAGTTCACTAATGGAACTCACTTTATAAGCCGCTGCATTTTTCTTTTTCCACAGAATCAGTGTTATTATGCTCTCTTTCATCTAAATAGCACTGGCCTCTGTGAGCCAGGCAGTTTGTTCAGTGAAAAGAAGAGTGATGGTAGACACAGGTCGAGAACTAACCTAATGATTCCATGCATTTGGCGGTAGGGCTTAATTAAGAGCCGAGTTTCATTCTGTTGGATTTTGTCTGTAACCTGCTGGAACTCAGTCTTGAGTGAACACTGGGTGGATCTAAAAACAGTAAGCCCAGAAGTTTGTACTTCTCTCAACTGTAGCTGTTTATTTAGCTGGACAAAATTTAGTGGGTGGTCCAGCCTTCCTAACCAGTAAGAACGGAGTTGGGTTGTAAAAGCTTTGGTAAAGGAGGGCAGTAGGAATCCTTCCATGTCGTCAGTGTTTACACGGCCTGTAAATGAGTGCATTAGGTGTGTGGATCTTGTGGGAGCTGCTAGCCCAGCTTTCTCTCCATCGAGCTGCTTAGTATAAATCAAAGAACTATGCCCTTCCAGACCCGGGAAATGAATTACAACAAGAGAAAATGTTAGTAGAAACAAAGGCTTCATTTGGCTTACTTTTGGAGTGGGTTACAGAGCATAACTGTGACATTATAGAGTACATTTTTGTTTTTTACTTGTGTGTTCCTGTGGGTCATGGTACTGTCTAACTGGTATTTGTTCTTGACTTTTGTCGGTGTGTTCCCACATGGGAGAGACAAAAGGCTTGACGTTGGGGTTAACATCACCAAGGTGACGTAGGTTGTTCCCCTTCACAAGAAGAACAACCAACAACTATTCAAGAACAGGATGTCACTGAGGGAATCCTAGAACACAGGGTGCGGCTGGAGAATGGCCCTATGCCACAGAGACTGAGACAGATGAGAAGGTTAAGAGGAGCCGCTGTCCACTGACCACATTGCCCCTCCCCCAGGCCGGCGCAGCACCAAAGAAAGAGGTGTCCCTTGAGCCTTCAGTTTCTGTAGTGGGAAGAGAACCCTGGAGGGACAGTTAGCACCCCCCACCCCCAGCACTGTGGGTTTCTTTGACGGAGCCCCTACTCTGATCTTGCATTGTAGGGATTTCAGGGGAATCTGTGGGGCTTAGTCCCTGGGAATAGGACTGTGATGGAGAAAGGGGGAGGGACTTGCGGGTGGTTTATATGGAAACATGAAAGCCAAAGGAATCCTGAGAAAGAACAACAAAGCAGGAGGCGTCACACTTCCCGTATTCAAGCTATGCTGTAAAACTACAGTAATCAAAACTGTATGGTACTGGCATAAAAACAGACAAACAGACAAATGGAACAGAATTGAGAACCCAGAAATATATCCAAGCATATAGAGTCAACTAATATTTGACAAAGAACCCAAGAATACTGAGTGGAGAAGAGAGCCTTCTCAATGAATGGTGCAGGATAATTGGATATTCATATGGAAACTAATGAAATTGGACCCATATCTTAATGCCACTCACAAAAATTAACTCAAAATGGATTGACAGCTTAAATGTAGAAGCTTGAAACCATGAAACTCTAGAAGAAAACATAGGAATAAAGGTCCTTGACATGGTCTTAGTAATGGTTTCTTAGATATGAAACCTGAAACATAAGCAACAAAATAAAATATAAATAAATGGGACTGCATCAAACTAAAAAGCTTTTGCACAGCAAAGAAACCATCAACGAAGTGAAGTAACACCCCATGGAACGGGGGGAAAATATTTGCAAACCACATATCTGATAAGGGGTTAATATTCAAAATATATAAAGAACTTCTACAACTCAATAGCAAAAACAAACCAAATGACCCAATTAAAAAATGAGCAAAGGACCTGACTCCAAAGAAGATACACAGAGGCCAATGGGTACATGAAAAAATGTTCAACATCATTAGTCAAATTAAATGCAAATTAAAACCACAATTTGACATGCTTGTTAGAATAGTCATCATCAAGAAAGACAGGAGATAGCGCATACTGGCATGGGTGTGGAGAAAAAGGAATCTTGGTACACTGTTGATAGGATTGTAAATTGGCGTAGCCACTATGGAAAGGAGTATGGAGGATTCTCAAAACAATTAAAAGTAAAAATACTGTATGATCCAGCAGTTCCATTTCTGGGAATATATCCAAAAGAAACATAAACACATAAATATGAGAAGATATTTTATGTGAGAATGATATGAGAAGATATTTTAGCCATATTTTAGCAACATTATTTACAAGAGCCCAGTCCTAGAAGCAGTCCTAAGTGTCCATCAATGGATGAATGGATAAAGAAACTGTGGTAGACAGTTCAACATTATTCAGCCATTAAAAAAATGAGCAAGTCTTCGCATTTGGGACAACATGGTTAGACCTTGAAGGTATTACACTAAGTGAAGTAAGTCCGAGAAAGACAAATATTGTATGATTTCACTCATGTTTGGAATCTAAAACAAACACTCCTAGAAAAAAAAAGAGGTAGAGGATGGGGGAGGGGACTTGGGGGAAGGTGATCAAAGGGTACATACTTGTGGTTATAAAATAAATTAAGTACCACGGATGGAGTGTACAGCATAATGAATATAGCTAACACTGCTGTTGGATATACAGGTAAGTTAGTAAGAGAGTAAATCCAGGAGTTCTCATCACAAGGAGAACTTTTTTAATTGTATCTGTATGAGAACATGGCTGTTAGTTGCACGTGTCATGGTGATCATTTCACAGTGTATGTAAACCAAACCATCACGCTGTGTGCTTTTGGCTTATACAGCGTTGTACACCAGTTATTTCTCAATAAAACTGGAGGGAAAAAAGGCCTGAAATTGGTGCAGTTGAGATGTATAACCCTAATAAATTGCTCCCTTCATTACCACCTTTAAAATACTTCAGCGAATTTGTTGGATTTTTCTCAAGTATAGCAGAGATTAATAGTAACTTCTTATGTCTCACTGTTACTCTTCTACTTAATGCCTAAAACAACCCATCTTTACCGTGAAGACTTAAGCCAGAAATCACCAAAGAGGCAGTGTAGCATAGCAGTCGAGGACTCTGGAAATCAGATGGGCTCTTTGGAATCCTGGTTTGGCTACCTCGCAGCTGTATGACCTTGGGCTTCAGGGTCCCCTCCTGTGACAGGTGATGATTGCAGCGCTTCATGAAATGAGCTGGAAGAGTGTCTCACCTTATTGTAGGGACAGTAGGAGAGAAATGTTAAGGGGGAAAGGAGCTAAGGCTGGGGGGTGGTGGGCAGAGGTGGCGAGAGAAAGCTAAAGAAATCAGGTAGGAGAATCTCAAACATTAAATGGCTACTTTTTGTGTTCTTCTAAGAGGAGACATTTAGGGGTGTTCATGTGGATTTGAAACACTTCAGTGCTCATCACCATTCACACTTACACCCAAGCCGAAGTGTAGACCTGTGTGCCTTACGTCCTAGACGGTTGCCTGGCACCCCTTGTGGTCAGATTGATCCCTGATGGCCCAAAGGATCTTGTGGATAGGTTTGGGGCAAACTTAACCTGGTTATTTGCACTTTATTGACAGAATGTGTAATTATTTACCAGCACTTGCTAAGGATATCAGTTTAGAGTTTTGGGCAGAGAAAGGATTAAGTTGAATATTTGGAGGCATCTTTTTCAGTTGGCCTATCCAGGCTTCTCTGACCATTTCTTAGTTTGACATGTGGTGGCTGAACCTACTGGCTAACCCATTAGACATCTGTAGTTGAGAAACTTATCTTCACAAAGAAAGAGAACCCTTGATCATGTCCTACCTCTTTCTTCTAAGAATGACTGTATCTCTGAGTTTAATAGCAATGGACTAACTGGAGGGTTGAGAAAGTACTTTTTGGAAAGACAGTCATAACTTGAGAATTTTCCTCAGAGTGGGGGTGTCCTTTTTAAAACCTGAACTGAGCCTTATCGAAATAATACCTGAGCTTTGAAATAAGACCGAACTACCCAAGTTAGAAGCTGCAAGAGGGCAGGGATGTGTCCGTGTTGTTTATGACTGTAGCCTTTGGGCCTAAATCAGTACCCAGGTCATAGTAGGCACTCAGTAAATACTGAATGTGTGAGCACAATGTTTATATTATCATGGCTGTTCTTTGGAACAATAATAAGTTAAAGGGGAATAGAATGCCTATATGAGACAGAACATAAGTTCTCATGCTTGAAATGTCATCACTTCTTTATGGTCAGGAATTATTTCATCTGTTCCAATTAAGAGAAAATTGTGATATAAAGGAAACAAAATGAAATGTCCTATTCCTATTGTGTTTGACATCTGCAGTAAGTTGTAAGTAAAAATTCCCCAACTCCTATAGTATTGAACTTGTCATATGTTTCTTCGTGGTATTGTTCATTCCAACTTAAAGTGAAATTAGGTTGCTGCCACTCATAGTGGACATATGTTTTATGTTATGAAAATGGCATGCCTTCTGGGCACAGTTGTATATTCCAAGAGCTTACAAGATTTCTCTTAATGCTGGGCCCTATTGCTGTTGCAGAGTCTGATAACCAGATTAGGCCTTATTCCCTCCCTGATATTCTTTTGGTCATTTTAGAATATGTCACATTTCTTCACATGACTAACTGGCTGAGTTCTCTAGTCTTCTCATATTAGATTATCCACCAGCTAGAAGTTTCAACATTAAGAAGAATGATTATAATCTTCTCCCTTCACTGCCCTCCCTTCCCTTTCTTTCTCTAGAAATGGTGTTTTGATTTCACGAAACTAGTAATAATATTAATAATTATTTTAATTAACAGTATAATACTAATACTGTTAACGGATGTGTGTGCTGTTATTTGGAACAAAGCCCATAGACATAGAGCAAGTGGTCAAGAAAGATGACAACGGATGGTAGCTGACGTTGCTTCTTAGAATAATTAACTACCACACTGGGTATCATATTAATATGAAGTTTCTTCTTAAACAAATTTTGAAGACAGGGGGGTATATTGTTGTTGCTTGTTTGTTCCCTTTGCAACTCAAATAACATAGTCTTCTGGGGATGTGGGAGATACATACGCTTAGGAAACAGAGCCTCCTTTTCTCCTGTTGGTATGGAAGACATATGCAAATGGAATGAAGGGATGTGTTTTCTATTGCTGGCACTCTGCGAGGGGTAACATTGGTAGCAAAAAAGGCTTGCAGAAAAGTAAAAGCCTCTGACGTTTTCTCCTGTGAAGATTAACCTCGCCTTCATCAGCGTTTCCCCTGCCTCAGAGGCACATTTGGAAGGACCAAAGCAGAGTGCCCAGCTTCTCTGCTGAGAGTTGGCCGGCCTTTTAATCTCCATCTTCCTCTTCCCAGTGTGAGTGGAACGTTGCATGACCACTTCTGACTTTTCTTGCCATTAGTACACTCAGCCTAGATGAATAATTCCTGGTTGGGGGGGGGGGATGGGGAATTTTGGCATTCACAGGAAACCAAGTTGATATCTGATCTGTCCACTGGAGAAAAGGGAGAAAGAATGATTCTCTAGGACTCTGAAAATATAAACACAAATAGAAAATTAAAGCTAAAGAATCCAGTCAATAAAAAAGTGTTGAACTCTCCATTTGTCATGTGACTTATTCTTGGCATTGAAGGAGCCAGAGGCTCTTGTGGTCTAATCTGGAAAGAGTCACTAACTCGCCGTGTCACCTTGGCCAATTGGTTGATCTCCTTGTGCTGTGGCGCTTAGTCCAGCTGCTGGATGGGATGAAAAGCAAGACCTCACTGAAACCAGATGCTGCCTCTCTGAAAAGCTTTCAGCAATAAATAATATCGTATATACTTTGTTCCTGGCAGCAAGTACTGAACTGTTATAACCCCCTGTTTTCACTTGCTTCTAAATTTCTGGAAATTTCTCCTTTGGGCTTGAATTTTTCCATGCTTGTCCTCAGCCCAAGGCTTTTTGGAAAGTTTGACCAAAATTTCACTTAGCTATTTTTCCTGAATGATGGGAGAACAAGGGCAACGCATTGTTTTTTAGCTCATAAAATAAATTTTAGATTTTCCTGGTATACCTCAGAAAAATAGCTGAGCTGCTACATTTAAAGCATTTAACCCAAAAGAATCATGGTATAGTAAAGAATGCCTGCAAAAGACAATTTTAGGTTGCTTGGTATATTCTGTCTCTAAACAAGACCACACACGATCAGGACACATAAAAAGTTCTAGTTTAATTTTAAAGATGGCCAAAAGGGAAGATTCCACATATTTTCTCAGTAACCCATCCCCGCTTACCAGAGGCAACTTCAGCTACCATCAGTTGTCATCTTTCTTGACCACTTGCTCTATGTCTACAGGCCTGGTTTCTAAAAAGACTTCATGAATATGTGGTGGCATTGACATTTTGAATAAAATTGATGATGTCTTTCCGGTAGCCTTCCAAAAAGCCTTCTCTGATCATCATCCCTTTGTGGGTCTTATACTTACGTACGTGTGCGATGTCTTCAGTGTGCTTCCTTACCATACCGATAGCTTCATTATGGTGGGGCCATCTGTTTTACTCACCATTTTTTCTGTAGCACTTGGCTTAGCTTAGCACTTAGCACTGCTGAGCATATGGTAGAACCCGTTGCTGATGGAATAAAATGGCTCCGGGTGTGGTTGTCCTTGCTGGAATTTGTTCATAGGTTTATCCACTCCGACATACGTGCATACATTCAACAAGCATCATTATTTACTTTGGGCCAAAGGATTGCTGGGAACCCATCTGTGCTTTGGCAGATAGCACAGAAATTCTTAAGGATTTACTGCTTACACAGCAAAACAAAAACAACTACATTATTTGGACACCATTACTATACCTGTAATTAGAATATTGGGCTAATGAAGCCAAAGCCAATCCCGGGGAATTTATCACTTATTGAGCATCTCTTATGTGCCTGGCACTGTATTAGGTACTGAAAGGAGAACAATCAGTAAGACAGTCTCTGCCAGGAAGTCCCTTAGAGGTTCACAATGGCAAGAAGACAACACTGAAATGACTATGATATATGGTCAAATATAATAGAGTCAGGTGGGAGTCAAAAGCAAGAGAGCGATCACTGTACCCCAAGATGTCTTGTTATCTTGTGCAAATCCCCAGAATCAGGAAAAGTACTTCCTTGATGGTTAGAGGTCCCATGAGATAAGCAATTATAGTTCCTCTCAGGGCCACGTCCTGAACTCCTCAATCCTACGAGCCTTACACACTCTGTGCCCGCCTTCAACCATGAGAAACTGGTCAGATCTATCAGTGCTGGAAAATCAACTGGAACGAAGCACAGGCTCTTGACATCAGGTCCTTAGGGTCATTATCAGGTACATAAGCACTCTAAGACCTCTTCGTGCTTTTACAGCATAGGTATGTTTTTGTCTCTAGATTTCCTTGTTTTGCCCCAAGTTTGAAGAACGTGTTACAGCGACCCAAGTGTGCACAATTATAGATGACCGAATTGAGGACTGAGCTCCAGCCACAGCAACTTTCCTTCTGTTCCCTTGTGCACCCACCTGACTGTTCCTTGCCTGGAATGCTTTGCCCTCAGATTCTGGCATAGCTGGCTCCTCTTGTCATCGGGTCTCAGTTCAGCTGAAAGATCTTCTATGACCCCAGTAACATGAGTCAGCCCTCGGCTCCCGTCTCCATCACCCTGTTCTGCTTTCTTTATAGCATTTATTCCATCTGGCGTGGGTTTTTTTTCCCCCCCAGTTATTTGGGGTTTTTGTCAATTTTCTTTCACTAGAATGTCAGTTCCATGAAATAGGGGACCTTTCCCACTGATTTTGAGTGCCCTGGAAAGTGTGTGGCGTACGATAGGCGCTCGCGCATGCTTATTGAATGACTAATTGAATGTGTGAGTGGCTAGAGGCCGAGGGAAATGGTCTGCCGCCCTGTTATGCTCTTTGCCGGAAGAAAACGTCTGGCAACAGTATCAGCCGTTCTTCAGGTGCCCTTGCCTGAGCTCCAGCGCATTCCTCTCTCCTTGGGTAGCAGTGGCCACCAGAAACATACCTATCTATGCTTCTTTCAGGATTTAATTCGTATTTCTTATTCTAGGCCTTTCAGATAACCTGATGCACCAGGTGTCTTCTGGAGCGTTGCTTCGGGTTTATAAAGCTATTTATGCTGTAGATCTTCTCTGAAACTTTTCCAGCACATTTTAAAAGCTCCACAGTTCCTCTTGCTAATGATTTTCATCTGCCAAAGAGCTTGTCTAGTTAAAAAGCAGATTGCTGAAGACACTTTTGGCACGTATTTTTCATATTAGTGAAGTTGATTTTTTAAAAATATTTACTTACTTACTTACTTATTTGCTGGGAAAACCTGTTAATAAAGGAAGAGAAAAAAATTGACTTCTCTTTTTAAAAGTGAAGATTGTTACTTGGGCTGAGAGTTATATAAAATGTATTTTTCTAATTCTTAACTCAGTCAAAAATGGGACAGACAGTTTTTGGAAATAGTTTAGGTTGAAAAGGTTTTGGCATCTTCTTGGGCCCTCTCAGCTGCTTAAAAATAATTTTGAAAGACTTATTTGCATTCTCCAAATTAAAGATTTTGGCCAAAAGGAAATGCTAAAGTCACGGTTTTTCTCAGCTTGACTTTCTGGGTGTTAGGAATTTATAAGTAAGATTTTTTGAAGGGGAAACTTAGATGGGACCTTTGTACAAAGTCACTGGGCCAAAATAAACACGCCATTGTTCCATAGTTTTGTACTGCAAATAGGAAAACATCCCTATCATTATTCTATTAAGGGGACACAGATTACCAGATTTGTAAGAAAAGGCCAGTGGTTGATTGAGCCACTTTTTGTGTAAAGGGTGGTGCACAGTTGACTGCCAAATTTCTGTCAACACAAGAAAAAAACATACATATATCAAAAAATTTTTTTCTCATCTATTATGTAAGAAATTTATGCATGTTAGTACTTACCAGAAGAAACTTTCTGTTTTCAGCAATCTGTTGAAAACTCTTGATCAAAGACATATTCTATTTGGAGCTTAAAAGTGACAGTGTGAATACAGATAAATTCAGTCTTACCATCTTTTTACCACTTTTCCACCCTGGCAACAATATTAGCCGTGGTGATCAACATAAAGCTGCTAAATATAAAAATACTTCTCTCTGATATAGAACTGACAAGTCCAAAAGCCCCCACCCACTACTCCCAACTCGTCCTACAAAAGAAATTGGTGTCTAATTATCACTCTTTTCTGCTGCCAAGGTGAGTTGTCATTGTTGGGCAGCTTTTCTCATTCCCAAGGTTATTTGTCCCTTTGTAAGAAAGAGGATCAGAACCCAAAACTGTGCACCTTGTGGGGAAATGTTGGCTCTGCTTTTGTTTAACCGGACCTCCTTTACTGGAGAAGAAAAAGAACATTTTATCAGGGCTCTTGATTTTAAGGGCATTATGCAAGATAATAGAGGAGGCAGAGATGAGGTCTTGCTTCCAAAGCGTCAGATCTATTTCCCTTTGGGCCCTGAGGAATGAGGAGGGGAGAACTGAAAAGCTCTAGATCATTTTTAAATTGATTTTGTTTTGTAAACAACATGACCACACAGGCACGTTTTCCAATATGAAGCAATGGCAGTTTAGCACCAAATTTTATTTATTAAGCCTCTCCTGTCCAAAGGGCATTGATAGTGTGGTAAAGAGAAGACAGTTTACAACTCATTACCCTAGACAGGCCATGATAACCTGAATGAGCTCGGTGACAGAGAACGGACAACAGAACTACAGAGCAAGAAAAATCCCTCCTGATTCAGTGGCTAAGGACAACTGTCACAGGGGAAGAGATAGTTGGGGTGGCCCTGGAGAGCTTGGTGGATCTTAAAAGATGAAAAGAGCTCAGTGTGGGGAGAAGGGAATTAGAGGGTATGCCAGATGGTATTGAACATACTGAGTTAGAGTTTAGACCATCCATCCAGCAAAGTTAATGAAGTTGGGTGTAGAGGGGAATATGGTTTGAAAAATAGACCAGGACCAGTTGCTTGGGGCCTTGATGGTCAGCTAAGGGCTCAGGGTCCTAAGCAATGGGAAGTCATTAAAGAATATGAAACAAGAAAATGTCATGTTTGGAGACAGACTTTCGATTCCTGACAGCAGAGTGAATGATGGATTGGAGATATTAAGAGTCGGACAGCAGGGAGACCACTGAGGACCATGTGGTAATTGTCCCCAAAATGAGCAAAGAGATCCACTCTTGCATGTGATTACAATAAAACCTCCTCAAACATCTGTGAATGAATGGGGACCCTCAACCTCTGAAATGAGTGACATGAGAGAGAATGTCCACACTGTCTTCTAGAGTGTTAGCTTTTGTCAGGTTGGCTAAAAGGACAAGATGAGCCATCATGTAATGCAGAGTGACAATTGTGGTGTTATCTGTTGCATATTTTGCCTTTTTGCTATAAACCGAGTACCATATTAACTCAAAAAATACAAAGTCTTTACCTCTTCAGGGGAAAAAATTAGATGTAAAGTCACAGCCTTTTAAATTTTCTAAATACTGATGCAACTTGATTGCAGCTATAGAACTGACTGCCAGTGCCAAATCTTTTATTAAAATATAAGGAGTGCCAGTCTTACACAAGCTCTGTCATATTCAGAGATAGATATTGGCACAAACTAAATCGTCTGTCTTCTTGGTTTTTCATCCTTTCAATGAGAAGAATAGCTAAATAGAGTGTTTTCTCGATAAGCACTTGAAGCGTCTCGGGTCAGTTCTGTGGAAAATGTTTGCAAAGGCTATTACAATACAACATGCAGAATAAATGTATAGAGAAAATACTTCTGCATACATTAAACTATAAATGGAAGCCTATTTGGAACGATTGTATTTTTTAAGAGTAAAATCCTTTTAGTGAAGCCAGTGATTCTCTTTCTAAGGAAATCTCAGCAGGACCTTCTGAGTTCATTCTCAGTGGTTACTGCAGCAGGAAAAGAAAATGAATTACGGACTCTCGGGATATTTTCTGCAATCACTTGAGACCATGAACATGGCATTCTGGTGCTTTTGCACGTAGACAGTGAGATGACCACAGATGTGTGAAGCTCAGTCTGGATCATCCCATTACGGGGCTTCTGCCCATGCTGCCCTTTTATGGTTACTGTATTATCGTTTTGATGTTTCTCAACCAACTGAAACGCATTGTAGTCTGTGAAATGTCTTGGTCCTTCTTTTCATTGGTATTTGCTAGCAGGTTTCACAGTGATCCACTTGGGTACAATGAACCAGCCTTGGCACACCCAAATTGTTGCAATTTGCCATGACTAAACCAGATGCCCTGTCCAGCTTACCTAGGGCTTATGGGTCACGCTTGTGACTTTCAGGGTGAGAGATTGAAAACCATTTGCTAATCATTGTGCCCCCAATCAGAGTTTTTCATTAGAGTACTGAAGTGCTTAAATTAGATTGCTTTTTGAGGCTAGTGAAAAATACAGCTTTTTTTTTTTTTTTTTAATCAGACATAGCTGGCACCAGAATTCTGGGAAGCCTTGGGACAGGACATAGCCTGTGCAGTATCTCATGTGATTTGCTGTTCTTCTTGGAAGGTCCACTCTGTGGTTTTCCTCTGGAATCTGTGAAGAAAATGTTCCTCAGCCTAGAAACCGGGATTGAGAAAGCTCCCCCTCCTTGTCATATAACACTATTTCTGGTGAGCCATGAGGGGTAAGTAGGGTGGATATGGGGGTGACAGTCATGGATTCAGTGACTGGAACTCACCTGGGTAACCATTTCAGTCCTCCCCTGTCAGTGTCGTCCAGGAGTAAATGCACTATATGAACTCTTTAGCAGAACCTCTCTTTATCTTTCTATCTGAATAAATTTGTAGGGGCTTGTTTTTTTGTTTTTTTGTTTTTTTGACTCTGAGCAGGGAAATAGATTTAGAGCTCTCTAATATGGTTATTTGTTTTTTTTAACATGCTAAGGATTCTACAATAATGGACCCGCCACCCAGATGAATACCTCGGACATAAACATTCTTCCCACAGGTGCTTCCTAGCTACTATTTGTAAAGAAACAAATAATATAGTTCTCAGTTTTGCCTTTCTCAGTCTCACCCTGTACCCTCTGCTGCCCCAGAGAAACAATTGTCACATGTGGACATTTGTATAGTCCTGTTTTTATACTTTAAAATTTACATATTTACATATATGAAAGATGCTTGCTATATGCATGAAACACAAATTATTTGTGTATTTTTTTAAAGATTATATCTACTCATTTGACAGAGAGATCACAAGTAGGCAGAGCAGCAGGCAGAGAGAGAGGGAAGCAGGCTCCCTGCCAAGCAGAGAGCCCAGTTCGGAGCTTGATCCCAGGACCCTGAGATCATGACTTGAGCCAAAGGCAGAGGCTTAACCTACTGAGCCACCCAGGTGCCCTATTATTTGTGTATTCTCATGTATTTTACTTTAAATACGGAATGTGGCATTCTTGCAATTGCTACTTTTACTGTCAAACATTTTGTTTTCAGAATTTATGTTGTCATGTTACCCTTGTTCATTTTTTTAAAAGTTGCTGTACATTATTCCATCTTAGGAAAATGTCACAATTTATCCATTCCCATACTGATCAGAATTTAAATTGATTCAGTTGTTTTACCAAAATAAGTTATACTGAGGTAAATACCAAGATAAATAACCTTTTACTTTTCCCTTAGGACACGTATAATAGTTTTTCTGGAGTATGTATGGCATGACTTGCCATGTCATAGGATATGTGCATTTTCATGTTTGGTAGACATTGCCAGATTGCTCTCCAGAGTGCTCATACCAGTTTACACTCCTGCCAGCAGTATATGGGAACCCTCTCTTCCCTAGGCCCTTGCTCGCACTCATTATCAAATTTAATTATGTGTGGGTTGGTGGATATGAATGACTGTCTCATTGTTTTAGTTTTCATTACTCTAATTCATAAAATGGGACATCATCATTATAGGGCCATTAGGATTTCCTCCTCTCTGAATTATCTGTTTCTGCTCTTTTTTTTTTTTTTATTGATTTTTAGAAAGCACACGCATGTACACATGGGGGAGGAGCAGCGGGAGAGAGAGAATCTCAAGCAGACTCCCCACTGAGTGCAGAGCCTGATGTGGGGCTCGATGCCATGACCCTGAGATCATTATCTGAGCCAAAATCAAGAGTTGGTCACTTAACTGACTAAGCCATCCAGACACCCCTCTTTCTATTCGTTATTCTTTTATTGTCTGTTTTCTTTATTGATTTACAGAAACATGTGTAAATCTATGTATGTGTACATATTTCATATATATATCTAATACTTTGTTATATATATTGAAAATTCTGCATCCTGTCTGTTGATTGCATTTTTTCATGTCCTCTTTTAACACAGATAATTTTTAAATGTTGATATCATTAAATTTCTTTTATTACTCTGCTTTTTGTGCCTTTCTTAAGAAATCACTTTCTCCTCCATGGTTATATTATATATAAATTCCTCCTATACTCTAAATTGCTTTAATTTGTTTCTCAAAGTCTTATTTTAAATGGATAGACTTTGAGTTTATATGGATTAATTTGCATGTGTGATGTCAAGCATGGATCTGTTTTTATTCCATACGAAAAGCAAGTTGCCCCAATACCATTTACTGAGCAGCTCCATTCTTTCTCCCTTATTCATACTGCCTTCTCTGTTGTGTAGCAAGATCTCACATATGCTTTGGACCTTTCGAGACTTTTTTTTTCTGTTGATCTCAACTTTCCTACCCTTACAAAGTACCATGCCGTGTAAATAGTATACTTTTATAAAAAGCCCTTTTTTTCTTGTACTGCATAATAGTGAGAATGCTTCAAAAGTTTCATTTTAAGTATGCCATTAGGTACAGATTTTTGGGTGACATATTTTTGTCATATTCAGAAAACCCTGGATTTCTAGTTTATTAAGAATTTATCATAAGTGTTAAATTTATAAACAGAGGTCTTCTGCATGGTAGAAGAATCATTTGATTACTTAATGCAGTAGATTATATTGCTGGAGCTTCCTGATATTGAACTATCCTTACATTCTTTCTAAATGTTACTTGAGCACGATGTTTTATTGTGTTCATTTTTGGGTCCCCCCCCTAGAAAGTCTTAAAGCATATTTTGGCAGACTTGCTTTTTACAGGTATTGATTTAAAAAATTACTTTTCAGAAATGTTTCTTTGCAGTGCTAAAAATACAAAGGTTTTTCTTTCATTCTTTTTTCCAAATATAGTTATTAGCTGACATTAAAGTTTCTCCATTTCTGCCTAGTGAGAAAAAACATCCACGGAACATAAGTCTATAACATCTCCTCTTTCTAGTCCTGAACTATGCAATTCCTGTCACTTTTCTAAGAGTATGATTATACTCAGCTTCTCTCTTCTTTCCTAGAGTCTGTCGTAGTGTGATCTTTTCAGTCCTCCCCAATGTGGTTCCCCCCTGCAACCATGCTGATTTTTTAAGGCAGCAGAAGGCTGCAGTGATGACATTGTTGGTGCTTACCCTATACCCATGTATCCATGCACCCCCTAAGTCAGGCTGCTCACTGCCACATAAAGCAACATTAGTGTTTCCATTTGACACAGATTATCTATCCTTCTCCCCAGCAAAGCAGAAAATCTAGCACATTTTATGTGTTTGAGATAATTTCACCTATTTTCCTTGCTTTTATTGTATAAAATTTTCTTTCACCTTTTTTGACCAGTAGAAAATTGGCCCACATTGTTTTTTACAAATAATATTTAGTTGAATTGGCTATCCGGTTTTACCTTTGTTTTTCTTCATTATTTATTTAGTCATCTAATAAATCCATATTGCATGTCTTCTATTGGTCTGCCATAGTTATTGGTGCTTGGAAATATAGCAGTGAACAGAGTAGACAAAATCTCTGAACTTATATAATTGACATTGTAGTAAGAGGAGATAAAGAAAAACCAATAAATAAGTAAATATATGATATATCAAATAAAGATAAGTGCTATGGAGAAAAATTAGAAAAAAGAGTTATTATTGATCTAGATAGTCAGGAAAGAACTCAAAGACATAGTGATATTTTAATGGATACTTGATAAAAGTCTGGCTAAAAAGTATCCCAGGCAGAGGGGATAGCATATGCTGTATGAGGTCTTCAAAAAACATCAAAAAGTCCACTGTTGTTGGAACAGAGGGTCAAGGGAGATCAAGTAGTTTTTCAGACCACTGTAAGCACTTTGGCATTTACTCTAAGTGAGATGGGATGGCCTCTGAGCAAAAAACTGACATGTTCTAGTTTTAGCAAAACCTTGAAGTGTGGCTTATATATTTGAGGAAAAGGTTTCAAGACCAGAAGCATGTAGACTAATTAAGAAACTATCTAATAATCTGTATAACAATAATACAATAATCTGTATAGTAATCCAGATAAGAAATATTGGTGACTTGGATGAGGGAGATAGAGATAGTAGGAAGTGATCACATTCTGGATATAATTTGAAGGTACATCTGAGAGAATTAGTTGATCGATTAGTTTTCATAGTATGACTGAAAAGCCTGAGAATCTGGAAGGATGAAGGTGATATTGGCATGAAATGACCAGGACTGTGGAGTGAGCAGGTTAAGAGGGTAAAATCAAAAGTTTGGTTATAGATTTCTAAGTTTGAGATTCCTGTCAAACACCCAAAGGGATTATTTAGTCAGTCGGATTATGAGCCTGTAGTTTGTATTAAAGTTATGTCTTTGGAGAACATAATAATATAAATGATATTAATGACATATTACTTTATGAAATCACCTAGGGAGTAAGTGTAGGTAGAGAAAACAAGGGGGGGGCAGTATTTCAATGTTATGTGGTACCAAAAATGAAGAGGCCACAGCAAAGTAGACCAAGAGGGAACATCCAGTGGGGTGGGAGAATCAACAGAGAATAGCGTTCAAATACCAAATTAAGGTAGTGTTTCAAAGAGTCATCCATTATGTTATATGTTAATAACTCAAATGAGATGATTAAGAAGTAACCACTAGACTTAGCAATGTGAAGTCATTAGTGGCCAGGACAAAAGCTATTTCATCAGGTGGTGGGGGTTAAGGCCCGGTTTGCATGGGTTTAGGAAGGTGGACAATAGAAATTGAAAATAAGAGTCTAATGCAATTCCTTTGAGAAGATTTGCTTTAAATGGGGAGCAGAGAAATGGATTAATAACTACACGGATAATAACTGGAACAGTTGGGAGGGAACTTTTTTTTTTAAGATTTTTTATTTATTTGACAGACAAAGATCACAAGTAGGCAGAGAGGCAGGTGGGGGGGGGGTGGGGAAGCAGGCTCCCTGCTGAGCAGAGATCCCAATGCAGGGCTCAATCCCAGCACCCTGGGATCATGACCTGAGCCAAAGGCAGAGGCTTTAACCCACTGAGCCACCCAGGCACCCCGGGAGAGACCTTTTTTAAGAAGACTTTCAGTGTGTATTTAAAATGATTTGTGTCTTCTTGCAAAAATAGTTCCTTTAGTCACTATTTAAATTAGAATCTTGATGTACCTGGGTGCCTCAGTCGGTTAAGTGTCTGAGTCTTGATTTCAACTCGGGTCATGAGATCGAGCCCCATCACTCACTCCATGCTGAACATGGAGCCTATAGAGATTGTCTCCCTCTCCCTCTGCCCCTTTTCCCCCAGCCCTACTCACACTCACTCACTCTTTCTCTTTAAAACAAACAAACAAACAAACAAAAAAAGTTCGAATCGTTAGGTAGTAAACTCTGTTTTATATGCCCCACCCCATTCCCAACCCAACACAAGACTTAGTGATAGTTTAGCTAGATATCAAATTCTAAACGGATGATTATTTCTCTAACACTGAAGGGTTTTCATTTATATTTTGGCATTTGTTGTTGCTGAGGGAAACTCTGGTGCTGGTCTGTTTGATTCCTTGGTGGATAATCTGCCTCTTATTTGAAGTCCCTTTAAAGAGTTTTCCTTTATCCTGATGCCCTATTGTGGATTTATTTTTATTTTTAATCCTCAATAATGACTGTGGGGATTGAATCCAAAAACTCATTCCATTCTTTTAATTTTATGAAATTATCAAGAATAACCTTTTCCAAAACTGATTGTTGCAGTTGAATTAAATTCTCTCCTTCTGGATCTCCCATCATACATGTCTTGGAACTCCTCAGTCTGCCCTCCATGGCTTGTAATTGCTCTTTCACATTTCCCAGTACTCCTGTCTTAGTTTAAAAAATAAATAAATAAACCCTCCATTGCAGTTGTTGGCATAGAGGAGGAAGTTGAAAGTGTAGGCCTACAGGGCCATGTTGGGCAGCACAAAGTTTCATGTGAAGAAACCGTCTTGGTCCCCTCCCCTCTCATCTCCATTTGTCTTAGTCTGTTCTGCCTGCTAGAACAGAAATCCCATAGATTGAGTGGTTTATAAACAACAGAAATTTACTTCTCACAGTTCTGGAGGCTGGGAAATCTAAGATCAAGGTCAGTAGATGCTATGTTTAGTGAAGGCCCACTTCCTGGCTCATAGACAGCCATTTTCACTGTGTCCTCACAGAGTGGAAGCTGTGGGACCAGTTTTGTAAGGGCACTAACCCCATTCATTACCTGATCACCTCCTGCAAGGCCCCATCTCCAATTACCATCCTGAGGACAAGGTTTCAACATACAAAGTGGAGCAGGGGGTATGAACATTCAGCCCTATAGCACCATTCTATTTGTTTAAATAAGCCTGCAGACAAAGCTGGGTTTGACCCGCTAAAATGATCCTGCAATGTAATGGGTCGCGACTCATAGTTTGAAAAACACTGAATTGAATGGCCAGTAATAGAAATATGAGGGAATATTAATTAGTGCAGCCATTAAATTTTATATTCACAGTTTTTGTGGGGTATTTTTTTGGGGGGGCAGGGGGTATTATACTCCTTTAGTCAGGAAGGAAGAGGTTGCTTCCATGTAATAACATGTAGTAGGGATTTACTGTAATGACATCAGATCTCTTTTGCTGTGCATAGCCATTCTCGGGTATCTCTCAATACATCATGGGTCCTTCATGGGTTCTTTTACAATGTCCTCAAGCTCCCTGTCCTCTTAGTTCAGCTTCTCCAAGCTGATAAAATCTGTTCGGGTCACCCAACATTTAATATCAGGTATTTCCTGTTGGTCAGCCATTGATATTAGGACCTCATTCTCAATCTAATCAGTGCATATTAGCTAAGGCAGGTTGATTTCATTTGAATCCACAAAGAATTGCTAAAACCTGTATTTCCTACTTAAGAGATGCTAACATTAAATGGAAAAAGAAAAAACAAAAACAGAGACAGCTTTTTGTATAGGGTTTGTTTTCAACTGTCTTTAGACATTCTATTGGAAAGAAGTATTGTGCATTTATAATCAGAAGAATAAAATTGGCTTCGGGGAAAACAGTCATTTTGCACACCAGCCTCATGTACTCCTACTCTTGATTTAACTCATCTTCTTGGTACAAATATGAAGTGTCTGTGAATAAAATTGTGTTTGAAGCGGAAAGCCTAATGCTTGTCCCAGTAGCACCATTTCAGAATACACTGCTCAGTGTACAGTTTGGTTTGGGGGAGGTGGTGCCAAAACTTGGAAAAATAAAACCCACTAATAGGCCAGCCTTCTTTACCTAATTTCCTACCCTTTCCTGCTCTTCTTTGTATAACCAGTATTTATTATCTCTTTTTATTAACTTGTGGTATGGAAATTTGGTTTGGGATAGGGTGGGATAGAGTGTCACCTGTTTTCTTATTAGATCAAAATATTTCTGTCTGTCTAGGATGGCCGTTTAGATGGCCTTAATCACTCCCCAGATAAAACCATTCACAAGTTCTAAAGTAAAAAATGCTTCTGGTTCCAGCACACTAATAGGATTTATAACTCACTTAAAAGAAAAAAGGGGGGAAAAAGGAGGGCCTAGTTCTTCTGACTCATAAAAAAGCCCTATCAGAATGTTATGCATTCAGGTAAATTTTCTTTCTTTGTAGCTATTAAGGATAAAATTCCAGCTTGTGTTTTTTTTTTTTTAAGATTTTATTTATTTGTTTGACAGACAGAGATCACAAGTAGGCAGAGAGGCAGGCAGAGAGAGAGGAGGAAGCAGGCTCCCTGCTGAGCAGAGAGTCCGATGTAGGGCTCGATCCCAGGACCCCAGGATCATGACCCGAATCAAAGGCAGAGGCTTTAACCCGCTGAGCCACTCAGGTGCCCCCCAGCTTGTGTTTTGATACAAGTCTTGTGTGATTACTCTTTCCAACTCTACTCTTACAGTTGAGCCTAAAAAAAATAGGTGAAAATGAGCTGGTCAGAAAACCACTGGCTAGTTGATCCTTTGCCAGTGTTCAAACCCACAGTATCTGTGATCCAGCTTCACAGTGAGTTCCAGAAGTGTTCCCCAGATCTAGGTAGCTCTCATGTGTGTATTTGGTGACCCAGCACATCAATATCCAAGCCGGCAGAGTGGAGAAGGGGAAGCAGAGGGGACTGTGTCTCCCTGAAGGAAGCCCTGGCCACTCCCACTCACATCCTTCCGGCCAGAACTGAGTCATGTGACCAGAATTCACGGCAAGCTTGGCTGTGACATGTCTTCTTGCACTGGATTCTGTTACTAATTGAAAGAGTGAGTGACTGTTGAGCACAACTAGTAACTATGAGATCACCTTATAGACTGTGGAATGAATCCTGTGGACAAGGAAGGTCATTTGAGTTTTATTCAGAAGGGTGTCGTAATCGTAATTGTGTCTCAAAACATAATTTTTGTGTGAAAAATAGATTGCCGGGAGCTTCGTGGGTGTTAAGATGACATTCTAGTCCAAGTGAGACGAAGTGGCTAGGACTTGGTGATAGCAGTAAGAGGATAAAGGGGGTGAAATGAATTCAAAAGTTGCTGAAGAGGTCATGCTGAAAGATTGTAATGGGGGCCGGGGCAGTGGACAGCCAGGTGGCTCCTCGGATTCTGGCCTGTGTCGCAAATGCTGCTGGAACACCAGGTTGAGGAATGAAGTGTTTCTGGAGCCCTGAATTCAGCTTCGGAGATGTACTTTAGAGACCTCGATCAGGCTGTTTCTATACGTCCAAATACAATTTCAAAATAAATTAACCCCCAGCTCACAATCAGTGAGACTCCTATCCAGTCATTGTTAATTAACCTATTCAAATGAATGTTCCCCCGTGATTGTTTCTTCCAATCCAGGGCTTTGTATGGATGACATGTCACAGGAAAGCCAGTCAGGCAGAAGGGAGCCTTAACCAGCAAAAAGTCTTGCTGATTCTGGCTGTGGCTGTAAATCAGGAGCAGCCTTCCTATGTGGAGAATATGGCCAGGGCTGTTGGTCTCACACAGGAATGTTGGTCACGTAGCCTTGTGTTTACCATGACTCAGCCCACCCTCAGTGTTGGCAATCATCAGGATTGTTCTAACCATGTGAGGAGCAGCAAAAAATATGCAAAGCTCTAGAACTAGAAAGCCGTCATTTTGTTTCTTGTGCTGTGTACATCATTCACTAAATGTTTCATGTTTTTCTCCTTTTGTTGACTTGTGATTTTTTTATAGAGACACCTACTTCCCTTTATTATAAGCTAATTAAAAAGAAAAAAAACACATGATCCAAGTGTTGCATCCTCCTGTCCAGTCAACCAAAATATCCTATTCATGAGATAAATATCCAGTTAGTATGTAGGCAGTACTGACCATTTTCTAGTCTCCTGCTTTGCACCGCTGATACTATGGTTAAACATTTACAATTAACATGTTAAGGTTTCCGATGGGCACTAATGTTTTGGAATTCATTCATCCTGCATTTAACAAATATTCAAAGTCTACACCCCGGGCACTTGGGAGGCTTCCGTGCACCATGAGTGGAAACAGCGGATGGACGCCTCTGCCTCCGACAGCTGTCATTCTGGCGCTCCTGAGAGAGGCCGTGGGGTTAGAGGTGGTTACACCAGTCATTCTCTTCAGTCTGTCCAACTCATAGTCTTTGTCAGATTCTAATGCTTGGCTGCCTTCGCCTCTGGTCCGGCTGGCTCTGCTATGGGTCCCACGAGGCTCCAGCCCAGCCTGGCCTTCACGGCAGTTGGCAGAACTCAAAGAAATTCTGGGCAAAGTTTGATCGGGGTGGGGATTGTTATGTGAGGCAATGAGTTGTGTCCTTTCATCTACTCTTTTGGTACCAGGGGTGTGTGTGTGTGTGTGTGTGTGTGCTTGTGTGTGAGAGAGAGAGAGAGAGAGCAAGCAGGAGAAAATATAACCGATTTGGGGAGGGTTTGGCCATAGTATGTAAGTGAAAGCAGCAAGACTGAGAAGCTAAGCATTAAGACACGCCAAGCCGTGACCAAGAAATACACCATATTCCACCTTCAACCCTACCTTCTCCGACAGATTTTAACCAAATTAGTGTAATACGGTCTGCTTGTCCACGTGACTGAATGAAAAAGGAAATTTAAGCACTTCTTGCTGTAGAGCCCGGAGGAAACCATACGAAAATCCAGCTTCCATTTCCGGAATATCAGCTGGACTGTTGGTCGGTGTGCCTTTCTTGTTAACTTTGATTAAAAGGCTGAGAACTCATTTATTCCACAAATGGTTCATCATCTTGCAATGTCGATACTGTGACATGATTTATGGCAGAAATGTGGAGGCACGGGAGGGTGAACGCTTACGTTTCAGGGGAGTGTAGAAGGCTTCAGGGAGGTGAGGATGTTTGAGCATAATTTTTAAGTGTAAGTGGGTTTGTGATTTGTCTGGCAGCAGCCTTGAAAGTAAGGGCAGATAGACTATGAGGGAGGCTGTTTCAAGTGTAAAAAAAAAAAAAAGAAAGAAAGAAAAGAAAAGACAGAGAAGAGGCAGTGGGGTTAAGATTGGGGATTAAGGCCTGAGGAGCTATGTTCCAGAGAGAATTCTGAGGTAGAATCTCTCTCTTACAGCCTCAAGTTACCTGTGAGAAGAGATGGTGTAACCAAAGCGTCTAGTTCAGGTAGCTGCAAAACCCTCCTTTCATCAAGCAAGATAAAAGAACTGTGAGGAATGAGGCTGTGTGTTCATGAGGCTGGGATTGGGGGCAGGTAGGAGACGCTGACTTCACTTCGGACAGCAGTTACTTTAGTTGCTTACGGGCACCCTGAGGTATCATTCCCTGTGCCTAAGGAACCCGCTTCTCTCTAGTTCTTTAGTGTTCACATGAGGCTCCATGCAAACTGCCACCCTGCAGATTCCCTGGAGCTTTCCTTCCTCACTGCAAAGTAAAGTTTTCATTGGTAACATGATCACAAGTGATTGGATATAAAAAATTCATCTGAATCCCTTTTCAATTTGGAAGATGAATGTTGTGTTGCTGTTCTACAAGATGTGAAATCATTGAAATTGCTGCAACAGATTACAGTAAAAGGTATCGAGGTGTTTGTTTCTTCGATGTTTTGGTAGGTGGACAGTCTCTGGGAAATGGTTCACAGTTTGGCTTAGCCTGCTCGTTCCAGTCATCATCCACCAGCCAAATGATTTAGGAGAAACATGGCCAGGTCATTGAACTTAGTTTCCTGAGTTATGCTGTGATGGTCCCATTGGGTAGTAAACAGAAGGCTCCTGGGAATTGAATGTTTAATTCAAAGGACTGAAAACAAGCCCTCCTGAGCCAAGATGTTAGATATGAGGACATGTTACAAAAATAGACTCTACTTCCCCCTTCCACACCACCTTTTCCTCCATAAAACACATGCTGCTTGTTCTTCTCTTCCCACATCCAATTCTGTTGTAGATTTTTACCTTGGTCTTTGTTTACCTTCTCATTGACACATCATCTGTTTTTTAATTCCCTGGTTAGATCTGAGGTTGAGATGAGAAGCGAGACGAGCAAACTGATTAAGACAGGCTCTCTCAGTCTTTCTCACTTTCCCTGAGATCATCTCATGTCCAGGTTTATGTGTTCAAAAAATAAGTTGCATCAGTTGACCGAGAGGTGATCACACTGTAGGGGCCCAGTTTATGCTAGCCAAACTTAAGAGATAGGCCAATATATCAGAATACCTATTCATTCATTGATTCTCCATTTCCGCTGTCAAGAAATTTCATTTCAGCTGGTTATTGTATTAGTTTTTTAGAAAGAGAGGACACCCAGAAAGCAAGATAAGAATCAGAAGGTAATTTGGCAATTGTGGAGTTGGAATAGAGGGAACTGAATGACTTCAGGTGAGAACATCACCAAACGCTGAGAGATTATTGTAGCTGTTTCTGTACTGAGACATAATTATGGGCTGATTAAAGCAGTCTTGGCCAGGGGTAGTTAGAGGAGACAAAGTCACAGATTACATACTGTCTAATTTTTTTAGCATTCCTTATTCATCATTAATTGACTGGACTAGATTGCCTCTCAAGTCACAATTTTTTTTGCCTATAATTATTTTTTCCCAAATTTTTGTTTAAATTTGAGTTAGTTAACATATAGCATAATGCTGGTTTCAGGATTAGAATTTAGTGATTCATCACTTAAATATAACACCCAGTGTTCATCATACTCTTAATTCCCTCTTAATCCCCATCCCCATCTAGCCCATCCCCCCTCTAGCCCACCCCTCACCCACCTCTCTCCATCAACCCTTACTTTGTTCTCTATCATTAAGAATCTCTTATGGTTTGCTTCCCTCTCTCTCTCTCTTTTTTTCCCTTCCCATATGTTCATCTGTTTTGTTCCTTAAATTCTACATATGAGTGAGATTATATGGTATCTGTCTTTCTCTGAATGGCTTATTTTGCTTATTATAATACACTCTAGTTCCACCCATGTTGTAAATGGCAAGAGTTTGTTCCTCTTCATGACTAAGTAATAGTCCTGTGTGGGGTGTGTGTGTGTGTGTGTGTGTGTGTGTGTGTGTGTATCACATCTTCTTTATCCATTCATCAGTTGATAGACACTTGGGCTCTTTCCATAGTTTGCCTCTGGTTGATAATGCTGCTATAAACATTGGGGTACATGTACCCCTTTGAATCTGTGTTTTTATATCCTTTGAGTAAATACATAGTAGTGCAATTGCTGGGTCATAAGGTAGTTCTATTTTTTAATATTTTGAGGAACCTCCATACTGTTTTTCAGAGTGGCTGCACAAGTTTGCATTCCCATCAACAGTATAAGAGGGTTCCCCTTTCTCTGCATCCTCACCAACATCTGTTGTTTCCTGTCTTGTTCATTTTAGCCATTCTGATGGAAATGATGTGGTATCTCATCATGGTTTTGATATGTATTTCCCTGATGATGAGTGATGATGAGCATCTTTTCATATGCCCATTAGCCATCTAGATGGCTTCTTTGGAGAAATGTCTGTTCATGTCTTTTGCCCATTTCTTAACTGGATTATTTGTGTTTCGGGTGTTGAGTTTGGTAAGTTCTTTATAGATTTTGGATACTAACCCTTTATCAGATATGTCATTTGTAAATATCTTCTCCCATTCTGTAGGCTGTCTTTTAGTTTTATTAATTGTTTCCTTTTCTGTGCAGAAACTTTTATCTTGATGAAGTCACAATAGTTCATTTTTGCTTTTGTTTTCCTTACCGTTGGAGACGTGTCAAATAAGAAGTTGCTGCGGCTGAGGTCACAGAGGTTGCTGCCTGTGTTCTCGAAGAATTTGATGATTTCCTGTGTCACATTATGTCTTTCATCCATTTTGTATTTATTTTTGTCTGTGGTGTGAGGAAGTGGTCCAGTTTCATTCTTCTGCATGTTGCTGTCCAGTTTTTTCCAACATAATTTGTTGAAGAGACTATTTTTTCCACTGGATATTCTTTCCTGTTTTGTTGAAGATTAATTGGCCATACAGATGTGGGTCCATTTCTGGGTTTTCTATTCTGTTCCATTGATCTCTGTGTCGGTTTTGTGCCAGTACCATACTGTCTCAATGTCAAGTCACAAATTTCTATGCTCTGTTAAAAAGCCCTTCTCCAGTTGGACATGTTTCAATGGTGACTTGATAATAATCTTCCTGATTAACGTTTAGGAAGTCACCTTGGACTCTGTAGTGGACTGTATTGTATTAGTTTTCTTTTGCTTCCCTGACCAATTATCATAAATATAATGGCTTGTGATAACACATATTTATTACCTCACAGTTCTGTAGGTAAGATGCATGGGTACAGCGTGCATGGCTCTGCTGCATTCTGCATTCTGCATTCTGCTGCTTAGTGAATGCTGAAATCAAAATATTTTGGGGGGCTTTATTACTTCTGAAGGCTCTGGGGATGAATTTGCTTCCAGGCTTCTTGAGGTTGCTAGCCCATTTCATTCCTTGACGTCGGAGGACCGTCTTCTCTGTTTCCTAGCTCGCTGTCCGCAAGGAGCCAGTCTTTGCTCCCAGAGTCCGCCTGCAGTACCTCTCACGCTTTCTGTGGCGCCCCCTCCAGCAACAGCACATCAAATCCTCTCTCAGATTTCTCATCTCTCTGACTTCCTCTTTTACCACATCTCACTGATTACTTCTGCTTTTATGGGCTAATTACATAGACTCACCTCAGTAATCGAGGATAATCTCCCTATTTTAAAATCAGTTGATTAGGAACCTTAATTACATTTGCAGAGTTTCTTCTGAGAAGTACCTAACTTAGTGTTTGAAAAATCAGGGGTGGTCATTTTGAGGGGACCTCGTGAGTAACACTTTGAAATAATGTTTTATCATTCCTTGAGTGATCTTATCTGTGAATGGCTGATTTCATCCATCATGTGTATTCTTTTTATCTTGCCATTTCATGGGGTAATATGTTCTTTTCCTACCTTTATATTTAGTATTTCAACTACTTGGCAAAGAAAGTCCTCTATTGCAAAAATTACACTTATTGGTTGACTAAATAGGAAAGATTGATTTTTCTCCCCCCCTCCCTCCACTCAGCTGAAGAAGGCTCCCTGGGGCGTCTGAGCACTTTCACAAACTGAAAAATTATCGTACATTTGCTTTGGACTAGGTCGGTGATTCTCAGCCCTAACTGCACTTTGGAATCACATAACAAATGTTAAAGGATTAATACTCAGGCCCCACCACAGAGATTCTAATTTATCTATAAACCCAGGTCATGTTTTTTTAAGTTCCCCACATGGTTCTAATTTGCAGTCAAGGCTGAGAACTATTGATATGCTCCAAACTTTCTGTTTTGGAGATAAGGAGGCCGAGTCTAAGGGTGAGAAATGATTTGCTTAAAGTCTCATAACTAGGGACAACGCTGGTGATCTGTGCCAGCTTTGTGCCCCAAACAAAAGGTTTATGATTTAACTCGATGTAGGTTTCAGTGCTCAGTAATTACATGCAAAATGAATGTGAGAGTGTCACAAGCAGCAAGGGAGGGTAACAAGACTATTTCTTTCCAGGACTTGCAGAATTAGACCTTGCAAAATAACTGTTTAAAGGTCCCTTCTCAGAAGCTGCTCATGAGCAGTAATAAACATGGATACATTCTGTCCTAGCCAGGGAGCTGGCTGTGTGGACATCCACAGTGTCTCCATGTCCCAGGGTTGCATGCTCCCATGTGGTTGCCATTTGGCTGTGTGTGACTCTGGAACACTTAAAGTCTGGCTAGCGCCTGTTGTGATGTGCTGCGTGAAATACATACTAGGCTCGAAGATTCCGTATGAAAAAAGGAGTGTAAAATACCTCAGTAGCTTTCATATCACCTGTAGGAGGAAATGATAATATTTTGGATATATTGGGTTGAATAAGATATACAATTAAAATAAATTTTATGTATTTCTTTCTTTTTTTTTTAGATTTTATTTGTTTATTTGACAGAGAGAGAGAGATCACAAGTAGACAGAGAGGCAGGCAGAGAGAGAGGGGGAAGCAGGCTCCCCACTGAGCAGAGAGCCTGATGCGGGGCTCAGTCCCAGGACCCTGAGGTCATCACCTGAGCCAAAGGCAGAGGCTCAACCCACTGAGCCACCCAGGCGCCCCTGTATTTCTTTCTTAGTATGGTTACTAGGAAATTTAAAAGTATATACGTGGCTGGCCCTTGCTTCTCACATTATATTTCTGTGACACAGCACTGTTCTAGAGGGCGTTTTCTATTCAAGCTGTTAATAAGGAACAGTCCAAGTCCAAGCCGTGACACCTCCCATGGTCTCGAAAAGTGAAATGGTTTAGTATACACTTCCTGGAGCTGAGATGTGACATTGATCTGCCCAATGTCAACCATCTATCTGGCAGCCAGTCAGTCTGGCCAAATAGACTTCTTTCTCTTTATACATATAGGCTTAGAGGAGGCAGGGAATGGGGGGGAATACTTTCCCCATGTCATGGAAAGAGCACACTTTATAGCTCTTAAGTAATGTACCCGAAAGTTGACCAGGTGCTCTTGGAGACTCTAAGGCCTAGGGATGAATCTTAGATCCCTGAGTGATACTCCTAAGGAAACTGCTGTGTCAGCATTTATGAATTATGACTGTGCTTGACAGGTCAGAGCACTGAAAATCCGTGGTGTCTGCCCCTGTCCGTAATTCAAATCCAGACCTTACTCCTTCTCTTTTTCTTACTATGTCTAGCTTTTCCTGCCTCGCTGGTACCCCCCTAATCACATGCTTAGCCTAGTTTCACATTTATGAGGAAGCATGGGAAGGGGAAGGCAGGCCTTGGAGACATCAAACACATCTGGGTTAACTGTCTGGGGGATTCGCTTAACCCCTCAAAGTCCCTCTACGCGTTTACTTTTCAGTTTGAAATGAGGCTGTCTTTTCAGGGTCTGTGTAAACTTCGAGGGGAGTAGACCCTGGGCGACTTACTCATCAGGCAGATTTTAGAGTAGGTGTCTACCCTGGGTCAGGCCCAAGGCTGCTTGGTGGGGATTCAGTGAGTGAGTGAGTGAGTGAGACACACCTCTTGCCCCTGGTTGCTCACAGCTGGAAGAAAAGAAGGACAGGCGCCTGGCAATGTCAGGAAGGGAGGTGTCCTCAGTGAATGGCCGCTTTCATTACACCCCACGGCATGGGATCTGCCTTATCACAAAAAGATCATCATGGGATGGGGTGCAAATGGGGCAACTGAGGCCCACAGTGATGAAGTGATTGCCCGAGTTACCAAGTCAGGCCGCGTTGGGCTGGCTGGCACCTGGGCATGGGGTGGCTGACTTCCTCTCTAGAAATGTTTCATCCAGAAGATCACATTGCCTCACTCTTGGTTTCTCAACTTGTTTACCTTATAAGAACAAGTTCATTTTGGACTTGATAAAAGGAAAGAAGAGTTTCTCCCAGTCCTTGCTCTGTGTTATCTGTGCCTGCTAGCAGCTCCTTTAAGCGCGCTGTGAGTTATTGTACTAAGCATTGTCAGATTACCATCTCATCAAGATAATAATGTTTGTGTTTGAAGACTTCATTCTATGAGATCATGTCTTCAACAGCTTATGTATTTCCTATTAAATGAGGGAGGACAAAGCCAGCTTCCATCTGAGGGTTTGAAAGAAACTCCAACGTCTTTGACTTTGGTTAAGGCATATTCCCGATGTTCTATATGATTTATCACAGTAATAAAAAATATATATATTTTAAAAAGAGCCACTTGCAGAAAGAGAAACAGCAGAAATTCAGTAAGAGGTTTGCTTTTTCACATTCTGTTTTGGAAAAAAAAAAATGACTTGGTAGGTGCAATGATGTAAAGTATGCGGTAAAGAGGAACACACTGTTCAAAGAAGCACCGATGCTATTGACTTCTCTTTCATGGGATCGTCACTCTCGCCTTGTGAATCGGCGGGCGCGCCATGCAAATCAGGCTGGGTGAGTCTGGTGGCCGGCCACGAGGATGGTTGCTCCCGTGAGGTACTGCAGAGTGCCACTGAGTCCTACTGAACTCCCACAGAATGCCCCATGTGCCGAGAACGACCACTCCCGGCAGAATACCCATGCACTCCAAAATGGGGGCAGCACTGAGAATTTAGTGCCGAAAAAGTCTCATTTTGGTTTTGTTTTGTTTTGTTTTGTTTTTTAACTTCTCCAGAAAGGAAGAGGTGAAGACCTAAATTCCTGTATTCCAGCTGCCTTTAGTATTCTCACAGGGAGAGTCCTAGCTTCGAGCCAAGCGTCTTATCCCTGGAATTCATCTTCCCAGTTTTCAGCTCTAGAAATCCATGATTCACAAAGTAAATGATCTGGACCCAGTAACAACAGCATAGTCTTTTCTTAAAGCAGATGGGATCATCATGACAGGTGAAGTGAGCCTCTAGATTATTTCCTACAATCAGGCCTCTGTTTCGAAGGTGCATAATTGCCCATACACCTAAGCAAAACTGAGTAACCTTCCTGCCTCAGCCTAGGAGATGCACACATTACATTATGATGATTCTTCCTTTTCCTGGGACCCTTATGTGATATAAGTGCATGATTGAAGAAGGAAGTCTTACTTACATGTTGTGGCTACCCAAGAACACATTTGCTGATTGCTTTACCACCTCCCTAGGCTTCCATGTCATGGTATATAAATGAGGGCCCCCCCCTCCCTGTCCACCCCACAGGAATATTATAAAACATCATCTATTTATTACTGATATCAGAAAGAGTCTAATAACATATTTATTGGATAGATGCAGAGGGCATGCTAAATGTTTTGAATAAACATTTAATCTCATCTCATTTAATCTCCTCTTGATTTTCCTATGAAAAAGGTAATAATATTCTTATCCTCATATTAAAGAAGAGTAAACAGGCTTGGTAAAGCTAGGATTTGAACCTAGCTCTCTCCGACTCCCCAATACATGCTCTGAACCCCAAGCTCACTCTCTCTGTAAATGAAGATCAAGGATGGCATTTATGTTAGAGGCTGATGTTAATTGCTAAAGACTTGAGAGAGTGTCTGTCAGTGATCATTAACTAAATATGGTCAGCTAACAGTGGAACAGATGGCATCAAATGAAATCAAGTGTCCAGGGTTCACTCAGTGGTACTGAGTGGTACATCTTCTGTCAATGTCAGCAGATTGCCTCATCTTTGGACCTGTTACCTACATGGAGCCCAGAGAGCATCATTCACTTCCCCAGCTGCTGGTGTGCTGGGTCGTTTGTGCTGGCTTGCAAATCCACGTTCATTGACTTAAGGGAATACAGGGTCGGTGACTCGGTGACTTAAAATCAGCCTTGGTGGAGGTTTTTATACCACGGAAACCAGTAAATGATACCAATTATGGTCCTCTCTCTGTCTCTCTCTCTAATTCCAGAAAGACAGTTGTTACACATTTATCAGTGCACCACTGGCTATGACTCAAGGAGAGATACAGTTTGAATTGTCACCCTTCTAAAGGTAAATAGAGGCATACCGGGTATGCCCCCCCCCCAAAAAAACCCTACAAATATGATAATGCCTAATTCTTCAGTCCCTATCATTCTGCATTTTGGATGAGCTCTTAAAATGTAACTGTAAAGATTTTCTGTGTCATTAGAAGTACAAAATTTTAGGGGTGCCTGGGTGGCTCAGTCAGTTAAGTGTCTGCCTTCAGTTCAGGTCGTGATCCCAATGTCCTGGGATGGAACCCCGCATCGGGCTCCCTGCTCAGTGGGAAACCTGCTTCTCTCTCTCCCACTCCCCCTGTCTGTGCATGCTGTCTCTGTGTCTAATAAATAAATACAATCTTTTAAAAAAAAAGTACAAAATATCATATTATTATTTGTTAACAAAAACATATATGCCCACCGTAAGAGTTTAATGATTCTGAATGCAAGTACAGACATACAGACCCTAAAATATATATATAAATATATATATATATATGTATGTATATATAGTCAATGAGAAATACAAAATATAATGTAGGCCATATACATGATTTTAAATTTCCTGCTGGTCATGTTTAAAAAAATAAAAAGAAATAGGGATTGTTAATTTTCAATAATATGTTTATTTAACCCAGCAATCCAAAATATGAGTTTAACTTATAATAAGCATAGACCCTGTTGAAGTATTTTGCATGTTTTTTTTTTGTACCAAGCCTTCAAAACCCATGTATGTTTTATACTTACAACACATCTTAATTTGAATTCTAAATTTGCATCAGAGATACTTGATCTGTTTGGATTTAGTAAAAATCCACTGTTGAAAAACTAGATTCATATCACAACCTGTTTCAAATATATTTAATTAAATGCTTAATTAAAATACTTAATTAAAATTACATAAAAATTTAGCTTATTTAATTCTTCAGTTGCATTAGCCACATTTGCAGTGCTCAGTGGCCGCTGATGATTGGTGATAACTGAATTGGTCACCTTGGGTACATATGATCTATGCTTTAAATGTTTTATAAAAAAAGGAGATTTATTATATATACTACTCCTAAAGGCCTTTTTTTCCCTCATACATTACACATTTAAAATAATTTCCCATCCTGTATTCCCCACTGGATCCTGAGAAGGGAAAAAATGTCAGTGAAAATAGGTATGTCAGTAATGTCTGTGAACTTTTTCTCTCTCCCTAACTGGAAAGAAAGAAATTGACCTAAGGCAGTTTGGATCTGACCAATTTTCAAATAAACAGCACCATAAAAAGTGGGTAATAACATGAACAAATGCAAACTAGTCAAATACATGCCTGGTGCTAATTAGAATGGGTCATTTCAAATACCATTTTGGATTCGCCTGTTTTTCGATGTCGAATTCTTAAAACAGCTTCACCAGGAAATCAACTAGACCCAGTTTTGCAATATTTCATTGCTAAGGAACGCCTGCATCGAAAGTACACGTTTATTATGTTATCTAACTAGAGTCTTGGTTTTGCAATATAAATGATTCTGCTTCTGTGGGGATTTTTTTTAATCAGCTCTTACTTTTTTGGTATCATGATAGCTAGATCAGTAAAACAAAAAATTGGGGAAATACCATTTCTATCAATCCAGCTGCCATATCGGTATTTTGCCTTTGTTAAGGCAAACTACAAGTTCCTCAATCTGTCATATTATTCTACCTATAAATATGCTGACATTCTTCTACAGATGCTGTTCACCAGTCTCCTTTTAAATACCCTATACAAATAGAGGGGGTGTAGGTGGCTTTAGGTGGTGGTTCCTTTTGTCTTTGCCAAATTACGAACCAGATAGGAGCACATTTTCCCCCATATGGCTTAATATACTTTATAATATTACTTTTTTTAAAAAGAATTTATTTATTTATTTGACAGAGATCACAAGTAGGCAGAGAGGCAGGCAGAGAGAGAGAGGGGGAAGCAGACTCCCTGCTGAGCAGAGAGCACATGGATGCGGGGCTCCATCCCAGGATGCTGAGATCATGACCTGAGCCAAAGGCAGAGGCTTTAACCCCCTGAGCCACCCAGGTACCCCTATAATATTACTTTTAATAAAGTTAATGTGGGGGCTCTTCATGAAATAGCCTAGTCTTCATATTAAATTCATCTGGTATTCATCATCTCTATGTAAGTATCTCTGAAATCCAGTAATGACTTTCCTCTCTCATTCAGTCTTGGGTATCCTACCTTCAACTTCCCACCAGACATATCTTACACTTCTACAAGCCTTTAAATCACTATTAAATCACTTTAATACCCAAAATTCCAAGATAGTCATGTAATCTTCTCATTCCTGAGCAACTCAGATCCCAAAATCTTGATTTCTATCAATATTGCCATCTTTCATCCACACGTATAACTATATACTCATTCATTTGTGATAGACACATTTTATTTATTATCTCCTGAATCCACTCATCTCCGAATCTTGTCAGTATTTCTCAGTGATACCAAGTTAAGAAAGTATGAGGGGCAGATTTATCCTAAGAAAAATCTACTTTGCACATGTGTTACCTATTCTAAAACTTCGGGTGACTTTCTGATTAATGTGAGTTGAACTACTGGGACTCCTGGGTGATGCAGTCAGTTGAGCATCTGACTCGTAATTTTAGCTCAGGTCCTGATCTCAGGGAACTGGGATGGTGGGATCCAGCCTCCGCCATCCCCCGCCGCCAACTCCAAGTTCAGTGGGGAGTCTGCTTGGGGATTTCTCTTCCTTCCCCTCTGCTCCTCCCCTCACGCTAAATTAATTAGTTAATTAATTAATTAATCTTTTAAAAAAAATACATGAGTTGAACTGCTGTTTTGGCCTAGTCCTCCCTTACCATCCAATTTCATTCCCTTTTATTCATAATTTCAAACCTTGTTCTGTCTCTCACCTCCAACTACCACTCTGAACTAATCAGACCCAGAGCCATACCCAGGACATTTGTACCATCTGCGTGTTTACCCATAATGTTAAGTTCACACCCACCCCTCACTATTCCTTACCTATCACAATCTTCTCTGTCATTTAAATCTAATTTTAAGTTCAGTGGCTGATTGTCGTGCCCCCCTCCCCAGCCCACCCAATCTTTATTTCATTTTCAGGTATGCTTCCTCTTTTCCCATTTGATTTGCCTATCTTGTTTAATTCTTGAGGTAAAAAACCATTATTTTGATTGCTTTTGTATTCTCCAGTGTGCCCTGTACAATTCTAGGAGTTCAACAAATACTTGCTAATTTTAAAAATGAAGAGAATTGAACTAATTGCTTTCTTGGCCTGGAGTTGGTTATAACATGGTGGGGAAAATCTTGTGTTTAATCTCCATCTCTTCTCATGTGTTTATGTACTGTTTTATAGCCGGGAATAAAAGGCAGTATATCACAGGCCTGACTGATTCAGAGGCTCCTCTGCTGGGCAGTTTACAGAATTAAAACTCACACCAGCTTTTCAACGGGCTCTCCCTTGAGGAAGTTGGGGGGAGGTGGGGGAGGTCAGGCAAAATGCCTCAGGCTTTGAAAGTGGAAATGGAATCGCTTCTCGGCCTTTTGGCTAAGATCAAGTGAAAGTGGAAATGGTGCGAGTTCCATTATGCAAGAATGGAAGCTTGTCTCCCCCATCCAACCACCACCCCACCCCAAATAAAAAGCTCACCATGAGGCTATCACCCAAGAATGCCTAAATATCAGCAGAAATTTAGAGAGGTTTTTCCTAGAAAACTATTGCAAACTTAAAAACCCAATCAGCCAAGGTATATGTTTGGTAGATTCCTCTGGAAAGTACCTGCCTCTACATAGAGACTTATATTGGGGAAGGGGACTAATAGGACTTTCTCCTGCTCACATCTGGCACATTATTGACAGACGACCCCGAAGTTTCACACTGTGTTTTTGGCACGTTGTCCTCTCCTAGGGCAGTTTTCTCCCAGCACACACCTAGTAAAGAAGGATCCTCTTACCTAGAAGCTGCCATAGGGAGTCCTGCAAAACGGAAGAAGGCAGGTTCCAGGCAAATGAACAGAGTGTCCATTAGCCCGGCTGTGTGCTGGCCCTGGGACAGATCACTAGGGGACAGCTTTCACAGTCAGCCCCACTGAGCCAGCAGCCATGGAAGCAGAACTTAGTTTTGGATGAAGCAGTGGGCTCTTCCTGAATCGAGCCCCAGCTCTCCGTCCTCTTCTGTGCTCCCTAGTTGGAGCTCGTGTTGGGGCAGTTGGCGATGCTCTCAGGGTGGTGACTGGTTCTCAGCTCCTCTGTGGGAGAATGGAAGTTTTAAATACCTTCCTTTCTGGCTGTGGGAATGTGAAATAGATTTCTGGTTGACTTTGCTTGAAGATTCTGATTTGTTTGTTTCATTGTAAGAGCTAGATCGTGTGCTTTGGAGCTAGGTTTTGATCATTTGGAAGAGTTGTGACGTTCGTTTGCAGACAGCAACCTTCAGAAGTTTGGGCATGGGAGGGAGGCAACTACTATCCAGCTGAAGCAAAATTCACTCGTGTCGGGCATCTGCCAAGTATCTTTGAAATATTTGAAGAGGCAACTTCCAAATCAGAGAAAGCAGCCTTCTGAGCAATGCAAACGTATTTATATCTTTATTCAGTTGGGAGGCCAAAAACCCTGCCTGGGAATTCGAATTCTTTTACGACCTTGATATCCAGAGAGCACATGCCAAGGGAGGTTTCTCTACCTGACACTAAGTTCATTGGGCGATTGCTGGTAAAACTAACACTATGCATACAGCCCAATTACTCCATGCTTTTCCTACTTTAAAAAAAAAAAATTTTTTTTTAATAAATTTTAGAAGGAAATACCCTGTTACCAACAGGATGGCATGTTCAGCCTTTAGCATATTTATTTTTAGTCTCTTTACATATTTCTTTGGGAAGCGTCAAGCTTGGATTACACGGCCTATTTACCTACTAATAAAGGACCTAAGAGAGATGCTCTGAGGTTCACATTTGCCAAGTTGATGAGGATGCCAGGCCATTGGCTCAGAGGAATTTAAAACATGGATATTACAATAATCGTAACCCACATTTGCATGAACTCTCGTAATCGGCCAGGTGTGTTCCTGTGCAGTGTCCCGCTCAGTTCTGCCGGTGACCCCAGCAGGCAGTGTTTGAGGCCGTTCCTTACACACTCAGCACACACGTGCGTATTCAGACACAGGGAGATGCTAAGTTTATGCAGAGGTGGGTATTCTTAGACTTTTTTAAGAACATAAAATCATATGGAACAACAACAAAAAATGATGGGCCCTCCACTATCTGGAAATGAAAATATGAAACATCACATTTGATGCCTGTTCAGAATTACCAAGGACCACACCATTCACTCCAGTACCCATGAGAACAAACGTTCTTGTTCATCATTTTAGCCTGATTAGGGGTAACGAGAAGGGCCATTTCATTATTGTCAAGGATGTATAATAGTGAAAATGAAGCCGGAGGGAGGCCCTGGTGGAGAGCCCAGGGCGATGTTCAGGTGTGTCCAAGCGATGAGGAAGTCATGTAATGTTATGGAAATCGTACAGCTGAGCTTGAAAGGAGCTGGCATTGGTTGTCAGAGGTAGCCGAGGCCCAAAGGACAGTGTGCTGAGTTCATTTTAAACCATCCCAGGCTTGTCTCTTCAGAGATCTAGAAGTGGGCACCTGGATTATTGGTTCCAAAGAAGCTCATTTCCTCCAGGTAATGGCGTGTGCTGGCCAAGGCATATCTCCCCTGTTCATCAAACTGAAGGGATCCAGGTGTGGCCACACTTGCAATCCCAAATAGCTAGCAAGGCTGCGAACTGACCTTTCTTTGAGTCTGGGGTGGTCACGTTCCTGGGCCTTTCAGAGACCCCTCTCCTCCTAGAACAGAGAACCCAGGACACCAGGTGTCCTGAGGAGGCCACCTAGGCAGCACTGATGCTTCCGAGTATGTTGCTTCTCGTCTTCTCCTTTCTGCTGTCTTCCAGCTAAACCGCCCCGTGCTGGCTTGTCAGTGCCGTCTTCAGACGAGTAGTGGAGCTCTTTCATCCACTGGGAAGCGCACTGGAGAAGTCTTACTATTACAAATGCGTTCTTGTGTTTTTCCTTTTATGGCTTGTCCAGCTCAAGGCCCTGTGTTTGGTGATACTGCTGATGAGTTTTTCTATTTCCAGATCTAGTTAAAGTGAAACCGCACTGGCCCTGTTATTGAAGCAGTTGTGTGTGTTGGGGGCGGGGGGGGGGAGGTCCCTTTGTGGTGAGGTGGTTCTAGGGCTGTGGGCCAGGGTGTGAAATTCTCTAGTGTCCATGCTGTTTCCTAACGCAAGCTCCCATGGAAGTGGAGTTTATTATAAACCTACTGTTTGCCCTCATGAGAAGTACAGCAGGATGAGACTCTGGGGCGACGAAAGACGTACCAGGACTCCTTCAAGAACTGACATGCACGTCCGCTCATCCATGGTTCAGCCAGTTTTTAAATAGTGTGCAGTGATAATGGTCTGCGTTTAGTTGGCTATGTCTGATTCTTTTTTGTGTGCTTGCAGGTCCTACAGGTATGGATCTCTGGCAGGTGCTGTTGACCTTGGCAGTGGCCGGCTCGGGCAATGCTGTTTCTGGGAGTGAAGGTGAGTTCTGCTTTCCCATTCCCGCCCCCTGTGTTTTGAAATAACACTGAACGTTACTTGTTAAATGTAAGTTCTTTGGATGATTTAATTAAATGGGGTAAGTTTTAAGTAACAGCAAATAGGAAACTTGTCTTAGCTTTAAAATCATAAGCTAGGAGGACTTTCCCATGGATGTTTTAAGAGGAATACAGTTTCGGCATCTGATGTTTGCACATCAAAAATAAATGCTGCGGGGCGCCTGGGTGGCTCAGTGGGTTAAAGCCGCTGCCTTCGGCTCAGGTCATGATCCCAGCGTCCTGGGATCGAGCCCCACATGGGTCGGGCTCTCTGCTCAGCAGGGAGCCTGCTTCCTCCCTCCTCTCTGCCAGCCTCTCTGCCTACTTGTAATCTGTCTGTCAAATAGATAAATAAAATCTTTAAAAAAAATAAAAAATAAAAAATAAATAAATGCTGCAAACCATGCCGAGGGCATTTATAGTGAAAGCGAGCCAGGTCTCTTGGTCCAGGGAGAGACACTGAAATGGCACTGGAGGGTTGGTTATTAACCTACTGATCACTCTGCTCAGCCGTGACTAAGGATATCCATCCCCCGTTTCCAGAGCTCAGAATTAAGTTTTCGGAATCAGAGTCTCTGAGAGTGGAAATGGCAGATTTCAAATAAATTTCACCTTTCACGTTCTGGGTGATTACTGTTTGGCAAAGTTTGAAGGAAGACATAACAGATAATAGTTGAATAATGTACTCAGGACTCATGAGTTCCTGGGCCGTCTCTCCTGGCTTAAAAAAAGGCATAATTCTCCTGGCTTTTTTTTATGCCATCTTCCTCATGGAGAAGTCTCAGTACATTCAAACATATGTCTCGTGGCACAAATAACTGGAACAAGAAAGTGTAATGAACGGAAATGAGAAGAAGGATTTTTCTGTCCAGAAAGGAAACTGTGCTTTTAAAGGGGTGGGAGACTTTTATTATAAAAGATTGTCTTTTTTTTTTTTTTAAGATTTTATTTATTTACTTGACAGAGATCACAAGTAGGCAGAGAGGCAGTCAGCGAGAGAAGAGGAAACATGGTCCCTGCTGAGCAGAGAGCCTGATATGGGGCTTGATTCCAGCACCCTGGGATCATGACCTGAGTTGAAGGCAGAGGCTTTAAGCCACCAAGCCACCCAGGAGCCCCTAAAAGATTGTCTTGAGTACTTGATTTTTTTTTTGCTTGCTCAGTCATCAACGTGAGAAATAAACAATCTATTTCTCCTGTGCTGTGTCACCACATTCAGTTGTTGCTTTAAGAGTAGCTGATTCCCCTACTCACTGGGCAACTCCTGCTGGAAAACACAGTTTAACCAGCAGAGGTAGTGCCTTAAGATGTCCTCCCTGACCTTTGTGCCAAAAATAAATCCGTAGTAGTAAGCTGCTAAGGACAACCAGAGTTTAAAAAAAAAAAAAAAAAAGATAAATAAATAAAATAAGAAGGGCAAAATATGTTATTTTATCTTTTAAAGCAATTTAAAAATATTTGTAGAAAAGAAGTCATAATTGTTTGAAATATTTTTGGGTCTCCCTGGTGTTATAATGTCAACATTATGCAAGTGAAACATGGAGAGAATTGCAGGCTCCATTTCAGCAACTTTTCCCATGGCTGGTTTTAGACCCTGGTTCTGAGCCAAAGAATTACAGCTGAGATCCTCGGCTGTTCCAAAGTCATGGTGGTTTAATCTCTACTTTCTTCGTTAAGGTGGCTTTCAATCCAAAGGGCTAGGCTTGAGGAATTTAAAAAACCTGTGAAATGAAAAGTATGGCAGAGGCAATCTTATAGAAAATTAAAAATGTGTCCCCAGCTGCAAGACAAGAGCTCAAGTTACATTTAGACCTAGAGGCTCTGGAAAGAGCATCTATTTTCGCTGCTCTGACATTTTAGCTTTGACATAAACCTTTAACTTCGTAAGGAGAGTAGAGAAAACAACACCATTAACTGATTTTCTCTTTGCTTTTTGTTTTGCTTTCTGGTAGTGTTCTGTTCGCTTTGTCTGTTTGGGAGTAGCAGAGATAAGAAAATGCAATGGCTTACAGCAAACAATTCACATAGCCGACCAGTACTTAAACACAGTAATTTAGCAAAGGAAAAAAAATGTCTTTCTCTTCCTTTTTTTTTTTCTTTTTTAAGTTAGTGGGCTAACCCAAATTCTTTTGGAGTATGTGGCTACTCCAGAGTTCTACCTTAAAATGGCCCAGGATTGTTAAGGATGAGTCTGGTGCTTCCATCAGAAGGTGTGGAGGAACGTGTTTGAACATGAGTGTGCACACATATTGAGTGTGTTTACCAGTTCTGGCCATTTATCTGGTGAGTTCTGCCAAAGTGATCACATGACATAACATGGTTTGAATCTCAGATGACATTCAGAGGCACTGCGGTTCTTTTTCTGCCAGGTCCGGATTGTAGCCAATTTTTTTTTTTTTTAATGTTCTCTCCCATTGTATAAGGCAGACTGAAAATATAGGTAAGGATTTAAAACAAAACAAAACACTACTGTAGTTTTACCAGGCATTCATTTGAATTCAGTTTGGTCGGGAAAGGAGGTGACAATGCAGAATAAGGGATCTGGAAGGTGTGACCTGGTAGAGTCCCCCAGGAGCTGGGAAAGGATGACAGATCTGTATGCCCAGGGAAGGTTGGCACTTGAAGCCTGGAGCAAGGTTTTTCCTGCTGGGGCAGATGAGCAGTTAGAAATATAATGGCCCTGATTGCCCCATGGGCAATTTAATATACACCTAATTAAATATATGCCTAATTAAATTAATATACACCTAATAAATATACGCCTAATTGCCCCATGGGCAATTTAATGAGAACCCAACGTCAAACAGTGCACCATTGTGTTAGCTCAAGGGTTGTCATAGGTGCTGTCTCTTTGTCTTCCATCCATAGTGTTAGTCCCTACACCTGCTCCCATGACTGGTGACATCGTCTCAGGGAGAATTTCTTACTCCCCAATTGGGAATGACCAGCAACGCTTTATATTCAGAGGGCTTCACAGGGTCAAACTGTCAGCTGGTTACATCAGAACTACTGCTCCTGGGATGATGATTTTAGGGAGAAGTGTGCATAAAGAGGAGACAGCTATAAATGCTCTTGAGAGGAGGGCCTATTATAAATTGGGTCATACCTCTGTTATTTTAATCAGTCCACAATGGAGCATCCTCTTTGACCTCCCAACCTAACATGGGAGCACACAGGCCCCTGCCCTGAAGAAGTCCAGTCTCGTTGGGACATGAGAAACTTCTAGAAATTAATGAGAAACTGTACAGCTTTAAGGTCTAAATTATGTAATGAATACAAGTGGTCATGATGCTCAGAAAAAGAATACATCAAGGTGGACTGGAATAGTTAATTCACATTCAGTGTATAGATTGATTGATTGGTTGATTGATTTTAGAGCTTTCTGTTTTCAAAGATTCAACTTAGGGCTACAAGGAAAATGGTGATTTTTCCTCAAGGAATTTAGCATGAGCTAAGAGATCAGGAATCTACACAAAGAATTGCCATAGGAGACAGTGTCCATTAACTATCAAAATAGTGGCCCGAAATACACTGTTTGGGAGGGGGGAGGTGAGGAGAGTCATCTTCTCCTGTAGTGAATCAGGGTTATTTCAGCAGACCTAGAATACTAGGTTAAGACTTTAAAAGGCTGAGAAGAGCAGGTGACTACAGAAAGGACTCATGTGGTGGATGAACAACATGAACAGAAGCTCGCAGGTAGAGCTAGGGGGTGTTCGTAGAGAACAGCTCGTTCAGTTACTGAGTTTATACTGTGTACAGGCACTGTACTAGGCAACAAGAGGCTCTATTTTACGTATTTGGCATTTGGTAGATTTTTTTTTTTGAGCACTTACTTTGTAGAAGGCATAGGATTCATTTGGCCGGAGTATGTCGTACGTGAGCACTAGATCTGTAATTATTCACTTTGGAAATCAGTTTAGGTTGGTAGATTTTATTGGTAGTTAAATTGTAGAAGGGCCTAGAGATGGCAAAAGCTTTGTGGGAAAAGCAGATCTTGGTGGGCCTTGGAGAGGGACAATAGTATTTAGAGAGGAAGAGAAAAGAGAGAAGTATTAGGCATATGCAGCAAGTCATAGTTCTTTCCAAAGTTGTAGGCCAGGCATAAGTGCTAATGATGGAACATTATTTGTGTGTGTGTGTGTGTGTGTGTGTGTGTGTGTGTAATATTTATAGATAGCATATATAATATTTGTGTGTAATGGCTATCATATGTGTGTGTATATACACACATATATATGGCATGGCTTGTGGGCAGAGCACGTAATTAGTATTTTATCACTCCAAAGATTAAAAGGTACTACATCCTTCTGTATCAGTCAAGTTAAAAATTTACACTGGGAATAAGATGCCATATCCTAAAGGAATCAGGATCCTCAAAATAATGTTGTCTCTATATCTTTGAACATTTTTTATAAACCTATGCAAATATATACAACACTTTTGGGGTGTGGGGGAACCACCTCTGTTCTTATTGCTAACAGATAGGAAATAATGACCCAGTGGAAGAAACATTATATTTAAAAAAAAAAAAAAAAGCCTTACCCCCTTACAGTGAGGTTCCACAGAGCCCTGACAAGTTGCCAAGACATAGAGGATAGATATCAAGCAAGTATTAGAGTCATGGTTATAGTTGGTAAACAGTCAATGGTGTTCCTATTACATGTTTTCAAGGAGGAATAGTTCTAGTGTTCTCTTCGTACTGGGAGTGAAGAAAACCACCATAGAGCTTTAGATTGCTGTGGTCTTTACTGTCACCAAGAGCAAGAAGAAACCTTTCAGTCTGTTCTCATGCCATGAGCTGAATCCATGTACACCAGCAACCCTGTGTCACTGGGTCCTTGCAGGATCGCTGACCACTTTGACACTGGAGTTCAGCAACACGTAGCCGGTCAGGTTGAAGAGCCCCTGGCCTTGTCTTTTGGGATGGTGCCCATGGAGGGGATGAGAACAGACCTTTGCAGGTGGTGACACAACACATTCTTTCGTTGGATTTTTATTGAGCACTTTCCTGGATTCAAGGATGGGTTTTAAATTTATGTTCCTACCTTTAGAGAGCGCATGGTTTATAGAAGAGAAGACAGACGAGTCAACATAATTCTGATCCCCTTGGGTTATTACAGAGTTTTAAACAGAGTAATAATACTGTTAGGTTTTCACTTTGGAAATAATCCTGGTGGTAGGATGAATGTGGATTTGAGAGACATGACTGGAGAGGGAGAGGATTGTAATAGGGCAAGAGAAGATATGATGTAAAGGTGACCGTTGTGAAACAGATCACAGGGATGTTGAGACAGAACCATCGTACATGGAGTTCAGTTCTGTGTGGGTTTTGGACTTCAGGAACCATTGGAGCTTTCTTCATCCATTTCTAAGTTCTCATCTTTGTAGGTAATGTTAGCAACCTCAGCAATGACTCACTTGTAATACAGTGAAGTCTCAGAACACAGTTCAGCCGTAGCCATAAAGTGGGCCTTGCAGGGAGCAGTTCTGTCGGGGAGACGATGTGCTGAGACGGATGGCAGCCGTGGGCCATTTCCTAGAACTCCTGCCTGTCCTCGCTCGGGTCCCACGGCTGTCTTCCCACCTCTGCAGTGTGGCTGGGGTATGGCTTAGGCTACTGTGCCCCCGGGCTCCACAGCAGAGCAGAGGCCTGGCTCCCTCCCCGTGTCCTCTCTGGACGTTCATGACTCAATCCTGAGACCTGGAACGTACCCCCAGATACTGTATCATCACTGGAGTATGTACTTACCTCATGGAGCACAATAAAATACATGCAGGATAAGTTGACAGCAGCAAAACTTTTGCGCTGGGCAGAATCTGGGAGGTCGGTGAGGCTTACACATAGCTAAGTGACTCACCCCTGCAAAGCAGCTGGCAGGGTGAGTGATTAGGTTTGTGCCTCAGCTAATTAGTAAATAAGAGGACTGGGACCACCCAAGAATAGCCTAACCTTGAATTTGGAATTCACGCATGCCAGTGACCTAGGATACTTCTAGTCTTCCTTCTTGGACCCCAACTCTTTGGGCATGAGCCAGTCCTGCTCTGCACAGTGTCTCCCTGTCACTTTGCTTCAGTGGCCTAAACTGGGGCTCCTGTTATGGGGTGTCGACAGGAATGAGGTTGACATGTGGACACACTGGGTATTCTGCCTCTGGTCAGAGGCTAACCCAGGTTTGGTTGTGCAGGAGTCCACTCTGACTGGGAGATCGTCCTCCAAGACATGGGACCCAGCATCCCTCAACCACGCAGCACCTTTTCCCTAGAAAACCCTCTTGGGAAGAACCTGTGGTTGGTGGTTTTCTCCTCACTGTGAATTTAAGTCAAGGAGTTATTTTCCCAGAGTTAATTCAGTGTAAACCTTCACTTTAATCTCTCTGTGGTAAAAAAATGTTAGACATTTCAGAGCCATCAACGAAGGCATCTTTTAAGCCTAACCCCTGCTCATTATACCTGCCAGCTTGCCCAGATCCTGTGCCTCTAACTTGTCATCAGGCGAACCCCAGCAGCCACAACCCTCACCTCCTGCCCTCCGGTTTGTTCTTTTCCAGCACTTGCATGAGTGTTTAAATAATGCTGTTAACAGTGTCATTCTTGAACCCAAAGAGACGCTTCCTCATGATCTGTAATGAGCAGCATAAAGGCGGTAATGGTGTGTAACAGAAACACACTTTGAAATCTGATGCAGTGACCATACAAAGAGAGGATTCTGGGGTGCCCTGACGGGCAGTTAGTGCACAGACTGCAAGGCCCAGGGGCTTGGAGCCCTTCTACGGTGTCAGCTGCAAATCAGAGTTCTCTCTGGTCTGTATTTTTCAAACCTGTTTGAATGAATCCACAGGCTTTCCCCAGGTGCATCTATTGGGAATCTCTTTCTGTTTATACAACACCTCGCTGACCTTAATCCTTTACATTAACTAATGACAGTGTATTCATTACATTTTCTTGGCAGGTTTGCAGGTATTAGAACGTGAATGATGATGTCCCAACCGTGGAGGAAAGGTTTCAGGATGTTGTTAGTAGGATCTCTCACCAACGGGCTGAACAGAGGGGTGGGAAGAGGAGGTGGACTCAGGGCATAGGAGAAGTGCTGTTTGCTGTGTGTCCCTCTTCTAAGTGAGGTTGTAATGGCGTCTGTGTTTCAAGTTGTGTGACAAAGTCTGGATGGAGCTTGAAATGGGCAATGTAATTGTTTTCAAATGACTGGCAAAATGACCCCTGTGTACCTCGTTTAATGAAGTATCATGGATGTAAAACTCACTAAACCTTAATATCCAGGAGGGAAGTTTTGTTCATCCCTGTATCCCCCCTCCTCTAGCATTCTGTCACATACAGTAGATTTATTTGTGGAGTGAATGAATGAATCAGAATGTAAATTCTGATCTGGGACATCTCCGGCCATAGCCCACAATTGTTACTAGTGCTCTGTTGTCTCATTTTAACCAGAGTGGGAGCTGAATTAGGACCCCCTTCCAGTGGGAAAGGTCTGGAAATAGCTGTGTAGCTGTGGAAGCTAGAACTAGTGGCCTCAAGAAGCCCCAAGCATCCTGTGCCCATGCCTCAGCCCTGATTTGTAGGCTTTTCTCTGTGGATGGAATGATCTCATTGTTCTACTGTATATCTCACATGCCATGAAGGCCAGAACTCTGCTCTATGCTCTGCAGCCTAAGAGCCAGATGCCCTTCCTGAGTCTTGCCAATCTTTTCCCAGGTAACTGAACTCTGTACTCCATGCACCAGCCACTGGCTAATATGCTACATTGAAAGAACCAGTCACCCAGCACCAAACCTCTGACACCACATTATCTGTGCCCCACCTACCTGATTAAATCACCTCAAATATTGACAGACATAGAGAGGTATCCTGCAGATCCCAAATCCAAGTTTTCTCTGCCCCTTTGGACATTGACCTTTGGATTACGAAAAATCTGATTAGAGAGTATATGGAAAGCTGGATCAATTTTCCGAGTTCCTTTCCTTAAATATCAGGTCTTTGCAATTTTCCAATGAGAACCCATCTTGAAGTATGAAACCCTCAAAATTAAAATTCAAAGTTATATTGCTAAAAGACTTAGTTTCTTGATCTCTGAACATGAAAAAACTGGTGTTTTCTGTATTCCCTAACTTTTTAATAAAATCTTGCAAATTTGTGGAACAAGAAATCATGTTTAGAGCATTTGCCTTCTGAATAGCCGTGTGCTATGTGTAGGAATTAACAGATTCACATCATGGGAGATTGAATTGGTGTTGTTGACTACTCTGTATTTGGGGGAACTTTGGCCTCCCCAAACACAAGAGGTCATTTTTTAAGGAAAGGACCATTTTGTGTTCTTAACATTTAGGACATATCCTGTCTTCTCTACCCAGCCACTGACCGAGCTGCTTCCTTGGTTGGAGCAAGAGGTACCATGCTTTTCTTAACAACAGATGATGGTGGAAGAATGTGTTGTGATGGGAGCAGGAGAATAGGGAAATGGGCAGGAGTCCATCCAAGAGCCCTGCTCCACATCAGGGCAGTTCGGCCAGATATAGCAAGGAGTAGAATGCATTGAAGTCCCCAAGGGGCCATGCTCCGACAGCCCTGGCTGGGCTCACAAACTGGTGTATGACTGTGCCCAGCTGCCCATGTGAGCTGTGCCAGCACCGTATTCTCTGGATGTTTGCTCTGAACTTCATAAGCACAGTTGACTAACTCTCCCACCCTTTGCTGTCATCATTAAGCCCAACTTCCTGGAAAGCTCTGATCGAGGAACAGAAGAGCCAGGTTAATTTCTGAGCATACCCAGGCTGTATCTGTATGGCAGACTCATGTTTATTTTAGCCATTATGGATGTGAAAGGCAGAAGTGTAGCTACTCCCTCTATGCCTGGACTGTCTTGTCTGATTTCCTAAAAACTTAGGTTCCTGGGTCTAAAAAACTTACCTTAAGGAAAAAATAGAATACAAAATACTTTCTTTAACATGAAATGTATCTAAAATAGAACTCTTCCCTGTTGAATGTAGGCGGTGATTTCTCCAACGTGTTCATTGGGAGTGGGCTGTTATGAATCCACAGTCAGAGCCTCTGATGTGGGGAGAGGCAACCGATGCCTCAAAGCAGAAGGTAGAAGGAAAAGACTGAAACTCCAGGCTGTCATGAGACCGGCTGCCTCCCAGCCCACAGTGGGCATTCAATTATTTAGTTGGTAGGACCCAGTTGGATTTGCACTTGATTTGGTAATGCAAGATGCCCCTCTGGTGCTGTCATCTTGCCTTGGCTCTCACCTCCTTGAGGGAGCAACAACCAGCCAGAGGCTTAGACTGTGAGAGGGTTGAGGGAGCCTGGGAAGGAGCTCCCTGAGAAAACGAGAGGCTGGTCAGGCAGCCTTGGCTGATACTTAGAGAGCCTACAGAGGTGCTCGGAGCGGAAGGGTCAGTTAGCAAGTCTCCGTACCAGTCGTATCAGACTCCCATGTCTTTCTTCCCTCATCATGAGGAGAAGCAGTCCAGGTTAGGGATTTCAGAGTATTGATCTTGAACTTTATCAGAATTGGGTTTGAAATGCAGCTGTGCCATTTATGAGTAACAATCCATGCCTAAAAGAAGCAGTGCAGTTGCACAAGAAAGTTTGGAAGCTAATTATAATAATGCCTTCAGGAAACTGCTGAGAAGAGGATTCTAATGTTTAAGGGGTTTTCAACAGCAGAACCGATGTTGTAGCATAGACTTTTATGAAATGAGACACTTCTATAGGGATCATTTTTACAATGAATATTCAGAGGATAAGTTTGTTTAAAAAAAAACTGTAGGGCTCTAGTTCTTGTATTTTTTTTAATTAAAGATTTTATTTATTGATTTGACAGAGATCACAAGTAGGCAGAGAGGCAGGCAGAGAGAGAGAGGAGGAAGCAAGCTCCCCACTGAGCAGAGAGCCCGATGCGGGGCTCAAACTCAAGACCCTGGGATCATGCCGTGAGCCAAAGGCAGAGTCTTTAACCCACTGAGCCACCCAGGTGCCCCAGTTCTTGTATTTTTAATAAAATTAAATTTGACGAAGTCAGCAGGTGGGTCTGTAGTGAGTTGGCTCTGATGCTGGTGGTGATACTGGGGAAGTCAGTTCAGTTCAGTGAGCACTTACTGAGCATTTGCTGTGAGGCAGACAATGCTGGGGGTAGTGAGGCTGGGTCCCCGGGTTAGTCTGTCGGTGAACTAGGGATGTGGAGACACCAAATTAAAACAAATTCATGGCAATAATTACATAGTACCATTTTAGTGGCTCCAATATTTTAAAGATTTTATTAATTTATTTGAGAGAAGGGGAAAGAGAGAGAGAGCACAAGTGGAGGGAGGAGCAGAGGAGAGGGACAAGCAGACTCCATGCTGAGCACGGAGCCTGACTTGGGGCTCCATAAGGTGGGGCTTGATCCCACAACCCTGAGATCATGACCTGAGCCGAAATCAAGGGTCAGATGCCTAACTGACTGAGCCGTCCAGGTGCCCCGAGTGGCTCCAGTTTAAGTACCTCATATGTATTACCCCAGTTACTCTTCACAGCAATGCTAAGAGCAAGTTCCATTATTACGCTTTGGGAAGAACACCAAGAATAATTACGTAATTAGTTTACAAAGGTAATGAGGGCAAAAGTGAAAATCCCAAGCCAGAGCACACACTACACTGCCTCTCGTGTCCCAGGATTCTCCCAGTGGCTAACTATCATACCTCTGCGGGAATCCCGTGTCCTTCCTGGAAGCTGCTGGTTTCCCTGATCAGCTTGTGAAAGAATCATAGTTATATTATGTCAAAAAGACAGGAGGCGATTCCAGGAACTACTTAAGTAAGTCCTTTAGATTCAGGGTCGTTACATTTAATTCAGTACTTAGACTTCCGATGTTGGACCTCATTACTTCAGATCTAATATAACTTATTTATATAATATATATTATTTATATACTCTTTTTATATAATAAGTGGTATAATATACATTTATTTATAATTTATAATTATATATGTAATATAAATTATTTCATATATAATATAAATTATATATTTATAAATTGATACAACTTCTGAAGAGGTGGGGATGGTTTTCTCAAAGCAAATGGGCATCTCTGGGGCGCCTGGGTGGCTCAGTGGGTTAAAGCCTCTGCCTTCGGCTCAGGTCATGATCCCAGGGTCCTGGGATCAAGCCCCGCGTCGGGCTCTCTGCTCAGCAGGGAGCCTGCTTCCCTTCCTCTCTCTCTGCCTGCCTCTCTGCCTACTTGTTATCTCTGTCTGTCAAATAAATAAATAAAATCTTTAAAAAAAAAATGGGCATCTCTTCCTGAGGCAAAATCAGCAGCCAAAGTTTATGGGGACAGGAACTGGCTCTTCTCCTTTGGGAAAAAGCTCTGTGAAAAGTACCTCCTGGGTCACTGAACAACCCCTTCTCATGCTGTCCAGTCCGGTTATCCACATGACTCTCCCCTCATCGTTGTAGGAAAATAATAAGGACTGCTTATGAAATCAGCTCTGGGTTTTCTCTTCTGTGTCATTCATGGGTTTTCACGCATTCTCTATGAATGCAGAAGCTGTCAAAGTGAAAAGGAAGATGTCTCCGGTCTCTACAAACATGTTTCTGGAGTTATGCTACACACACAACTATTATGCCATATATTTTTGCCTATTTCTGAATCTACCCTTTCTTACCCAAAATTTTGCCATTCATGGGATAAGCATGCCCTATTTTGTAGATAGGACTTATGTTGGGTGAGCACTGTTCATATGCCATTTTTCTGAAAGGATTTCTCCCTGTAAGTCCGTGGTGGTGAAACTGAGTTTATAAGGATAAGAGTCTTCGGTTCACTGGAATTTCTTTCTGTGTTGCTTTCTTAGGAGAAAAAGGCAAGGTGTCAGAAAAGAAAAATTGTATCAAGAAACTATTTAAACCAAATTTGGGATGTCTTCTTGGCCATTAGTGATCCCATCTAATGGTGTGATGGGGAAAACACACACACACACACACACACACACACACACACATATTAATTAATCATCAACCCGGGTCATGAATCTAGTTCTATCAGTAATCAGCTCTGTGGTTCGGGCAAAAGCTCTTAATTTCTTTAAATTCAGTTGCTTGTCTATTAATAGAACTTTCAGAGAAAAATATCTAATCTGTCCCTTTCAACTCCAAAATTAGGTTTTCTATTATTTCTTAGATATGGATGTGGTACTTTGGAACAGAGTCCCTCCTAACAAGCCCTACCTTCATCCTTTGTGATAGACCTTCTTCTTCCAGACTTTTTTTTTGTAAGTGGCTAGAGTGCAGGCAGGGCAGGCAGGCTCATCACATCTGCAGATGGCGGAAAGCTAAAGATATCTAATGTGCTGAATGACAGACGTCGGCTTCAGTGCATCTTAACAGCCTACAGTAGGGGGCCAGGACTACCAAGATAAAATTTGATAGGGATAAATGTAAAGTCCTGTCTCTGGGTTTAAGAAACTTCACTTCACGATTGAAGAACCGTGAGATTCCTGGCTTACAGCAAGTCCTTTGTAAAAGACTTGGTTATTTAGTTCAATTCCAAGTACAGGCAACTAATCTATTCTGATGTAGCTCCCAAAGGAAGTTCAGGCTGCTTTGTTAGAAACAGGGGTTCTGGGTAGCTGGCTGGCTCAGTCCATTAAGTGTCTGCATTTGGCTTAGGTCATGATCCCAGAGTCCTGGGATCGAGTCCCACTTGGAGCTCCCTGCTCCATGGGGAGTCTGCTTCTCGCTCTACCCTCCCCCCACCCCCGCTTGTGATGTCTCATTCTCACTCTCTTTCTCAAATAAATAAATAAAAATTTAAACATAAAAATCTAAAAAAGAAACAGAGGGTCTAGAACAAGGAAAGCACCAGTCCTCCGGACTCTGCACTGGCCACAACATATCTAGAATGATCTGGTGAATTCAGACACAAAGATTTCAGAAGAATATTGACAAACCAGGACAAAACAGACTTAAAGGTGAAGACTCTTGAAATCCCATGAAAGGAACTAGTGATGTCCAGTCTGAGAGGGATGAAGGGAAGAGGCAGTGAAAAGATGTTTGTTTTATCATCTTGAGGAGGGCTCTAACCAGTTCTGTTTTTATGGTGTGGCAAAGTAATATACCGTAAATACAGACTTTGGGAATCAAACATATGCATGTATGAATTTCAGCTCGGCCTGTTTCAACTCTGCAAATCTCAGCAAATTATTTTCTCAGGACTTCCGTTTCTCATCTTAAAATAAAGATAATAATCCTTGTTCATAAAATTATCCATGAGAATCAAACAAGATAGCGTGTTAAGTAGGTGGCATGGTTCCCTGTAAGACTCAGGTTTTCAGTAAAGCCTAATCTCTTCTTTGTTTACCTTTTCTTCAAAAGGGGAAGAACAGGGACAATTAGGTTGATGTTCAAGAAAGAACTCTATGCCAAGTGTAATTATCCCGAAGTGGGATGAATAAATAGGTCAGAGAGGGCTGGAGTTAAGGTGTGGGAGTTTGGAGCTAACTTGCCAAGGCACTCTGGTGCAGTATTCTTGTTCAAACACAGCTTCATATAATAAAGCATTTTGATTTTACACAGTAGGTTTCTAGGTATGATTTCATGTGAATACATGAGAAAAATAAAAATAGGCAGAAAATGTGGGTAATATGATCCCTGAGCTTCCTCTGTTCTCCTTGATCAATGGTCTTCTGCATTGTTGAAATTAATGTTTACTGAAACCTATAGTTTATTGCTGGAGACCAAGTTATTAAAGATCCGAATGTGTTACTCCATTACACCTACTATGTTAGGGAATCATTGTTGCAAGTTATAGAAAGATACTCCGCTGTGACAAACAAAAGGGCTTTCTGGCTGCCTCCATCGTTCTCAATAGTACCATCACTTCCTGCGGACTCCCACGCTCTCAGGGATGGTTTTCTCAAAGGCAAAAGGTAGAATTCACTTGCCAGCATTTTGACTCTGAAGTTTCCTTGAAACAGCCGATAATTAAATCCACCTAGTTCTCTCCAGCTATCCTCCTAGGAGCTCTGATTTTAAGAAACAGCTGAACTTGTAAATGTTCTGAATTCATTCTTCTTGAACTACAGGGAGGTATCCAGGTACTAACTACACCTAAGTGCTTTTTCTAAAAGAACAGAGCTGACAAACCAAACATTCCCGGCTCAACAATTAGGACTCAAACCATGAACTTGCTCGTCCCGTGCTTCTTGGCTCATTGTTTGTATGTTTTGAGGAAGATGACTGAATGCAAGAGGTAGTTTATATGGTATACTGAATAACTTCTTACAGGATATACTTAATCAGAAAAATATTGTTGGACAGGACTTTACAGATCATAGAGTTACACTAGTTTTCAGAGACCAAGGGCCTAGATGAGGGTTTCTCAGACTCGGCCTACTGACAGTTTAAGCCAGATCTTTTTTTTTGTCGTGGGAGGCATCCTATGTGTTGTACAGTGTTTAGCAGCCTCTGCTGACCTCTACCCAGCAGGTGGTAGGAGCTGCACTCCCACCCTCAGCTGTAACAATCAAAACATCTCCAGTCATGGCTAAGCATTCCCTGGGGAGGGCACATGCCCCCCCCCCCATTTAGGAACCACTGGTCCAGATCTGGTGAGTCCTTGTTGGACAGGTAGTGCCCAGGATTGTTCTGGGAGTCAAATTACATAAAGCATGTTGAAGTCCTTATTTTAAAAATAAAATCTTTACACATTTGTTTACAGTATATCTCTTATGTTTTCACTGGCTCCCATGTTCATTCATCTAAGGTTTTTTGGGGCCAGGTGCTGGAAACCAATAAATAAATAAACTTTGAGAGGCTTTACGGTTTGTCAAGTAAACAAAGAGGTTGAAAGAAAAAGAGAGGTCATGTGAGACATCAAAAATGAATGTATGTATATAATATGCACAAAATATTGTGAGAATCCCAGGGAAGAAAGGGCTGCCTTTGACCGAAACCATAGAAAACCAGTTGGACTATACAACTGAAACTCTGTGATAGTAATTGCTAATTGACTAATTCTTTTTCATATGATACCATAAATTTTTTGAACAGATTTTATTTATTTATTTGACAGAGAGAGAGAGCACAAGTAGACAGAGAGGCAGGTAGCGGGAGGGGGGGTGGGGAAGCAGGTTCTCCGCTGAGCAGAGAGCCCAACATGGGCCTCGATCCTAGGACCCGGAGATCATGACCTGAGCCGAAGGCAGAGGCTCAACCCACTGAGCCACCCAGGCGCCCCAGGATACCATAAATTTATGCAGTTTTGCCAGAAGTATTTGAGATGCCTGCTGACAGTCAATATGTAACACAGATGAAGGTATTATCATTTCTTAGGGCTACTGTTAAACTGGTATGAAATCTTAAATGAGCAACTAAAGAACTGAAGTTGTCACAGAAACCTGCTGTTTTCCCAACTTTTTTTTAACTTGCTCCAGTGATAACAAACAAGCAAACAAAAATGATAAAGCTAAAAACTCCAACCCAGATTTTCTTCAGTAGAGCACAGATGTCAGAAGCCCTAGCAAGAAAACACCAGCAAGCTCTGTCCTGAGTATATTCTTCAGGTGGACCTTGATAATTTTTAGTCTCTTGATTCAAAAACAAACATTCTTAGCGTCATGAAGACCTGTTTTAAACTCTAAATCTGACATTGTATATTTAGATAAAAATAAATAAGTCTGCCTAAATAATGTCCTGCTAGTACCAAGGAGGTAGGGTTGACCACCATGAAAGTACCAGCATGTCCAAATTTATTTGAGGGTGTTCTAACTTAAATAGCCATGGGCAAGGAAACTCCAGATAAAAGCTGGTGTGCCTGATGAGACCAAATTTGCATTAAAGGCTGCAGCATTTTACCCTAAACCTCTCCTGTGAAAAACCACCTATTTCATGTTCCAGAGATACTCACAGGTTGGATGGAACAAGAGTTGTTCGCTGTAGCATGGGCTGCACTAATGGTTATGAGTCACATTTGTTTTGGAAGATTACCCTTAAAGCCTGTCACTCATGCTTGTTTATGAGGAACACAACGACTTAAACATTGGCTGACAAATCCCCATGAATGCACGGTCACATCTGACTGCTTCCAGCAAATGTTTCCTGTCACTTCTCCCTCCACCGCTTTGAGAATGAAAGGCTGCTGGAGCGGACAGGGAGCCATCCGTGAGCATTTATTAAAAGAAGCATGGGAGAGTGTGGTAACTGCAAAGCCAGCTGTTGAAATTAATATAATTGGTGTGAGATTAGATTTCATCGGTCTTAAGACCGGCCTTTTACCACCAGAGAAATCAATCTTCATATTTAAGGTCACACTAATACGGAACATTCCACGTACCGAGCTGTCTGTCACATGCCTGTAGAATAACCGTGCCGTGCTGTTTCTCTAAGCATTGCAAGGGAGACAAACAGCTGGCAGGTGCATCTCGTGGTACATTCAGAATCCTTGTGAAAACTTCACCAACATAATTTTTTAATCTCAATTTGGCTGTATGTATAAGAAACCAAGCACACTGTATAAGCATAAATGTATTATTGCTAGTCCTTAGCAGCTCATGAAAACCAGGTCTGTATGATGATTTATAAATCATCATTTATAATTATGATTATATCTTATATAATATTTTTATGTTATAAAAATTTAAAAATTTATATAATTTATATAATAAATTATCCAAATTTATTGGATATATCCATGTCTTATTTCTGGGTTGAACAGATTATATTCAGCTTCCCTCACTAGGAAAACACTGCACTTTTCATAAAGTTGCTACAAATTCATTCAAAGAAATGTTTTTTGAGCATCTACTATGTGCCAGGCATGGTTCTAGGTGCTTGGAGTGCCTCAGTGAACAAGACAGAGAAAAACTGCTACTGTCCTGGGGCTTTCCTTCACAGGGTATGTGTGTGTTTACAGAGGGCATGAGGGTGGGTGAGGCAGATGGTAGACCGTAAGAGTAATAAGTTACTTAAGTTTAATACTTTTTGTAATTTGTATACTTTTAATAATTTTTATTATATATATGATTTGTCATTATAGATCATATAATATATAATAATATAGTAATATATAATGTAATAAAAATTAATTTTATTATATATAATATATAATTGTAAGTTATAATTTTATAATTTATAAATTTTATACTTTTTAGTAATTTAATACTTAAAATAACAAGTAGTAAGGCAAAATAATTGTCTAGTATGTTAGAAGAGGCTATGGAAAACCACTCCATTTGTTCCTCACAGGAGTGTACACCGAAGTTGATCTTCAGTATTTTATGTGAATCTCCTAGGTTTTAAATGTTAGAAACCAATCCAAAATAATTCGACACTAAACTTATCCTCAGGGTCTGTGTGGAAGCTACAGCACAAGCCCGCTGGTTCCTGGTGAGGAAGCCCGGGCCCAGAAGGGTTAAGCGACTTCCCCGAGATTCCAGCAGTTACCGGCAGGAGTAGGGCTAACACCCAAGCTTCTGCTCCTTTGTGCATTCCTCCATAGGTTAGACCTCGTTGGTGGAATCTACTCGAAAAATCTATTTTGAAACACTGAAAAGTTGGACATGTCTTAAGGTGCATGCAGAGTGGCACCCGCATGGCAGAGAGGGCAACAGCAGAAAGATTTTGAGAGGTACGAATCAGAGGGAGAGACCAGACCTTTATGAAATCACTCTGCTCTTTTCATGGGGCAGGCCGACCACGGAAGCGGGAGCCCTGATTCATGCACCCTCTTTCATCTTTATTGCTCACAATTATCCCTGACTGTTTTCCTTCCGCTTCCTGGAGCTCCAAAAGACACAGTTAGAGATGGTCTGTTGGCCTTGCCATCCCAGCTTTCTCTTCTTCCTGTCTTGACTCTGTTTCTCTTCTGTGTGTAACTTCGACTTGGCCATCATTCTTAGAGCTCCACCGAATCATTTGATGAAAAGGTTGTTTACAAATCCAGGTTAAGAACAGAGCTGGCAGGGCACTGCCTGCTATCATGAAGTAGAATGAACTGTAGTCGGCAGGCACGGCTTCTAGACTTACCAGCCTAAGACAGCCTCTCTGGAGCTCGGTTTCCCTGACCGTAAATGGGGTCTTGAAGTCTTCCTGTTTACAGGCTTGTTGTGAGGATTCGAAGGTTAAGGGAGAAGGTGTCTGTCATAGCGCTCTGCCAACCGTAGATATGGTCCACACTAGCCGTTCCGGTTACTTCCTCCCTTTCTTTCTCTAAAGACAGGTTACCAGAGGGATAGACAAGGTTACCGTTATTTTGAAGGTTGCTGTAGGCATATTTGTTGTTAATGAAATCGTCTTCTGCGAGTTGGAAGGGACCTCAGACATCCTTAGGGAACCAATCAGAATAAGCTGGGAAGTGTTTGAGATTCATAAGCTCCCTACCTTGAGTTTCTGAGGCAGAAGATTTGGAGTGAGGTGGAATTTGTTTACATGTTATATGTTTGTGTTTGTTTTAGGAAAATTTGAATATGAATCTAAAGATTATGGGTTTGGGAAACCTTGCTCCAGCTTCCTACTAATGCTGAACGCCTTCTCCTGCCATCCCTGTCTTCACTTAGAAACGGAAAACCACTAATTACTCAGGCTCTCATCTTTTCCACTCAGTTAATTTGTCCCCTTGTACCCCCAGCACTTACCCCCCGCCACAGCTGTTACTGCCAAGCACCCACATTAATCCACGTTGACATCTCTTCTTTCCACCTGCTGCCCTCTAGTGGAGGTGCTGAGAAGCAGCAAAATGTTTCAATGCCAGCGCCCAGGGTTGCCCAGTCTGAGTGAGTGAGCTCACAGGGGTCAGTGCAGCTCCCCATGGGGCTGTCCACAAACCACAGCTATGAGAGGAATCATTAGGCAGGCCTCAAGCTGTTTGGACACTGTTTGCACACATCTTACATTTAGAGAAGAGCTCTGTAGTGACCCCGCCATTTCTTTATGGGTTTTTTCCCAGATTTCAGAAATTGACCTGGGAAAGATGATCCTTGGGATATTTTTGCCTGTTTCTCCCCATTTCTTCTATCATTTACCCAAATCCCACCTCTTGCGAAAGGAGGTGGTTCATCCCTACCTCCCCCATTCTTTGGGTTTTCCAAATCTTACAAGAAATCGAAGTTGGTTTTTTGTTTTGTTTTTTAATCATGATGGTTTAGAAGCTCCCAATCACCAGGTGAAAGGCACTGACACGAACTCAGCATTAACAGTGTAATGGACACTTAGTATATTCATAGTAAAATCATTCAGGTTTTCTTTAGTGAATGTTTAATGATCAACATGTTTCTGCACAATCCCCATACCTCCTTTCTAGGACACTTGCATCGAGAGTCCTTTAGCAGAGGAACTTGGCAGGTAGGGAAGTTTGGGTCAGTAAAACAGCAAAAGCCACAAAGCGGATGCAAAGCTGAGACTGGACATCACATGGTAGATGCCATATTCTCCCGCAGGCTTTGAGGAAACTAAGTGGTTATCTACATGGACCAGCAGAACAGAACTCCTAGCCCAAACACTGATACACCCTGTGTGTGTGTGTATGTGTGTGTGTGTCCCCATATATCTCATCTCCCACGAGATCCTTCATGATTAATTGACCAGCATGAGTTTACCCCTTTTGTGATGGTGGTTTTTCACTCTTCTTTATTCCTTGATTGTTAATATCTTGGTAAGTGACTTTTATTAATACAGTTTTTTTCTTAAGGAACACAAATAATAGAAGATTTCATTTGGCTGATATTTTTTCTTACCATTGTAGATGATCATTATTATTGGAATATTGTCATACAACACATAGACCCATGTAGATAAGAGAATTTGCTTTGAGTCCTAGACCCACAGTGTACTCTATATATGAACAGTGTAGCCTGGAAAGAATAATACTTAGGATCTGGATTCCAGTTCCCTGCCCTCCTACCGTTTTTAAGCTTTGCTACCTTGGCGAGGTACAATAACTATGAGCCTCAGTTGCCCCTGTAAACCCAGGATAACATGACATGCAGGGCTCAGTTAAACACTTTTGTGCAACATTGAAACCCCTGAATGGGTAAATGAAAACCATATTAATCAAAATTAAGTAGCTGTCGGTTGGATCGGCTCTTCCATGGGCTTGCATGATGCTTGCCTTCCTTCCTGATAGGAACTCCAATAAGAGGATTCCCTCAATCTGGTTTTCCCTCTTAGGATTTTTCTGGTTCATAAATAGACTATACAGAAGCACTACACTGGCATAGCATGGTTAAAGGAATAAAAATGCCTATGTAAATAATGACATCTTGTTTTTCATTTCAATGTGTGTGTGTGTGTGTGTTCAAGTTTTCGGGTGTAGGGCACATCTGACTTGATAGCTGAAGGATAAATTCTAGGCAGTCAGTCATTATCCAACCCCTGTTCTGGAATGTTCCATGCAACTTCCTGTGGTTCCTTCCTGCAGCTCAATGACTGGTGAGCTTGCAGGGTGTAAGAATTATAGCCACACACTTTTCTGCTCCTTTTGGTGCACACTTTTTCAGTTTATTACTGTTGTCATAGCTTACTTGTTTAAAATTAAAATTTAAAAAACTTTATCCCCCAAATTTTGACCATTTGAAGTTTCAGCATTCTAAGGAATATCACCATCTCTTTATTTTATTGATGAATAAAATACTAAATAAACGTACAAATGAAATCTTTGTAACAAACTTGAAAAGGAGGGAGTGGTAGAGTTAGTAAGGTTGAAAGGGAGAGAACGCGGGTGTGAAGCCGCCCAGTATCGTAGGCATCCATAGAACGTGGAGGCGATAAACCAGAGTGGTTCAGAGAACAGACTAGTTCTGAATCCTGTCTCTACCACTTTCACCACTCTGTGCCTCGGTTTCCTTAATATGTAGAAGCGGATAATGGTGCCTGACGTACAGGCTTATTGCGAGGATTAAATCATTTGAACCGTGTGAAGAACTTTCAAGCCTATTAAGCGTGAAAATGGTCAATAGATAGAAGATATTATTGTTACATAACTACAGAGAGAGAGCTCAGAAGTCATCGGTCTGGTGGGATCCTTTCTTCTGCCCCCTTGGCCTTCCCGACTCCACCTCTGCCTCCTGTTTCCCTTCTGCACAACTTTAGAATTTTCAGCAAACATGTTTAGAAGAAAAGAAGAGATGTGTTCTTTGGAGGGCACCAAACTTTCTGAGAGGCAAGTATACCTGTGTCCGGTACTAATGGGCTTTATGAATCAGGAAGTTTATTTCTTGAGAAATAGGCTTAACTTTTTGATTAATGGGTCTCTTTGTTCAGGTAGATGAAAGTTGGCTCCATGATAGAATAGGATAGTTGAACTGGGGGATCTAAAGGCTGAACATGAAAGGAATGTCATGTATGCTTTTAGGAGAGTTCACGGTGGAAAGCCCACTTGTCTTCACCACCCTTTGGTGTGAATTGCTACATTTTGCATGGAAACTTAATGGAAGTCAGAATCCAAGAACAGCTTGTCCCCCCAGGCCTTCAGTGACTTTGGCCTGTCCTTCCAGGCTCCCTGCTCTTCACCCCTCCTGACAAGGCCCCCTGACCTCAAAGGGCCCTTCGTGCCAGGCCATGAAGCACATCTGAGCCTGAGGCCTGGGATTACAGCCAAAGCTGAATGAAGGTGCAAAATGTATGGCTAAAAAAAGCCCAGACACGTGGCACTGGGTATGGCAGACGAGTTGGTTGGAGAAATGGTTTATAAATAACATGGTAAGAGGAAAAGGGGAGAGCGGCAAAATATTGAGTTGTTGTCTAATACTTGAGGTCAGTCTCACCATTTCTAATACTGAACCCCAAGGTGATGTACACTAAAAAAAAAAAAAGAAAGAAAGACTTTCTGGATAAAATGAACTCTGCCTGGGCTTAATTTTAAGCCCAGTAAGTCAAGTTCTTAAACAGGATTCCTTTTATTTGGAATACATTGAAAAATGTGTGTAATTTGAAAACAAATACAAAACAAAAACAAATACAAACGAAACAAAATCCCATAAAGGTGTTGTGCTTTTCTCTGGATGGTCTGTAAGGCTGGGATGCTGCAGAAATGGAAATATTAGGGATCTTACCAAAATGGTGTTTTCTCCTTCAAATTACAGTGGGGGATGAATGGACTAAAGACAGAAAGAATGAGGGAGAATGGAGATCAGTAACTTGGGAAGGTTTTCTTTTTCTTTTCCCCTTTCTGTTTTTGGTTTTATTTTATTTTTCCTTTGTCAAACCAGAAGGGATCTGAATTCTGATCCAGAGCTCCCAAGACCAGAGGGTCAGGGAAAGCCACTCAGTCTGGAAGCTGTGATCTTATCACGGGTCCACATCCCTCCTTCTTCCTCCCTGGGAACTTTATGCAAACAGAACTGTCCGGTCTTCCTGTTCAGTGGCAAAGGTTTTTGCTCCCTTCTTCTCATATGGGAATATGAACTTTGAGGGATAGCTTTTGCTGCTGTTTGTCTTTTGTTTTTTGTTTTTAAGAGACAGAGACTTGACTTGTTCTCACAAACCCCTTCTCAGCACATGGAAACCACAACTAACTAAGATGATGAGCTTAGACAAGGGGCAGCATGCCTTCCCCTGGAGCTGGACCATATCCCCCGTCCACCATTGCCTCTTCTTCCTACCCTAGCCCACCACTGTCTCCATTATGCTTTGTGGTTACCTGTCTGCCACTTACTGTGAGTTATAATCTCCCAGGAAGAGTAACCCAGTGGCTCATCGCCAGTCTTCTGAGGAGGGAATGAACTTGTCTTTTCTCCTTGCCAGGATTTCTGTCTTTGCCCAAGAGGGCTGAGTCAGGGAGACTGAGATGTTCAGTGTTACAGTGTGTATTGTTTAAAATCGTAATAATTTTCTGTCTTCTTTGATTCTTGTCTTCAAAATTGAAATGATGCCTTGAGTCAGGATCTTATTGATGCGCTGTCCGGGGGTGTGAGAGAAGCTTCTGGGGGAGCACAGGCCACCAGCCGGAGGTGGCACATGGTGATAAGGAGTGCCTTGCCCTTTCGCAGGAGAATTTCAAATTCAGACTCAGGATTTTATATCTTCTCCCAATTAACTTTGGAGAATTTTAGTTCATTTTAGTCCATTAATAGCATCTAATGAGATCTTTCAGATTGGAAATTCTGCTCTTCCTTTTTCCTCCATGATAGCGTTACCAGTTTTCTTTCACGCATGGATTTAGTAAATTTGTAAGCATGCCTTTTTTCTTTTGGTCTTCTACCAGAGCTTTTATACAAAACCAAATTCAAAACCTCGTGACCTACCCTTGAAGCTTGTGCCCCAGGCTGTTCAGGATTCTCTAATTAACTTCTGGGTCATTTGTTTAACAGCAAATTTGCTCATCTTTCTAATTATTCAGGCCACAGTAATATATTCCCCTTACAACACATCATGAGCATCTACATCACCAGTCTCACTGAAATTGAGAAACAGGAAATGGGCAACACTTCTCTAACAACAGTGAGATGAGTCTTCCATGAGAAGAAATGAAGGACATTTCCTATAGTGATTCGTTCTTAGTGATTCCTGTTGGTGACCTATTGTTTCCTGTGTAGGTACCCAGAAACCATCTAATAATTCATTCTAGAATGTTGCAGGAGACTGACATTAAAGGTATAGCTTTCCGGTTCAACCTCTTGAGCCTATTCAAACATTGCGATGTTTGTCCTCCAAAACTCTTCCGAAATAATCAGGAGTTTACTGGTCCATTTCATGTTTCCAGGATAGAGGATAAAACTCAGCCAATCTCAAATGTTTGAACTCATCATTAGTTTGACATTGTGCTTATTGTCCCATTGACTTTATTTTTTTTTTAATTATTTATTTATTTATTTGAGAGGGAGAGAGAGAGAGAATGAGAGGAGAGAGGTTAGCGGGAGAAGCAGACTCTGAGTCTGATGTGGGACTCGATCCCAGGACTCCAGGATCACGACCCGAGCTGAAGGCAGTCGACCAACCAACTGAGCCACCCAGGCGCCCCTGTCCCATTGACTTGAGACTTCAGTTTTATTAACTACGTTTATTCTGGACCCTTCAGTCTTCATGTTATTACCCTTGACTAAGAAGAAAACTCAACAGTTCGCGTTTGCTTTCCCTTTCTTCTCAGAGTTGTCATCTTTTTTGTTGTTGTTTCATATTATTTTAGGGTTTTATGCGATGACACAAAATATATCTCAGTTTATGGTTTTAGCATTTAAGTGTTAAAGTTCTGGACTGTGGATTACTGCATCATCTTAAAAAATAGTCTATAGTGTCTCGTTCCTCTCTCCATGTGTGTGCTCTCGTGTGTGTATGTCTGTGCATGTGTACTTGTGTGGGTTTTTAAAAATTCTTTCAGTGCATTCTGAATATTTAAAAGTCATTTTTTCCTACATGTGAGAGAACTGATAAGCTACCCATTGCATGAGGTTTAATTTAAGGTGGAGATCATTGCTTTGAGTTATTATTCTTAGAGTAAGTAACAAGTTTCAAAATTCCGAACATGGCAAATCATCAGATTCGGTTCCATTAATTGGCAAGACCCACTGAAACCCAAAAGTATTAAGTTTAGGTGGAGAAGAATGGAGGTGAGAAAATCAGAGCCAGAGAGGGCCACCTGGAGCTGAAAACGTGTGTGAATGGCTCTGGGACCCCAGTAGTCAGCGGGTCATTGGGAAGATGGGGAAGGAAAAGGCAACATTAACCAGTTCATTCATTTGTTCATTCATTTATTCATTCATTCATTCATTCATAAATGTTTATTGGGAGCATGCTGCGTGCCTGACATCCTTGTTAGTGAAACTAGGATGCTGAGGGAGACAAAATGAGAAGATGAAAATGAGAGAAGCAGTCACTCTCCACCCTCAAAGACCTCTGGGTCAGTCCACATAGGATATGCTTTTCTGTTCCGAACACACAACCAGCCAAAGTAATAAGCTATAGAGAGCCTCTACTTTGACATATAATGTTTCAAAATAACAAAAAGATTCCAGAAGAGTCCACTTTTGCCATTTGAAGAGGCTTAAAATTAGAATCAGAGAGAAAGAAGTGTTTCTGTGGGGAAAGTTTCTAATACAAGGCTAGGGTGTGGTATAGGAAGACGGCTGTGTGGGCAGCAAGATAGAGATGTGGTTAAGGACATGGAAACACAAGTATATTCAATATTCAAGGGCTACTGTCTCCCTAACTGCACCCACAGTTCATCAGGCTTTGCCGCATACTGGGATTGCATACCAGCTACAGAACGTTAAAAAGTTTCTATCATAGGGTCAGCTGGGTGGCTCAGTCAGTTAAGTGTCTGCCTTCAACTCGGGTCATGATCCCAGAGTCCTGGGATGGAGCCCCACGTGGGCCTCCCTGCTCAGCAAGAAGCCTGCTTCTCTGCCTTCCCCTACTCTCTGCTTATGCTCTCTCTTGCTACAGTCCCTCTCTCTCAAATAAATAAGTGAAATCTGTTTTTAAAAAAAGTTTCTGTTGCCAAATTATTCCTGGGCTTCTGCTGCTTAAATTCTGCTGTGGGAAATGTGACTATAAACCAGCATCTAAAGTAGGCAATTCTGATATTAAGAATCAGTGTTACTCATAACAATAAGAGTGTGTTACTAGCATTCCAACAGGTGACTTACAGATTTGCAGCATCAGAAACATAGAGGGGTGTCTAGGTGGCTCAGTTGGTTAAGCATCTGCCTTTGGCTCAGGTCATGATCCCAGGGGCCTGGGATCGAGTACTGTGTTGGGCTCCTGGCTCAGTGGGTGTCTGCTTCTCCCTCTGCCTGACGCTCCCCCTGCTAGTGCTCTCTGTCTCTCAACTATGTATATAAAATCTTTAAAAAGAAGAAGAAGAAGAAACATGGCACACATGTACCTGGAACTGACAGACAGACAGCCGCCTGCTGGAGGGCAGGCATGAAAGGACTCCTCGCCCCCCCCGTGTGGGATTTCTTTATGCTGCTGGGGGTGTGTTGCAGGGACCAGGGTGGATTTCCCTGATGTAAGTCTCGCAACTTGGTTTTCAGTTCAGCTCCGTAAAATCTGAGCAGAAGAGAAATCCCCATTGGCCACCCACCTCACAGTGTCTCGAAGGGAACTCCGTCAGAGCATTTCCCCCCATCAGGCGGATCTACAGTTCTGTAACCAAGATGAAAAACACTGGAGCTGAACCGTCTGCCATGAGCTCTAGCTCCCAGCCCATGCAGGGAGCCCAGAAAGTTGCAGGGGTTTTGGCAGGCGAGAAGACAGCTGTAACATTGTCCGGGTTTGTCTGTAGAAGCCGTGCGGGCTGTTGACAGCACTCAGAAGGCCCAGAAATGGGACAGACACTTTCCGCATTAGGTCAAAGCAGCGGCAGCCACCTGGTTCACGAATTGATTGTTTGACCCTGTACAAGGCGAAAGGGCTCTTGGTGGACCTTGTTCTGTCACTTCCTGGGCTAGTTTTCTCCTTCAGAACCAGTGGGTGGTAGGAGCTTTGCTTTTTAAACCGCTTCATTTTTGCTACAAGTGAGATGTTCTTCTAGCTGCAGGATAGTGAGACTATCCTGCTATCCACCGGTGTCTACCGTCCTCCCCCCGGAGTGGCGGAAGCACATCAAAGGCTGTTGCACCAAATCTTGGATGTGCTAGCGAGGGAGCCCATGGTGCCATTGGCTCAGTTGTTTTCATCATCTCCAGGCCTTTACACCTGTCTCTCTGAGACTCCCGCTCTCCTTCGTCCTGTCTTCCCCATGCCTGCCTGGCTTAGCACCCTCCCATGGTCCTCGCTGCCAGGGCTCCCTTTGCCCTCCCTAACCAGGCCTGCCCTCACCAAAGACGTTCCTACCTTAGCCTTACCTCAGAACCTAGTTACATGTTTCCCAAACTGATTGGCCTGTGGAAAGAATCCGGTAACATAATTTACGCCATGGTGTAACTTGCTGAGTTTTCTGAATATGATAATTAAGGGGTATGAGCATTTTAATAGGGGACCATGGTTCACCCAAATGAATAAATCTCTAATGTTGCAATTTCTGTTTTCCTGTACCAGCTGCTATGGACATTTCAGGGACCGAAGGGATTCTTTCCTTAGCTGTTCAAGTCGTGCTTTCTGGGTGAACACCTAATCCAGCTTCCCCTTATTTTCTTTTCAAAGATCTAGCCTCCAGTCATGTCTTAGAAAACATTTAGCTTCACACCTTTGCCAAAATTCACTGAAGTCAGTGAAAATAAAAAAAAGCATTTGGGGACCAGGGGTGGGGGGCTACCATTTTATTCCCCACTTAAAGATACTCCTTGACATCCTGTCCTATAGATTTATAAAACCTCAGAAAACTTCTGTTAACCAAATTCAAAGTAATACCAGCTGGATGGGCTGATAAAGAGAGATACCTTAGTCTGCTTACTAAGGGTAGTAGTTTCCCTCCAGTAGGTGATGGAAAAAAGGAAACGATTTCTAAGATTTTCCATTTTGTTTTTGCTTTATTTTGCTGTGTTTTCCTGAGGATGGTGGGGGGTTAAGCCAAAGGAACCTGTCTCTTATATGTAAATGCGGATGTAACTGTTTTTGCATAAACAATCTTTGCATAAACAAACACATTCAGCTGATTCAGCGAACATTACATATCTGTATATGTATATGTAGATAGAGCACTGGGCATCTGAGGAAACACGAGGCACTGTTACCTCACTCTTCCTTCCCTAACTGGATCCCAGACTGTACGTTGGTAGAGCTACTTCGTTTGACAGCCTATCTGTGTTTACTGGGCCACCAAAGGAATGGCCCTGCTGGCGTTACTGTGGAACACGGTGCCCTGGAACGTAGAGCACGGACCTGGGATTTCCAGTGAGGCCCTGAGAGATCATCCTACACATTTTCCACTGTGGGGGAATCCCCTTAGCTGGAAATAGATGGTGATTGCAGACACTCAGTCCAGACTCCACTTCCTCTTTAGAATTGAGTCGGCTACTAACCATTCTGGAGGCTTGGAGATAATGATGTATCCTCCTGATTAGGAATTCAGCAGCTCATTTCTTTAGCAGAATATTTTGAGATCGAAGGATGAAAAGGGCACAGGACTATAAAGTTACTGAGCACAGTCTAGTTCAGCTTCCCTCCTCCCAGCCCCCACCGAACACTGTTCCTGAATCATCCTTAGAACATTAAAAAAAATAAAATCCCTTGCAATCCTTGAGCCACCTATTTCTGTTGGAAACCCTTGCCATCAGAGTTTTCCTGTGTATTTAACCTACATGGCTCTTCATGAATGGTGAACACATTTGCGTTGCCAGAATTTTGGCAATGTTTTGTCAGCATTTTGCTCATGAAAATATCTTACATCTGTGTGGATTCTCTCACATTATCAGAAGTTTCCAGACTCTTCAAATGTGATCTCCCTTTAGTGTCAACTCCTATAGTCCTCCCATGTCTTGGTTGTATTTTTATTAACTGAGGTATTAGACAGGCCTTGGAGGTGATGTGGATCTGTGGATCCAAGTAACTCCCTCTCTGTGTTTCCTCTCTCCCCCATAAGTGAATTCAGTCCTTGGTTTATGAATCAATTTTGGATTAAGTAACCCTGAACCTTTCATCATTTTTTGTAGTTCTTATGTGGTTTTTTTCATTTTCCTTAAAATCGGAAGACTGCATTTATATATTATTAAAATAATGTCATAACCACATGAACAGACATTTCTCCAAGGGAGACACACAGATGGCCAACAGACTTATGAAAAGATGTTTATCACCACTTATCGTCAGGGAAATATGAATCAGAATTACAATGCAATATCATCTCACACCTGTCAGAATGACTGAAATCAACAACACTGGGGACAGCAGATGTTGGCAAGGATGTGGAGAAAGGGGAATGCAAACTGGTGCAGCCATTGTGAAAAACAGTATGGAGGTTCCTCAGAAAGTTGAAAATAGAACCACCCTATGATCCTGCAATCACACCTCTGGGTGTGTACCCAAAGAAGACAAAAATGCTAAATCAAAGGGATACATGCACCCCTGTTTATAGCAGCAGTATCTACAATAGCCAAGATACGGAAGCAGCCCAAGTGTCCATCGATTGATGAATAGATAAGGAAGATGTGGTATATTTACAATGGAATATTACTCAGCCACAAAGAAGAATGAAATCTTGCCATTTACAATGACATGGATGGAGCTAGAGTATTATGCTAAGTGAAACAAGTCAGAGAAAGACAAATATCATGTGATTTCACTCCTGTGTGGAATTTAAGAACCAAAACAAAGGGGAAAAAATAGACAAAATAAGAAATAGACTCTTAATTACAGAAAACAAACTGATGGTTACCAGAGGGGAGGTGGTTGGGGGATGGGTGAAATAGGGGATGGGGATTAAGGAGGGCACTTGTCATGATGAGTACTGGGTGATATATGGAATTACTGGAATTAAAATAAAAACTTGAAAATGATTTTTTTTTAAAAGGAAAAGAAAAAGAGCTGATGTCATGCCCTCTTGCTGTGTTTAGATAAAGCTAATGTTTTTCCCCCCAGCCACTGACATAGCAGTGCCAACCATAGACTCCCTTTAGAATGATCACTTTAGTAACAAGAGGTTCTAAAGCATGCCCACTGTAAGCTTTTAACACTTTTCTGTACTTATTTTGTAAGTAACCAACATAGTGGAACAGCAGGTCTGACTTTGGTGCCTCAGAAGCCCTTTAGGTATATTCTTCCAAATTATAGAGGACAGAAGAAGAGCTTTTGTTTATAGGAGTTATATTGATATTTACTGTATTAGATATTACAACTGAGAAATGTTTAGAACATAGCCATTAGAGGCATGACTTCATCATCCTATAGCCTCTGGGAAACTCCAAGTGCACTTGTAAAGACATGATGATTTAGTATCATAATAACAGTTTTGACATGTGGACCCACCACCATAGAGTATATTCATGATACCTTCCATAACATCTAGAAACTAACAATCTAAGGCCCCAAATAAATGCTAATAAATATTGCTAAATTCTGATTTCATGATGCTTCCTGCAATAATCCTTAAAGTATAGACCAGATAGAAGCCAGAATGGATTCATTAGCCTCTTGGTATTGCCTACTCTCTTCCTACCTACCCTACAGAATTGATCCATTTGATTTTCATTTTATAAGAAGCAGCCCTATGAAATGTTTTACTGTAACCTTAGAAATGATAGAGAGCACACACTCCCCTTGGTAATGATCCATGGGAGAAATGGTATAATGACCTGTGGGGAAAATGCCAAATGCTGTAGTAAGAACTCTGCTTCTCCTCAGAGTCTGGTATGTTTTTATCTCATGGCCACTGTAAAACTTTTTTTTTTCTTTTTTTAAGGTTTTATTTATTTATTTGACAGACAGAGATCACAAGTAGGCAGAGAGGCAGGCAGAGAGAGGGGAAGGGAAGCGGGTCCCTGCTGAGCAGAGAGCCCGATGCGGGGCTTGATCCCAGGACCCTGGGATCATGACCTGAGCCGAAGGCAGAGGCTTTAACCCACTGAGCCACGCAGGTGTCCCTCATGGCCACTGTAAATCTTATCACTGTGCTTTCTGGTCTGCTTTGGTTACCAGGAAGATAGGAGCTGAAAATACAACTTACGTTTAATATTCAGAGCCCAGTGGTATTACTTCTACATGAAATTTTCCCTGGCATCATCTTAGCCTTTGGATCTTGTTTTTCCTTTGTTCTGATTTTTCTTTGCATGTGTTTTAAAATACATCTTATTCTATATTTAATCTCCAGTGGGAATGAGTGAATCAATGAATGAATGAATGGGATATGTGATCTAGTTTAGAGGGATTGTTGGAGTACCTAGCGTGGGGCAGACCAAGTGGAGTTAGCTGTATAAGGTTTCATGGATGAAATGGATCTTAAGTGAAGCCTTCAGCTTAGAAGGGTTGCTGGACGCGCCTGGGTGTTTCCTGTGAGCCACTGGCTCTAACGGGGATGCAGCTGTAGACTGAGTGAGTGATGTCCTGTGGGCGGAAACGAGATCTGTCTGACAGCCCTACTAGAGCGGACTGCCTTACTATGTTTGTATTCGACTGAAGAGGCCTCTGAGGATAGGACCTAAGGAAAAGTGGGATCCGTTTCCTGTTAAGGGAGGATTTTCACTTCAGTTTCTAAAATAAATGAGAAGATAGAGAATTAAAAGCTGAGAGGCCAATTAGGAGAAAATTCCAGTGGTATATTTGGACAGAAAGGCCTGTCTCAGCACAAGTAGGAAGAAGCAGATGAGAGTATGCAGAGGAATCAGTGAACTGGAGCCAGCTTTTGGAGCTGGCCTGAGTTAACATTAATGCCCTGTTTATTGACTTTTCCCCAGGTCTGCTTTATTCATTACTGTATACAGAGCTTTCCACAGCATAGAGCGAGCACATAGTCGGTGCTTCAGAAATGTTGAGTTTGATGAATGCAGTGTGTCCCTACCTTCAAGGAAGATGAAGAGAAGCAGATAGGTAGATCTGTAGATAAAACAAACTCTACATCCGTTGCTTTGGGAGGGTCTCATACACAAGGACGAGCAGCATTCTCAGCAGAGAGCCTGGAGCCGCAGTTGCTGGGGAAACCCATGGGGACAGCAGCAGAAGCGGATGTGCACCCCTGCTTGGCCTTTTCACAAATGCAGGGGTAGCACAGAAATAGGCATGCAGGGTCAGGGCCCCTGACTCTGGGATTTTTAAGTCACCTAATGAGGGAAGCATTGGCTTCACCCCCCTGGTGGTCAAGAGCCAGGATCCGATTGAGATGTATGTCAGAACCTTAGCTCCAGGCCAGTCCTGCCAGCTTAGTGTCTGTCATTACAGGTAGCACCAGCCTCTCTCGTGGCACGAGCAAGGGTCTGAGGTCCAAGCCTTCAGCTTAAATAGAACTGATTGCCTCAAGCCTTGGGTTAGATCTCTGCCATAGAGCATTGCAGGAAACCAACGCCCTTTCTTGGGATCCAGCTTATAGGGAGATCAATCTTGAGCACATTAGTCCTTCATCTCAGTGCACCAGCCTCAATGAGAAGGTGGCCTCTAAGCATTGCACTCTGCTTTGCTAATCACCTGTTCCATTTCAGCCTGTAAGACCTGTGACGCTGGTCACTGGTGTCACCATAGGACACTGTGGAAAATGGTTAGAACAGTCTGGTGCTGGTTGTGTTCTCTCATCAAGGTAGATTGGCAACTACTCTCTGTAGTGGGGTGCTGGGAAATGTTTAACGACTGCTCTTGGTGGGAGGTAGGGGGCAAGCAGAAGCAGCGATTTGTAGTATTTGCTGATTTCCATGGCATAAACACATCCATGATAGCCAATTTCTAGCCACTATATGATTGAAAATGGCATTGGGAAGAGAGGCACAGCAGTCCACCATCAGACAGTATTTCCACCATACAGATAGAACAGACATCAGTAACCTCAAGGTCACAGATATGAATTAAATGTAATAAACTAATTATGAACTTATGGGTTTTAAGTATTTATTACAGTTGGCTTTAATATAATGTTTAATTTTAAGTCAATATATTTTAATTTTTAATAGTAACCGTTTAATAACCAGCTCACAAAATTCCTTAAAATTTGAAAGCCAGCCCATGAGCTGGCAAGAGCTTATTCCAACATACCAATAGGTGAGAACAACCTGGAAGAAATACTTTATCTTTCCAAGAAAGGTGCCAACATTGGCATTCATGGCTCCAGTGCCAGGGTTGACGAAAGACTAATTAGATGCTGCAGTATCATTCTCAGGTCTCTTCCAATGGCCAGGGACACTGTTATTCTGAAGGAAGAGTAAGCTGTCCTCAGTGGCCTACCTAGCTTCAGGTCCTGGTAGCCACGGTTGACGGTCAGTTTCATTTGCAAGTACTGGGTGGTGCTAATCCATGAGGTGTGCCTGAAGGCCCTGAGAGCAGAACAATATCATCAGGGAGACACTGGAATGATTACCGGCTCTCCCCCTGCCATGTCCGGTACCAAGAAGGAAACCCAGTGACCTCTTTGCTGAGAACTCCACCAAGGGATTTGAGACAGTCTAGCTAACATTTTTCTTAGAAGGACTCAAATGTAAGTTAGGCAGTAGGCAGACATGAAGAAGTAAGTATGGTTCTGAAATGGGTCAAAGAAAAGTGAAGCAAGGAAGATATGGCGGAATTGGGTCTTCAGTGATGACCAGAGAAGACTCAACACTGACGTTGGAGGGGAAGGATGAGAGAGTGGGTGTCCCTGGCAGAAGAAGCAAGGTAGACATAGTATAGGAGCAGGAAGGAGCATGGAGTGTTTCAGTATTGTCCACGTAGCTATCTGGGTCTTGGGTTGCTATGGGTCTGAATGTTTGTGTGCCCCAAAAGTTCATATGTTAAAATCTCAATCCCCAAGGTGATGGTAGGAGGAGGTCAGCCTTTGGGAGGTCGTTGGGTCATGAGGGTGGAGCCCTCATGATGAGGATTAGTGCCCTTGTAAAAGAGGTCCCCTAATGCTCCCTAGCCAAGAGTTGTAAGGAGAGGGAAAAGGGGAAGAGGAGTTTGGGGGCCAGGTTGTCAAGGGCATTTTAGGCCATGCTAAAGAGTTGCGAGTTTTTTTTCCTTTCAGTAACAGAAAGACCTTAGAATAAGCAGGGACTGAAAGAATCAGGTCTGTGTTTTTGTAAGAATTAAAAAAAAACAACAGCAACGAAAAAAGGTGGTTGGGCACCACTCTATCACCTGCAAATTACGGTGAAATTTCCCAAGTCAGAGCACAGGTTGCCGGGGACCACTTGAGGCTTTCTTCTTGCCTGTGGTTTCAATACCAGGGCCTTTTAGGGCTTGGCCCTAACCTGTTCTTAAACAGAGCATTTGCTCAATGCCAAAACAGTAGTCTTCATATTTGAAGTTATTCTACTCCTTTCCAAAAGGTAAATTAGAAAAGCAATATACCTTTAATCAAGAGAGTTAATCTTTCATCATTCAAGTAACTATCCACCAGCCTTCAGTTTGAAAGATGATTTGATGGGTATAAATGGCTGTGAACCCCCGGAACTCTTGACGCTTGCGTCTTAAATTTATCAGACCCATCTTCTGCCTATAGTTTTATAATTTTGTGTCCTGTCATTTCCAGGAAGTATATTTCTGTAAATCTGTATTGAGAATTTGGAAAAAGACACAGAGCCAAAGCCTCTTAAAACCTTTCTTAAAAGGAAAAACTTAAAAAAAATAGATACCAGCTGAGTATACAGATATGAATGTAAAATATGAAAAGTGTCTGTAAGCAGGAGCCTCTCAAGAGAACACTGCTTCACTTACAATCAGATTATCTGCCATGATTTCAAAGCTTTGGGTCATTTAGTTTTATAATTGCAAACGTATGAATTTGAGTTATTGAGCTTTCTATATGACCACTTCCAGGGGCAGTGGACAAAGCTATCCTGTAAGGGATCAATAGCTTTAGTGCAGGCTTGGCCAACGTCACATACCTCTTTGAAAGTCATGACTGGGGCACCTGACTGGCCAGTTGGTAGAGCATGTGACTCTTGATCTTGGGGTTTTAAGTTTTGAGTTGCACATTGGATGTAGAGGTTACTTAAAAGTAAAATTAAATTTTAAAAAAGTTACAACTGTCTGAGGTGGGTTTTAGGCTAAGCTTCTTGACCCTAGCCTGGCCTTCTGACTTGCATGAAATGCAGGTGTTTCCACATTTCTGCAGATGCCAGACCAGGCAGAGATTAGAAAAATCAGCCATATACCAAAAATCCTACTGAAATTGGCCTCCTGGTGCCATGTAAACCAGAGAGATCTTGAGTCACAGAGCTCATAAACTGATGTCCATGGGCCAGATCTAGCTCATGGGCATGTTTTATTTTACCCAGGCAGCATTTTTATAAAGTCAGATTGGTTGATATCATTTAAAAATTTGAATGATTTAATAAAAACAAATTTATCTTATTTCGGGCTTTTCTTTGGCTAATTGGACAGAGCCTAGGCCTGCATTCTTAAGACAATTGGCTGGAACTAAGTAGCTTCTGAACTCTGGAGCCAGGATGGGCCTTCATAATGGTTTCCCATGAGACTAAGATGTCCAGGCCATTCTGCCCCAACATGCATCACTCACTGAGTATGGGAAGGGTCTTGCCCTTGATTGAGGCAACCCTCTGCTGCTGAGGCTGTCCCTCAAAGAGACTGAGAACTGAAGGCTTTCGGCATAGAGCACCTCCAACATCTGGAGTAACAAAGTCCTTCATTGAAAGGGGTCTGGGCAGCAAACCACAGTGTTCATCACAAGCAGAGTTATACCAGTGACAACATATGAATATCTACTCTGCCTCTAGGCACACAGGGTGACCGTGTCGCACAGGTTACTGAAGGCGGTGTTGACATTCTTTGGACTGATTCAGAATCAAGCAAGTTCTGGCCCTAAAGAGAGCAGTATGATGCCATGACACTCTCTGTATCCCGTTTACTGACTTATTCAGTCACTGCAGAAATTATTTTCATCTTCACATATTAGATCATCAAATTGTTTCCACTCTGTGTCCAGAAATCTGACTCAACTCTTACTATCTCTTATTCTAACCTCTTAAGGACCAGAATCTTCTTTCTTTTGTTGTTTTCCCTCTTCTATCCCCAAACCTATAACTCCACTGTGTTCACCACACAGTGAGTAAGTAATCAGAGGTCTTCAGCTGTGGTTTGTGTAATTGCTGGTGTAACTTTTTGCTTTTATTTATTTTATTTTAATCTATTCATGAAGATTACTGCCACAAGCATTTGAAAAAAATCTCACTTCATTCCAAGAGGGATTTTAGAGACCTTGACCCAATAATAGGTATCTTTTTCTTAGTGGTTCTGAAGCAGTTGTTCCAAATAAGAAATTACAGTCCCAAACACATCATAGATTTGTTATTTTCCAAAATCTCAGTAAAGCAGTAATGCAAATGGAATTTTCCTACTGCTTTCCTCTCTTCTCCCATCCCTGACAGGTTTATGTCATCAATTGCTAAAATTTAATCTGATTTATTATCATTTTGTGCTATATTAAATGTATGTAATGTAATTGACCTTAGATGTCAAATCCTAATGAACCTGCTTCTATTTCAGTTATGCTAATTCTTATCTTTCCTACCTTTTAATCAGCTTTTTATTCATTTCCTAAACACTTAATGAAAACTTGTGTCAAGGGTTCTTTTTAATAGGATTTATAGCTCAAAAATCTTCCTCTTGTTTGAAAATTTGCAGACTATAAAAAGAAAGAGGGAAGAAGACAGTATAAAAGTGAGTCTGGCATTTTTTAATCATTAACTAATTTCCTAAACACACCAACTAGGCATTCCATATTGTTCTAAAGGTTGGGAAAGATACAGCCGTAAAAGGCTTTGTTATCCTTACTCTGACACAGCTTACAGTCTAATCAGAAAGAAAAGACTGACCCATAAGATTAAAAGCAAAATAACAAGGCCCCAGAATCAGTTGCTGAATGTTGTGATAGTTTGTAAATGCTGGTAGAATTCAGAAAACTGAAAGGGGTCGGAGGAGATAGGGGTTGTTCAGGAGGACTGCCAGAAGAGAATGGCTTAATTTGCGTATCAAAAGGGGGTGGGATTTAGAGAGACAAAAGGAAGAGGCTCCTTCCGGTTTAACGGTTTAACGAGGATAGAGGCTCAGAGCATTTATCAAGGTGGGAATGGCAGAGGTTTGATGTTGATAGGAACTTATTACTAACTTTCTCCTAAGAATTCCAAGTATTGAAAATACCCAACACCTGAATATACTTTCAAGATTTTCTGGCAAAGTGAAAGAAGATAATATTTTTTATTGATTTACAACTGAGATTATTGACTTTCTCAAATACAATTTAGACTAATTCTAATTACGTGCTGGTAACCTAGAAGAGTCAAAAGAACTAGGGGTCAGTGTCAGAAGATGGAAATTTCTCCACTGTTTGGGAGTGTGGATGTGAGCAAATCAATCATTTAATTCTGGGCATCCTGATTCTCTCATCTAGGAATGTAAATGACAGCCTTATCTATCTTCCTGAGTTATTGTGGCTATTAAATTATATTACTAAATGTGAAAAAAAATACTAACAGCACAAATTTTGGTTAGTATTTTTGTAACCCTCTCTGCCAGACGATACTTCTGTGTCATGAATTAGATTCTTTTCACTAAGAAGTTATGTGTATTCAGCAATGGTTTTTATACTACAAGCAGCAACCATCAGACTGCCATGAAATTTATTTAGTAAGGCTCAACTAATATTTTTTAAACAGGCAGCGTAGAACAGAAGAGTAAGACATACATTTTACTCTTTAGCATGGAAGATTATGCCATTCATAGTAAGTGTTGTTGAGTGATACACAAAGATTTAAGTGATGTATATATGGGTCAAATATAAAATATTTCTTTTTGTGGACTTCTGTCAAGGAAGATTGAAAGCCACTGATTAATAATAATACAGTACTATAAGTGCAAAACATTCAGTCCTCATTTTTGAACCCTCAAGTTAAACTAGCCAAAAACATAAATCTCAGAGATAACTTATACTGTGTAAAGAAAGTGACATGATGATGAAAAAGGGCATGGAACCAAATATTTGTCATTTTTTTCTTATGTCTTTTGCTGATACTCAAATTCTATCTTCACTTCTATCTAGCACAGAAAGCAGTGGGTTTGTTTGTTTCCATTAAAATCTATTTGCCTAGAACTTCATCTTACCTTAACTTTTTATAGCAGCTTTTAACTTGCTTATTTTTGACAACTCTTTTTTTTTTTTTAAGATTTTATTTATTTATTTGACAGATAGAGATCGCAAGTAAGCAGAGAGGCAGGCAAAGAGAGAGGAGGAAGCAGGCTCCCGCTGAGCAGAGAGCCTGATGCAGGGCTCAATCCTAGGACCCTGGGATCACGACCCAAGCCAAAGGCAGAGGCGTTAACCCACTGAGCCACCCAGGCGCCCCTTTGACAACTCTTAATGAGGATTGTGGAATCAAAAAATAAAACTCAGTTTGTATAGAAATCTGTGTTACTAGTCTGGATCCAGGGAGGCAGAGACACCATATGCAAAGAGTTTACCTGGAGCAGTGGGAGAAGAACCATGGGACCAGAGCTGTCACTGCGGAACAGTCTCTGCCAGAAACAGAGACTCAGGGAGAGGGCTTTAAATTAATTTGGCGCTCACTGGGGTGCCTGGGTGGCTCAGTCAGTTAAGCATCTTCCTTCAGCTCTGGTCATGATCTCAGGGTCCTGGGATGGAGTCCCTAATCGGGCTCTCTGCTCAGTGGGGAGTCTGCTTCTCCTTCTGCCCCTCCCCCAGTCTCACGCAAGTGTGTGTTCTCTCTCTTTCTCTCTCTCTATTTCTCTCTCTCTCTCTCTCTCTCTCATGCATACATGCGTAAAAATAAAACCTTTTAAAAGAAGTTATTTGGGGCGCAAGTAACAAAATATCCCATTAACAGTGGTTCAAGCTAAATGGACATTTACTGCTTACTGAAAATAAGTTCAGAAGTAAGCGATCTCAGGTTTGCTTGGGCAGCTTAAGGGTGTCATCAAGATCTCAGACTTTTCCTGGCTTTCTGCTCTACCCCTCTTCTGTCAGCTTTCTGGCTTCAGGATTGTCTCTGTGTGTTGACCAGTTGGGAGTTGCCACTCCAGATATCACATAGGTATTTAAGGCCTGAAGATAGAGGGAATGGTGTCAGTAAGCTCTTCTCCCATCCCTGTCCGTTTTGTGAGGCATCTGAGGTCTTTCCAGGAGTCTTCAGTCAGCTTCCACCTAAGTCCCTTTAGCCAGAACTCTGTCTCCTGCCACCTCCCATTACAAAGGATGTCGGAAGGGTTAGCGTCTGGTGAAGGTGAATGGGATACCTTAACTAGTTTGGGCTAATCCCAATCTAGGGCACATGTGTAGTACTTCCGGTAGCCCACCAATGGTGTCTGCCCACAGGAACTTCTTAGAAGAACTAGAGTAAAGAATGAAGTATCCTGACTGATTCTATAAACACGAGTTCTGGGTCACAGATTCAGAGAAGGAAATAAATTTGTCAAGGTAGGAGGACACAGAATTGTCCAGATTCATTTCTGGTTTATCATGAACGCAGTCATCTTTGGCTTTCACAAGATTCATCTTTTTCAGATACCATTTGAAATTCCAACCTCCTTTTCAACCTCAATAATTTGTGTTTTCTATCATTTGGTGCAGTGCGCAAGAGGGGGAAGTGACGGTCCAGTAACTGAGAAAAACCTTAGAAGGTGAAGTGGCCTTAGTGACTGTCACTAAAACATGAACATGGCTTTAAATAGTAAGTTGGGAACCGTGAAAGGCTCTTGACAGCCAAGGCTCTCAGGAGGCCCTTGAGTGGTAGGAAGCAGAATTGTCTAAGTGGGTGATAGGAGTTCTTCTTCTTTTTTTATTCATGTGTCACAGAAGGGAAAGGAAATTTCTAAAGGAAGAAAACCAGACAGAAATCACAAGAGTACAGAAGAAATGTGAGGAAAGCATGTTCAAGGGGAAAATGAACAGGAAGACAGAAGGTTCTGGATGCTGAGATTTGCCATGTTCTTCCATCCTCTGGGTCCTCCTTGGCAAGCGTACTGTTGGCAGTGACTCTAAACTGAATCTGAACCCCTCTAAGCCCTTGAGACTTTCTAAATTTCAGTGCTTGCCAGGCTCTTTACCCAGTGCATGCCCTTGATTCTCAGGAGAAGCAGCAAAGCTAAATGGCTCGTAAGCTCACGGTACAATGTTTTGGGGTCTCCTCGGCAGCTTGGTAGCGGCTGACCTGTTGAAATCATTTATTTTTTTCTCAAGCTGTTGGGATTCTGGGAATGCAAGGTTTGGTTGCCATGTTGGTCTGGGTGTCCTGAGACGCAGTCCTGCAAGAGATTTCTTGGGTGGTTAGAGGCCCAAGGGATTTATTTTAGAGGAAATGCCTGTGAAGAAAAATGAAGAAGGAACTCAAGACTGGGTTAACTGTCAGATAACAAGGCAGGGCCAGAGGGCCAACCCCTGTGAAGAAGAAAAGAAATGAAGGGAAGAATGAAGTAAGGGAAGGAAGGAGAGAAGGAAGGGAGAGAAGAAAGGAAGGAGGGAAGGAGGAAAGATCTCAGATTGCAGTACAGTGCTAAGAAAGTTTGGGCGGTCAGTGGGGAGTCTTCAAGCCAAAGTCACCTGACCAAGGAACCCCCCCCCCCAATCTCCCAAGAATGGGCATGCCCTGGGGTCATTGTCATGCCAAGGCATTGGCTGGCGGGATTTCAGAGCACAGCTTTGGAGATCTGAGACATGCATCTTCAGGCCACCACAGCTGCCCCAAAACCCGTTCAGGAGCAATGGGTTGGAGAAGCAAAATCTGGAGATGTCTTATCTTTCAGATGAAGAAATACATTGATGACAGCCCCTCATTAACTATTGGATTCATTCTCAGGATCCCAACTATCATCTCCTTTTTTCTATCGAAGAATCTTCATTTCTTTCTCTTTGTCTTTACATATGTGATCTTATAGCCCAGGTTTTATGAAACAGTCCTTTTTTCAGAGAGCCCGTTGGCCCATGAGTGTACAATGTATCAAAATTTATGGTCAGAAAAATACGGCTATTGCATCTAAATAAGAAAGTCCACATTTTCTTACCTTGGAGTTCAGTCTCCCACAGTCTAGTCCCGGCCCACCTTCCAGCCTTAACCACCACCTCACTTCACCTTGTATTTCTGCTGCTTCGGATACTTGCCATCTCCAAAGTGGGTCTTGTTTATCTACTGCTCTCTTTTTGCTCCTACTGTTCCTTTCAGCTAGATTTCATTCATAACATATATTTACCCTTGCGTAGGCTGAGTGCTACCTACTTAGAACTAGGTGTATGTTAGGGAATAAAACAAATGTAGTTGATGTCCCCTTGGAGTTCTGAATCTAGTGGAGAAGCAACGGATACGAAATAGTCCGTAGACAAATGCATGTTTATAAATCACGTAAGAATGTCAGAAGTGAAAGAACAGGTTGCTCTGGCAGAATCGAGGAGGCTCTGCTGTAGACAGAGCGGTCACAGGATAGATGACATTCAACCTGAAACTTGAATGAGGACGGAGATGTAGTTACATAAAGAGCGTAGGCTCTGCGGGTACACAGTTCATCATCTGGAAGATACGGCCGAGGTCGTCATAGTCATTCCTGAGTTTCTTCATCAGACTCTCAACCATTTCGGCCCCATATCATGTATACCTTGCATACATAATATATATGTATATATATATGCATAAAATGTTGTAGTTTATAGAATGTTTTTGTGTTGGTCTCCTCTTTCCTATCAGACTACAAGCTGTTTGAAGTTTTGATAAACCATGTCTGATTTATCTCTGTCTCTGTATCTAGCATAATGTTTAGGATAACACCTTCTGGTAGCATCCCTCAAACACCTGTTGAATGAACGAACAGTGTCCCTCTCTCTGCGAGTCCCTCCATACACAGTGTCTCATTATGTAGACACTGTCTACAGTGTCACAATAGAAACTGTGACACCTTTAAAATGAGATAAAGCCATCAAAAGGAGTATATAAATTATATGCCAAGTTCATCCTGCACTATTATTTATCACTCGGACTCTGTCTTTACAATTTCATTTTTTTTTTAAGATTTTTTTATTTAGTTGACAGACAGAGATCACAAGTAGGCAGAGAGGCAGGCAGAGAGAGAGGGGGAAGCAGGCTCCCCACTGAGCAGAGAGCCCGATGCGGGGCTCCATCCCAGGACACCGAGATCATGACCTGAGCCAAAGGCAGAGGCTTTAACCCACTGAGCCACCCAGGTGCCCCAGTCTTAATGCCATGAGCTTTGCCTAGAATAATAGAGGAATAACATGGCAGAGGAATGATAGCTAAGGAGTCAGGGAAGAAAAGAGAGGACAAAGAGCACATGGTACAGTAGAAAGACACCTTACAGTCAAGGCCGGAGACCTAGATTTTATTTTCAGTTCAACTAATTAGTTGTCTGGTTTTGATCAGTCTCTTAGCCGCTCAGGGACCCAATTATTTTATCTGTAAAATTATTTTATCTAAGAAATTTTATCTCTAAAACCTATAAAAATGGCCTATTTAACAATTAGGTCCACTCCAAGTCTAGCTTTCAGTGATTTTTTTCTTTGTTTGTTGCTTTCATTTGCATTTCGTTTGTTGCGGTTTGGATTCCAATGATGACTTGCGTGAAAAGATCCATAGAAACACTCAAATACCCATTAGAATGGGCGGTTTAAGCATGTGAGCTCTAGAGCTTCTCCTGGCTTAAAAACTCAGTTCCATTGCTTAGCACCTTGTGACTTGGGGTGAGTTACTTACCTTCTCCGTGCCTCACTGGTCGCGTCTTTAAAATGATGGAGATTAAGTGTACCTGTATAATAGTGCCGTGAGATTTTCTCAGGAATTAAATGAGCTCATTTTGGTAAACTGATCAACATGGTGCTTGGCCCATGGAAAGTAGTGATTAAATGACAGATAGTATGAAGTGTTCCATATTAAATATCCTATGTGCCCATGGCACTGTGCGGAGTGAAGCCACATCATGGCCCCATTTCTTCCTGTTGTGAATTAAAATTTTTGAAATGCCCAAGTTCTAATCCAGGGAGGTGAAATACAGCAAAGACATCATTTATGTTTTTATGATTTTGATATTTTGGTTGGAGAAGGAAATTTTGTACTTGGGTGTCATGAGAAGGTATTATCATGAATGATGAAAAACCAAAGAGCTAGAGGTAAGGTAGAGATAAGAATCGTAAAGGAGACAACAGGAATGGAAAAATATGGAATGAAAACATGAATGTCTTCACTAGGATTCACAAATAGAAGTAATGAGTCTATAGATTCTTAATATCTTGGTTTTAATATGGCTATTTCTGAAACACCAGAGAAACAGTGGTTTATCTGCTTCCCTTAGAATAGGTTGATTGAAAATCATCAAATTTAAGTATTTAATTTCCAAAAAGAAAGTCTGGAATACATACAGAATTAACTCTCCTGCCTCAGTGATGAGTGAATGTCCCTAAGTCCCACTGTAAAAATAGTTTTAGAGCAAAGACATCATCAGTGTGGCCTTTCCATAGTACTTTGATTTACAGAAATTCAAAAAAAGTAGGCGTTTCACTTAAGTCTCTGGGAAGATGAGCTGTGTCATTGGTTTGACCTAGAGTTACAGGCATAATATTTCTTAGAAATGTTTTTCCAGTAAGCCTGCTAGGAAAGCCATTTAATTTTGTCATAACATTAATAATTTTCACAAAGATAGGTGATTTGCCACACATGGAGGATTAGTATTGGCAACTCCTCACAACTGTCAACTGTTCTTTGGTTCCTTCACAAGACACAGCCCCACAGATAAAGATAAAACTCTTTCCTGGCATTTTGATTCTTAACAATTTTTTGACTGTTCCTTGGATAGAGGCCAAGAATTTGTAATGACTTTGCCTTAATAGTGCAAATGTCAGATGGTGATTCAATTAGGCAGTATTAACTAATGAGGGATGATAATGGAAGAATGGAAAAACCTTACTAGGGATGTCTTTGCCGACTGCTGAACCAGAGCCTCTCTGAGGTCGTATAATTATTGCTCAGATATTTTTCTGGTGTTAACTTAATAGGTGGTGTTATTTTTGTTATTTGTCTTAGATTTTTAATATCATAAAACTTTTGGCCTTTAAAATAATTTAAACTCAAGACACTTGCATGAATGAAGATTTAGGGGGATGTAGCTCTAGGGGAGCCTGGGTGGTTCAGTCAGTTAAGCATCCAACTCTTGATTTCAGCTCAGGTCATGATCCTAGGGTCCTGAGATGGAGACCTGTGTTGTGCTCCACGCTCAGTATGGAATCCACTTGTCCCTTTCCCTCCCCCTGCTTGTGCTCCCTCTCTCTCTCTCTCTCTCTCTCTCACACACACACACACACACACACACAAATAAATAAATAAATAAAATCTTTAAAAAAAAAAAAAAAAAAAAGAGGCGCCTGGGTGGCTCAGTGGGTTAAAAGCCTCTGCCTTCGGCTCAGGTCATGATCTCAGGGTCCTGGGATCAAGCCCCGCATCGGGGGCGGGGGGGGGGGCGTCTCTGCTCAGCAGGGAGCCTGCTTCCCCCTCTCTCTCTGCCTGACTCTCTGCCTACTTGTGATCTCTCTGTGTCAAATAAATAAATGAAATCTTTAAAAAAAAAAAAAAAAGATTTAGGAAGCCATTTCTCCTGCCTGGATTCCATTAGAACTGCACTTGCTCAGAGGGAGAACTGCACCAGGGGAGATTTTCATCTGACTCCAGAGTCCTTAACTTCATAAGCATCATTGTCCGTAATGGCTCCTGAAATTCTCCGCCTACCCAGCAATGCAGTGCATCCCCCCAAGTCTCCCCTACTATCTGTATAAGATGGACCTTTTGCAAATCAAGCCTTTTTTCCTCACAAAATGCAGGGATTCGTTTCCAAGTTTCTCTTCCAGAGGAGAAATTATTATCCAGAAATAGAAATTATTTGATAAATCTGTTTCAAAGTCAAAGTAAGTGCATAAGATTATCTATGACTGTGCTCTCCTGGTCTTTCTCTTCCTCTGATTCCTCCCTTCGCGTCCTCCAGGCTTCACTTTAAGTCCTACTTTATCATGTGGGTTTCCCAAACTGCTCCGACTTTCAGGGATTGAGCACATCACTGACCAAGTTAGTAACTCATCAGGCAACATCTTGGGAAGGCCCTCGAGTGATCCTGTAATTCTGACTCATCCTTGCTATGTCTCACTATATGAGACAGCGAAGCTTTAGTAAAGCCGTGATCTACTGAAGCATGGGGATTTGTCTTACACCTTTGCTTTTCAGAACCCTTGCCTCATATTGTTTATTCTGTGTTTCTCAACTGTTTGGGCACATAATAGTCACTTGATAAATGCTTTTAAGAAATGAGCAAACCAGGGGCACCTGGGTAGCTCAGTCAGTTAAGCAGCTGACTCATGGTTTTGGCTCAGGTCCTGATCTTAGAGTCATGGGATCGAGCCCCACTCAGGCTCTGTGCTCAGCGGGGAGTCTGCTTGAGATTCTCCCTCTCTCTCTGCCTCTCACCCCACCTCCGCGCGTGCGCGCGCACTCTCGCAATCTCTCTCTCAAATAAATAGTCTTAACTAAAAAAAAAAGAAAGAAAGAAATGAGCAAACCAATTATTTCTTGGTGGCATTTTCTACCAGGCACCACTATGGGAAGCTATATAATTTAGAGAACATCATTTCAAAAACAGAAAATATCACTTGTAAATTATTTTAAGTATTTTATTTTGATGTTGTCTTGAAGACATAAAATTGCCTTAGAAACAGCTACTTGAAAGTGAACAAAAGGGCACCTGGGTGGCTCAGTGGGTTAAGCGTCTGCCTTTGGCTCAGGTCATGATCCCAGGGTCCTGGGATTGAGCCCCACGTCAGGCTCCCTGCTCAGGGAAGGTCTGCTTCTCCCACTCCCACTGCTTGTGCTCTCTCCCTCTCCCTGTCAAATAAATAAATAAATTTTTAAAAATAAAAAGAAAGTAGACAAAAATAAAGTGAACAACTGAGTGAATGATGTACATAAACCCCATAAAATGTGGAAATGATTAAAAAAAAAGTTAACCCAATCTGTTTTCCTTATCTGATTTCCACTGCGGGTGGGGAGTGGGGAAGAGCTGGGTATTTGTAATTGGCAACTGTTCCTGATCTTTCCATATTAAAGTTAGGGACATTCAGAGAAGGAGATATCTGGTTAAAAAATAAGCTGGCATTATACAGTGTAAATGGTTGAGCCAAGGATAAATTGTATAGGCCAAATGGAATTTTCGACAGCCCAATAACTTTTGAAAATTACTTATACCCTGGCTCAAAGGGCATTTTTCTTGCTGTCTGTTCTAAGCAGTGAGTAAGCTGTGTTTGGAACCTGAACCAATTGCTGACCTTTCATTTCTCAAATTACAGTTTAGAGATACCAGCTCAGAAGTCCCTCCATACACAATTTAGTAAAATTAGCAGTGTAAACGGAACAAAACTGTAACTATGCCTTGTTCCCTTCAGAAGAAAAATGGAATGGACTTCCCATTCGAAGTCTTATCAATTACCTAATAATGCCAGATGTTCTGACCCAGTTTTCATCCAAGTATTGTAGAACAGAAAGAAGCTTCCTAGGGGCGCCAGGGTAACTCAGCCATTTGAGCGTCCGACTCTTGGTTTTGACTCAGGACTCAGGTCATGATCTCAGGGTCGTAGGATCAAGCCCCACGTTAGGCTCCAAGCTCAGCATGGAGTCTGCTTAAGATTTTCTATGTCTCAGGGCACCTGGATGGCTCAGTTGTTAAGCATCTGCCTTCGGCTTGGGTCATGATCCCAGAGTCCTGGAATTGAGCCCTGTATTGGGCTCCCTGCTCGGAAGGAAGCCTGCTTCTCCCTCTCCCACTCCCCCTGCTTGTGTTCCCTCTCTCACAGTGTCTCTCTTTGTCAAATAAATAAATACAATCTTAAAAAAAAAAAAAGATTTTCTTTCTCTCCCCCCCTTCCTCTATTCTTTCCCCCAATTTCACTATCTAGCACAACTGTGTACTCTCTCTCTGTCTCTCTCTCTCTCTCTCTAAAATAAGTAAATCTTTAAAAAAGAAGAAGCAGCTTCCTTAAAAGCTTATTTTTCATTACTTGTTTGGAAGATTTGGGGGGTGGGGGTCCATAAGAAATGCAAACATTATGCCTCAAGTTTGAGAAGCAGGAAAAAATGGAGGAAAATTCACATAAAGAAGGGCTTCTCATGGGGTGCCTGGGCGGCTCAGTGGGCTAACGCCTCTGCCTTTGGCTCAGGTCATGGTCTCAGGGTCCTGGGATGGAGCCCCACATCGGGCTCTCTGCTCAGCGGGGACCCTGCTTCCCCCTCTCTCTCTCTGCCTGCCTCTCTGCCTACTTGTGATCTCCGTCAAATGGATAAATAAAATCTTTAAAAAAAAAAAGAAGGGCTTCTCAGACTTTGGAGTGCTTATGGATCACCTGGGGAACTTGTTAAAATGCAGATTGTTATTTTAAAGGTGGGACTGGGGACTCATATTCTGCCTTCCTCCTGAGCCCCCAGGATGTGCAGATGCTGCTGGTCCCCAGACCACACTACTTGGAGTAGCAAGCTCTCTAAGACACAGAGAACAGTGTTGCACAAAGCACAAATTACTACTCTATTCTAGGTTACAATATCAAGGAAATAAGCACTCAAAATTGCTGCCTTTCAACACTTCTGAGTCATTTAGTATGAATGAAAGGTGAACACCGGCCACTTAACATTTCAAAGTGACAGGAACATTTATTGATGCTTTCATTTGTGTTTTGTCCCAGCTCCCATACCAAAAGACAGCCAAGACTTCATATTCTCTTGGCTCCAGAGGATTTACAAGTCTAGAATGGACTTTTCTTCCTAGGTTTGTTTACAGATATTGGGGAGAGAGGTGAGCACCTTTAGACTTAAGGAGAATTGGGACCTGAGAAGAAGTAGGAGAAAGACCATGGACTTTGGTTTTATAAATGATTATCTCTGAGTAAGATTTCCAAAGACCTTCCTTGCGCCCAGGAATGGGGAATTGAATTGAATATCCCACCGAATTGGTTAAGAGTTAGGGATGCTCAGAGTCAGACCCAAGTCACTTTTAGAGAAGGACAGTAATGTGGCATTCTTTGCACCCTGATGACATTGCAGAAAATTTATACCTGCTTCACATGAAATCTGTCCCTGGGCGGTTTACAAGAATATGCCCTTAAGATTTTTAAACCTCACAGCAAAAAATGCTAGAGAGAAAATAAGGATATTTTTGTGCACGTGCACTAATGCACAGCTATTCCTTGAGAGATGAGTAGAGGAGGCATAAATAACCCACCGTGTAAACTTGACCCTTTGTTAGAAATACGCCTTCAGCATATGATGCTGTCACTTCTGACGTTTACTAGTAGGTTACTGCATCGCCTGTTCCCTGGAAATTGTTTTTATATGCAACTTACAGCTATGTTGGTTGAATACTGAGTTTCTGTAAGTAAAGGAGATTTAACTAAGATTTTGGTTATTCATTCCCTAGTTTTTTCATCATCATAATCTCATTTCTCTGGTCATTGAAGATATTAGGTTACTTTGGAGAAGTCACAAGGCAGGTATTGTCTTGAATATTTTTAACCAGATTGATACTATTGAGTTGGGGTGGGGCATAGAGTATAACCTTCTTGAGGGCAGGGATATGTCAGGCTTGTCCTTAGTGCTCTCAGTCCTACCAGTCAGGTTTTGTAAGTTACTGGTTATTATTTATCGATTTATCGATTTAGTGAATAAGTAGAAACAGTGTTTCACTCTGCTGTCATAAGTACCTCATAAATTTTCAGGTATTTGTACCGATAACCTCTGAAATATTGTAACTTGAATCAGATATTTTGTTTCATTTTTTAATTTTTAAGCTTTTCCCACAAGCTTCTTCAGAGAGGAAGCAAATAAATGCTACCTCGAGGGGAGACATGGCCCTTCCTTCCACTCCCTCTTCTGTCAGAGCAGCCCTACCTTCAGAGGAACAGACTGAGTCCTTACTACCAGAATAAGATTAATCTATTATGCAGAAGTATCTGACCTTTTCTAGAACCTTCCCAGCATGGCATTGAAGGAGCCCCAACTCAAGACGAAGGGGGAATTTGACATAGCACACTTCGCAGGGATGTGGGGAACATTCAGTAGAAATTTATAACATTTTACTTCTATTTCTCAATAAGAAATTAAAATTTTTGTTCATTTTTTGGACACTCCTGAGTTTGATGTATCTGCAGACCCAAATTTATGATCATTTATGTGTCTTAGCACTTCGTGGTCATGAGGATGAAAGTGGTACTGAAGAGGGAGTCATCACCCACTGAAGGAGGGAAGGAAGGTGGATGAAACCTCCACATAGAAATCAAGTCATGCAGATTTTGTCAAGTAGGAACAGTAGAGAATAATGGATATGATCTTAGTACTCCCAGAGGTCATTCCGGGGCCATTGCAAAAGCCCCTTAGATTCCTCAATCCCTCAGGCATTCAGCTGAAGAGCTTGGCTTCCTAAAACAGCCCTTTTGTATACCATACCAGCTCAGGAATCTCAGTGGCTCTCTTGCCGATTCTTCACATCTGTGTTTTGAGGCTATGTGACTCCATATTGAATATCCGACTTTTCCTCCATCTCCTCCCGAACACACCCCCTCTCATGATGGCCGCACCTGTCCCTAGCAGGGTGCCTACAAGCAGGTCTTGCCCATTTATCATTGCCCCGCGGCACGTTATTTCCCTCACCGGTGTCTGTATCCTCCCTTCTCCAAGCCTTCAAAACCAATTTCAATCCCATCACTAATATTAAAAGTTACCGGTTTGCTCCTGATTGTGCCGCTCTCCTACAACTCAAACGCCTTGTGCATCAACAAGTGCTGAGCATTGCCCTCTGTTAGTGTCTGCTCTGTTGGTTCTGCTCCCCATTTAGACTATACTCAGCCCAGGAGTCATATCTTCAACTACTTTTCCTTAGCCCATGGAACCTAGCAAAGAGCTAGGTATTTAGGCAATGACTTGGCTGAAATGATTATGTATAATTGGTCTGTTATCTCAGTATTTGTGATTATGAAGAAATGGATTTAGAGAAGACATTTTCAGAAATACGGACGTATTGTCCATTATACATGCCATTGGGCTGAATAATAAATAGAGATTGTGGTTAAGCTGAAGAAAGAGAAGGTTACCTGCTAAAACTATACCCTAGATATAGAAATTTGAAAAAAATAATCATAGACTTAGTGGGTTTTAAGTAAAGAAAATTACATGACTATAACTTTTAATATTTCTAAAACATACTGCTTTGTGCCAGTCTACTGTAAGAAAGTGTCCAAGGAGAGAAAACAATGTCAATTATTTCCTAGAAGCCTTGGGTAGATTCTAATTATTGGAAATAAGTATTCCAAATAGTCCACATTCCGATGTGACTTCAACAAGTCTGTGTCCTCTAACAGTGTTAGGCCACTCTTTTATTGCAGACACTGGGGTCATATTTTCCTGTTTGGAGAGATCATCCTAATGATAGTAACTGTGCATAAATAGTTTGCATTCCATGTTCCTCCTCAGCGATTTTTTCAAGAAAAATTACTGACAGAGAACTTTAGTGGCCAGTTCAAGAGGAGGGGTGAAATGTCGACAGTTGTCAGAATGAAGCCAATTATGAGAGGTTTTAGGAAGGAGGGGTGTTCTTCAGGGAGTTGGAGATTTTGCTTGGGAGGGAAGGATGGAAATGTTCAGCAGAAGACAAAGAGAAGAAAGTTAAGAAGATAGAAAAGAGGGCACGGGCTTATCGTAAGGATGCCTGTGTTTACATTACCAAGTTGTGAGAAAGAAGTTGGAGGAGGAAAGCAGTGCTTGTGAAGATACGCTTTAAATGCTGGACTGAAGAATTTGGACTTCATCCAGCAAGCCAGAGGGTACTGGTTGAGTGCCTAAGGAGGGGCATGGCAGAATGCAAATGGTGTTTTAGGAAGATTAGTCCCGCAAGAGTACAAAGAATGGACAGGAATCCCCGATCCAGGTGGAGATAACACAAGGCTATGGAGTAAGGCATGGGTAAAGGAAAGCGTTAAGTGGGAAAGAGAGGAAGGGAGGAGCCTAAGAAATCCATAAGGTAAAGAAAGAACCAACTGTGTGTTCTGACAACTAATAGGAAAAGGAGGAATTGTAGACAAGTCCAAAGTTTAAAGCCTAACAGTCCAAGAAAACAGTCATGATTCCATTGCTGGGAATAGGAAAAAGACATTAACTACTCTTTAGATTGCCAACTATTTGCATTCATAGCTTCTGCTTGCTTAACAGCCCTTTATGCCCAGCTAAGAAAAATCAGCAACCACTTATTTGTTGCTAATTTTAAGAATTTGTCTTAAGGTTTCCAGGAAAATATCTACAGGTGCATCTCTAGAACACATAGCCTACAGCTTTTAAATTTGTTGCAGATATGGTAACAAACAGGAAGTAGATAAAGTCCCCATAATGACAGGGCCAAGGGCTTTATCCATGTATATATCCGTGGAACAAACATCTGTAGAATGCTTACTTTGTGCCAGGAAAGTAGATTCTTGCCTTTTCAGGCCTTGTATTCTTGTGGGGAAAAGATAGGAAAATAATCAAAATACAACTAAATGAATAAAATAACTCAACGCAAAGATAAATAAGGGCTATGAAGAAAATAAAACACTGTTGTCCCACAAGTGACTGAGGATGCCTCTTTCAGTTTGTTTGGTCAGAGAAAGCATCCCTGGGGGGGGTAGCATTTGAACTGAGACATCAGCTGGTCACACACAGATAATTTAGGTGCAAGGGACAGCAGGAGCTGGGCCTGAATAAGCTGGGCAGGTTTCAGGCCTGGGGCATAATGACAAGGAGACATTGGTACAGGAAGTGAAAAAGGAAAGCAGGGGCCATTCCTGGAATGCATCAGTCAGGATCAGAAGCAAGTGACAGGAAGCATAATTCAAACTGACTTAAGGAATAAGAAAACTCATTCATATAATTAGGAAACCTGAGGTGTGGGGCAGGCTTTGGATTGACTAAATCCAGTGACTCCAGATTTCTTTTCTTTTCTATTTTTTTTAAGATTTTTTATTTATTTATTTGAGAGAGAGACAGGGAGAGAGAGCATGAGAGGGGAGAAGGTCAGAGGGAGAAGCAGACTCCCCATGAAGCAGGGAGCCTGATGCGGGACTCGATCCCAGGACTCTAGGATCATGACCTGAGCCGAAGGCAGTCACTTAACCAACTGAGCCACCCAGGCGCCCTCCAGATTTCTTTTCCAAGAGTTTTCTTGTCTTTGCTGTCTTAGGTGTATCAGCTTCATCTTTGGGCTTGGGGTGAAATAGATAAAGGAAGGAGATTATGTGATCCCGTAAGTTTTTTTCCCTTCAATTTTCTATAATCTACTTAGTAAGTTTCCGTTTGGGCCACATCCTCTCTCCTGAACTTCAGAAGAGGATAGGACTAATCCTCCATCCAATTATATCTGCTTATGGAGTAGGGATTGGGTCAGCTCCCCTTGAGGCACATGAGCTGCTTGGAGAGGAAGGGCTACGTGAACAAAATTAAGATTCTGTTAGGAAAGAGGAAGGGAGAAGGCAGTCTGGGTAGGCAGCCAGCCATGTTTGTGACATAAGGGATCTTGGTGGCCATTATAAGGAGTTTGGACTTTAGTCCGTGTACATATCAAACCATTGAAGAATTTTAGACAGTGAAGTAACATGATCTGATCTATGGTTTTAAAAAGATCACCCTGTGAGATGTTTTAGTGGTTAATTGCAAGGTGACAAAGGGGAGGTGGGAAGACTGGGTAGGAAGCTGATAGTCCAAGCAAGAAAGGTTGGGAGCATAGACTATAAAAATAGCAAAGGAGTTGGAGAGCATTGAATTGAGATGGAACTGACATAGCTTGCTGATGAGTTGAATCACGGGGTAGGAGTTAGGGAAAGTGAAGAAACAAAAATGACTTGCAGGTTTTTGGCTTAAGTTCCAGGGTAGATAGAAAATAGTTTACAGGATAGTGAAGGGTTGAGAAGGAATAGGTTTTGTCAGGGATTACTCAAGAGTTCTGTCTTTTGATGGAGATACTTATTGAATATCTAGTGAAGATGCAAAAGAGGTTGAGTGGAGTCTGGAGTTCAGTGGAGAGGCTAAAGCTAGAGATAGAAACCATCATGGAACCATCAGCGTGTAGATGATGTTTCAAACCATGAGATTTGAGGAGATTTCTCTTAAGGGGGGAAAAAAGGACGTGTGGAAGCAAAGAGTCTACAACACTATAATATTCAGGGGTCAAACAGAGGAAGAGAAGCCAACAGAGGGGACGGAGAAAGAGCCACCGGTGAAGTAAAAGGGAAAAGGAGCAAATTTGATAACACGAAAGCTAGGCAACGAGGATATCTTTAAAAGACAATGGTCCTACTAAGTCAAATGCATCTGGAAAATTGATAGTCTAAGGACTGAGAAGAGACCTTTGGATTTGGTAAGATCAGATTTAGTGGAGGGGAAGAGGGGGGGTCAAAGTACAGCTGAAGGGGATTCAGAGGAGAAGAAACTTGGAAGTAGAGTCAGTCATTCAGGCAGGGCTTAAAAGATACAGGAATAGGAAGGAAGATTCTGGGAGGACAACTCCTAGGAGCCCAAAAATAGAGTATCATTTCCAGAGGAGTTTCTTATTTTTTGATGTTATTCTTTAGAAAAGAGAAACATCCCCTGGGGTGTCTTCATTTGAAATGAAGTTGGTGGCCCCACCGTTAATGGCTTCTATAGATCCCTTTTCCCTACATACTCCTTTCATTGAAAAGAAACTAGGCAATCCAGATTTTGTAATTTAGGGCAAGGAGCTGGTCAAGTAAGACTCGGTTGAGATCTCAGTGCTCATATGTGCTATTCTGGTTGCTCCTAAGTTGCACCAGCCGCTGCTAGGACATTCGCTAAATTAAATGTAAATTACATGCAAATGTAAAATAAATATAAATGTAAATTAAATAATATAAATATATGTAGACTTTTTGCAAGAGCTGCCGATCCTAAACTTGAACTCTATAAAGTCCCCAATCTTCCTTTGTCCCATCTACCTAAAGGTGTCCCTCTCAGTCCCTTTAACTTATACCCACCAGAAAATAGAGCAGAGCAGAAGTGTCCTTCTCCCTCCCCCTCACCTTCTGGCCACAACACAATAAAAACTCTGTTCAGAATTTGGCTAGCTGCTTCTTTTCCCACATTCGATCAGGGAACACTTAAAGCCATACAGTGTCCCTGTCCCACCAGAAAGCCTATGGGCAGGCTGCCCCTTCGGGCTGACACAAAGACACACTGTGCAAGGCGCCTATGGCCAGAACCGGGGACACACGTGGATTATCAATAAGGCTTTTGATTTTTTTTTTCCTTATGTCATATCATCATCACATTAAACATAATTCAAGCGAAGAAACAAAACTAAGATTCTAGACTTGTAAGACTGTGCCTGCCCTATAGCTACAAAGAAAGGAAGCTACTTTTTAGTTTAAATATATTCCTTCCAGAAAAGTGTCATAAAATTTTTTTTTTCACACCCAGTATAATTTTCCACTTTAAATTGATGTTATGTGATTTGATTGACTGTTTTGACGCTATTGAAAGGGTCCATTTTGGAAACTCTAAAGTTAGATTTAGAGGTAAGCTTCAGTGCCCATGAAGCTTGCTTCTACTGGAGCCAAGAACAACAGAAGGCACAAGAAAAGGACAAAGTGCAAAAAAATAACCATCAGGTACCTTGCTGCCAAGGGACATGTCTATGGTGGATTGTCACCTTATCCATCCCCATTCACTTTTTGGTAGAGTTTCCATTTTCCATTGCACAATAATTCTTGGAACTGGTCCCGTGTTAGCCACAGAGCAGAGTTCCAACCATTTCTTTCCAAAACTGGCCTTCAGAAAATGAATCTGAACATTTTCACTCAAGTATCTGAGTGAAGCTATGTCAAAGTTTTCTGGGTTGTTTTTAGTTTGTTTTTTACTGTATACGAATGCGACAAATATAGCTATAAAAGGTACATCACGTTCCACTAAGACTCTTTGTTAACTCACATACCTATAATCTGATAGCTACACATCAAAAGGAGGGGTTGTTAGAATAAAAGACCAGATGGGCATCATACTACAGATATTTACTGAGGGCCTACTGTGTGCAGGGTTAGGAAAGATAAAATGTGGCTTCTGCTTTCAAGGGTCTTACAGTCTAGTTGAGGGGGCAAGAATTTAAACACACGCAAACTAAATAGTGCAAGATACAGTATTGGACATATATAACTATCAGATAAATAGAGGCAATCATAATAATAAATACTCAGTAGTACGTAATTACTAAACTGACATATTTACTATGTGCCAGACATTCTGTTAAGCAGATGTACATTATTTCATTTCCTGAATTATTAGCCCCACTCAAAAATGGGGGTTACCTATGATCTTCTCCCTATTCTGAAGAAAGCAAGAAGAATGATACCAGGTGAGCAAAGACCTAGAATCAAGAATGTTCCAGATTGGGGTACCTAGGTGGCCCAGTGGGTTAAGCCTCTGCCTTTGGCTCAGGTCATGATCCCAGGGTCCTGGGATTGAGCCCCACATCGGGCTCTCTGCTCGGCAGGGAGCCTGCTTCCCTCTCTCTCTCTGCCTGCCTCTCTGCCTACTTGTGATCTCTCTCTCTCTCTCTCTCTCTCTCTCTCTGTGTCAAATAAATAAACAAATAAAATCTTTGGAAAAAAAAAGAAAGAAAGAATGTTCCAGATGGCAAACAGATGCATTGATCTGGTGGCCAAGGGCCCATTTAGGGCAATAGGGAGAAATGAACCTTGAGCCTGTGTTAATCTGTTCACCACCATATCCCAATGCCCAGCATAGTGCCTCGCACATATAGGTGCTCAATAAACATATCTCGAATGAAAAAAAGAAAGCCCTCTGGTTTGTGTCTATAACCCAGATCAAGTACAGTGTGATAAAGGTAATTAATGAATTAAAACCATACACCAAAAACAAAACAAAACAAAACAAAAACCATCCACCAAATAGTCTCAGAACCTAATGCCAGCACCTCCCAGTTCCAAACCATTACAGTAAAGGATTCAAGCTGGCAGGATACACCATAAGGGACAGGTCTGACAGCAGTAGCAGTTCCTGTATGGTCTTCGCCGCACACACTAGAACATGGGCCCAGAGAAGCAGAATCCCCTCTGTTCTCTTCACCATGGTATCCCCAGCATCTAGGACAGCGCATGGCATGTCATTTAGAGCTCACACACTGCAATTCTGACTGCAGATCGCTTTATCTAACTCAAAAATACCTACTTCCCAAGGGAAGAGGATTTTGTTTAAGATAAGTCACATGGAAATTGACAAGTCGAGTTTGGAAAACAAGAGACAGAGCGGCAGGAACCCAGGCTAACAGATGCCTTTGCCCAGAGAGGGGGAAATACACCTTAAAACTTCTGGCAACATATATGCTTTCTTAGGACACCCTCGACATGCTGTGCTTCTGAAACAGTAACCCGTCTAAACAAAAAGATCCATAAATCTGCCAAAACAATCAGTTCCCAGGACTTAGGGTCACTCTTACCAGCGTCAGCCTCCTAAATGGGCAGCAAGTACCATACACCGTGATATCCAAAGACTGGCTTGCTGCTGTAAGCAAAACCAGGCAAATACACCATCCAGGCGACAGAAAGAAAGGTGAGAAAGTTAAGCAATCTCATTCTCATTCTTTTTTCCCCCCTCTGAATACTGTTAAAGAGCTAGGTACCTGAAAATGGGTTAAAATATCGTGGACTTTGCTTCAAGTTTGAGCATTCATGGTCCCAGGAGGACATTCATCATAGGATCTAGTAACGTGTTTGGGAATCTTTTGTGCAATTTCATACTCCAGGGGCCACAAGACATCTGATAAATTCAAAGTAATAATATAAGTAAAGTCATGATGCCTCCCAACTCTCCTTGTTGGAAGAGTTCCTGCTGAGATGTTCGGTAACTTCATGAATATGTATGGGGCACTCACGATATTGAAGAAACTGTGCTAATGTGCAATGGTGAATCCAAAGGAGAGTGAGACGTGGTCCTTGCCTTCAAACCACAAGGAGTTTTATCATTCACGGCACAAGTCAGATGCCTAAGACAGTAGGAGGAAACATTGCCATGGTCCACGTGTTGTTGCTATTGTTGTCTTAAGTGTTGTAAAAACACAAAGAATGGAGAGATGAATTCCAACTGGGAGAAGATAAACACGTCAAGGAGGGGAATACACTCAAACTGATCTTGGAAGGTGGATGGAATTTCCATAGTATTAGATGGCAGGGAGCATTGATTTGTAGCATTTGCCAACATTTATTGGGTCAGTATTCTCACTATGGCTGATTGCAAGTTGATGACGTGATGCCATTGAATACAAAATTGAGAGGAGGTGCCAGGTCCAGCCCACCATCTATGAGTCACCATCTGAGCTTTGGACTTTATTAAATCACTCTGACTCTACTGCTTTAATGAGTGGATTCACAGGTATTAAAAACATCTACAGCAACATTGCAAGGGAAGAGACACTTCTGCCTTTCTCCCTACCCCTCAGTCTGACCTTTTAATACTCTCTTTGTCTGTTGTCCCTCTGTTCTCAGCCCTCTGTCCCCGACTGGCCTACCTAGTATTGATCTTGGCCTAGTGCCAGCCTGGGATTCTGGTTGCCCTTCTTAGTGTTGGCTGCGATGGCTCTGGGCCCCGGCTGTCACATGGCACAGAGGGCTGGCTTACTGCCCATTGCCTGGTGTTGACACCCCTGCTGTCTCCATAATGAAAAGCAGCTTTAGGAGCGGCTAGCTGGGCAGGGTGTTTAACTGTTCTTGTAGTGGTTGGAAGGGAAAGCCAGAGAAATTGCTGGGAAGCTTTGCCGAAGGAAGATGCGAGCCAGCAGCCAGCCGAGAGCTGAGCCGGCATTCATATTAATTGCTCCTTTTAGGTCTTAGAAACAGCAACAACAACAACAACAAAAACCCACCACCGTGTCCTCCTTTAATCATGGCACCTTTAACTGGCGTTATCACTGAGAGGGCTGCTCGGGAAATGCCAGGCCCTAGTATCTGCCTTTAATTACAAGCAGATGTCCTCAGTATGTGCATAAGGATTTAAAAAAAAAGCAACTTGCCAAGGAGACCACTGCCAGACAGGAAAGGAGTATGTGAAGCTTGAAGTTATTATTAGGAAACCTCCCCCATTAGACCCACTAAGCCAGGGGCCGGCCTGTGAGAAAAGGTCTTTTAAGATCTCTCCCTGAACCATGGAGTCTTACCTTGAGGCCTAGCTACTCTCAAAATACATTTACAGCAAAATATCACCACTCCGGATTTACTTCAGCCATGTGGGCTTTTCCTGACGCTGATTTCTCTTCCAAATTGCTAGGTATTGTCTGTAAAGCAGCTTCTTCAGCGTTAGAAGGTGTTTGAAACCACCCGCGTTATTTTGTGGTTCTTTTCTGTTCGCTTGTTTAAATTATCTCCCATGCTCTGTGATTTACTGTTCCGGTACAGGAGAAACGCACTCCCTCTCGGAGCTCTGGGGAGGTAAGATGGTCTGTTCCAAAGGCCCGAGATTTCCTGCTCAGATTTCACGGTCTTCTTTAGTGCGGCCAAGAGTCATGAGATAATATACTTCGGCTCGGGAGAAACTGTGAATGGGATTCAGCTAACCCAGGGAGCCACAAAGGAAAGGAAATTCCAGCGTAGAATTATCACTGCCATCAGGCCCTGATTTGGTGTGCCAGAGGGCAGTTATGACCAAGAAGACAGTCACAGCCCCAGGACCTGCTGTGTAACATCACTGGATGACAGAGCCAAAGAAATCCCGGCTGCCAGCCTGTCTCCAATCTTACCTGGCTTCTCATAAGTTGACCCCTGAGGGGTGTTTCTGCCCAGAGCCTCAGCAGCCTGGCCCCATCAATAGAACTTTCCAGGATGTCCGTGGTATTCAAACAAACAGCCTGTACTGTAGTTGGTGCATCCCCGTGAGCACCAGCTGTAGGCACACAGTGAGCAGTCCTAGCAGGGGAGCCCCAAAGGACCCAGTGACTCTGAGCAGAGCAACAAAGTAGTGTGTAGGGAAGAGTTTTGCAAATGTGTCTTGTCCTAAGCATCACCTGGCTGGGGAATGGGGGCATAGAAGAGAAGCATACAGCTTCTCAGGACCTTGCCAATAGACCGACCAGTTCCCTAGAGATTCAGATCCTGCAGATCTGAGACAGGACCTTGGAATCCACGTGTTGAACAAACGCCCTAGTGGCTCTTGGTGGTCAGGAAGTTTGGGGAACAGGAGAGTGGGGCGCAGTCAGAATCTGGCTCCACTTCAATTTTGGCTTCTACCGTGTAACTGCTGGGAAGCCCAAGACAGGCTAGTTAGTTGGTCTGAACCTCCAACCCCTCGTCCATAAAATGTAACTAACTCATAACAATGCTGCAGAGGGTCATTGTGGAGTTAAAATGGGGAAGTCCAGAAAGTGTGCGTAGTGTAGTGCCTGGTGCATTTTAAGCACACAATAAACGTGAGATAGAAGCACCTCACATTTTTTAACTTGGCCATCAACCAGCCCCTTCGCGGACCACAAGACAGTTTGGGGTGTGGCATCAGTGTGACTGAACACTGAGCTTGACCTTGAACCTTACTGCAGGGGCAGGTTGGAGGGAGACAACGAAACTGAATACTCTGTAGTGATACTGATCATAGTTTGACAGAAAAGGAGAGAGAAGGTGATGGGCGGGTCTGGAAAGAGTTCTAGACATGGAAGCCCAAGGAGAGAACGTTTCTGATGTGTGGTCAAGGATAAATAGACGTCAAAAAGACAGGGAAAATAGTCAAGCAAACTTGAGATTTCCTGGGAGAAACACAATTTGCTGAGAACAGATTATTTTTATTTGATTCCCTTTTAGCCCCAAAGTTTAAAGGATTTGTGATCCGTCTTTATTTGCCTTGTTTATTTAACAAACACTGTGATTCTACGAGGTGTCATGGTGTGTGCTCCTCACGGAGGTCACAAAGATGAAATACCCACCTCAAGAAACTCACTGTGCGTCACGGGGCACGGATAAGGGAGCAGTGACCTCAAGGTGTGCAAAGGCAATATGTAGCGGTGCCTGGGTGGTCTGTCAGTGAAGCATCTGCCTTCAGGTCAGGTCATGATCCCGGGGTCCTGGGATTGAGCCCCACATTGGGCTCCTTGCTTAACAAGGAGCCTGCTTCTCCCTCTCCCTCTGGTGCTCCCGCTGCTTGTACTCTCCCTCTCTGTATCAAATAAATAAAATCTTTAAAAAAAAAAAAAAAGTCAATATCCAGGGCTGTTGGGTGGAGAACACCTAACCTGCCTGAAGGAGAAATCAAAAGCTCTCAGAAGAAGTTCTTTTTCCCGGTTCTATCGAGATAAAATTGATATAAAACATTGTGTCTGTTTAAGGTGTACAGCATAATGATCTGATGGATGGATGTACTGCAGAATGATGGTCACAGTCAGAGGAAGTCTTGAGGTAGAGATTTCATCGCACTTACATCATCATTATCGTTATCGTAAGCTAGTAGTGATAACAATAGCTGACGGTAACCAAGGCTTGATTTACGGCAGCCACCGGGTGAGGCCCTTTATGTTATGTCTCATCACGTGTAAAATGGTTGCCGTGATCAGTACCTTGGTTTACTCACTTGTGTCTGTAGGGTCAATCTAGGGCTGGTTCTAGATGTCATTGCTGCACAACTGGTATATTACAGTACTCCCCAGAATACTGATTTCACTCTAGCTCCCGTCCTGATGGAGTAGTCACTAGATTACAAGAGCTGGGAGTGACTGCATTTAGTCCCAGGCTGAATCTGGGACACAAGTAGATTTCCATCCCCTATGCCACTGGAATCATTTCCCCAGAGTCCCGCTGCCTACATACAGCCTGCACAGCACATGTAAATAGTGGGGGTCTCACTGGGCTTAGGGCAGCATTCTCTCTTCGTAAGTGCGAAGCCCTAGGCTCACATGGTCTCGTGTAAAAACGCTGTCGAGGTCTCTGTGGGAAAAGATGTGCCTTGCTTTCAGGGTAGTGGCTAGCAATAATAACTGACAATAATCATAGCTATGATAAGAATATTTAACATTGGGGCACCCAAATGGCTCAGTCAGTGGAGCATCCAACTCTTGATTTTGGTCCAGGCCATGATCTTAGGGTTGTGAGATCAAGCCCCATATCTGGCTCTGCACTCAGCGTGGAGCCTGCTTAAGATTCTCCCTCTCCTTCTCCCTTCCTTCCTAAAAAAAAAAAAAAAAAAAAAGGAATATCTGACATTTACTAAGCACTTATATTTTGTGTTTGGTATACTGTGTGTACTAACTGAATGTTGCGTGTATAGATGCTGTCACTGTCCCCACTTTATAGATGGAGAAACAGGTTCAGATATGTGCCATAGTTGGGAAGTTGAGTACCAGGTTGGGCATAAGTAAGAAGGATCAGAAGGCAATTAGTTCTAGTCTCGGGATCCTGTTCTTGGGCAGATCCACCGTGAGGAGCTCTACCTCAGGGCACTGGAAGGCAGGATTTCTCCAGTGTTTGCAGGATCAAAATTAAGTTCTTTGGAAAGACCATCCCCAAGATGCCCCTGACTTCTCCCCCAACTCAGCACAGCCCAGCTCAGCTGTGCTCTGCCCACTCCCGACAGATCAGAGCTCTTTACTGCCCAGGATGTGTCTCACCTTGGCCTTGGTGCAGCGGTTCGTTCCCCTGGCCCCAGCTGCCTTTCCCTTTCTCTCCCTTGCCTGTTCATCCCAAGTTCGGCACCTGTCTCAAGGAGTCTCCTTCCCCCGGAAGCTGTTAAGGGCCACCCCGTGGCTCAGCCACTCCTTCCGCCCAGAAGACTGTGAGCGCACCGAGGGCAGGGGCTCCAGCCGATCTCTTTTATGGCACCAGCGCTTAAAAACTCCTGTATTAAATATACTGGAGTTTTCATTAACTACTTACTGTTAAATAAGTGTTTATTTCTCCCTGTGTTTGTTTCTCCCATACTGCTCTGCATGTACAGACAAAAGGACAGCTTTGACGCTAATTGAAATTGGCAACTTAGCGTGACCCCTCTGTTTGCTAAAAAGAACACTTTTATTTATCGTGTTTGCTTTTGCAAACAGCACCCTCGTGGGGCTGGCACAAATCTGCTGTGTTCCCTTGAGGACGCCATTTGTTCCTTTTATGTCTTGACTCATCACATATTGTGGAGAGTGTTAACTGAGGAGGACGTTTTGCTTTATGAAAATGTTACCAAATGCTGATATCATAAGGAGGAAAGCACCAGATGTCTGTCTGCAAGGAAAGCAAAATCCTGGTTTGTGAGGAGTCAGGGGTGGCCAGGGCTCCCCAGGCATTTCCGGGCCGAGGTTTGGCTCTGCACGTTCCCTTGGGGCCTCATAATTGACCCCCACATTCCATCTCAGTCATCATTCTGGAGAAATTTGTCAGCTTTCTTGCTGATCTGTGCCTGGAAAATGGTGTCCATTAAGTGTTCCCGGTTTTAAGCTGAAAATTGAGACACACTTGCTGGATAATTTTGACTAAAATAACACATATGATTGTATGGGTTCCCATGGTTGACTTAATTTTACTCTTCCTTTGAACTACCAAATGTTCTCAAGGTGTATACAGTTGTCTGTGAAACAGGTCATTTGCAGTTAGAAATTATGTCAACTTGCCAAACCTCAACTGAGAATAATGTTTTAGTGCCTAACCTAAGGCAAAGGGTCATAAAACAAAGTGTTCTTTGGTTTGTAGCAAGGAATTGGAGGAGGACAAGTTCTAGATGATGGTAATAATAAAGACTTAGGCTCTCAAGGCATCTAGTCAAGTAGCCTTGAGGGGATTTCCATAAAATGCAATTTTCCTTCTGAGCATGTTAAAATCAATGTGTAATACATTAACTACTCTAGGTAAATGTGTATTCTGCTTGCTTTTTGTCATAATTCTTTATTGCATTTGGCAGCAAATGAGCTTCTAATATTGAAACTTAGAGAATAAAAAGAAATACTTTCAGAACTCATATTTGTACATAATTTAAAATATGAACTCAACGAAACCCCCAAATCCTAACTTCACTTGGAAAAATGCCCTCACTAATATGCCCACACCCAAAGGCTTACAAAGGTTAGAATTCTGCCGAGTTTAATGAGAGGCTCTTAACTTCACCTGTTGGGTTCTATTATCATGAACACCAGCCCTGAGAGCAGCTTCCTACTGGTAGCTAGGTGGGAGGGGCTAGTGAAAAGGGCCAATGAAAAGTGGATCTGGGCGGGTGGGCAGGACCCATCTGCCTCTGAAATTCAGGAGGATGGGAATTTCAGCTCCCTGCCCAGAGCACCTTTGTTTTGTTCCTCTCCCTATTTTTATAATCGGAGAAATATATCTTAGCGTTGTTTTGTGGATTTCTATCAAGGGCCAGAAGCATCAGCAGTTTCCCTGCTTTCAGGTGAGGCTCAGAGTTCATTGTAAGCCTGAACCACATCGCACCTCTAAGGAGGTGTAGAATCCTAGAAAAATCCCCTCTCCACCAAGCCCAGATAACTGTTGCATACTCTCGTATCAAAACAACCGGGTTCAACAGTTCAATGACAACTACACTGATCCTTTTCCATTCTTCTCATTTTTAATGCAGCATAATAGTAGTATCATAGACTTATAACTGCTTTTAGAATCGATGACTCATTGCCCATCTCATGTCACAAAGCTCTGTGTCCGTGCTAACTTTTCAGTTCCCCTCATCCCTTCCCCATTCCCGGGATTGCTCATATGTTTATTTCCAAGAATAAACTTGTTTGACCAAACTGTTTTTAATACGGTTTTGGGAAAAAAAAAAAAAAAGAATTTATGTTCCTCTCCATTTTCATTAGCAAGACTCAAGCTTGGACTTGAATATTCTAGGAAGGCATTTTTGCATTGTTCCTGACCACATCTAGCCATGAGAACAGAGGTGACTAACTCTGGGTTTCCATGTGTTCTGATATGTATGAGTTCTTTTTTAGAGGGTAGGTGTGATTTTAATTTTAAAAAGAAAGACGGAAAACAAGGGCGAGAAGTATTGTGAGGTTGGGCCAGGTCACATTTTGTCACTGGAAAGTGAAATTGTAACGGGGTCACATCAGACCATTTTGACAGGGATGACTAATGGTTTTCTTCTCTCTCTGTTCCAGCCATACCAGCGATCCTTGGCAGAGCATCCCAGAGTCTGCAAACAGTTAATCCAGGCCCAGGGACAAGTAAGAATTTCAGTCCTTTTTCTATCAGCAGTGATCTTGTCCATGCTTTACTGTAATTCAAGTTGCCATCCTCTCTTTGCTGTATTTGAGATTTGGTACCCAGATAAAGGACTGATGGAAATTGCACAAATAAGTAAAAAATATATATATTTTTAAAGGATGTCTTTTTCAGCCTCACTGCAAGGCTGCTGCTTTATTTCTCTGATTTGCTTATCCTTAGAAGTTAAGTAAAACCAAATTAATGAGAAGGAAAAAAAGAGTAAATAACATTGTGGACCAACAATGTTTGTTGACCATAGTTTATTGACTTTAAGAACCTGCCTCCTTTTACAAATCGGGTATTATATCGTTATTATGGTTGTGAGATATTTCTATACCTTGTGATCACACTGATAGTTAAAGTTGTCAACCATATCATCTTATGCGCCAAAAATCTGCCTTCAAGTGAGCTATCTTTTCTGCTTAAAATGCCTTTGCATATCTTCCTCTTGTCCTCTGACATCAGACATCAGCTCTGTAGGGAAGCTTCTCTAAGTTATCTAAGACCAAAGACTCGTTCTGCCTCCTTGTCCCCATGAAACTTTGTCCGTTGCTGCATAATAGATGTACCTCAACAGGACTTGAGCGTATATGGTAGTACCGTGTGCGGAACTCAAGGAGCTGTGTGGGCTGCATGAACTAAGAGATTATGTTGAGCTTGAAGACAAGACCCACTTTTTATGCTTCTTCTAAATCCCTCACATGACCTAAAGCAAATCCTCATCAGTTACAGGTGCCTTTAATTAAATTCCAGGGAAGGATTTTCTCGTCATTTGATGTATGTGCCGGAGTCCTCATGACACAGTAAAGGAAGGGAAGACCGTGTACCTAACTGAGCTTACGCCCTTGCTGTTCCATTGGCTGTTGCGGAGTCATGGAGCCGTAATTCGGATTTTATGACATAACTGGAGGGTAAATTTCAAAATGAGATGTAAATCCTTAGAGGTGACTCAGAGGGAGGGTTCGTGCTGTTTTTTGCAAGTGGCATCCACTTGTCCATCGTGCCAGGCCACAAACTCTTTACAACCCTCCGTTTTAGAAGCCTCTGACATGTTCATCTGCTCCCCAATTAATGTGAGGTGTCTTTTTGGTCATGTTTGGGTAATCCCAGCCAGCATATTTCAAAGCCTTCATGCAGCAGACGATGTGACTTATTGCTACTTCCTGCAAGGAAATGAGAAAGAATCAGTTAAAAATGTTTTCCTATGAATAGAATTGTTGAATCACTATATTGTGTACCTGGAACTAACATAACACTGTGCGCTGACTATACTAGAATTGAAGTTAAAAACTTACAAAGGGAGAATGTTCTACTGATGGTGCACGTTGCATCCCACATTTGTCCATCCTCCACACACAAACATAGCACACTGCCCTTCCCTTTCCCCCAAAGGGGGGTACAGTTTTATCCATCTTCTTTGTGAAGTCACGGGGAGAGGAACCTAAGCATGGGGCCTTGTTATGGTACAACCTCTGGGTATGAAGAAACCCCTGCTACGTCATTTGACATATGTTGACTTTCTGTCTTTGTGATAAGCAAGAATCCTAGTTATCCTTCATCTGCGACATATCACGTAGATACTGACCTGCCCACACAAAAAGGAATACTGTCCTGGCTTCCCCTGATCAAAAGTTAGCTCCCCTCCATCCCAAGACTGACTAGATTAAGTTACCCCTGTCGCTGGATGGGTCTGTCAGCGCTCACTTTCCACACAGCACAGGCTTGGACACACGGCCACCTTTGTCATCTGAGCATCTCACTGAGATGTGACAGACCCTGGTGCTCACGTCACCTCACCTTGTACACTGTCACTGTTTGACAAGCATTTGCCTCTCTGCTGCACACCCAGCACCAGCTCTGTGCTCTAGGGAAGAAGGGAATGCGGAAGATGGTGTCCTGACATCAGGGAGCGCCTATTCTCACTCAAGAGATACTTTTACACAAGAAGCTAGTGTTTAACATGAAATGTCCTGTCGTTATGCAGTTATAAGTCATACATTTCCTCTCTGCACTTTTCTGAATTCTCAGATTCAAAGCAAAATCCCCACGGAGGGGGAAAAAAACAAATTACAACCCTCTCAGAAAAAATTCTACCCAGAACCGAGCTAACGGAAATAAATAAATAAATGCCGCCCACCTCTTCGGGCCCCCTTGACTTCATTCTTGGGCTATTGCAGTAACTCTTTCATCACTGTCTCCCTCCCTCTCCTGCCCCGACTCATCTCTCCTTTCTTGTATGCCAGTGACAATTTTAAGAGCCCAACATACCACTCTGCTCTAAACAACCCAAATTTCAAACTGCAAACCTGTGTCAAGACACTGAAATCCAACATCCTTCACCCCAGCTGATAAGTCTACACTACTTAGTACTCCCCTGGGACTTTGCTCATGTCAGCCCATCTTCCAGAACAACCCTCCTGCCACTTCACCCCTCATTCTGGAACTATAAACCCTGCCCATACTTTAAAGCTCATCGGGGACACTCTGACCCTTGGCCTGAGACAGTGCCTCCCTTCTCCATGCTTGTCTTCAAGAGACATCGTGCTAGTTTGCACCACTTTTAAGGAATAGATCCGAGGCTGCTCGGCAGTAGAGTCATTTGCATATTTCTCTCATCACTCCATCTGGATTGCGAACAAGCTGTATCTTATTCCTAGTTGTGTAACTCGTAGCACCTAAAATGGTACCTTAAACACCGTAAGGAATAAATGATACTGCAAATAAGTTAATTAAATGGAAGCAGCCTTAACAGCTCCTTGGTTACCATCCTTCCACACACTTGGCAGGTCCCACAGACACCCCTTGTTGTGGGGCGTCTTGGCTGGCTGGAGCCATCAGAGAGAATCAGATCTCCCCACCTGTGTTAATGACACATTCATAACCCCCACATGTTCTGGCACGGAAAGGACTCATGGGATTCAAATGGTTTCTGCTCCAAGGACAGCTTCCTTACAGGCAAATGCTGTAGTATGGCAACCGTAGACGAGGGGTATGCACTGATCAGAGTCGGACCCAAGTATGCGCCTCTTTGTCCCCTCCCTGCTCAGTCACACAGGCTGCACTTTGTCTCCAGATCTGGAACCACTGCCCATCTGCCTGCCTAACACCTTTGTACCAGGAAGCCCAAAGTCCCCTCCCGATGGGTTTCCTGTCGTGAGCCGGTGATGGAAGCACATTCTAGCTGTGTGAACAGCAGGAACCATCAACCCCTAAGTTCCCATGCCTTTAGGTGCAGATCATAAACCTAATTCTGTTGCTGAACAGCACTGACAGACAGACAGCCTGCACATCTTTCTGAATATTTTTTCTTTCCCTCTCATGTTTAAGTCATTCCTTTTCACTGAATTTACTACATCTTCTCTGAAGGTGTAAATGTTGTGATCAGTGGCATTTCCACTTTAAATTAAAATGCATATCCAACTGGAAAAAATACGGACGTCTCACTGACTGGCATTTGGAGCATAAATTAGTCCAAGTTTTTATGAAAACAGGCATTCTGAACACACACATCAATGACGGAGGTTAGAGTTAAGTTTTGAAAGCATTCCAGAAGACTAACCTCTTAGATGCACACAACACATGAATTGCTTGAAGTCTGAGAAGTTCACGAACAACTTCCTTCATAATCATGAGCTCCTTTTCAGTAAAAACGTGATGATGAGACAGAAATTGGGTATAGAAGTCGTCATCTCTGCAGGTCCTTGTCTTCTGTTCTTAGCTGGACTTCCGTCCTCGCCTGCTCATTTCTCATTCTTACTTCCTGTTTTTCCCTATTCCACGCCATCCTGCTCTCTGCTCCCATATTCCTTCTTCCTGCCTACATGTGATACAGTGGTTGTTCTGCCCCATCGCCTTCAGAAGCCCCCTGCCCTGGCTTTTTGGGATATGAATAAACTCCTCTCCCTGGCATTCAAGAAGGTCCATGACATGGATCCTCTGTGGTTTTCTAGCCTTATCTCTCTGGTATACTGTGGACACCCATGTCTGTGTCCCTGCATTTCCTGCTTCATTATATCCTTTCCCACGGACCCCTTGGCCAGAAATTCCCTTGTCTTTCCTCTGAGTCAGGACATCCTTCATGGATTTTGTCTTTAAGGCATATTTCAAATATCACTTCATCCCATCGGAGGATGAGTACTTTCGTTTTGGAATCTCTGTAGGCCTTTCTCGTTTTTTCTTAAGGAGAGATGGTGTATAACACAGGACTTTAAAAAACTCACTCTGATAAGAGAGACCATTGTAGTCCCAGATCTACCACATACTTCCTGAATGAACTTCCCTAAGTTTTATAAGTTGTCTGTACCTTGGTTCTGTTTTGTTTTGTGTGTTTATGTCTAAAATAGAGATGCTGGGCACCTGGGTGGCTCAGTCGGTTAAGCGTCTGCCTTGGACTGAGGTCACTGGGCGCAAGTCCTCTATCAGGCTCCCTGCTCAGCGGGAAACCTGCTTCTCCCTCTTCCTCTGCCTGCCACTCCCCCGTTTGTGCTCATGCTTTCTCTCTCTCTGTCAAATAAATAAATAAAATCTTTATAAAATAAAAAAAAATTTTTTTAATAAAATAGGGATGCTAGTAGTACCTACCTCACAGTTGTTGTGAGAATTACAAGTGTTGATATATTTGAAAGAGTTCGAATAGCACCTGGCCATGATGTGTGTTGTATTCTCTCATGGCCCTTAGTTTATTCCAACAAGTATTAGGATTGACCTGGATGAAATGTCCTGCACTCAAGTTGGGCCTTAATCTCCAGTCATTTGTTTCAGCCTTATGGGTTCTTTGGTATGCTTTCTAGTCCCTTAGAATAGACTGTCAGAGGGAGGGGCTGCATCTTACACATCCTTGTAGCCCACAGTACCTGGGATGTACCCGGCACACACCAAGTGTTTAATAAATAGTTGTTGGGTTTTGTATACACACACCGAAAAGTTAAAAAAAAAAAAAAAGCCAGGTTTCCCCCAATATCTTAATTACTCTTTGGCTAGCACAGAGCACCTCCATGCCCTTCAGCAGGCATTGAGGAAGGGAGAGGGCTAAAGCTGTACAGGGGGAGAAATTTCTCTTCTCTGTTACTATAAACACATACCATCTTTCCCAGAAAGCCTTCCACCTTATAAGCCAGAACCTTAACTTCAGGTCACAGACCCTGGGGTCACAGTCTACTCTTGGGATCTGCTGCAGGGCCTCTCTGTGCCGTCACTGTGTGTCCTTTGGGCACGTCACCTGCCGAGGGGATAGGGGTCTGGCTCCTGCTGGGACCCACCACAGTCCCCGTCTCAGCTTTGAGGCTCCGTCTTCATCGAGGGCTCGCTAGCTGACGGTGTAGCCATAACGAGCACCCCGCCAAAAGAGTGTGTCCCCGCAGGGCCGCATCTTAGACAGTGCAGCCTTTCTCTGTAACAAAGAATGTGAGCTTTGGACATGCTCTGGAGAACGGTTCAGACATGGAAGCCGACGCTGAATTCTTGACAGGCTACTGTTTATAAATAATTCAGTAAACGACGCAGTAAGTAAACACAGATAATTATGATCCCTTTTAAGGAAACCGTGTTTATGTTGGCTCTCTCGTGCACCCAGACTAGTGGTGGCCCTTCCTGACTAATCTCCAGATACTGCGGAGCACCCTGCTGATGCTATTTCCCGCCCCCCCCCCGGTTCCTTGCTTCTCTGAAGTAGGAGGAGGACGGGTAGGATGATGCACTTTACACAAGAAGCAATGGAGGTACAGGGAAAACAACTTTCCCAAGCATTGTAACTGACCAACGCGAGAGTGAAGAAGATACTGTCAGAGCACTGCTTTGTACCTGTCCCTAGAGAAGCAAAAGAAAACATAGATAATGGTGTATTATGGATAATTCACGTAACAAGTTTTCAATTACCACAAAATGTGGCCCTGGCAGGGACTTTTTTCTAGCCTGAAATACCCAGAAAGTGTCTGCCATTCGTTTTCAGGTCTTCGTGTCCTGTTATTATTATTATTCTCATACACAATCCCGTGTTCACATGTAATTGTCGGGAGACGAGGATTCTTTGTAAGATAAATATTAGGCCTTAACTCTTTTACCCTCCTTCAACTCCAGGCAATTTGCTCAGCCCTAATCAGTGTCAGTGGTAAGGAGATATTTACCACTGAATTTCCAAGAGACCTATTCACTGTGCGTATGCTGAGGCCGGTATGCTGAGGCCGGTGTTCGTGAACTCTGCGGTGGGGACTAAGCCCACAGTTCAAGGCCAGCCTCCCCAAGCACCTGCAGCTCCTGGCTGGTTGTAGACACATGTCGGGGTCTTTCATGTCTTTTGGAATCCAAACAGTCACAAAATATTTAGAAATCTGTGGGCATAGGCCTCTCAAAGCCTTGATCTTAGAAGTAATTTTTTTTTTTTTTTAAGTCTTAGAAAGATGATGAAACATCTCCCTCAGAGTTCTCCTGAGCCTCTGTGTGCTCCATATACCCAATTTCTAGTTTTGTTTCTCCTCCAAAGCATAACACACATTTTTCAAGGATGAAATCCAAGATCAACGTTCTTTCACCCTGGGCGACCTCCGTGGGTGGGGACCGCTTTGTAGACTCTAGAACGTGAAAGCCTCCCAACAACGTCGGTTGTGACCTTTGAGTCCCTCTAGCCTGTGGCTTTCTGACTCACTGCTGACTGTTTGAAAACCAGCCTTGTAACCACGGCTCCCAAGGGAACTCTTGTTTCTGCACACGGGAGTCTGTCTAGGGAAAGAACCCCAGAACGGGGCCCACGCTAGCTCCTGCTTGTGATGAATGACTTTTTCAGACAATGTGCTCCTGTGCGCTGAGAAAAAAACTGGGATTCATTATGTCGGTGGGCACTGATTTTAATACAAATTAATCCATATACTGTAAAAGCAGATGATACATCACATTTATAAAGATTTATGGAATTCAAGCACAGGGGCCATTGAATAGTAGTTCAGGTAAGAGCATGTTTCATGGTAGATATATGCAATATGAAATAATATATATTTAAACCAAAAGTAACTCAAGAGGTGATTTTTCTTTTTTAAGATTTTATTTATTTGAGAGAGAGAGAGAACAGCAGGGGGAGGGGCATAGGAAGGAGTAGACTCTCCCCACTCCCCAGCAGGGAGCCCAATGCCGGTCGATCCCAGGACTCCAGGATCATGATCTGAGCTGAAAGTAGATGTTGACCCGACTAAGCCACCCAGGCGCCCCTCAAGAGGTGATTCGTTACTAAATCGAAAACTTATCACTTAGAAAAGAAGTTATGCAACTTTCCAAGGGCTTTTTAAAACGTATGATTTATAAGGAACTGATTTGCATGTCATTTAGCATCTGTGATTCGAAATAAGCTATTTTCTTTTGAGGTCAAACTAGGGGCTGACAAACTATGGTCCTCAGACTAGATGCTTGTCTTTGTAAATAAACATGCCTGTTTGTTTCGGATTGTCTGTGGCTGCTCTGGGGATCAGCTAGTCACCATGTTTGTATTGCTTCTTATCTTTTAATCTCCCATCAAAAATTATTTCCTAGTTGGTAACTGACCTTAATGGGAATGCAAGATGCAAATTTGCTTCATCATCGGTTCTGAAACGCACTATATTGTAGAGTAAGATTAACAGTCTCTGCTTGTCCACACGGACTCGTGCATTTATGACGACCATGATGGTGATGGGTGGTGGTGGACGTATTCGCATCAGTGTGCCATCAAAGGAACGCTGAGCGTCTGTAAATGCTCGGTGCTGGATGGACTAGGCCATCATTTGCAGCCCAGTGTCTGCCTGCATCATCATTTTCACCTAATATTTATCTGAGGGAGAGTTACAGTCCGTAGATTACATGGTTCTGGTGTGAGGACAGACCTGACTTTGCAGATTTGTAAGTCTTCTGTAAACTGTAAACTGCTGCCACTGAATTCATGCTGGAGATAAAGACAGAAGAGTCTCCCATTAGGAGACGGTATAACGTGAGAGACTCATAAACCTGGAAGCTCCCCGCATCACCGTAGACATCAGGATACAGATGCATCACTTTTGCAAGGCCTCGGGTTGTTCTCAAATTGCAACTGTGTGTTTACGGCTGCAGGTTAACTTCTGATTTTCCGTGTGTTACAGAAAAGAAGCTGTGAATGCTTCTTTATTCTCTCTTACCATTCCTTAATAAATAGAATTTTTAACTCCAAATTTGGATTAATGTAAAAGCAAATATTTGCAGGAGAGCCCATCTGTACTCTGTTGTCAGCACAGAGGGCTTCGCGCACCTGTCGCCGCAAAGCTCCCGCAAGGCAAACCCCAAAGCAATGGAGAAACACCTGGAAAACATCCTTTCTGTGACTAAAACTTGTCTTTTTCTGAATTCTAAAACTTTTGAAGTTGTGCATCTTTGGCATTAAACCCAGATGGCTTGTGTACACCTGGTGTCTTCCCTTCTCGATTGTAAGTCTTTTGACAGCAAGGAGATAGTCTTCCTTGTCTGCCCCTTTCTTCACAATTTAAACAGGACTTTGCACAAAATGGGAGCTTAATATTTGTTCAGTGCATATCCTATGGTGTTCTAGGAATTCCTTAAGAGCAAATGCAGAAAGGAAGTGGAGGGAGAGGTGTTAGCCTAGATTTCATGATAGGAGTTTGTCTTCCAGCTACCCCAGCCCTGCCCAGCACATGCGCGCGCACACACACACACACACACACACAGATGCGAAACATAATGGTTTCCTCAAACCCGAGAGCAGTAGATGCATTTCCTCTTATGCCACTTTTTTTTCTCCTGGGGAAAAGCAGACAAGAAGGTCCTACGAAAGTCTTGGAGGTGTTTGTTCTTATCAGACAGTCTTACAGATTCTAACTGGTTTCAGTTGGTGTCACAGGCTGTGTGATGAGGACTGTGGAGTTTGGGGATCTGGGGACCACGAGCTGTCTTCCATGGACGCATCCAGCATCCTGCCAATACGCCACAAGCTCCAGCTTGGCCATCTCTGAATGGAGAGGTCAGCACCTGTCTCGGGGAGTCATTGTGAGGAGCAGATAGGTACATAGAATTCCTGGCACAGCGTCGGTGTGGAATGAATGTTCGCTGTTTGATGGTTTTGCTGCTGCTGCTGCTATGGCTACTACTTCTGTTACTGCTCCTGAAAGAGTACTAGCAGCCTGGGGCCCCGGAAGTACCCCACCTACCTCCTCACCCCCTCACCAGTGTGCATCTCCAGTTTCACTCCGTCTGGATTTTCCGAGAGGATAGCAAGGAGGCTGGATCTACAATAGTATATGTCACGTTGGAGGAGTATATATTTTAAGAAAATACAGTTCTCACAGACTCCAGAGAATGTACAGCCCAGTTTGTGAAAACTGGATTTAACAAATTTTAATGTTTGGGATATGTCTTTTCCTTGCCCTTGAGAGGCAGGGAAGCAGGGAGCATTGAAGGGAATGCCTTCAATGAGGGGCTTGCCGAACTCCCGACGCCAGAGGACAAGACGTGAGCTCCGGGCAGGGAAGACAGACTCTGGGGACGAGAGCAGGAGGGCAGCCTGGAGCCCGGCCTACTTGCTTCAAAGGCAAGACTGGGTAAAATGTTTGGACCCAGTAGAATGTTCCCTTTCCTTCCTCTTTTTCCGGGAAGACTATCCTCAAGTATAGAAAAAAGGAGACTATACAGATCAGTAAAATGGGTGCCCTGAAAACAAACTTTTCCTACTCTTCCAAAGAACATCTTTACCCCCTACTAGACTATACTCAGTCCCAAGGAACATTTACCATCTGGATGAGTCATTTGACAATAATCGTGTCCTGCTTTATTGGTAGGATTCTCTTGTATGGCGTCTCTAACTTAAAATTGGTTTCTGCTTCAGAAGTTCAGCTATAAGGAGGCTTCCTGGATCATGTCTAATGGCAGCAACAAATAATATGTTAAGTAGCAGTGAGGTCCTCCGGCTGACAGCCCTGTTGACTCGTACTACAGTTGACCTGTGGCCGGCTCTGAGCACTGGAGCTGCAGGTCTATGGACAGAAAGAGGAGAAATGTTTCCCACCCTCTTCGATGCCACCTTACCCTCCTTACCCTCCCTTTCTCCCTACACCCCACTCTGAATACCCTGCCTTTCTTGGATAAAGGCAAACATTTTGAACTAGGTGACATTTTTCTTTGGTACCTGCCCCAAAACCTAGCTTTTCACTGAATAATCTTGGTTAACTCATGACTAAATAATCTCCCAGAGGATAGTCAGCCTCAGTGTGAGAAGCCGTGAAACCAGAAAAGCAGAATAGCATACCCCCGTGCCTTCGTGCCCTACAAACCTCTCCTTGCTGAGGTATTTTTAAGAGCAGATACCTTGTTGTAAGTCATCAGTGGCTGACAGGACCAGAGACAGCTCTCCAGCTCCTTTTGGAGAGACGAAAAGCCTGAGTGAGAGGTCTATCAAAAAGATACCTGGGGCAGCTAGGCTGCTGAAAAGAGAACAATTAGGAAAAGAAATAAAATATTTCCAGACAGACAGAAGCTGGAAAGAAAGAAGCAGCCTTCTTAGGCAGCTGAGGGCAAGAAGAAAACTGAGCCCAAGAATTGGAAATCTTAGGAGATCAAGATTTCCCAGTTACTTAAAGGAGGGAAGCTCACCTTGTTTGGGCTGCAAAATGAGCATTCCCTTCAAGTGAGATCTGTAGGACTCCATTGACAGAAGCTGGTTTCCCCTCTCCTCTTTGGGCCCAGAATTCCCTCCTTCTACTTGCCCAACCTTGACCGTCATCACCACCTGTGATAATTCCATAAAGGTCGACCCAAAAATATTTTCCTTGGCATGACTTTCTTTGAAAAACAGAGACCTGGAGGTAAAGGGCCAGAGGCTCCGTTGGTGCCCCCAAAGCCAGAGCCAGAGCCCAGAATCCTCATAGGATGTCAGTAAAAGCAGATGACTAACCCTCCAACCCCCAAGATTCAGAAGTGGTGGTTCTTGAAGGGTATGTCCATCAGGGTCATCTGTGGACATTTTCAGTAAATATAAAGGCAAGAGTTCTACCTCAGACCTGCACTGACAGAGCTCAGGTGTATTGTATTACCTTCTGAAGACCGAGGTAACAAATTGCCATAACCCTGGTGGCTTAAAATAATAAAAGCTTATTCTCTCACAGTTGTGAAAGCTGGAAGTTTGAAATCAAGGTGTCTTCAGTGTCTGTTCCTTCTGAAGGCGTGAGGGAGAATCTGTTCCATGCCTCTCTCCTAGGTTCTGGAAACTGCTGGCAATCCTTTTTGGTCCTGAGTTTGTAGATGAATCACTCCATTCTCTCTCTCCAACTCCAGTGGCCTCTCTCAGTGGCCTCTCCCTAGGTCTCTCTGTCTTTTCTCCTTTTCTATCTCTTATAAGACACTCATCATTGAATTTGGAGCCCTATCCTAAGATGATCTCATTCTGAGATCCTTACCTTAACTATACCCACAAAGACACTTTTTCTTTCCTTTTTTTTTTCTTTTTGCTCACAACTGTGTGAATTTATTAAAAACCATTGAATTGTAATTTTAAATGGGCAAAATTTAAGGTCTGGTAATAAACGTCTAGGGGAAAAAAAGCTCTTTTAAAAAAGGTACGTAGGGGCACCTGGATGGCTCAGTGGGTTAAAGCCTCTGCCTTCGGCTCAGGTCATGATCCCAGGGTCCTGGGATCGAGCCCCACATCAGGCTCTCTGCTCGGCGGGGAGCCTGCTTCTCCCTCTCTCTCTGCCTGCCTCTCTACCTACCTACTTGTGATCTCTGTCTGTCAAATAAATAAATCAATAAAATCTCAAAAATATATATATAAAAATAAATAAATAAAAAATAATTTAAAAAGGTACGTAATGTGCCATCTGATACACACACACGTAACACACATATAACATATACACACAGAGATACACATACCGATTTACAGTGAGTTCTCAATGATCAATTATAATAACTTATGCACTGAAATTTTAAAATCCAAAATTTCTCACTACCTTGATAAGATGAAGATGTCATAATAACAACAGTAGGATTGAGTATTCATTGACTGCGTAGTACTGCCCGCTATTTCAAAGACCCTTTTCCCAACGAAGATCACATTCACAGAGATTAGGGATTAGGATTTGGGCATATCTTTGGGGGATACAATGTAACCCACTACACATACATAATAAAAATAAAATCACCTCCAAAAATGATTTTTGGCACACTCCTGCAAAGAACTCTGCCCTTAATGTTTGAGCCCATCATTTCTCCTGAGCTTAGAAAATGCTAGGACATGCAAAGTTAAACAGGCTTCTTTATTACCCAGATTCTCTAATCTGCTTGGTTTGTTATAATTGTCCCAGAGAAAGGAAAAACAAAACAAACAAAAAAACAAAACCCATAGCACTTCCTGAAAATAGTTGACCAGGGAACAACTTTTTTTGAGATTATATGTCCCTAATACAGGAGTTTGCAGCACCCACCATGATGGAGTCTTTCTGTGAGGGTTGAACTGAATCAGATTAAGTCTCTAGGTCTTACTGCCTGTTTATGGAAAATAAGAGGGGTAGAGGAACATTTTAAATGACTCTAAGAAGGCAATAAGCTAAAGGAAATTATCTTCAACCAAAAAAAATCACATAATAGAAAGAAGAAAGAGGAAATGTCATGAATTTGAGCAAATTTAAGAGACATTATGTGGACCTAGTTTACATCCTGATTGAAACAAATAAATGGTCAAAAGACATTTTTTAAAGATATTCTTGAAATTTCAGCACAGACTGGGTATTTAATGATCTTGAGGGATCATTATTAATTTGTTAGGTATAATATTATTTTTTTAATGAAATAGTCCATACCTTTTAGAAATAAACACGTAGGTAGTTACAGGTAAAAGCAAATGACTAAAAAAAAAAAAACAAAACCAGCAGATAAGTAGATAAGTAAAGTATGGTTTATTATTATTACTACTACTAATAAACAAGGTTTTACTATTGTTGTTACTATATTCATTATTTTTATTTATGTTTTATTTATATGTTATATTTATATATGTATATATATAATATATATTATATATATTTACATGGCTCCTTAAGCTATGCTCTCTATTTTTTTCTCTAATAAATTTTTTAAAAGATTTTATTTATTTATTTGAGAAAGAGAAAGCACAGAGGGAGAGTGAGAGGGAGAAGCAGACTTCCCGCTGAGCAGGGAACCCAATGTGGAGCTCGATCCCAGGACCCTGAAATCATGACCTGAGCTGAAGGTAGATGCTTAACTGACTGAGCCACCCAAGTGCCCTTCTTGCTCTCCAATTTTGTGTAATATTTACAAATTCCATAATAAAAGTACAGTAAGCCCTCATGAACAGTCTCGATCCCCATCCCCTAGTAAAGACAATTCACATTCCCAGGAAAACCCATGAAATTAGCCTTACTAATGAACCAGAGTACTATCTCTGAGAAGTGGGAAAAGCCCTTACATGAACACATCAGTTTAGAGAATTGCTGTAGGAAGACCAGAAAATGTTTGTGTTCTGGCTAACTAGACATTAATGTATTATGCTGCAGGGTGTGATCCTGAGAGTTAATGTTGAAAGGCATCCTTGGTTTCATTTGGCAAAGAAAAATAAATGGCTTGGCTCAAAATTTTAGCCTATGGTTCTCAGTCCTCTTCAAGCTCAATTTCAAAAGATTCTGTTGCTGCTGTGATCTAACATGATGGTATTTGCTTGCTCACGAGCTCTGCTCTAGGTCTCACATTGGTGCCAGCGTTCTCCTAGGACTGAAGTCACACTGTAGTGAACACTACTGTTCCCAGTAGAGCCTCCAGGATGATATGGCGGTGGACCATTTATTTTCTGCCTTCATAGGTTAGCCTCTCACCACCCATAAAACAAGAAATCAGAAAGATAACCAGTAGGCTTTCGATTAAGTCACAAACCAAAAAGAGAGAGGAGAGAAGAAAGAACCAGTTAGTTGCAATTTTTGAAATGGAATCTTTTTCTCATTTCTGCTTTCTATCTATTTGCTCTTGAAGCCACAGCTTGAAGGCTTGCCATTTACAAGCCTACAGAGAACATTTGGAATATGGCCACCCCTGCCCTTGTCTGTGCCACATGGCCTGCTTTCTCCCTACTCACCTCTGCCCCAAAATCCCAAGTCAGGAGCCTAGAAGCTGAGAGCAGTGCACAGTCATTCAAGTTCACATAAACTAAAGGAAATCCAAGTGATGACCAAAAATAACAGAATTTCATTTCCAAGACTCTTTAGTTCCCTTAGTGTCACTTACTGATCTCTAGGAGCCCTAGACTCGGCTCCGGATGTCTCAGAACCAAGGAAAGGATCACTTGTACCATGTGCATTTGCTTGTTGGCCTAAAAGCTATCAAAATGTGTTCCCTACTTGGCCTGTTCTAAAAAGAAAAAGAACAAAACCCCATACACCCGAGAAATCATTCCTAACATATAACCACAGAACATGTACCTAGATATGTCTTCCCACCAAGTCATCCTTTATGGTTGACCACGATGTTAATTTTCTGTTCCTCCCATGTATATGGTTCCACAGAGAGGACAAGGCAAAGAACGTCAAGGTTTTATGAAACATTGTAAAGCAGAGGCTTTGGACAAGCAAGTGAGCGGGGCACCGGAAATGAAGTGTCTGTCTCTGCCTCTATCAGTGTCACAGAGTTGACAGGTACTGTCTCATAGCTGATGACAAATGAACCCAGCAAACACAACCCCAGCATGTTCCACTCATTTCTCGTTTCTCTCCTGGCCAGACTGGCCCTTTGCCCATCTATTAAGAAAATGGTGGCTTTCTCTATACCTGACTGGGCGAGGTTCCAGCATGTAAGCGAATATGGTTGAGTCTACATCCCTCATAGTAGAAGTAAGAGCTTTCTTTTTATTCACCCAGGTAAATAAGCAAAAGACAGGTTAAAATGCAATGCAGTCAAGTTCCATGAGAACAGAGATTTTTGCTTTGTACCTTGCCGTGTACTTGGCCCCTAGAAGTGGCCTGTAGTGACTGTGAATGAATGAATGAATGAATGAATGGTTCTGTGCTTGGATGAGCCATTATCATCTACCTCAGAGCCTAGATAGAAAATATTGCCACAGTGTGGGTCCTGCAAACTGACTTGGGGTGCTTGGGGATGCCCTGTGGCAAGGTAAATCAAGCAGAGGTCCCCCGGTGCCCACAGGCATGCTGGTCTCCATTACCTGACCCATCCTAGATTTTTAAGTTAGGAGTCATTGTGGCCACCGCACCAGGAATCATATCTCCCGTGCATTCTCATATTGGGGTTTGAGGTTTCTATTTTCTTTTTTGGCTTCTTGGTGTCCAAAATGGCTGTTCAGAGTAGTATGTAAGTAAGACCATGATTCTTCCATTACTACACATTTCTGTTACCAGCAGAGGTAAATGAATCACTTAACATGAAACAATTCCACCCTCTTCGGTACACTATAAACATCATCTTAGCTTTGACTGTAATTATAGTGGGTGATGCTGCTGAGAAAATGGTGTAATTATAACATTACGGTGGAGAACCTTCTGAATGGAAAACACTGAGCTGCACTGTGGAAAGTTTAAGATGGGATTATGGTCCTTTTTTCATCATGAATGAGGCTAATTAGGCAACTGCAAACAAGAGCTTTGCAGTGTGATATTAATACTATAATAAAATCAAAACCCTAAGTAAAAATGAAGGGGCAGTCTGATGCTTTATTTTCGCATGTTCCTAGGCGATCTTATATGAAAGTGTGAGGTAGAGCAGAGAAGCTTACCAACTTGCAGGAAACCTAAACAAAATCACAAGGGGCTGGCTTAGAAAAATTAGCACTCTCTCTGCTTCCTTACCCCCTTCCCTCCAGGCAAAAGGACCTCACCTAAGTATATCAGGAGCCTAAAGTTTTATTTCCCTGAGTATGGCTTTTTTTTTTCCCTCCTCTTTAATAGGTTTGCCCAATGGTCCAAGATTTTGTGCTACCATAGATGTTAAAAGACAGCATTCTATCTCTTGACTGGGGTGTGGATGACACTGTGTGTATCCGTCAAGTCACTGAAATGTAAACTGAAATTTGTGCTCTTCACTATGCATAAAGTATCTCGATTTAAAATATTTTAAGTTTTTGGAGCACCTGGGTGGCTCAATGGGTTAAGCCTCTGCCTTCAGCTCAGGTCATGATCTCAGGGTCCTGGAATCGAGCCCCGCATCGGGCTCTCTGCTCAGCGGGGAGCCTGCTTCCCTCCCTCTCTCTGCCTGCCTCTCTGCCTGCTTGTGATCTCTCTCTCTGCGTCAAATAAATAAATAAAATATTTTAAAAAATAAAAAATAAAACATTCTAAGTTTTTAAGGACCAGAGATTTCCAGCAACAAGAGTAAAGTAGAAAAAGCATAGTCAGAAAACGTGGCCTAGAGTTCCTGCTCTACCATACCAAAGTCTTGAAGCCTACTTTCTTTCTTTTCAAAAATGGAAATATTTGTATTTACACACTCACCTTTCCAAGGATCAGGTGTGACGATGTACACATTCCTTGCAAGTGTTCTAGGACTCTGTAAATCATAAGGAGTTTTCGGGTTTACTCTCAAAGGAGAGCAAATTATGGGTTTCTCCAAACAGTGAAATAGAGTGGCAAGGAATCTCAGTCACGTGACTGGGTCTGGGTCTGGTTATTTTCTCTAGTGAAGGGGGACAGGGCTGGCGGCACAAGGAGTGTGTGTGTGTGTGTGTGTGTGTGTGTGTGTGTGTATGTGTGTGTACTGGAGGATAAAAGGGAAAATCGTTTGTCTTCTTGGCTTCGTCTCTACTACTGGGTTTTCCTAGAGCCTTATTCCTCTCTGCCCCAAGCCTGAAAATGACTCCTCACCTTTCTTCTGATGTTCATGAACATCAGAAAGCTGAGGTTTCACCTAGCCTTGTCATAGCTTGTCTCGTCCTCCTTATCATTGTTATAATTGTCTTCTCTTGTCTCTTACTTGTCTCTTGTCTATTTCTCTTCCTCCTTTCTCGGTCTATGAATGTTCTAAATGTATTATAAGCCAAGACATTGTTATAATACATTTGTCTTACTTGTCTTACTTGCTAGTGTCCTCAACAAAGGATGACAAACTGTTAATACCTACAGCTCTGAGGAACTCGTCATCTCCTAAACCCGACCAGGATTTGTTGTTCCTGGACACAGTAACTATACTCTCTTCTGTCTGAGAGGTTCAGAAGGCACACGTGATGTTCCTAAAAGTTCCCTTCAAGTGAGAGAGTATTTGAAAATCGAATCTCAAAGGAGTAGCCCTTTCAGAGATGTAGCCGAAACCAGGTAGGTGTGGCTTGAATCCCGACTGCTGTTTACTAGCTGTGGGATTTTGGACCACACTTAACCTCTGACACCAAGCTGCTGATGTGTAAACAAGGATAAATACAACCTACTTTGTACACTTGCATGAAAGTTTCCACTAAGCATAATGTTAGTTCCCTTTCCTTTCATTATCCAGTTCTGAAAATGCAGTGGTGTAGGAAGTCATGAACATGTCATTAACACAAGTGAAAAGTGTATAAATATATCAAATTCAAGATCTGAGGTCCTACAGAATGCGTTTTCATAAGAGACTTTTTTTTCTTAAGATTTTATTTATTTGACAGAGATCACAAGTAGGCAGAGAGGCAAGCAGAGAGAGAAGGAGAGGCAGGCTCCCTGCTGAGCAGAGAGCCCGAAGTGGGGCTCCATCCCAGGACCCTGAGATCATGACCTGAGCCAAAGGCAGAGGCTTAACCCTTTGAGCCACTCAGGCGCCCTTACAGAATACTTTTTTAAAAAGGGTTGGAATTTGGAATTTTATAAATGGAATAAGGAGAATTTGTTAAAAAAAAAAAAAGCAATAACTACTTTACACAAACAAAATACCTTAACTAATGAACTTGGGGAAAATAAACTGAAAATTATATTCAGCAAAAGAGGAAATTATCAAAGTCATAAGGTACAGGGCCCTTGGTATTTGCAAAGTAATACAGAGCCATAAAACCCCATTTAAGAAGAGGCAAAGCCAAAAGGCTGGTTCTCTTTGAAGGGCTCTTGAAAACAAGACATCTGGAAAATTATGGTCTACTCCCTGGGCCTTATTTCCTACTCTAAATAAGCAACCTTCTTGAGCACAAAAGGAACATCCAGAGTAACTAAAGGAGATGAAATGATTTATCAGAACTAGTTAAAATAATTAAATCTGAAAAGCGTGATCCTGGACATGGACAAGTCTGCAATTTCTGCAGACTTTTTGGAAATAAAGTAGCCCAATACAAGGATTTTGTTTGACTGCTCTAAAGCAGTGTGACAGATTGAGAAAACAGAATGTTCCGAAAATCCTGTTTATTTTGGTGGTAAGCCAGCCATCCAGGGGAGGAACCAGAGTCCTTTCCTTCAAGAAACATAGATTCCAATTAGAAGAATAGATTAGAAAGTTGGATTTCAACCTTCAACCTATAGTAAATTGAGAGTATTTGCTGAGCACCTATTACAAGCATAAAATTATCTTAAGTGACCCATAAAGTAGATGGTAGGAGGCAAGAGTTAGAAAGAAGATACAACCCTTGACCCTGAAGAGCTTACAATTTGTTGAGGGCTCTTTGTCCCCATTTTCCTTACACCGTGTTGTTATTCAAAGTCATGCAAGAGGGCATACATTTATTGGGGTTAATATTACAGTGAGCAATTGTACCACTTAAATGCCTCCCCCAGTTATCTGCAGTTGCCTGGGGAAATTGCAAGCAAAGACAGGAAAATGTCAGTACCAGCCAGTTCTGGATAATGAAGTTATTTGCTCCAAAAACTTTCACTGTATTATTAAGTTAGATTGGTTAGGACTAGAAAGTAGTAAGACTGATTTTCTTAGGTGGCTCATGAATTAATTTAACTCAAGAGATATTCCCAAGGAAGAGTTTTAAAAATCCTTTGAGTAGTAACAGCTGCATTGGGATTGATTTAAAACTTCCCGGTCTACTCACTTTTAAAGATAATGTTTTTAAATTTATGAGTGCTGGCATAATGATTAAAATGATAAATTTTATTACTTTGTAATCATATCAAGTACTAAGAATTGAAATAAACTCTGTGAGATTAGTGAATACAATAAAAATATATACAGCATATGGAAGTCTTTATGAAGCACATGATTACTGTAATTGTGTTTGTCCCTTTGGGACTCTGAACCAAATCGCCCAGGTCAGTGAGTAAGATAGCCTTTATCTTGAACACCTTTCCAAGCATTGTAAGTTCAGGTAGCCACTGGCAGCTTAAACCTATAGACTCGAAGGTGAATTTATTTGGTTATTGGTTTTCATTAAAATAAGTTGGACTTATTTTAATCTAATCTGTTCCATGGGGACTTTGCTGGGATTGTCAAATGAGGGAAAGACATCATGAGAATAGGGCTTGCCTGGTTTCTCCACCCTTAGCAGAAAGGGTCCCACTGGGGTATTAAGGACGTCTAGAATGAATCTGGCAGCTTTCACACGTCACAAGCCTTGGGCTTCCCATGATGGGACGCCAAAGAAGCCTCATGGCTCACAGGTTCCCTTAAGGTGTATGATTCGCCTCTGAGAGGTTTGGTCCCAAGTAATCTTCAGTCTTCCCCCAACCACATCTGTAAATCTTTCTGTTTCCTTCCCAATATCTTGCACATCCCAAAGAGGTTAGGGGACCTCCAGATTCTCAAGGTGGGACCAGGTTTTGAGTGGGTACCCTGTATTGAGAATGAAAGGGAAAGCTTGGTGTGTGGCAGCCATTTATCAGTAAGGCATTGAGAAGAGCAGGCCAGGGGCCCCAAGTTAGTGACACATGGACCAAGGGATGGGCCTCTCTCCCGGCTGGACCAGAGTGTCTCCTGGAGCAGTGAGAAGTGGAAGCCATACTTTTTAGGGTATTGCTGAAGTGTTTCCAGCTTCTTCTCTCTGCCCCCCCCACTTCCATCTCTTCTCCCAGTCGTATCTGCAGAGTAAAGCTGTTTACTCAGAAGTACTTTCCAGACTGGTATTATCAATCCAGAAGATGGATGGTATTTTTTATTAAAAGGGAAAGTTGTCTTAACTGATTTCATTTGGAGACTTCTGCTCCGTTCTCAACCTCAGCATTATGTCCCAGGACAAACATTTTGTTTGTAGTTTCGAGTTTTTATCTAGATTCCAGTTAGTTAACATACAATGTAATCCTAGTTTCAAGGGTAGAATCTGGCAATTCGTCACTTACATACAACACCCAGTACAAATTTTTTTTTATTTTATTTTTAAGATTTTATTTATTTATTTGACAGAGAGAGAGATCACAAGTAGGCAGAGAGGCAGGCAGAGAGAGGAAGGGAAGCAGGCTCCCTGCTGAGCAGAGAGCCCGACACGGGGCTCAATCCCAGGACCCTGAGATCATGACCTGAGCCAAAGGCAGAGGCTTAACCCCCTGAGCCACCCAGGTGCCCCAAATATTTTTTTTAATGTGGTTTTAAACCTGATGGTATGTTTGTCTCACCCTTGAATTAAACTCCTGGTTGAAAAAAAAAAAATGGCCCAAAAAAAGTACAAAAGAAAAAGGGCACTGTTTTAAATTCTATAAAATGAGCTGTTTATTAAACTATTTGGGATATTATTGAATTGTGTTTATTTTTATTTCTTTCAAAAAGAGCCTCCTTTATTGCATAACTGTGCTGATGCTTTCAACATATTACAAATCATAAACCAAGATTTGGGGGCCACAGGAATCAGAATTAGAATGGGGTAAATCCCTGTTGCAAAAATTAAGGAAAATGTTGCACACACCCCCACTCCTTATACCAAACAAATGAAATGAAAATACTAGATTTTGTATCACAGGTGGTTGTGACGATTGTAGGGAATTCTGAACTTTCAAACATCAAATCCTGAACTTCAATTTTTGACCTTGAAAAATGAAACATGTCTTTAAAAGCGATGAGAGTGCTACAGTGTGAGTTTTCAAAATCACAGATTGTGTGTTGTTGTGGGTGTGGCTAGAGTGTCAGACAGGTCTCTGGTCTGATGAGCGTCTACTTTTAAAGACCGTGTTTTTATTTCTTCTTTTTTTTACCCTATGATTTCACTGACCTAAATGGGTTTCAGTACTGTTCACATCACAAAGAGGCCAGAATGGATTATTGTGTTAAAAGGAAATTGAGGTGTTATTTTTTATGAAGCACTATCAAAGTTATTATTTGATACAGAATTGTAAGGAAGGTTTGTAATCATTGAAAGGGATGAGGAAAAAACCCAGTTTTTCAGTTAGCATTGAAGACATGCATTGTCAGACTTACACCTGATAATACTTTATTATTACCGTAGTGTTTACATTACCATGTGCTGTTCTAAGCATTTCACGTATTTTAAATCACTAGTAGTCATCATAATGGATCCTACTGTTATCCTTATCTAATAGATGAGGTGATGAAGGCACAGGGAGACTAAGTGACTTGCCAGAGCGCACACAGCTGAGAAGTAGAGAGCGATGATTCAAACCCTGGCATCCTAACTCATGCACTCTCACTAATTACCACTGTACTGTGCCACCTCCTTCCATCTTCTTGATGTGGAACTCTTCTTCCAGAATAATGGAAAGTACATCTAGATCTAGATCTAGATTATAGAGGTTGAGAGGATGGGATTTAAAGTGAGACTTCCTGGGCATGGTGCTTCCCATCCTTACCAAGGTATACCATCAGTCCCCATCTCATACCATGGTTGAAAGGATTGAATGAAGTAATACACCAGAATCTCTGAGGACAGGATCTGACAAATGGCCATACCCAATAAATGTTAGTTCTTATTATAAAAATTATATTTACATCAGCTTTGGGATATGAATTATGGTTGCCAAATTCCCTGGGTGAGAGAGGATAAACATTTTTTACAGGCACTTCTTAGAGTGCATAATAATCCAGTAAAGTTACTCTTACTCTTCCCAGCTCAATGAATTTGAGGAAACTCAAACTGCAAGAAAAGATATCATTTTTCTAAAATCAAATAAGCAAGGATTCAGACTCAGGACACACTGTCCCCAAAGCCTCAGCTCCTTCTACCTCCCTTGCCTTGTTCTAAACTTCAGGTTTGTTTAGCTAGTTCAGACCTGACTGATGATCAAAAAACCCCAGTACAAAACAGGAGAAAAAGTAATACAAGCTTTAAAAGTACATCCTGGGCAAGTGAACAAGTGTAATGGCAGCTGTATTGACTCAGTGTGTAACAACCGTGCTGCTTTGTGCTAAGACCTGTCTGAGCCCATAAATAAAGTTATATTAATAATGGCAGCATGCTGGAAGACCACCCAAGAAATCGTGGTTGATATAGGAAGTGGCAGCAGTGGCTCCTAATTGAGAGCTATGGCTTCTTAAATGAGTGCTCAGCCGTGCTTCAGGGATTGTAAGCCTGCTCTGTCCTTGGGAGATGTGCAACTCAACAGCTGACCCCACCACTTGTCACTGTTGACAGTCCTATAAAATTTCTAAGACAGGAACTCTGTGTTCTAGTTCAAACCAAGTGAATATTTCCTGTTTGTTGACCTATAACTTCGAGGGTGCTAAGTCATCTGTCTAGCAAGATTCCTTTCCTCCCCTCTGTTGTAAGTTATTGTAGTTCTATAAAATAGTCAAAAGGAATGCCTGCATTTTTGTTGGTGGTGGTGGTGTTAAATTCAGAGATCTGGCACAAATCTCACCTCTGCCTCTTACCAACTGGATGAATTTAGAAGGACATGAAACCTCTCAGAGTTTTGCACTTCCCATCTACAAACTGTCTTCTCTGGTTATCTTGAGCATGAAATGTATGTGTTTCTGGAATGTAGTTGCATGTAGTATCAGCTGGATCTGTCTTGGTACCCCTACCTATAATGTAGGCAAAGGCCTATCCCGTAAGACCTGAAACAAATTGTCTTTTTCAAAATGAAGATTTGCAATCTCTCCTTAAATGTATCTAATTCTAATGTTTCATTTTGTTTATGAGCCAGAAGTTTTACATCTTACAGAAGCTCATAACATGAAAGTAGTCTTTGAAGATGAGCTCCTAATGATCTCAGACCAGTGGGGAAACCTCTGATCTTTTCTGCTTACCAGACAGCACATTTTGACTGAGAATTGAGACCTAAAACTATATAAATGAATTAGGAGAATCAAAAATAGTGATTCCTAAGCTCCTCCCAGAGAATTTGATTTGGCGGAACTAGGGTTAAGCCCAGGAATCTGGATGTTTGTCTAGGTGGTTCTGGTTTAGGCAGATCGGACTCCTAGGATCACACTTTGGAAACAGTAGCCTATAGGAAGGGTATATATCTTCTGTAGCAGAGTTTATGCAGACATTATGACCCGTTAGCCAAGCTCTACAAAGAAAAGGGGGGCAACGTAGAAGAAAACCATGAAGGCCACCCCTCATCAGGGAAGGAAACTCCCCTTGTGCTTGCTCCAGAATGTCACTCTTTACTCCATACCCATGTCAACCTTTTATTTTTAAGCCATTCCTCATTCTCTTGTGGAGTTCAAAATAGTGAATACATTTTCTTGTAATTCTCTTGCTTATGAATGTTCGTGTAAAAAGATTTAATTATAAGAATAAGCATCTGGCTTATCCTGTAGTGTCTTTCTGCTCTAAAATCTGAGTCTTTTGTTTGCACATAGTTGCATTTTATCTGATGGGCAGATGCCTCCTCTACGTATTCCTTTTACCTTTGTTTGTGCTTCCCACAGAGCAATCCTTTAAGGAGGAAGACATGTGGAGAGTTGTAAAAGGATGAGGGGCCCAGTACTGTGCCCTGAATCTGTATACCTGAATGTGTACCCTATAAGTCAAACCTGGGGAGGGGGTGAAAGCAGAATAGAATGAATGGAAAGAGTCTGAATACTAGGAATTTGGGAATCTGTTCTCTGTAGGGACATTGGTAGTCCCTAAGCCTCTTGACTCATTTTATTCATGTATCTGTAAAGATTATAGGTTACCATAGTTTACCAAAATCATAGGTTCCTAAAGCTTGGATTCTCTATGCCATTAATAAAGCAATTTTTAAACATAAACTCACAATGTGCATTATTTATACATTGGTAAATTATATAGATACACAATGTTCTAATACATTTTGTTCATTATAAAATGTACATAAAAATAGAGGTTTTAGAGTCTTGATAATGTTGAACCAAGCAATATTATAAAATATTTTAACGTTAATGTTTAGTAGGACAAAATACTTCCTGCAGTGAGTTTGAAGAAGTTTGCTTCTTTTGCAGGGAGCGTCCTCATTTAACAATTTATGAAACACAATTTGAAAGTTGGGTCTGTGTTACATTTATTTCAATATTTGGTTTTAATTACTATCTCATACCTGAAAAGATATCTCATACCTGAAAAGATGCTCACAAGATACACCAAGTTAGAGACTCAAAAAATAAAGAGTAGTTGTAGTAGGTGCCAATCTATATTTCAAATGGCCTTTAGGATAATTTCCCATTTTGGAAGTCAACTTCCTACCAGATTTGGTTAGAGTTTATTCTACAATAAGAAAAGTGTCAACTCAATCATTTCCTTCTTGTTGACATGGGCTGGCTTCATTAGAATTAGCTTCAAAATGAGATTTCTTTATGGAAATATTTTAAGCTATTTGTTTGTTACTTCATGATCAAACCACCATAGTATCAGTATAATGTGTTTATCCATTAAATCGGCTATATAGAACCTGTAAAAAAAAATACTCTAATATCATAAATGAAGAGCCAAGTAAAAGTACTGCTAACCCACCCTCAGAACTGTGGCCCTCCCACTCTTTCTGCAGGATTCCTCTCGTACTAAATGTGATTTGTGACTCTGACACATAGGCTGAGTGAAGGCTCCATGCAACTCAAATGTTTAGTGTTAGTAAGCTTTCGTTTGTTTCCTATTTTAGATACACAACACATAGAAATGAAAGTGTTAGTGTTTTCTTTTCATTCTCCAATGAATCAGCTTGCATGGTCCATTTTGTGGACAATAACCTAGAATAACATAGATAGTCTTTCAGTCCCATTGGTGATCATATAACCTGTAATTTTTCCTAATTTTAAAAACCTCTGTTGCCATCATTCGCTACCTGATTTTGTTAATACCCTTTTTCTGTTCTATGAATCTTGATGTCATATCTTTCAACATCTCATTGCAGGCCTCTCTTCACTACTTCCTATCCCCTATTCTTTGATTATTGCTCTACCTCTGATGGCCAGGAAAAAGATTCTAGAAATATATAAAATATTGCCGTACCTACTCAAGAGTCAGTGATTATGCAATTCAGCATTACAGCAGTTCTTCAAAATTTAGCTCCCTACTATTTTAAGGAAGAACCTCAATTTAAAAAAATGTACAAGAAAAAACACAACTTCTTTAAGAATGTTCAAGAGCATAATACTTATGGAAACATGGTTTATTCAGGCAAGTTTAGACCCAGTTTTCATCTTGTTTTCAGTATCCTAGCTAATTGCTTATACACCTAGATACCTATTTGCTGCCATCTAGTGTAATAAAATAGTTTGATTATGCATTGGAATTGTGGGCTTATTACATGGTTGGACATTAGTACTTAAAATAATGCTTTGTTTGGTTTCTTACAAGCTTTCAAAATGCCCCGTCAGAGACTGTTTTTTCCTATCACTAGAATCCTGAACATGGTCTTAATATTGTTGTAGAGTCTAGGCTCAGGGTCAAGCTTGGTTTGCTCTCCATAAATGTGACATTTGGAAATTTGGGGCCTTAGATGTTGGTAGATCTGAAGTAAATAAGTAAATGATAATGACCATGATTAGTGGTCATGATTTTTACTTCATGGAGGGAGTGAAACACACAGTCTGGTTTCTTACCAGCTATACAACTTTGGCCAACTCACTTTTTTTTTAACATCATTTTCTTCATCTGTAAAATGAAACGGTGGCCTCACTGACTATCAAGGCCTCTTCTAGCTCTAAGAGGACGTGACTGCATAAAAACTATTTTCTTTCTGACGCTGTCGAAGTCATATTCCCAGAATCCTCTTTTATGTCTGAAATAAATGTTGCTTCTCTAACTCTTCTATGTGTTTATCCATCATTTGGTTAGAAGTGAGCAGAAAGCCTGACTTGGAAGAGAAAGAGGCAAATGTGGACCATGATTCTTTTTTTTTTTTTTTTAAGATTTTGTTTATTTATTTGACAGAGAGATCACAAGTAAGCAAAGAGGCAGGGGGAGAGAGAGGGGGAAGCAGACTCCCTGCTGAGCAGAAAGCCCAATTCGGAGCTCAATCCCAGGACCCTGAGATCATGACCTAAGCCGAAGGTGGAGGCTTAACCCACTGAGCCACCCAGGCGCCCTTGGACCATGATTCTTAAGAGTTGTCCAATGGAATGTCCACCAGTGGATAAGGAGATACTCAGCAATATGCATCTAACTTCTTCCCTTAAGTCACAGTGGCACATGTAGAAGTACAAACCCTCTTATAAAAGATCAGCCTCCTGAACTGCACTGCCACTTTTTTTTTCTCCAGTTCCCACCAGAACTTCTCTATTAAAGGTTCTAGGTCTATTGTAACTCATACTGGTCTTCCCTTTCTTTATACAGTTCTATACGGCTACTTCAGTATATCCTGAAATATTTCATTTTCTATTCCAGTATGCCCTAAAATGTTTTATTTGGGGCTTGTTTCATATGTGTCAATCTTATTTCTCCATGGGACTGACAACTTCGCAGATGCAGGGACTGTTTCTCATTTCCTTGGGGGGATCCAGCGTTGTTGTTTAGGGAATATGTATGGCTCTGATAATAGTTGCTTTTCCTACTCGCTTCATATGATGAGGGTAAGATGTGAAGTACCAGATCTTCTCAAATCAAATATAGAACCATTAATCTTTAAGCTCTCGTGTCCATTAGCTACCCGACAGCTCATAGAAGCCGATAACCCTGATCCCAGTATCAAAAAGGCAACCTTACCTAAAGTGAAAACCCAAATGAAACTGAAAGAGGCAGTGCAGCTTATGAGGAAATATCCTTTGAAGTGAGAACAGTCTGGATTCAAATCTGTCAGTGTGTTTCTTGATGAAGTATTTACCTTTTCTGAAGTTAAGCTTCCTTATGTATAGATTGAAGATGATAATCCTCTCATACAACATTCCTCAGAAGAGTTGTGAGCATGAAATGAGAAAGCATATGGCAAGAACTGAGCACATAGTAGGAGCTCAATCAATGGACGTTAGAAAGAACTTCTATGCATTGTTTAAGTAAAATGCTTTTATTTATATACAATAAAAAATTAGTCAATTTAAATATAATTAGAGCCTCTGTAACTGAGGTATTAAAGTGAGTGATACATTCCCACAGGGCAGTGGTTCTCACCAGAGGTGAATCTGTCCCCCCCAGGGGCCATTTGGCAATATCTAGAGACATTTTGTTAGTCACAGCTGGCGGAGAGGGGGTGCTACTGGCATCTGTTGGGTTGAGGCTAGGAATGATGCTGAACACCTTGCAGTGCATGGAACAGCACCCCCTCAACAGAGGATTATCTGATGCAAAATGTCAATAGTGTCAGTCTGAGAAACTGTGCAACTGAACCTAGGAAGTCCATTACTCCTTTTTTTTTTTTTTTTTTTTTTTGAGAAAGAGAGAGAGCACATGGGGGGCAGGGAAGGAGCAGAGAGAGAAGGCGAGAAAGAATCTTAAACAGGCTGTACACCCAGCATGGAGCCCAACGCGGGGCTCAATCTCATGACCCCAGATCATGACCTGAGCCAAAATCAGGAGTTTGACACTTAACCAAGCACCCTAGGAGTCCATTACTTCTGAGCTAATTTTGTTTTACATTTAAGACCAAGTGGGTCCATGAATAAGAAGGTAGCTTCCATTTGGTGGATTATGAAGCGATTTGCCTATTCCCAAATATCGTTCTAAATGAACTATGCCAGTGCTTTGGATTCTCATTATGAGGCATACTTTTAGGCCAAGGTAATAAAACCCTGTTATATTTCAGAATTTTCCTTGGAGGTCAGTAGATAAAAGAATCAGAATCTACCTATCCACAATAATTGCTGAATTTGTTCCCTGTAGTAATGGTGGTGGTTCTTTGTTGAAAACCAGTCATGTTCCAGGTACTATATGTAAATAATCTGATTTAATTTTCATCAACTGTGTAAATATTTTGCTCTCATTTTATCCATGAGGAAGGTGGGGCTTAGAAAATTTATGTAACATTTCTAGTAAGTTGCACCTGGGAATCAAACCCTAAGACAGGGCTCTTTCTACTACTCCATATTGGCCCTACCTAGCAGGGATTTAAGATTGGAAATGGGGGTGGGTGTGTTTTAAATAAAACAAAGTAGGAAAGAAAACTTTGGAATATTAGGGTCTCTGCTCAGGAAGGTTAAGTAGAGTCTCCTTCTGAGGAGTTCTTGAGCATATGTGAACTAGATGAAAATTCTGAGCCCTCTCAGGAGAGTGAAGCAGAGGGGATGAATTTGTTGAAATGGGGATTAGCACTATACCATAATTATAATATGCCAAATTAGCAACTTTTTAGGTATTTCACATTGAAGCCTGATGCAATATATTTTCTAAATTCTTCCTTTTTCATTAAATATGGGTTTTCCTTTAAAAGCAGTTCTACCATCTAGACACTATAAAATAGAAATATAATGGGAGCTACAGATGCAATTTCAAATTTCCTAGTAGCCACATTAAAAAAAGTAAAAAACAGGTAAAATTAATTTTGATAATATATCTTACTTACCCAGTATACCCAAACTAGTATCATTCCAGCATGTAATCAGTCTAATAAAAACATTTATGAGATTTTTTATGTTATTTTTGCATAATAATTCTTCAAAATCTAGTGTGTATTTCACATTTACAGCACATCTCAATGGGACACTGAATTTTCCATAGTTAAAGTGAACTGTAGTCCTACTGAGGCAAGAGAGTTATAGTAATGGAAAATACTCTGTACCATTTCACTTTTAAATTTGAATGCAAGCTCCTTAAAACTTAATAAAATTAAAAATTTAATTCCTTGGTCATACTGACCCTATCTCGAGTACTCAATAGCCACATGAGGCTCGAAGCTATCATTTTGGACAGCACAGATCTAACTTCTTCTCCTCAGAATGCGTCACCAGAAGCAGCCTCAGCAGCATCTGAGAACTTATCAGAAGTGCAAAATCTCATTTTAACAAAGTCCCTAGGTGACGTCTTTACACATTAAAGTCTGAGAAGCATCTCTCTAAAAAACAGAGATCTCTCCAACATATGGCTCCAGAAAGAGCCAATGAATGAAGAACTGTGGAGGCTTAGGAAATTTGTTGCAGTTAAGTGATGCCAGGGTTTGGTACACTGTGTTCTGCTGGGAAGTCGTAAGTTTCCCACAAAGGCGAGTATGGCTGTCCTCCTGTGTGGACTGACCCAGGGCCATCTTGGAGCCTAGAGTTGGCTCCACTCCCAGGATTATGGCAAAAAATCTAACACTAACTTCCATGACTCCCACAATTAAGGCAGCTGCACTCTCCCCGCCATATATACTTGAAACTGCAACGTTAGAACCCTTGAAACACAGCTGTGAGCATATGTTTCTGCTCCACACAAGTGGAATTTAAGGCTGGACCTTACTGAGAGACCCAGCAAGGTCACCCACAAGAGAAGCTTGTGCTGCCACCACACTGCCTTTCCCTGCAAGCCAACACAGACACACTCGACATCACGTTCTCTTGCTACGTGGGTTTGTCCAGCTCCCCTGAGATTCAGTGCACACCACCTCACCTTGCTAATTCTTACTTGGTTTGTTTTTCGTAGGACTTGGCAGTTGAGGGGACTTTCAGTCTATTTGCTTAGGGAATTCATTGCATTAATCTAACATAGAAACTCACTGTTCTAATCCAGTGGTCCTCAATCCACCTGCACCTTAGAGTCACGTGGGGCATTCAGAGAAATACCAATGCCCAGGCATCACCCCAGTCTTTTTCCTCAATATGTTGAAAATAGTGTTGGTGGTGTTGTTTTTAGATATAATTGACAAATAACTTTGTGTAAGACATCACCCAATCTAATTAAATTTCTAGAAGGTATTTTGTTAAAGATCCCCAGGTGATTCTAATGTATAGCCAGAGATGAGAGCCACTGGTCCAATGGGAGCCCTTGGCTGGTGGTCAGTTGGCTTAAGTCAATGTTTCTCGGTCTTCACTCTACATACAAATAAAGCTGGGATCTTGTTAGAATACAGATTCGGATTCAGTAGGTAAGAGGGTAAATAAAGCTTTTGCGTACAGATGTACCACTAGTGGCGTTTCATGCGTGATCATCCGTCAGTGTGTGTCCATGTTGGCCAACTGGGATGAGTTCATCACCCTTTCCTTAGTCCTCTTTGGAACCTTCCGTCCTTATAACCTCAGCTGTTAGTAATCACTACTGTCTCTGATTGCTTACAGCAATTATTATCTTTATTTTAACTGCCTTTTATTGTTAGCTACTTCTCGTATGTACATGTATTATTTCCTGTACTAGCTTATCTAACTCTTCCAAGGCAGAATCCATGTGTCATTTTATTTTTACAACCCCCATTGTACCCAAAGAAGAGTGCCCTGTACATAGCAGATGCTGTATAAATGCTTCTTGATTAACTGAAACTTGGAACTTCTGTGTGGAAGCCTCTCAAAAAAAAAAAAAAAAAAAAATCCGAAGAAAACAAAACAAAATCTGAAGGACTTGAAAATGGGAGATCTTTGGGGCCTGGGTGACTCAGTGGGTTAAGCCTCTTGCTTCAGCTCAGGTCATGATCTCAGGGTCCTGGCCTAGAGCCCCACATTGGGCTCTCTGCTCAGTGGGGAGCCTGCTTCCCCCTCTCACTCTGCCTGCTGCTCTGCCTACTTGTGATCTCTCTCTCTCTGTGTCAAATGAATAAATAAAATATATTTTTTAAAAATGCGAGGTCTTTTTATTTGTGGAGCAGAGAAAGAGTTTAGAGATGTAAAGGGATAGATTGGAAACTTAGAATTTTACATTCATTTTTTTCACCATGAACATATCTTTGAATTTGGGAGAACGATTTTGTAAGTTAGTGGCTTTATTTCCTTGAAGCAGGGCACTACTGACACTCTGGACCAGAGAATTCTTTGTTGTGGGGCCTGTGCATCATCTTTCACGAGATCCCTGGCTGCTACCTATTAAATGGTAGTAGGACCCCCCCCCCCAAGTCATGACAATTACACATGTCTCCAGACACTGCCACATATCTCCTGGGGTGGAGACTCATCCCTGGTTGAGTACCCTCGGTTTAGAAGAATGAAGCATAACACAGCTGCTTTACTGCCCCAGTAAATACCTTAAAAACATTAAAAAATTAAAACATGCACATGAGAGAATGACAAGGTATGTTCTTGAGAAACATGTATATTTATGTGTATTTATAGAAAAAAATGGTCTCTGTTCCTGCATTTTGGAGATCATGTCCACGTATACTATATTTATCTTTGTATTTGTCATCTTTTGTATTTGGCCATTCTTCTGTGGACATAGAAACAAACACATGGAACGTTTTTTAAATCCGAATATAGACTTTGGAATCCTAAAGTAGTGGCAGCAAGCCCACCAAGCAAGAACGTGTACACAGAGCAAAAGTTAAGAAAGAACGACAGTCGATTCTCTTTCTCGGGGAACCGGGCCAGCCTGTTTATATAAGACAGTCTGTCTGGTGTGCCGTGATCCTTGGACCAAATACTGTGTTCCAGCAAACGAAGGTATTAAGCTGAAACCTGGCCTGTATAAGCAGGTGCTCAATGATTGTTTGTTGAATAAGGGAACCCATGAATGACTCAACGGTGAATGTAGCTATAAATCCTAAAACAAAAAAACTTCAGTGTGCTCACTACAAAAAAAAAAAAAAAAAAAAAAAAAGATTGCCTTAGGAACTCCTACCCCTAGACATGAAATTACATAACAGAGTACATCATCATCAGTGAGGATTAACCGGCCTCAACAAAATTACAAGATGGGGAAAATAAAGTCTCATTTGTCAGTTGGTTTCTTCTGGCAATCGAGGGTTTCCCTTAGACTTCAGGAGGTTCATATTTTTCATTGACCGAGATGCGATGTTGGCAAAGCACTGCCATACTTTTAGGCTTGGATTAGAATGCCCCCACACTTACTTTTTCCTCCTGTTCCTGGCCAAAAACTTGCATATGAGAACCAGACCAGAGGCTCCAGTGGTGAAAAACCAGCACAGTGTCTTCTGGGCTCAGAAGGGGAAAGACAGAAGTCCATGGTTTGTACCTTCTGCCACCCTTGAAAATCACTGGTGAACTTTTAAAACTCCAATGCCCAGATGATTAAAGTGGTCATTCCATAAATTACCAATTAAAATTGAATCTTGAAGGATGGAACTCAGGCATCAGTATATGTTTAAATTCCATGAGTGATTCCAGCATGGAACATGTCCACTCTGCCTGTAGACCCCCTTCAGCTACTGGTTTTCAGGAATTTGGGTCATCTCATTAAAAAGCACCTGACAACCTCGGGGCACCCGGGTGGCTCAGTCAGTTAAGCATCTGACTCTTGGTTCTAGCTCAGGTCACAATCTCATGGATCTTGAGATGGAGGCCTGTTCTACTTAGTGGGGAGTCTGCTTGGATTCTCTCCTTCCGCCCTTCCCCCCACTTTCATGCTCATGCTCTCTCTCTCTCTCTCTCTTTAATAAATAAATAAATCTTTTTAAAAATACTTAAAAAAAAAAAAAAGAACCAGACAATCCCATTCACAAGAGCTTTAGTTAAGGTTCATCAAGGATATTTTCATATGACCAGGGAATTCATTATTGTCTTTCGTTCAGTGAAGTACATTCCCTGTTTTTGTGACAGTGAGATCAAAGTTAAAATTAACAGAAAGTGATTTTCAAATTGTAAAAGTGTCCAATAGAGGCTTAGGAAAAATAAAAATTACATGTGGTAAATCTTAGTGTTAAGTATAACTTGTTGCTTTGTGCATTTTAGATAGATTTTCTTCCTGAGCTAAAACTCACATAAAAACGCTTTTTTAACCATTTAAAAGTAGTTTTTCATGTATTCCCAGTGTTTGGTAACCATCACCACTACCAATTCAAGAACCATTTCCATCCCTTTAACATGAAAGAAACCCTGTGCCCATTAGTACTCACTTCCAACTTTCCTTCCCCTCATTTCCTGGCAACTACCAATCTACTTTCTGTCTCTATGAATTCGCCTATTCTGGACATTCTATGTAAATGGAGTAATATAATATGTGCCCTGTTGTGTCTGGCTTCATTCGTAAAAAAAATGCTTTCAGGGTTCATCCGTGTTCTAGCATGTATCAACACTTTATTCCTTTTTGTGGCTACATAGTTTTCTGTGTCTATACCACATTGTGCTTATCTCTTCATCAGTTCATAGCCATGTGGGTTATTTCTAATTTTTATTAGTGTGAATAATGCTACTATGAACATACTTGTACAGGTTTTTGTGTGAACATATGTTTTCCATTCTCTTGGATATACACCTAGGAGTGAAATTGCTGGGTCACATGCTAACTCTGTTTTTAACTTTTTTGAGGAACTGCTAAACTCTTTTTCTATAGCAGCTGTACTGTATTACATTTTTCCCAGGGGCTCTAATTACTCCAATCAATCCTCTTGCCTTATATTTTAATTAATTGATTATATTATCTTTAATATTTGATTAATATTATAATATAAATATAGTTAGTTATTTGATTATATTATATTTTATATATATATATATATATAATTATTTGACCTATTATCTAGGATATCCCTTCCCTTAACCAAGCAGAAAACAAATTTTACTGAATGTAATGCTAATTGTTTCTTGGACATCTCAAAACCATGCTATATAGAAGAAAAAGTGTTTTTAAACAATGAAACCACAATAGTTCTATTTCCTAGGTTAGTTCTGCAGGGCAGTAAGTGTGTGTCTTCAAGGTGATGTTCCTGTTTCCACCTTCCAGCAGGCTACACTATTGGAACTTGGGGCTGCCGTAGCTGTCTTGGCACATCTGCCTCTCTAGCCAGAGAAAAAAAACACCAAGGAAAATAGTGCCTTTGTCATTCTACCTGAGAAGCCTGGTTGTTTTTAAGAAAATTGATGGGTAAAGAGCCTCTGAAATCTAGGAAGAAGAGAGGGAAAAAAGTTTTTTATTTTTTTAAAGAGTTTTATTTATTCATTTGAGAGACAGAGAGAGTGAGAGAGAGCACAAGCAGAGGGAAAGGGAGAAGCGGGCTCCCCACTGAGCTGGGAGCCCGACATGGGGCTGGATCCCAGGTCCTGGAGATCATGACCTGAGCTGAAGGCAGACACTCAATCATCTGAGCCACCCAGGCTCCCCCCAGAAGAAAAAAATTTTTGAGAATATTTTAAATCAGCTAGGAGAGTATATGCTCACTGTGTCCAGGGCAAGTAAATGAAATAATGTGAAAACACTAAGTAAACTAAATGTACCAGAGACATGCTATGGGAGAGAGATCATTGATTAATGCCCCTGAGTGTTGAAAACTGGGATTAATCATGTTCAATCATAAGTATTTAAGAAGGAAAATAAATTCTTGTAAAATATTCCATGAAAACTAAATTAAGCAACATAAAGCAAGTTTTGGTAAAAAGATAAATGCTTAAATAAATAATAATAATAAATAAATAAATAATAACAGCGCACGCACGCACTCTGCATCCTGGCATTGCTACCCACGTGAGCTGTCTCTACAGGCTGTGTGCAGTTAAATTCCCTGCCGGACCACGTGTGCCGTAAACACTTATCCAAGATACTAACGACCAAGTTCCGCTGACTTGACATTCATCTGAAAGTAACTGGGCATGTTCACTTAGCCTTTATTTTAGTGAGCCTTACCATTTTTTAAATGAACCAGGAATCCATTGTTAAAAGTATGCTAGAGTGTAATTTAAAATAGAGGGAAATGAACATTTGGGTCAAGAGTTTGTGAACTCCTGTTCTCAGCTCTAAACCACAAACTACCTGGATCTTACAGCGATGCCCTCCTGAGTTCCTCAGGGAACCGTAAAGGAAAGCAAGTAGGAAGGTGAATTCCTTACATAAAGTATTGTCCAGTATGAAATACTTTATTAAGTTTTTTGCCAATTTCTACCATTAATAGAAGGCCTTGTTTGCCAATAGCCTACAGACTCACTATTTGTGTTTCCATAACTGTTTGGCAATTCCATAGGTTAACAAAAACAAAAACGCTGACCAGGTTTTTTTTTTTTTAATTGTGCTTGCTGACGTTGTATTATGTTACGTTATAAGGCTTTTCAGTTACTCTTGACAATAGTGTCTAACCAGGAAGTGTAGATTTCTTTTACTGTATTTTGACAGAACAGCATCCATCAAGGACGTGACTGTCTGTAAAAGGGGATGGGTAAAAGGTTCTCTTAGTTGGAGGAATCACGGATTTCCTGAAGCTTTTCATGCAGAAGAGCACTCTGGAAATGGTAAGAGTACTTTGGAGAAGGATGTGTGGCCTCAAAGCAGAACTTCAAAAGGGAGGACCCCCGCAAGCTAGGGGAGGGGTCTAGTCCTCTCAATCTAAGTATTTATAAGCACTGTGCAAAACTCAGTACCGCTCCATGCAGAACCTCATCCCCAGGAAGTCCTGGCAAATACTTAGGCTGCATTTCCCTTACAAACAAATGACACATAAATTTTTTAAAGTACGATTCAACCACCCGGCCCATTCCATTCAGGGAGGCTCTGGCTTAGAGAGGTGGAGTCGTTGGTGGACTCATCGTGACATAACCAGAACTCTCCCAGTTCCAGTTCAACTTTAATGAGCTTTTTCTGGAAAAATCATTGCCAAGAAGCTGATAAGGCTTGTGCAGTGATTCCAGAGTACCCAGATCACTAGGGAAAAGCATCAAGTAGCATTCTTAATATTCCAGAGATCCTCTTTAGCCAAACCCACAGTGTCTGTGTGAGGCACTGATAATTTTCCTCCCAGCGTGAGGAATTTTAATTGCTTCTCAAGAACACACAGAGAAAGATTTTGCTTGGATTTTTTTAAATTTAATACTAATATGTGATAATATAGCAACATCCTCCAATTATCTACTACTCAGACTTCAATAAGTTATGACAGTCTAAAAGACAACCACAGAAATCACCTCTAACCAGTGAGGGAAGTAGCTGTCACTATATGATCGTGTATACCTCAGGTGTTTCAGCTGGCACTAGTGGACTTAGAATTACATGTAAAATGCAGGATGAATTTCACATTTAGCAATATGTTCATCATCTACTCCTCTTGGGTAACAACAGGTAACAAATCATGAATTGACAATCACATCCGACTTACAAGGATGGGAATAATAACAGCCAACATTTATATGATTACTCTTCGCAGAGCTCAGACCCACCAATTAGGAATTTGGTGACCAAAAGTCATTCGGTCCAATGTTTGTCTTGCTTTTCTCTCATTAGCGTGTTTCCCCCTTCATTGTCCATGCACATATAACTACATACTTCGATTTGGTCTTATCACTTCTTTCATCTTTTATGATCAAAATTTTGAAATTTATTCCATAAAATTGTTTTCTTTAGTCTGTCTTTACAAGTTTTAATTCTTAGTCATATTAAGGACTCATTGTATTGCCCAACTGCTGCCCAACTCAAAAGGAAATTCTCAACTGATTGTATTTAGTTACCCTTTGGTCAGAGGGGAAGGTTTTTCCCTTCTAGCTCCTGCCCCCACACAAGGTATCCAAGTCCTCAGCCTCTGTTCAGGGACAATAACCAGGACCTGGGACTGTTGACAGCAGATGGTCCACATGATCATGATGTGGCGGAGGTTCCACATTTCAGGGCAGGGGGCTGCACCCACTGCACAATCTGGAGCTTTCTGAAGAAGGTTGTCCTTTCCTGCCAACCCTCCCCTCCCACTTCATTTGCTCCCCTTCTTCTCTCTCTCCTAACACCCAACACAAGCAGACATTGGGAACTGGTGTGTGATTTCCTTTGTTTTGTTTCTGATCTGTCATGAGTAGAGGATAGAAAAATATATCTGGTGAGGGAGGATAAAAACACAGACTACTTCATTGTGTAAGAGCTGTTTGATGTCCGTCCCTCCCTCTGGGTACTGTCAGGAAGACCATCTTCTTCCAAGGAGAGAGCTACTAGGCAGTGAAGAAGGGAGCCAGCTTTGGCCGGCCCAGTGAGTCTGACTGACCGTGGTGGCACGGTCACTGTCAATGATGACGTGTTGCAACCAGCAGTGCCTCCAGCTTCTCTGACACTGTCCCTCTGTCGGTGTAGTTTGAACACACTGTCATTCGATCAACATTTGATCAATATCAACATTTGATAAACATTTAAAGAGAATCTGGCAAAACTCTCTTCAAGCTCTCTAAATAATAATTTCAGTAGGAATGCCAGTTTAACTTCTTAATTAATTCCCATTACCAATTTATAGTCTCTCAGAAGCTTGGACAGGATTAGCATTTAGATATGCACCATCGGTGCATATATTTAAAATATCTCATAGTTCTCCAGTGTTCATCATTTACTCTTCTGAGGTAATAATTAATATTCATATCCTTCCCACACCTTCTCAAGCTACACTCATGGGAGTTTACACTACATATCACTCTTCTTTTTCAAGCTCTACACCCAACGTGGCGCTTCAGCGCACGACCCCAAGATCAAGAGTCGCATGCGCTACTGACTGGGCCAGCCAGGCACCCAAACCAAGGGTCTCTCTTGATAAAAATCTCTGCTAGAACTGATCAGACAACATAATAATGTGGAAAGCCAACTTTTCAGTGCTTACTTATAATTTATTTCTCTACACCAGTGGCTCTCAACCTGTGCCACACATTGCAAGCACCTGGGGAAATTTTAAAAATCATGATACCCAGGCTGCACCCCAAATTGATTCAAGTCTCTGGGAGCAGGCCAAGGCATCAGTATTTTTTTAAAGCTCCCCTGTTGATTCCGGTGTGCAATTACAATTAGAAAATGCTGCTCTTAGGGCTCTCCAGCTTACTGATTTCTGAGAATTGAATTAAGAGCTCATCTGAGCTTGTCATTTTTCCCTTCTGGGAATTTTTTGAGAAGCAAGAGAAAATTGCTTAACAAAAAAGCTGCTATTTTTTGCTGGTGCTGATTTTAGGTTTGAAATCACACAAACCTAAATTTTAATCCCATCTCTGCTACCTACAGCAGTAAAAACAGGGACACTCACTTCCCTAAACTCCAGTTCTTCACCCATTTCTAAGTGGACATAATGCCCACCTTCTGGAATTACTGTCAGTATTAAAGGAGACAATATATGTTAAGTGTTCAACATGATTTAATATGGAAGGTAATAATTGTAACATGTCACATGATGTATATAACAGTAATTAAATATGTAGTTGCAAGTCAAAATCCTCATTCCCAAAATGAAGACTCCAAAGAGAAAATAAAAATGAATCCCAAATCTATTGTCAGGATGTTGAGTGCTGATCAGTGTTAATATTAACATTTTTTTCAGAATGTGAGACCACTTGAGTTAGAACACTCATTTCTCCTAGTGAGAATCAATTTAGGGCCAAAGCTAGGCTCTCTTGTCAAGTGCAGCATTCTTTTCAGAGTTGCTATAAATGGATATTGAACTATATTGTCTCTAGGTTTAGGCTAAAAATCATGAAAGAGCAGAAATTATTACTAGCTCAAAATTACTGGCTGTGACTCATCAGAGAGGACCTGAGAATGTATGGTAGCCATTTGTTGTCTCTAAGTGAGATACGAAACGAACTTCTACTAGGATTTTCAGACATAATCAGAGAGGTACTCACTTTAAGGCCAGTACCTCTCAGCCTTGGTAAACCTCAACAAGATGCTAAGGAGCTGAACTTCAGGAATGCCAGCTGTCTTCAGCCACAGTCATAGTACCTGAAGCAGCAGGTGACTGAGGAGCTAAACAGCCAGCTACACTACAGTTCTTCTTGCCTCCAACAAAGAAGTTACGTACTTTCACCACGCTCATTGCAACGCATTCCATTTGCTGAGAAAAGTGGCTTATGCCATTGTTGAATACTGCTTTCAAGTTCTGATATACTGGATTCATTTATTCTGTATAAACAGCATCCAGTTAATATTATTCCCTGCCCTTCCTCTAAATTAACCCATCTTCTGGGACCTCTGTTTGTCAGTCCTTCACAAGGCTGTAATCAAAGTGTTGGCCAGGGCTGTGGTCTCATCTGAAGGCTGGACTGGGAAAGGATCAGCTTGCATGGTTGTTGGCAAGATTCAGGTCTTCAAGAGTTGTTAGACTTGCTAGTTACTGATCAGAGGCCATTCTCAGTTCTTCATCATGTGGTTTCCACCAACACAGCAGTTTGCTTCATCAAAACCAACAAGAATGTGAATCTGCTGGTCTTTGTAGCCTAATCACAGATATGACATCCCTACAATTCTGCCATAGTCTGTAGATTAGATTAGATTAGATTAGCAAATTATTCAAAGAGATGAAATACAATATCTCGTAAATAGCAGGAAACAGGGATGCCTGGGTGGCTCAGTCGGTTAAGCTGCTGCCTTCGGCTCAGGTCATGATCCCAGGGTCCTGGGATTGAGTCCCACATTGGGCTCATTACTCAGTGGGTAGCCTGCTTCTCTCTCTGTTTCTGCCTGCCACTTTGCCTGCTTGTGCTCTCTCTCTCTGACAAATAAATAAATAAAATCTTTAAAAAAAAAAATAACAGGAAACAGAGATCATGGGGGCCATCTGAGAGTCTGTCTGCTACAGCACTTAATGGCACATACCCAGACATGAAAGGAAGAAGGAAGGAAGGAGAAGAGAGTGAAAGGAAAGAGAAAGAAAGGAGGAAGGTAGGGAAAGGAGGACAGGCAGTGAAACAGACATTAAAAATAGCCTGGCTGCACTATGCCTGTGTCAGAGTTTCTCTTTGGGTACACACTACATAACATTAGCATCACAGCCATGAACCATGAATTTCCTATTTCTTATTTAGCATGAGAAGATAATAGGGAGCTTTCTATACATCTGGAGTTAAAATGAAACAGAATAAACAAGCGGACTAAGTTTAAGCAATAAAAATGTGTTTCAAATTAATTTTTTTAAGTTTTTTTCTCCCCAGCTAGCCAATTTTTTTTCTTTTCTGTTTCAAGTTTTGGATTGGGTTTACTATTCTTGCCATTATGTGGTAGGCTTGTTGTGCAGGGAATATGAGCACCTCAATGGTGTTTGCTTTTGGTGTTCTCTGGTTGTTTCAGCTTAAATACTAAAATTGTATTTTAGTTGTGTACATTATTATTAATGGTAGTATGTGTCATTTATAATAAAAGTGAAGTTGTGTAGTAGCTTGAATCTCATCTCTTCCAGCCTCTCTATTGAGGAGACTGAGGTCCAAATGGCTTGGGAAGATCAGGGCTGAGAGTAGCAGAGCCAGGACTCAAACACAGATCTCTGAATTTGTAATCCAGTGCATTTCCTCTTCTTTAAATTATAATTTTTTAAGATTTTATTTATTTATTTGACAGACAGAGATCACAAGTAGGCAGAGAGGCAGGCAGAGAGAGAGGAGGAAGCAGGCTCCCCGCTGAGCAGAGAGCCCAATGCAGGGCTCGATCCCAGGACCCTGGGATCATGACCTGAGCTGAAGGCAGAGGCTTTAACCCACTTAGCCACCCAGGAGCCCCTGCATTTCCTCTTCTTAAACTTCTGTGCGGAGGAGTAGCCAGAATCTGCAATAGTCTCCTCAAACCTGCAGACATTAAAAATACTTGTGGCTGAAATATGTTCTATTAATCGCTTATATTCTGGGATGATCTGAAACTAACCTTTTCGGTGCTTCAGCTAATAGAAAAAGGAACTTTTCCAGGGACTCTACTGTATAATAGGCACTTACCTAACAAAACACACACCTTTTTCACTCTCTTCAATTGTAACAGATTCTACATATCAGTGCTCTCAGAGAGGTTTGTAAATGCTGACCACCTAGAGGGCCGAGCATCAGCCCCTGGTACCAAGCAGATCCTATCCATGCCCCGAAACTCTTGTGAATCTCTTAGTTAATACAGAAAAAGGAATCTCTTACAACGGTGTAACTATGGAATTTCCTTAAGACATTCTGTCCCCCCCAATATGTGTTCTCAGGGCAGAGGACCTATCTGCTACTCAGGATCTTACCTGTGGCCAGACAATTTGGGACAGCAGATGTTCTAAAACGAGAACACATTTCCCCAGCCTGAGCTTTTTGGCTGCATTTATATGGGTATTAGCAGAAGGAGGATGGAGTCTCCATTTCCCAGACCCTTATCTTCTTACCCTCCTCATCTTTCTACACAGAATTCCCCTGTCCCCCGCTAAAAGAGAAACCCCACAAGGACCAGAACGTTAGTTTTATTTCCTGCTCTACTCTTGGAAGAGGGCCTGGAACAAAGTAGATGTTTAGTTTTTGTTGAGTGGATGGCTGAATGATGGATTTATTTAGAAGGTTCAGAACATCCCATTTGTTAGGATTTTGCTGACAAAAGGGAAAAGAGGCATGTTTTGGTTCAGAACACCAGAAAGGAACCTGGAACTTGGAATTAGGGGTTTTTATATGTTTGGCTGCCTGCTATTTATTTCTAAATTATGTTTTAAAGTGTTCATAAAGATGCTTAAAATCTGAGAGACTCCCTGTTGCCTAGAGACGAGAGCTTTAGATCAGAGAACAAATATATTAAGTTTAAAATCTAACGGAAGACTAATCCTGTAAGGAGGAAAAAAAGAAAAAAGAAGCTTGACCATCTCCCAAATGGCCGTGGAAATCAGAGAACACTGAAAAATAATACACAAAAAATCTGTTTTGTCTCAGACTTGTCTGCTGCAAGTTTCATCCATCTGGAGGTGTTTGGGCTAATAGCCTAACACTAGGAGGCAATCACCACTTCCCAAATTAGAGTTGACACATAAGAATGCAGAAGTTTTTCAGTCATCATCTACCTAATGGATGTACTGGCTGAATCTTTTTAAAGAATGCAAACATAAGTGGCTCTTTATTTAAAAAAAAAAAAAAAAAAAAAAACATAAAAGGAGGAAAGGCCCTGTAGTGGATGCCATGGTCCCAGGCCACATCCCTTTGTCCCATCTGATGCCAGTGCCTGCATCTGGGGCTCACAGCCGCCATCATGCGTGCACATTGCCACGTCCCCTTCAGGAGCCTGTCCAGGCTTTTCCCAAGGAAGTCACATGAGATCTTCAGCCCATGTGTGAGTGTGCCCTAGAAGGTCATGGGCATGAACACCTCCAGGGCAGTCCCCAAGCAGTGGAGGGTGGGAGTGAGGAGGACAAACACCGCAGCCTCCCCTCCTTCTCTAGGACACACTCCACACTCTACAGCTTCTCCCAGAGGCCTCTGTGGAGATCCCCTGGCTGGCCACTGTGGGAGCCCCCCGGACAACATGCATTGTTGGCTGTCCTCCCTCCCCTTCCCTCTCTCCCTGGCCTTACTTCCTGTTCCAGGGTCACTTTCCAAATAAGCCCTACCTCTGGTTCTGGTTTCTCCAACAGGCCCTAAAAATAATGTTTGACATAAAGACAAAACAGTTGGTCCCTGGAATCGAGAGCTGACAGAGAAATGACTGGCATACAACGAGCTCCAAAACCACAACCCAGGAAGAACGTGTCTCTAGAGGAAATGGTTCTTCTTTACCACTTTACGTGTGAGTTTTATTAGGACCATACCTGACCCTCCTAATTTCATGCTTTGCCTTTTCTGTTTATTCTGCAGATTCCTCTGGGAAGCCTAAGTTCACCAAGTGCCGTTCACCTGAACTAGAGACTTTTTCATGCCACTGGACCGATGGGGTTAATCATGGTTTGAAGAACCCAAGATCCATACAGCTGTTCTATATTAGAAGGTGCAACCTTCATCCTTCCTGACTTTTCTCTCCATAGATTTTCAGATGAAAGTTTACTGAGTTGTATGCAGTGGTGGACATGTGATGACTTAAATGTGTACATGTATTCAAAAAATATTAATTAAGCCCTTACTACGTGTTGGGGCCTATCTAGGGCACCGGAGATACAACGCCGATTGCAAAAAATTTAGAGACCCTGGCCTCATGGAGCATCACTTCCAACAGGGGAAGACAGACCATAAAAAATAAAAAATAAATAAATGTTAGCTGGTAATATGGGTTATTAAGAAAAGTAAAAGCCAGAGGATAGGAAGTGTCCACACTGCGAATGAGGACATGCGTGTACATGAGAGTGTCTGAGGGTGAGTGTGAGTATGAATGAGTGTACGTGTCAGTGGGTAAAAGTGTGAATATCCATGAGTGTGTGTGAGGTGTGTGCAAGGGTGAGTGTGTGTGAGAAGGTATGGAAGCAGATACATGGAGGTGCACAAGGATGTGAACATATAAGTGTATATAAGAGAGCAAATACATGGAAGTGTAGATAAGCGTGTCTGTGTGTGTGGGCATGTGTGCGTGTGTGTAGGGAGCTTGGGTGAAACTTCAGATGAGCAGCTCACGGTGGGCCTTGCTGACGTGGTGTATTACAGGAGAGACAGAAGTGAAGTGAGAGAGGCCCATAGGAATATCTGCGGGGGGGAGACTGCAGGAGAGGAAATTACTGGTGCAAAGGCCCTGAGGCTGATCTGTTTGAGGAAAGCAGGAGGCCTGCATGGATGGCAAAAGATAAAAAGGGACGTGACTTTAGAAGAAGTCAAAAAGTTAGCCAGAGCCAGACTGCCAAGTCTTGTTGGCCATGGCTAGGCCTTGAATTTGACTTTACCTGTGGTGGACTTTGAGAAGACATGTATGTTTTAAAAGACTCAGCTTGGTGTTTATGTACAAAACAGACTATGTTCCTGTTAAATTAGTGATACTCAATAAGGAATTATAATAGTTTTCTATTCCGTTTTGACTGGTTGTCTTGTAAAATAACAGAGGAAGAGTAAAACAAAGATCTCTTGATATAATCACCATCCAGGTCGTTTCTTTCTGACCCCTCACCTGCAATTATTTCCATTTCCGTTTACTGTTAGGTTGTACTTTTTTGCCTTTTCTAAGTTTTAGGTTCAAATACTTTGTCCTTTCCTCTTTTCCACCCAACCCCCAGGGAAGGCCTAAGCCAAGAAACACAAGATTAGCCAGGGTGGGAGTGTTCATCAGTCCAAGGCCGATGCCATCTACCCCTCAGAGGAGTGTGGAAACAGAGGAAAGATGCAGGGAGCAGCTAAAGACACTGGCCTGACTCTGGCACTCGCTGAGGAATGCCAGGCAAAGTAGTCCGTTTACAACTCAGCCGCCTCATTTGCGAAACGGAGATAGTAGACCTTGTCTCATGGCTTCTTGTGGGGGTTTTATTGGATAATGCATGAAAAACACTTAGCACGGTGCTTGGCCCAGCCTATGTACTCAACAAATGGTAGCTGCTGTGATTACTCGTGATATGGTGACAATTTAAAATGATAAGGATACAGAAATCCAATTCCTGGGCTACAATAATTACTTCTGATTCTTTTCGGCTATTGATTATTGGTCTTCTAAGGCTATTGTCAGTGCAAAACTGGGTCCTCAGTTTACAAATAAATGCTTTGAGTTAGCAACTCCTGCTGGCCTTCCCCACTTCCCAGGTGGCACACAAATAATGACATGGCTGGGCACCAAAAGCACTTTTTTTCTTTTAAGGCTGACACTACAGAGAGGTAGGGATGGCGAGACTACGCTGGTTTGGGGAAATGCATCTGGACAGGAAGCTTATATGTTTGTAACACTTTGGAATATCTGTTGAGTAGACTGTTAAATGGAGAGAGATTTCGGGGGTACAGAGAGCCGGCTCAGTGAGAACAAAGTTATGTGTGTAGTAAGGAACAAAACTGAAGGGAGAGAGGGCAGAGTTGGGCCCATGTTATGAAAATGGGTTATTACCAACCATAATAGTCACCTAATCTGAACTTGAGCCAAAAGATAAACCCAAAGGTATGAAGCCCTCACAAGTATATATTTGTTCCTTACTTTCTTCCATCCAGGTCACGTGCCTTTGCCTCCAGGCCTCCTCTGCACACCTGGGCCTCTGAGCAGACCTAGTCCGAAGCCAGGCTCTGTGTTAACGGAGATGCCACAGAATGTGTGGACAGGTAGAGGGCAGACCCCAGCGTATCTGGAAGGACGTCATTAATTGTTGGCCGTAGTGGGGTTTGGGATCCCAGGGGAAAACTGTCACATCTTCAAGCCCCCAAGCACAACCTCATGATGAGAGCCAACCCCAACTTGCAAAAATCAGTATTTTGTGTTTTCTCTACAAAAATATAATTATTCTATCTAGCCAAAATAGCAGAAGCCTTCAGCCTGGTTTATCTAGAAAGCGTAGAATCCAAAGGGCTAGGACGTCAGGCCCAGACCGCACCAGCGAGTACACAAACACGTCAGCCTTCACACCGGCCCCTGGTGCAAAGAGGACCATACAGGTGCGCTTTCTGACTTCTCATTCAGGTCCCAGAAGTTCTCAGAATTCAGGTCCCAGGCAACTCCCGGAACTATAGAATCATAACCCCTCTTCCTGGAAGCATGAAGCCGGGACAGGATTTCATCCAGAACTGGGGCAAGGGGAGACAGAAAGACTTGGCGAAGGGGCCCGTGCACTGGGCTTTCAGTTTACCAGCCTGGCCTTGGTAACTAAAGCACAAAGGAGCCTAACCACGGCAGGCTGTCCACCGGGCGGGCCTGGAGGCAGCCATGCACGTGGCTCTTTGCTCCTGGCCAGGAGAGCCAGCTGACCCAGAGCTGCCTCTCCCGCCCAGTCGTGGCCGCCGTGCCAGGTCTGGTCTCATTGCTGGGAGAAGACTCGGCCTGAATGCACATTGCAGGCCCTCGGAGAGGCTCCGCCTTCAGCTCCTTGCCTACAGATGCCTTATTGATGAAGAAAGTGGGCACACGAAGGCTCAGTCCCTAAGACTCTAACCCCCCACTTCTATCATCTCCCACACTCACTTCCCTTAGCAAATTATCCTGGCCTATTAAAAGAAAGTGTATTTTCCATGCAAGGTTCTGGGAGAGATAAGAAGGGAGAAAGGGCACTGTTGCTTTTCCTTTTTTTTTCTAGAGAAAAGATTTAATTTTAAGCCAAAACACATGATATGTATGTAATGAAAACAGCTGTCTTTAGAACATAAATGATGTTTTATTATTAGGATTTTTCTTCTAGTTGCTAGATGTAAAAGCATTTGGATAGAAAGTATTCCTTCTGCTCTTTATTCTGATTTTTACCAGTAGTCTCATTGTACAGCCTTCCTTCCGTTTCGCAAGATAGACTAGGAGCAAACCTCATGCACTCAACTCTTAGGGGTATGATAAGGAGAAAGTAGTTTCCATAAATTGGACTTTGGTCACCTGCATAGAAATTTAACCCAGGGAAAGCAGGCCAGAGTCTCTGTTTTGTGAGCCCATTTGTTTGTTTGTTTCTTTGGTGGGGTTTTTTTTTTTTTTCTTGCTACATTTAAGAGTTTAAAAATAATTTTTAAATATTTATTTAAAATAAAATTCAACTTTGGTTAATGAGGGGGAGGGCACTGGGAGTTGTGTTTTGAACTAACTGTTCCTGTGCTTCAGATAAGTGCTTTAAGTTGTTTGCTCTGTGGAGCTAATGGATCTGGAATAATCTAAACAATAATCTAAATCTAAACATGCAGTCCCCATGGGGACATGTTGAGGTTGAGAAACCGTAAAACACACAGAGCTAACCTTCCTATTACAAATCCAAACCTGCTAAGTACTGTAGTATAGCTTTTCATTTTAATACTTTTATACTATCAACTATGCTAAATATATTTTTTATCTATCTTATTATGTAAGAGCCTCATTTCTCTGGGCAATCTCGCTAAACCATTCTCTTTAATATACTCTTCCTTAGTTAGAAAGTCCAGATAAAATAAACTATACTGTAGGTCAATGACCCACCTATCCCTAATTTTTTAATCCTTTTCCTACTACTCTAAACACACACACACACACACACACACACCCCTACACATATATACACAAATACACACAAACACACCTACACATACATATACATACACACATATACACACATACACACTCACACACACGCACACCACTCACATTCCCCATCAGGGATAAATCTCCCTCTCATCCAAGCGTATGCAACTTTTCAGAATCTCAGCCAGAATTTAAGCCACAGTTCACTGGCCATGTTAATCCCAAGTTCTTTCCAACAGCTGATAAGCAACTGTGTCAAGGATGCCCTCATACTATACAAGTTTCCTCCTAGTGCCAAAGAGACCAGCCTGAGAAACAGCTGTAAAGAAGGAAGCGTGTGTTGTCTCCTAGCTCATCCCTTCCCATAGCCTGTGGTGTCCTTGTCGCTCCTTGCTACCCAGCACCCATCCCGGGTGGGGGGATACTCACAGACCTCCACACTCTGGCTTACCAGCCCCAAGCACCTCAGCCTACACAAAGTCATTCCTGTCTTCTTCCCCCTCAGCCACAGACCACCTGGCTTTATGTCTCCTTGACGTATAAACCTTCTTCTCAGCTGATACCTCATGAATAATGAGTAAATAATGAAGTACTCCACCCAAGTAGCAATTCCAATTTGAGAAAAGTTTGCCCATTTATTCCGTTGCCCTCTGCTCCCCTCACCATACTCATGCTCGTACCTCAACACTTTTGACTACTCAGTTCCCTCCTTCCTTTCCCTACGCATTAAGCTTTTACCCGTTCTTCAAGATGGCTAGAAACACCACCTCTACTTTGAAGGCTTCTGTGAACAGCCAGAGCAATCATTCCATCTTCTGAACTTTTAGGGAACCCCATGTGTACTCTTTGTGCATATAACCCACACTGCTGGGGCGCCTGGGTGGCTCAGTGGGTTAAAGCCTCTGCCTTCGGCTCAGGTCATGGTCTCAGGGTCCTGGGATCGAGCCCTGCATCGGGCTCTCTGCTCAGTGGGGAGCCTGCTTCCTCCTTTCTCTCTGCCTGCCTCTCTGCCTACTGTGCTCTCTCTCTCTGTCAAGTAAATAAATAAAATCTTTAAAAAAAAATAAATAACCCTCACTGCTTTGTCATATAGGTTTTCAGTCATGCGTCTGAGGCAGGAGTCATTCCTTAGACACGTGTGCGTCCCGCATAATGTCTGGCACGGTGTTTTTTTATATATAATCAATACTTATTAAATATGAATAGGATGAATACAGGAGACCAAAAAAGAAAAAGTACTCAGATGGTAATTTTGAGTCTCCTTCTGGCCTGAAGGTAGGAACGACATCATATTAATCATTATATCCACGCAGTGCTGGTGGCAGATGGAATGCCTCTCTGGTACGTATAGAGTAGCCACCCAGAGATGGTTTGCTGGGCTCATTGAGTCAGTCAGTCAGTGAGATGGGACCTGGGAGGGCTGTGTCCCATTCTAGCATGTTTGCTCTGTGCTTGCAGGGGTGGCCTTGAGTTGGGGCAGTCCTTGGCTTGCTCTGCATTTCTGTTCAGGCCCCCATGGCCGCTGACCAGGGAATTCCCTTTCCCCAAACTCTCCTTCCTCCCCCTGTAAACTTCCTGGCCTCTCTTTTCCGTTCAGCTCAGACCCTGCCGATGTTTTAAGTCATCAGGGCACACGATGCTCTCTGGAGAGTGGGGTAGAGGTGAATAACTGGGTGGCGGAATGTGAACTTGGACATGGGGCTTCTCTGATTTCTTCAGTATTCTCCACGTGTCCGTCTTTCCTCCATGATTTCTTTTGTTTGTTCGTTTGTTTCTAGCTGAGCCAAGAGGTAGGAAAATATAAACTTGTTTTTTGTAGAGAAAACAAAAATAAAAGGATAGGCAAACACATCGATTCAATTCAACCCATTCTTGTTTCCATTTGTTTATATTATCATGAGGTATTCATTCTGCTTACAAAATAGGAAAAAAAATGCTTTCTGGGTTTGGAAACAATTTTTCATTTCTGGGTTCATGACCTTTTGTCTCTTTTAAGGGTGGGGAGAAAAAAGCTAGACCCTCATGTTTCATAAATGTCACCTGTAGGTCCAGCATGTTTATAATGTTCTCATGGCTCTTCATGTAGTTAAGGAAAGAAGCCAGGAATATGGGAAGGTGTTCGAGACCTGAGGAAGACGCCCCCAAGCATAAGACAGCCCTGGGGAGAGGAAACACAGGGTGCCGTGGTTCGGAGTAGGGTGGTAGCCAGTTTTCCACCTCACAGCCCCCCAAATCTCAGAGTCACCCAGCCTGGAGAATGCCATCGGCGTGCCTCCCTAGTCTCTTCCACCGTGTGTTGGGGAAACATCCGGGTCCAAAGAGTCACGGTTCTTTGGGAATCTTCATAGTTTGAGTGTTGGGCCTCTGTAGTGTTTTACTAAAGGATCATTTTAAACTTCCCTAAGCCTTGGAACCCTCATCTGTAAAAGGTGGATAATAAAGGGCCTATCCACAAATTACTTAATCTAGGAGCTGGCACATCATCTGTAGCCAATGCCCAGATATTTCTGCTATAGTACAAGAACCAGTGGCCTCCAGCAGTCTGCAGACCCTGCAGATGAGCCCACAGATGGGATACTTCTTAGAAGTGATGCTGCTAAAACACTGGTTTGTAAAATATTTGTGTTCCAGCTTATTGAATCTGTTGAGCACCTCGCTTTGACTTAAACCATGGCATGATTTTTGGAACAATTCATCCTTTTTTTTTTTACCCTTCATTTCAGGAGCACTCAAGAATGGACTCAAGAATGGAAAGAATGCCCCGATTATGTCTCTGCTGGAGAAAACAGCTGCTACTTTAATTCATCTTATACCTCCATTTGGATTCCCTACTGTATCAAGCTAACCAGCAATGGTGGTACAGTGGATCAAAAGTGTTTCTCTGTTGAGGAAATAGGTAAATCACAAGTTTGTGTTTTATTTGACATGGCTTTAGATTAAATAAGCAGGGAAGCTTCAGTGTCCAAGTGTATTCAAGTAGGAAGACTTCGTCATTGTCATCTAGGTGAATGGAGGTCTACTTCACAGGGCATGAGATCAGCCAGTGAACAAGAGGGGGAAGGCAGGGGGAGTAGAGGTTGGCTCTAACGTAAAACAACCTGGCAGTAAGTGTTGTCAAGAAAAGAATGGGAGCCTGGCAGAGTCTTTTCCTTGAGGAGGTCTTTCAAGCTGGGTTGGGGTTCTCGAGTACTATCACAAGAGACAAACTCAGTGGACTCCTAAGATTCCTTCTTTCCTAATTTTTCAATATGATTGTTATATTCAGATCTGAAATATGTTGACCTTTGATCCCTATCATCACTATAATAAAAGCCTAGATTTTCTTTCTCACAAAGCATAATAATTCTGGAATTTTATATTTACAAAACAACCCAAAATCAGTTTAAAGACATGTTTATAAGATCTCAAGACAAACATTGGAGATAATCAGAGCTCAAAGAGCTAAATGAAAGATGTAGACCGATTATCCCTTGCCCATCGTGTGGACACAGGGGGAAATGAAACAAAACAAAACAAACAACCATAATTGGAATATTTATGTTTATTCTATAATAGTGTAAACAGCAAAATATAAAGAATCAAAGAAAGACTTTGAGCAGCTGATGTTGGTACTTCAGAATCTCTATCCACAAAAGTTCATCTGTTATAGAAATGGCTTGGAGTTTCTCTGAGATGCGCTGTCCTTATACACTTGTGTGTGGTTTCCCAGGCATCAGCGGACTGGAAGAGGCTAAGAGAATGGGGCTAGAAGCTGCAGGCAGAAACAATAAATCTGATAGTCTGTCAAGAAGAAGAACAAGCAGAAAAGAGAACCTAACTGCATAACTTGGAGACACTATTCAGTGTTTGCCCCAATGTCAATAGACTTAGCTGCTGAGTGGCTAAACCGGTAGTAGTAAGAATATCAGGTCAAGACCCCTGTTCTAACCATGTCCCTGCCAATAGCCAGCCCCACTCATTTCCGTGGCTGACTTTCCCGGAAGGCCTGCCATGCCCTGGATTGCTGTACTGGGTGTGGTGGCTACAGAATGAGTAAGATATATTCAAGTAGGGCAGTCAGAAATGTTAAGTAAATAATTGCAGTACTGCGTTTTAGGTGCTGCACTTGAGGTATGTGGAGGGTGCAGTAAGCCAAGGTAGTGGGCAAAGGTACAATGATTGGGCCTGAGGGATGAAGGGCTGCCCGGTTCTGTTGCTCCCTAAAGCATTGGTGCGAGTGCCAGGTATACCAGATGGACTGTGTCTTCCACCAACTACTAAGTTCCAGAAGTGACAAACAGTACAGACCATTGAAGGACTCAGGAGCAGTTAGGCAGGCCTGACTGATCAGCCAGAGAAAGCATAAGGGGACTTGTGTACCCCACAGAGGAATTCAGACGAAGAGGTGCATTTGAGGATATTTAAGAAGGGAAATGACCTGAGGATAATAACAGCTAACTAACGCTTACAAAGCCCTTACCTGTGGGTCGGTATAATAACCTTGTGAGAGAGGTTCTGTTATAATCCCCATTTCACAGATGATGACATTGAGGCTCAGAGCATTTAAAGGCTAACTCACGGGGCGCCTGGGTGGCTCAGTGGGTTAAAGCCTCTGCCTTTGGCTCAGGTCATGATCCCAGGATCCTGGGATTGAGCCCCAGGACCTCTGCTCTCTGCTCTGGGGGAGCCTGCTTCCTCCTCTCTCTCTGCCTGCTTCTCTGCCTACTTGTGATCTCTGTCAAATAAATAAAAAAAATCTTCAAAAAAATTAAATAAAATAAAGTCTAACTCAAGGTCACATAGCTAGTAGACAGAGCCGAGATTTGAACCCAGGCAAAATAGCTCCAGAGTCCACGCTCTTAATCTCAAAGTTATCCGTTGCCACCTGTTGTTACTAATGCCTCTGGGAAATCCGTCCTGCTAGAGCGTAGAGGGTAGATTGGAGTAGCACAGACTAGAGATAGAGAGGTTAGAAGACTTGGTGATAATCTTTGTGATAATTAAGGCAAAAGGTGGTGACAGGCAGTTACAACCATAGCAGGGAGGGAGGGACCTAAGAGAGAGAGACCACAAGGAAGGAGGTGAGCCTAGTAGATCTGAAGAAGACAAGAAGAGGCCTCAGCTTCCCCACGCATTATGTGAGCTTTCTGCTACTACCTCACAGGGCTCATCTTTGGGTTTAAAGTACTGTATTAGTAGTCATTTGTTGTTCATTCTTGCATTCAGCAAGTATTATTGAGTCCCTTCCTTGGGCCAGGTACATTTCTGGGTGCCAGGAGCAGAAAATATCTCCTCCCTTCCTGGGATTTTATCCCAGTGAGGGTAGAGAGAGACAATGCTCTGAGGAAAAATGACAGAGGGAGGGAGGAGAGGAGTGCAGGAGAGGTTGAAATTTTAATAGAGTCATCAGAGCTGGCTTTGCTAAATAAAGAAAAAATTGAGAGAACGATGTGTCCATCTGAGGGATGGACCCTTCAGCAAGAGGGCACAGCAAGAGTAAAACTCCTGTGGTGGGGGCATCCCCTTGCTCATTCGAGGAATGGAGTGATGGGGAGAGGAGCTGGTACAGAGTGAGCAAGGGGGGCATGTAAGAGGCCACTTCTGAGGGATCTTTGAGGCAAAGCTATAGCACACTTGAAGCCATTGGACAACTTTGTCTTTCACCTGGAGTGAGAGAGGAAGGCTTTGGAGGATTGAAATGAGTGATGTGGTCTAACTCAAGGATGAAAATAACCAATGTGACCAGTATATTGAGGAGGGTATTGAGAATAGACTGAAGGAGGACGGGGACCCCAGGAGAAGACCACTTCGGAGGCTAATGCAGCGATATGGGCAAAAAAGCATCATGGCAGGACTGGGTTGTGGAGGTGCAGGTGGTGAGCAGTGGTTGGACTCCGGGACCATCTTGAAAGTACAGCTGACAGAATGTGGGGGTGGTGAGGAAAATGATATGTCAAGGAAGAGCTCACTCATTTCATCCTGGGCACCTGGAGGAATGGAGCCACCATTAACAGAGAAAGGGAAAGTGACAGAGGAGCGCATTCTGAGGAGGGGACCGGGGCTGCCTAGAGATGTACTCAGTCTCAGGTGCTTTTGCAACATCTCAGGGGAGCTGACTTGGCAGGATGTACAGAGGGAAGGGGGAGGCTGTTATTATGCTTCTAACAGTGGTACAAGCCTTCCCAAAAAGAACCATGTTCCAAATCTTTTGTTTAAAATAGAAAGGAGAGTTTTTAAGATGAAACATGAGTAGTAAGTTGATATTTTCCCATCAAAAACATTTATATGTTTTGGTCTCTTAAAAGGTTAAGCTTCAGTTATCAGAATTCCTCCATTCCCAACAAATCCGGAAGGGCAAAGCGTTACTGTCCTGACGGTAGTCATGTGCGGCTCAGCTATTCTGAAGATCCCTCCGATTTAATTTCCAAAAGTGATCATTATTAGTCATATTTGGATACCCTATTTTTTTTAAAGTTGTGCCCACTCTTCAATGGCCAATATCACGCTCCTTTGCAGTAAGGTCTGTTTTCACTCTGGTGAGTGCAAGAGCTTCCCCTTTGGGCCACCAGATTTTAACAGCCAGTTAGAGCTGCTCACACTTACATCTGTAGGTGATTCTCTGGCCAACCCTAGGGATCCAGACTTGGCAACGCTCTAGGTGACCTTCTACACATGGTAGAAAAGAAAGTAAATTTTACTCTGTATCTGCAAGTGACTTTTGAAAACATCAGTACTCAGACCCAAGGAGGAATAATTCATCGGGAACTATCTAGAATGTGAATTTGGATATAGTTCCTAGCTTTGGGATCCATATTTCTCTTCATCAGGCTTTGGGAAGTTGTAGTCTCTGTAGTCCTGATAAGCAGAATACAGCTGATTTACTAGAGAATGTACCGTATGTCAGTAGAAACCAAGCAAAACACTATTTCAGATTGTTCGCATGCGGTTAAGTAAGAGACAGAAAACCCTGACTCATCACCGTTTGAGAGAAGAGCACGATGCCTTCTTAGGTCTGAAAAAACCATCACACGTGGCTAGGAAGACAACAAACTAAGGAGCATTAGCTGAGTGTTTGGAAGGATTGTTCTAGTAGCAATACAAATATTAATAAGACAAGATCCTTGCCCTAGGTAATAAACAATTTGGAATAAAAAAGATTTCTCTATCCCTCATTCCAAAACAGCCACATTTTTAAATACTCTAGGTCTTAACTCAGTTTCTAGTTACAATGAATTCCACTGCCAAAATCCCAAAGCATTAATCCTATCAAGGCTAAAAGAAATGTAAGACATGGCAAATCCTCAAGAAAAATTTTGGATCAGATTTTAAACTTGAAAAGGAATTTATTTTTGTAGGGGTTTTCTTCAAAGTTAAAAACAGATCATACTCAAGTCAAAAAAAAATGATACTCTCTTGTACAATGAGAGTATAATAAGACTATTGGAAGAATTAAGGGTCTGAATAATAAAAATGCATAAAGTAATTGGTCTTTCAGAAGAAAGCCGTCCATCAAAGGAAGCTGTACCTGTCCGTGTCTCTGTGCCCTAACTCTCTGTTAAAATGCACAGTGCAACCAGATCCACCCATCGGCCTCAACTGGACTTTACTGAACGTCAGTTTAACGGGGATTTATGCAGATATCCAAGTGAGATGGGAACCACCACCCAATGCAGATGTTCAGAAGGGATGGATAGTCCTGGAGTATGAACTGCAGTACAAAGAAGTGAACGAGTCCCAGTGGAAAATGGTAAGATATCCTTACATACGACACTTAAAAATGCTTCGTCTTTTCTCTTTTTTAATGCCTTTATTTCCTTGTTGATCTTTTGCTTAGATGATCTGTCCATTTCAGTGAGGGGAGTGTTAAAGTCCCCTGCTATTATTGTATTACTGTCGATGTATTTCTTTGATTTTGTTATTAATTGGTTTATATAGTTGGCTGCTCCCATGTTAGGGGCATAGATATTTAAGATTGTTAGATCTTCTTGTTGGACAGACCCTTTGAGTATGATATAGTGTCCTTCCTCATCTCTTATTATAGTCTTTGGCTTAAAATCTAATTGATCTGATATAAGGATTGCCACCCCAGCTTTCTTCTGATGTCCATTAGCATGGTACATTGTTTTCCACCCCCTCACTTTAAATCTGGAGGTGTCTTCAGGTCTAAAATGAGTTTCTTGTAGGCAGCATATGGATGGGTTTTGTTTTTTTATCCATTCTGATACCCTGTGTCTTTTGATTGGGGCATTTAGCCCATTAACATTCAGGGTAACTATTGAGAGATATGAATTTAGTGCCTTGTATTGCCTGTAAGGTGACTGGTACTGTATATTGTCTCTGTTTCTTTCTGATCTACTACTTTTAGGGTCTCTCTTTGCTTAGAGGACCCCTTTCAATATTTCCTGTAGAGCTGGTTTGGTGTTTGCAAATTCTTTCAGCTTTTGTTTGTCCTGGAAGCTCTTTATCTCTCCTTCTATTTTCAATGATAGCCTAGCCGGATATAGTATTCTTGGCTGCATGTTTTTCTCGTTTAGTGCTCTAAATATATCATGCCAGTTCTTTCTGGCCTGCCAGGTCTCTGTGGATAGGTCCGCTGCCAATCTAATGTTTTTACCCTTGTATGTTACAGACTTCTTTTCCCGGGCTGCTTTCAGGATTTTCTCTTTGTCGCTAAGACTTGTAAATTTTACTATCAGGTGATGAGGTGTGGACCTATTTTTATTGATTTTGAGGGGCGTTCTTAGCATTTCCTGGATTTTGATGTTTGTTCCCTTTGCCATATTAGGGAAATTCTCTCCAATAATTGTCTCCAATATACCTTCTGCTCCCCTCTCTCTTTCTTCTTCTTCTGGAATCCCAATTATTCTAATGTTGTGTCATCTTATGGTGTCACTTATCTCTCGAATTCTCTCCTCATGGTCCAGTATTTGTTTGTCTCTCTTTTGCTCAGCTTCTTTATTCTCTATCATTTGGTCTTCTATGTCACTAATTCTTTCTTCTGCCTCATTTATCCTGGCAGTGAGAGCTTCCATTTTTGATTGCACCTCATGAATAGCTTTTTTGATTTCAACTTGGTTAGATTTTAGTTCTTTTATTTCTCCAGAAAGGGCTTTTATCTCTCCGGAGAGGGTTTCTCTAATATCTTCTATGCCTTTTTCGAGCCCAGCTAGAACCTTGAGAATTGTCATTCTGAACTCTAGATCTGTCATGTTACCTATGTCCGTATTGATTAGGTCTCCAGCCTTCGGTATGGCCTCTTGTTCTTTTTTTGAGGTGAGTTTTTCCGCCTTGTCATTTTGTCCAGATAAGATTTTCTTTCTCCCGCTGTGGAATTCCGCTGTTCTTGGTGAGCGAAGTTGGTTTTGGGTGGGTTTTTTGTTGATCTTCTGGGGGAGGGGCCTGTTGTAGTGATTCTCAAGTGTCTTTGCCGCAGGCGGAATTGCACCGCCCTTGCCAGGGGCCGGGCTAAGGAATCCGCTTGGGTTTGCTTTCGGGAGCTTTTGTTCCCTGAGCGCTTTCCGTAGAGTTCCGGAGGACGGGAATGAAGATGGCGGCCTCCCAATATCTCGGCCCGGAGGAGCCGAGATCTTGGGGTTCCGCTCCTCAGTGCGCTCTCAGAGCAAAGCGCCCAACAGCCCCGCCTCCCTGGCTTGCGGTCGTGCCTCGAGGAAAGCAGTCAATTGCTGGAGCTGGAGAAAAGCGCCGGGTCGCTTTTGTCTCCTTGGCCTCCGGCTGCGCTCCGAGCCCACCCAGCCTGCGACCGGCAAAAGGTAACCCCGGGCTTAGAGCTCACTCCTCGGCTTTGTCGCTGTAGCTGGCTTCCCCGCTCTAATACCTGTGAGCTCTGCGGCACTCAGACACCCCCAGTCCTTCTGTGACCCCGCGGGACCTGGGGTTATGCTGACCCCGCCTGGGTTTCCCCCCGGTTTGGCCTCTGGAGCGATGTCTCCCAGTGGAGCCGACTTTTAAAAGTCCCGATTTTGTGCTCCGTCGCTCCGCCGCTTGCCGGGTGCCGGCCCCTCCCCCCGGGTCTATCTTCCCATCGCTTTGGATTCACTTCTCCGCAGGTCCTACCTTTCAGAAAGTGATCGATTTTCTGTTTCTGGAATTGTTGCTCTTCTTCTCTTCGATTTCCCGTTGGATTTGTAGGTGTTCACAATGGTTAGATAAGCTATCTAGCTGATCTCCTGCTACCCGATGTCGTCTCAGCCTGCTACTTCTCCGCCATCTTGACTCCTCCCCCTCTCTTTTTTTGTATCAACACCTCTCTCATTTACCATTAGACTGACTGCCTTTTGACCTCGGGCCACATGTTCATGCTATAGACTCCATATTTTCTTATTTGAAGAAAACAGGCATAATCAGACATAATCAGTAAAATATCATCTTGGGATTCCGTCCAACAGCAGATGCTTACATGGAGCTTCTGTGGGAGCCTAAGGAAGGAAAGGAAAACCATCTCCCCACTCCTCCTCAGTGTCTTGTTTACTCCAGCCACTTAAGCTATCTTTGGGGATGTGGCTAAACATGGAGAGTCATGGTCAAGGTCAACCGTGAGTTATGGCTAGATATTCTCCCACAATTTTCGTTGCTACTACTTATAAGACCCTCATTAATGCTAGTTCATAAGTGACTCCAGGAGGGAAACGGAGGAAGGGAGTTTGTCTCCTAGAGGTTTCAGAAGAATGTTTTGTTACATATGTCAGGAAAGAATCGAGCTAAGAGGTTTTTATGTAGGTGAGGAGCATGGTGGTGGTTGATCTCTGAACACCTTACCTCCTTGACAAGTATATGGGAACTAGGCACTTAGATAGGTTCCACATGGCACACAGCTAGGAGAAAAACAGGATTATCTTGCTGCTCCCAATATAACTAATTCTAAATCCATCTAATCACAGAGTCATAACCCTGGCCAAGCCAAGTGGTTTCTGGCCAGTCAGCAGGTTTTGCCCTGTGGCCTGGCAAATTCACTCCCAGAATGTTGAGACACCAGGCCTTGTCTGTTCAGGGATCTGCTAGAGAAGAAGCCAGTTTTGTCATTAAACTTAACTTTGGAGCAGCTGTGAACATACCAGGCTTTGAGGTGCTTTTTCTAGCATCATTTTAATTTAGATACCTGTTCCATTAACTTAAAAAAGCCCAGTTGGTTGTTGAGTCAAATAAGACTTTTTTTTTTAAAGTTTTATTTATTTATTTGATGGGGAAAGAGAGTGGACATAGGCAGAGAAGCAGGCAGAGGGAGAAGAGGGAGAAGCAGGCTCCCCACCCAGCAGAGAGCTCAATGCAGAGCTCAGATCATGACCTGAGCCAAAGGCAGATGCCCAACTGACTGAGCCACCCGGGCACCACTCAAATAAGACTCTTAATCTCAGGAAACACACTGAGGGCTGCTGGAGTGGAGGAGGGAGGGAGGGAAGGATGGCTGGGTGGTGGACTTGGGGAGGGTATGTGCTCTGATGAGCACCGTGAAATGTGTAAGCCTGATGAATCACAGAGCTATACCCCTGAAACAAATAATACATTCCAAACTGCAGTGACCGTCACCATGCTCACCACCCCCGTGTGCTTATGGTAATGGAGAGAAAGCCAGCCCCACATAAGAATGGTCTTGATGAAGCTGCACATTTTATTAATGTTATTAAATCGCAACCTTTGATGACCTAGCTTTTTAGCATCCTGGGTGATGCATGTCAGGGATGCATAAGGCACTTCTGCAGGGTACTGAGCTGCCCACGGTTGTCTTAGCAAGACACTCACATGGCTGAGTTGCCAGTGAACCGGCTGCTTTTTTGCACGGGACACCATTTTAACTCGAAAGAACAACTGATAAACTAATAGATGGTTATTCATAGTGAAGTTGGCAAAGACTTGGCAAACATGTCTTGAGAAAGAATGAGGTGGGCTTATCAGTCCAAGAAAAACAGTCAACAGTAGTTGTTACCAATGAAACTTGAGCTGTCAAAGGAAAATTTGAGTTTGGAAAGACTTGCATCAGATCTCCAGCAGTGAGCTTGAGAACTTTCCAAGTCCTTGAAGATTTTTCCTGACGAGATGGATGGTGATATGAGCTAGAGTGATTTTTTTATATTGTATAATAAAACATGTGAACATTTAGAAAATTTGCATAACTCAAAGATCCAGTATTTTTCACTGGGTCATTTCCAAATGAGTAATACATGATGTAACCAAGTCATGAGTGGGGAAATGATCCAGCCAAAGTGCTAGGTGGAAAGGTGGAATGACCACTTTGATTAGGCTCAGCCGACAGCAGTATTCCCACCATCGATACAGATCTCAACCGGGTGAAAAAGACAAATAACTTTTCAGTATTAGTATGAAAACAGTCTTGACCTTGCAGACTCCCCAAAAGGGTCTCAGGGAACTTCAGGGGTTCCGCAAGTTCACACTCTGACAACTGCTCCCTGGAGCACCTCGCAGTGCCTTAAACGCATAGTAGATATTTCAGTATCTAGTTGCTGAATAAACATTTGACTGAAACTTGAGGTTAGGAAGTCTTTTTTAAAAAATTAAAATAGAATGTATTAAATAATGGAGATTACTTAAAAATAAAATCTTAAGAAGGAGAAGAATAGCCACAATTACTTGAAAAGGCTAGTAAAATATCCCATCTTGGGGTACCTGGGTGGTTCAGTCAGTTAAGCGTCTGCCTTCAGCTCGGGTCATGATCCCAGTGTCCTGGGATGGAGCCCCACGTTGCCTCCATGCTCGGCTGGGAGCTTGTTTCTCCCTCTCCCTCTGCCTGCTGCTACCCCTGCTAGTACTCTCTGTCTCTGTCAAATAAATAAATAAAACCTTTAAAATAAATAAATAAATAATAAAATAAAATATCCCACTTTTTCTTCACTATGTATCTGTGTGAGACCAAATCCTATTCAATGCACTTCAACCAAAACAACACAACAGATGTAACGCAAATTTAATAGAGAAGCAGATGTGGCTCATTTTCTCATAGTCTATTCCTCGCCTTGTCTTCTCACAAGACTCCCAGGATCAAGTGATTCCTAGCCAAGAAACAAAAGCAGAGTCATCCCATTCCCTAGTGGATTTGGACGAAAATTAGTAAAATTGGAGAAGAACCAAGCTGTGTCTCTAAGGGATCGCACATGAGACAGCTCCCATATTTCTGCAGTGTTCCTATCCTGTTACTCTGTAAACATCTCTGCTACCTGAACAATAGGCATGTTTTATCAGGGAAAATGATTTTTCTCTGTTACTATTCTTCTGCCACAGTAGGTTGATTCAGTAATAAATACATGCAACCCTTTTTTAGGAAAAAAGCAAACAAACACAGAAGCAGATGCAAAACTACAGCCATCTGGTATTAAGCCAGCCATTAAAGGGACCGACCCAAGTGTAAAAATGCAAAACAGTGTCCGTCTCCTCACAAAATTCTATGTGGTTTTGGAGAATACACTCATTTTTTAAAAAATCAATTTAATATTATTTTAATTTTAAAATTTCTGTTTCACTTTCTAAGTGGTCAATAGTGATAAGCATAACCCAAATAAACCAAAATCTTTGGGCTTCTCAGTAATTTTGGGGGGTGTAAAGGAGTCCCGAAAGGAAAAGTTTGACAGTCTAAGAAAGGCAAGGATGTGAATCCAAACGTCAGCATTGATAGATTTACTGATGATAGGTTCAACCCTGAAAGTCCAGTGATCTAGCTGTGTTTCAGCTGATGCGCGGGTACGAAGCTCACACCTGAGCCAGGTCCCTGGGAGCATGGGGCCTAGTCGTTGGCCATTCAGGTCTGCATCCCAGCTTGGCTTTGTTGCATTTTTTATCGCCTCCCTGCTGAATCTCATTAGATCTTCCAAAGGGGTCAGTTAACTTCTACTTCCCTTAGCTTTTAAAAGTGAAGTTACATCCTCTTGGCATTTCTTACAACGGTCTCAGACAGAGTTGTCATGAATACCGAGAGTTTATCTGTAAGCATTGACCTCTGCTGAAGAAATTTGCACTCTAATTGGTTTATGAGCACAAGTGCCATAAGCTTAAAGAAGAAGTGAGGTTCGTAAGTGGAGGGGGGAAAGTTACTGTTTGTTGCTTCTTTTTTTTTTTTTTAAGATTTTATTTATGTATGTATTTGTCAGAGAGAGAGAGAGAGAGAGAGAGAGAGCGAGCGAGCACACACAAGCAGGCAGAGGCAGAGAGAGAAGCAGGCTCCCCACCGAGCAAGGAGCCCAATGTGGGACTCAATCCCAGGACCCTAGGATCATGACCTGAGCCAAAGGCAGTGGCTTAACCAACTGAGCCACCCAGGTGTCCCTACTGTCTGTTGCTTCTAATCGGAATCCAAGTTACCACTGACAATGTAGAATTTTATATCACTGTGCCTTTTTTTAAATTAAATGCATTTGGAATATAAAAGTGATACTAATGACGATGTAGTTGTTCCCAGCTATTTACCTGCTAAATCAAGTTAAGAATGTATTGTTTTTTTGAAGAAGTAATGGGTGACAAAGAACTGTCCACATTGTATGGGCCATCTCTATACCCATATTGTGCTGGGCTTTGGAAATGCAAAGATAATGAAGGCACTGTTTGCTCCAGGCAATCTGCAGTGTAATATAGGAATTTGCACAGTGTAATACAAGTATAAAAAGTAATCTAAGATGTGACTGTCTGTCAGAACGGAGTAGGAAAAAGTGCCAAGAGCGACATCTTAGAATATCAACAGTCCTTGCACTGAGCGTTGGCTGAAGGAGACCACCCTCCAAGGCAGGTGGCAGAGTTCAGTGTTGGTGGTAGGGGCCATGTAAATGAAATCAGGTTTAGTGTGGCTGCTTTGAAGGGTTGAGGGAAGATAAAGAGGGGGGCAGAGATCAAATCACTGAGGGCCTCTTTTTGGTTTTGTTATTAATGAAATCTGTAATGAAATAATATTGTTTACAATAACAGAAATTAGGGCTTCAAAACTGGACACATACATTTTAAAAAATATTTAGGGAATGCTTTAAAATACCATCTTAGGCATGCAAATATAACGTGTTAAGAAGCTTCAGGGGCACTTGGGTGGCGCAGTTGGTTACACGGTGACTCTGGGTTTTGGCTGAGGTCATGATCTCAGGGTTGTGAGATCAAGCCCGGCATCGGGCGCCATGCTCAGCCCAGAGTCAGCTTGGGTTTCTCTCTCTCTCTCCCTCTGCCCCACCACGCCCCGCCAACATGAGCCCGCTCATGCACACGCTCACACTCTCTCTCTAAAATCAGTAAATAGGGGTGCCTGGGTGGCTCACTGGTTAAGCCTCTGTCTTCAACTCAGGTCATGGTCTCACAGTCCTGGGGTCGAGCCCCATATCAGGCTCTCTAGGGACATTTCTTCACAAATTTTGAATAGCAGTCCATTTGCGGTAACTTTAAGCCCTCTAGAATAAGCAGAATGGGTATGTAGTTGCTTCTAATAGAATAATATAGACAATTATGGTTTTTCTAAGACCCTTTCCAACTCTGTGATCTTCTGAATGACTACCCAGAATTTCCGAAGAACAAACTGCATGTGTGTGTATATGTGACTATGATTTGTTTTGGTGTGGCAATATGGTTTTTTTTTTTCCTGTTCTTACATCATTGTACAAAATTATAATATTCCAAAGGGTAAGCACCGTAGCCATAATTTTCTTTATAGTTCCACCATGCTCCGTAATAATTCTATTATGCTTTGATTGTATAGAATATTTGACAGCCTAGTACAAAGATACAGCTGCATTTCTTTAAACATGTCTATTATATCTTTGGGTTTATACCAAAATAACTTTGAGGACTGTGATCCATATAACAGAATGTTTCTTTACAAAGTTTTTTGCCTTGAGCTTCCTTTAAGTTCCAGACTCCTCCAATGAGCCTTATTTTTTTTTCCTGTTAGACCCTTTAATTCTGAATTTGTTGGCACTTCAAGAAAAGGGCTTTTCCCATAATTCATTGTGCCCTGAACTTACGTGACTCTAACTTGCATTTGGCCAATTAGGGACATGGCCAAATTGCATTCTTTTTGGGTCTATTCAGTTAATAAATGGCACTTAACTGATGCTTTCTTTCATATAATATTTAACAAGAACTCCTAAGTTGCATTGATTATGCCCTAAGAGATGAGAGACCGATGATTAATTCAGGTGAGCACCTCTGAAAAGATTTGTCAGCTTCCTGTCCCGCTCTAGCCAGATTTTCTGGAAAACCTTGGGAAATGACTGGAATTCCCCACCAATCTGAGACTGCAGATGAGTTTTCACAACATTAACTGGGAAAAACAAGATTCCCAGCGCGGTGCCCAGCAGACCTCCACAGACAAAATCATTGTCCAAATGAGCGCTCTGAGTCATGGCGGTAGGCAGATGCTCCTTACTGGGACCTCAAAAGCCAAAGAAAAGGACACTGTGGAATCCATTAGGGAAAAGAACAGGTACCAAGCCTCAATAATACTCTCTCATTCCATGGCATCTGAGTGCCTTGAAAGCCTGGTAAGTGTTTGTAAATTTGTCATGATGCTTCTGGTCTTGAAGCAATGTCTGAACTCTTTACAATGGAGTGAAAATTGCTTCTGTTGTCCCTGAAAGGACTGCAGCCATACTAGGGGTTGCTGACTCAGGGGTACAGATGTGCTTTCGGAGAAAGAAAGTCCTCTGTCAGACCAACCTAAGTGCCAGTGTGGTTGTCTTCTGCATCAGTGGGGGAAGGATTTCTCGATACAAGTTTCAGAAGCCCTCCCTCCACAACCGAAGCACCAGGTCCTGGACTTTGATTCCATACAGCTGCTGCTGAAAGAGCAACTTCCACGTGGGAAATGTGATTGTGGCATTGTTGAAAGCCACACAGTGGCCACACAAATAATGTCTCATTTCACCAACATTTGCAATAGGAGGTGAGAGATCTTGTTTTGAAGGTATTGGGATGGGTGGCCTTCTTTTCAGGAGCTTCTGAATCCACCATGTGGCTCAAGAGCTTTCTACTTCATGAAGGATATTTTTGACTTGTAACACCATCTGGGATGGTAGTTTTTTGATAACTCGCTCACCGTCTTCCACTGTTACTGGTCTGTTAGGTTCTTCTGCGGTCAGTTTTGATACTGGATTTGCTGAAATATCCAGGCTCCATGACAATCTTGACACAGAAAGAAAAATAGAATAACCAACGGCAGCCATCTTTCTGCTCGATCACGCCATTGCGGCGGCTGCGCAGGTGCTGACCGTGACCAACACCCAACGACCACCCCCCTACCAAAAGTGCATTTTAAAATATTATCTACTTTACAGAATTCATTTTGAATACAAATGTAGAAACCTCTTAGTAGAGTTTATTGTGTCAAGTTGTTGTCTCACTAACCCATCAGTTTTATATTTTGTCTTGAAAGATGGACCCTGTACTGTCAACATCAGTTCCCGTTTACTCGTTGAGGCTGGATAAGGAATATGAAGTGCGTGTGAGATCCAGACAACGAAATTCTGAAAAGTACGGCGAGTTCAGTGAGGCGCTGTATGTAGCACTTCCTCAGATGAGCCCATTTGCATGTGAAGAAGGTAAACGATTTAAAATGGCAGCCAACATGGCTTTTGTCTATTAATAGAGTAATACATTGCCTATGTTTCAGGGTGTTCAGATGTCAGGGTGAGAGACCTCAAGTTCACTCTTTTTTTTTTTTTTTTAAGATTTTATTTATTTATTTGACAGAGAGAGATTACAAGTAGGCAGAGAGGCAGGCAGGGAGAGAGAGAGGAGGAAGCAGGCTCTCCGCTGAGCAGAAAGCCCGATTCAGGACTCGATCCCAGGACCCTGAGATCATGACCTGAGCCGAAGGCAGAGGCTTAACCCACTGAGCCACCCAGGTGCCCCAAGTTCACTCTTTTTAACAGATACTGTTCGTTACAGAAATGGGAGGAGAACTTAGTCTGTGATGATTCAATTCAGGGGATGTCTGGGGGTAGGTGTAAGTTAGAGAGGGGAAGGTGCACTAAGACGTCAATGGGGTGATCTCTGGATGTCAGAATTTCAGATAATTCTTTTCTTCATACTTTTCTATATTTCTAAAGATTTCTATAATGAGTTTGTTTTGCATTGATAGTCCAAAAAATTGCTTTTCAAATGCATAGTGTAGAAATAGTGGATCCATATGAATGGGTAGATATGTCACATCTAAGGCAAAGCCTAATACCGTGTCAGGGTAGGTAGTCAATGGCAGCCGCTCTGGTTTTAGAAAGTTTAGGTATGGCTTTTACCTGGAGACAGGCTTATTAAGTCGCATGCTAGTTATGTGCCAGAATGACATGGAACATTTGAAGATCCAGGGCGCCTGGGTGGCTCAGTGGGTTAAAGCCTCTGCCTCGGCTCGGGTCATGACCCCAGGGTCCGGGAATCGAGCCCCGCATCGGGCTCTCTGCTCGGCAGGAGGCCTGCTTCCTCCTCCCTCTCTCTCTGCCTGCCTCTCTGCCTACTTGTGATCTCTGTCTGTCAAATAAATAAATAAAATCTTTAAAAAAAAAAAAGAAGAAGAAGAAGAACCTATATAAGAAAAATACAAAGATAATTCAAGTTCAAAGAAATGAGAATCTATGAATTCAGAATAAAAGAATTAGAACTTTAGACACAGAAAGAAGTCTGCTTAACCATGAGCAGTAGGTGTATAAAGTGATCACTCCCACATGGGAATTAGCCATAGTGCCTCTGCAGTGAAGCTCTGTCTGAGTTGCTGAGGCCTGCTGACGAAATCACAAGCTAGAGAGAAACTGAACTGCTATTTCTGTGTTGATGCTACAGGTAGAACTCATGACACTAGAGAGCACTTAAATGAAAATGCCTGTAGCACTGTTTTTTCTAAGTTTTAGTTAACAGGCTTGATCTTTTAAACAGTATTTAATATAATGAAATTCTGATTTTAAAAGTACACCTGTGGGGTGCCTGGATGGCTCAGAGGGTTAAGCCTCTGCCTTTGGCTCAGGTCATGATCTCAGCGTCCTGGGATCAAGTCCCGCATCGGGCTCTCTCTGCTTGGCAGGGAGCCTGCTTCCTCTGCTCTCTCTCTGCCTGCCTCTCTGCCTACTTGTGATCTCTCTCTCTCTGTCAAATAAATAAACAAAATCTTAAAAAAATAAAAAAATAAAAAAAAATAAAAGTACACCTGCGGGACACCAAGGTGGCTCAGTCAGTTAAACTTCTGCCTTCGGCTCAGGTTGTGATCCCAGGATCCTGGGATCGAGCCCCATGTCAGGCTCCCTGCTCAGTGAGCAGTCTGCTTCTCCCTCTCCCTCTGCCCCTCCCCTGCTTGTGCTCTCTCACTCTCTCTCAAATAAATAAATAAAATCTTTTAAAAAATAATAAAATAAAAAAAGCAAAAAGTACATTTGCCACACACCCTTGAAGTTTATTGTGATGCCATTTAATTCAATTAAGCATAGATCTCTTAACTGATTCTTCCTTCCATGTTTAAAGAAAAGTGAAGTTCTAGCTTTGTTATGTTCCTGAATATGTTATTGATATAAAAACTTACAGATATCACAAATACTAAATGGCGTTCTCTCCTCCACTAATTCTTTATAATAACCATCAAATCTCCCTTAGGGATTTTAATAACTGAATAGGAAAATAAAAATAACAAAGGAATATTACAACATAAAATCCTACTTTTAATGAAAAAACATTAAAGTCAATTCTACCTGTCTTTTCGTGTAAAGCAGATAACCCTGAGGTGGAGTGAAGGGAGCCTTCCTACACTGTTGTTGGGAAGGTAAATTGGAGCAGCCACTTGGGAACACAGTATGGAGTCTTAAGAAGAGAGTATTAAAATATAGAGTGTTAAAAATTGAAATATCAGGGCGCCTGGGTGGCTTAGTGGGTTAAAGCCTCTGCCTTCGGCTCAGGTCATGATCCCAGGGTCCTGGGATGGAGCCCCGCATCGGGCTCTCTGCTCAGCAGGGAGCCTGCTTCCTCCTCTCTCTCTCTGCCTGCCTCCCTGCCTACTTGTGATCTCTCTCTGTCAAATAAATAAATAAAATCTTTTTTTTTTTAATTGAAATACCATATAATCCAGTAACTCCACTACTGGGTATTTACCCAATGAAAACACCAGTTTTATTCATTCACCTACTAGTGGACATTTAGGCTGCTTCTGTTATCTTAGCTATTATAAATAATGCTGCAATGAGCATGAGAGATAGGTAGATCGTTCGATCACATCTTTATCCGTTATGGTATATTAGCCATAATGAGGATGAAAGTTCACTATTCACAACAACACAGATGAAGCTAGAGGGTGTGATGCTAAGTGAAATAAGTAGGACAGAGAAAGACACATACCCTGTGATTTCATTCGTATGTGTAATCTAAAAAAACAAAATAAATGAACAACAAAGCCAAGCAGAAACAGACTCATAAATACAGAAAACAAACTCGTGGTTGCCAGAGGAGAGGACATGCGGGAGGTTAGGTGAAACAGATGAAGGGGATTAAGAGGTGCAGACTTCCAGTTACAAAATGAATAAGTCACAGGGATGAAAAGTGCAGCATAGGGAACGTAGGCAGCAATATTGTAATAGTATTGTACGGTGACAGGTGGTAACTACAGTTATCACGGTTAAGCGCTGAATAATGTACAAAATTGTTGAATCAGCTGTTGTGCACTTGAAACTAATAGAACATTGTATATCAACTTTATTTCAGTTAAAAAGTGGAGAACACTGGGAACCTACTGCGGGTAGCTGGTAGCCACTTGGTCTTAAGAAATGAAATTGAAGTTTTATGAACAAATTCCCCCAATTCTGCTACCAAGTAGAAGATGGGAGCCCCTGTAGTGATCTTCCTCTATCCAAGGATATTTTGTAATCTGCAAAATATGTCTGCATGTCTAAGAAGTTTCGGTCTTGATTCAAAAATAGAAACTTTGCCCTCATCTTTTTGATGGATTCTTAGTCTGGAGGGTAAAAAAATATTACCATACATAAGATAGATGATAGATAATAGATAGATGGATGGATGGATAGAAGGGAAGGAAGGGAAGGAGGGAGGAAGGAAGAGAGGAAGGGAGGGAGGAAAGAAGAGCAGAAGGGGAGGGAAGGGGAAAGGAGGGAAGCGGAGGGGAGGGGAAAGGAGGGAAGGGGAGGAGAGAGAGGAGGGAAGGGAAGGGGAAAGGGGGTAGGAGAGAGAGGAGGAGGGAAGGGAGATGGAGGGAGGGAGGAAGCGGGGAAGGAAAGAAGGATAAACCAAGTGGACATCATTTGGGTAAGGTAGTATGTTAACAAACAGTATTTCTTTCTAGAGCTGAAGCCACTAATGATACACCCTGAACACATAAGGTGCTTAAAACAGTTGTTGTGGACTTTTTATATAAACATGAATTGTGCTTAAACTGTTTGCTTTTTCTTCATTTTGATTGTTTTTCATATGTGAAAAGATTTAAAGAAGTGAAGAAAGATACCCTTGAAACAGCAGATACTCCTACATCATTACATTCTGTTTTAGTGGTTATCAAGAGAAATCACTGCCTTTACTAGATGAATATAAATTAAGAAATATTTTTGGGGCGCCTGGGTGGCTCAGTGGGTTAAGCCTCTGCCTTCAGCTCAGGTCATGATCTCAGGGTCCTGGGATCGAGCCCCGCATCAGGCTCTCTGCTAGGCAGGGAGCCTGCTTCCCCCTCTCTCTCTGCCTGTCTCTCTGCCTACTTGTGACCTCTCTCTGTCAAATAAATAAAATCTTTAAAAAGAAAAAAAAATATTTTTATGTGAAAAAGAAAAGTAAAATGCAAACATCAACTATCCTAATTCTGTGAGTGAGATAATATTCTTTTGTGTTTCAGATTTCCAGTTTCCATGGTTCTTAATTATTATCTTTGGAATATTTGGGCTAACGATGATATTATTTTTATTCATATTTTCTAAACAGCAAAGGTAGGTGTGAAAAAGTCTATTTAGATGTTTTTGCCAGTGTTTAGATTTCCCGATGTGTTTCCATTTGTTTATTTGATACTTCTTCTGCAAATCATGAGTAAAAATTTTAATTAATGCAGTAAAATATTATCACTAGTTACGCATTTGCCACTTTGTTGTGTTCATCATCGAGAATTGCTGGGTGTCTGTTCTACCTGGGAAAATGCATAGGACAAGGAGGCTGAGGCTAGTGGCCACTCACCTTGTGATCGGCTCCTCCTTAACAGGATTGTCATCTCAGAGCTGCCCCTTGATCTGTTTCAAGTCCTGAACGAGCTGGCCCATTCATTCTAGGACAATGGAGTGACACTGAACCTTTAGCTAAGTTGAACACAGTCCTATTGGACAAACAAATGTTAGTAGCAAACGAAAGCCACCTAAATAATTCAATCGAATAAAACCATTTTAGACTTCATATAATGGAGTTTTCGAGTAAACCCAGGTTTTATTGAAATTATTGAATTTAATTAAATTATTACAAATTACCCACATTTGTAAACACAGCTAAAATTCTTTCTAAATTTGAAGAGATTGTGTTCTGTATTCTTTTGGTATCCCAACTCAGGTCCCAGTCATTATTCTGGTACTGCTGTTTGATCTTGTTTGAGTCTCTTAACCTCTCTGGGCTGCATGTTCTCATGGGTAATAAAAGCATGTTGGACTGTATGACCCTTAAATATCCCTTGAGCTGTAGAACTATCACTGTTTTTCTTCCTGAAAGAAATTCCACACAGACTACAGGAAATTGTAATACAAAATACAGGAAAAATATCAGAGAAGTTATTAGTACCAATTGCAAATTTTCTTACATTTAGAGTATTTTTTAGGTCCCATGGGTTCATCCTGCCCCTTCTTCTAGAATGAGGGTGACTGACACTCCCAGTTTGCCTGGAACTTTTCCTGGTTTGAACACTGAAAGTCCTGTGCCTTGGAAAACCTCCCAGTTGCAGACTAACCAAGATGGTGGGTCACCATACCTAGAACTGAAGACACTTTCTCCAGCTGAAGCCTAGAGGCATCTGCAAATCAAAACAGGAACTGTGTGAATACACTGTAAAAGCTTTTTAATTGGAGTTGCATCTCTAGTTCTATAATGTAAACCAATGGGAAAGCAAAATTCATTCTGCAGAATTCCATTTTGCATCTAGCTTTTTAGCAACATTTCTTTTATAAGCACAAGTATTATAAAGCAAGACAATCAAGTTTTCAGTTGTTTGGGGAAAAAATAGTAAATACATTTATAGAATCTTAAGTAATTTATATATTTATGTAATGCCAACCACAAGGAGGCAGATTATTCTGTTGATTAATTTGCGTGTATTGATCTGTACAGTTGGTGGGCTAATTTACATGTAACTACAGTAGATAAGCCCACTATATATATATGAAGTAATTCACTCCTAACATTAGCTGTCAATTTTGAGTCATTGTGAAGGCCATATAAATTTGTTATGTTAATTATATTAGCTAACAAGGTTTCAAAGAAAAAATAATTCACTCAACAAAGAGAATTTTGAAAATATATTAACCTTTGTATAAAAGTATGTTCCCTAAGGATAATGAAGTTCTTAACTTCGACGCTTAGAATTACCAAATTGTAAAATTGCTCTGAAATCTTTATTGTACTCTCAAATTTCCTGTACTAAATTAACTAGAAAAGAATTAGTTTTGTTCTTTCATTTGCCCCTAAAAACCCTTTTCGTGGTCTCCATTTCTATGTTCCAATGAAAGTAGGAAATGGGAGAAGACAGTTGTCAGCAGGTGTGGAAAGAACATGAAGTTCTAATCATTAAAATGATACCCCAAAGAATGAGGTACTTATGTCAGCCTTCCCTAGAATGTTAGGGCTCGAAAGGGCTTCAGGTCCTGCCTGTTGGAAGTGTTGAGCCCATGCCACTTTTCCCTTTCCAGATCATTAAGAAGCAGCTGTAGCAAGATTTATAATGTAATTTGGATTTGAATAAAAATGATAGAAGAGTCACAGAGTTTCATGCCAGTTTATCCGTACTGTGTTGTCAGTCGTTCCCACTGTACGGTTCATCCCAGCCTTTGAGCTGTTACTAGTCGGGGGAGGAAGAACTGGCTTGGCCTTAAACAGAAGTGGGTGCCACACTGGCCACCCAAAAGCCGGACTCAGCCTGCAGATCCTCATGTGTCATTGCTTTGTGTTATGTGGAGTTGCTACAAAATGTTTACACGCTAGGGAATTACCACACAAAAATCCAGATTTCCAGGGGGTCTTTATCAACTGAAAGATCTGGTGAAACTCGGTTGATACTCCTGCATGGCAACCTGTGCTGAAGCAGAGGGCCTGTGTTCTCCATCACATTCCCACCGCCCTCTGACCTTGCCCCAGGCCTCCTTCCTTCATTTGCGTGACCTGCTTGGGCCCTAAAGGCCACAGTGTCCGTCGCCCTGGCACGAAGCCTGCCATCATGCCCAGATAGCTAGCATGTGCTCCATCCTGGGCAAAAAATGAGAGGCACACGTAACAAAGTCAAGCATCAGACGTTTGGGAATCTTTGCTTCCTGCCATTAAAATTGTGTTGCATTTTTCTATGTTTTTGGCATTTAAAGTATTCGTTGAGAGACACAGGGCAGGATAACACAGCAGGATGACAGAAGGCAAAGGGCCTGGGTTTTGGAGTTAGGTACTTTGGATTTGGGCCCCAGCTGTGCCAAGAATTAGCATATGACTTAAATACATTCCTTAAATCTCTAAATCTTTCCACAGATAATGTTATCTGCCTCCCTAGTAGTTATAAGAATTAAATAAAATGTTTAGTGTGTGGTTGACAAACTTGTGTTATAAAGGGCCAGAGAGTACATTTTTAGGCTTCTGGGGCCATGCAGTCTCAGTCACAACTCCTCAGCTCTGCCACCATGGCATGAGAGCAGTCATAAGACTAGTGAATATGACTGTGTTCCAATAAAACTTTATTTACAAATACAGAGAGCAGACCTGATTTGACCTTCAGGCCATTCTTTGCCAGCCCACAGGTTAGTGCCAAATATATCTTATGGAGTCTGGTTTATCAGAGGCATTCAAAAAAATGGTAGCCGTTATTATTAAAAATTTATATTTTTCCTGTATCTTCTATTCACTGGTACAAATTTGTCTTAACACTTGCCCCACTAAGTAAACCTAGTGGAGGCCACTTACAGCAATTTAAAAAACAGAATTTGGCTTTTTCCTTGGTTAGGTAAAAAGGCAGATGGAAATATTCAGAACGTGGTTTCCCTCTTGAATAGACTTGACTGTCCATTCACATTAAGTGGAATATCAGCTAATGTCCCAAAAGCAGTTTATCATCCCTGCCCAACGGTGGCATCTCTGACTCGTAGGGTTTTTTTTTTTTTTTTAAAGATTTTATTTATTTATTCAACAGACAGAGATCACAAGTAGGCAGAGAGGCAGGCAGAGAGAGAGGAGGAAGCAGGCTCCCCGCCAAGCAGAGAGCCGGATACGGGGCTCGATCCCAGGACCCTGGGATCATGACCTGAGCCGAAGGCAGAGGCTTTAACCCACTGAGCCACCCAGGCGCCCCTTGTAGGGTTTTTTAAAACAATAAATGAGTTGACTAGAATTGCTAATCTCCAAGCTTTTTTTCTTCCCAGAGCTGCAGTGTTAATTTTAAGACATAAATTCTAGCTAACACTATTAACGAACTAGATAAATGAGGTGTTCAGATTTATTCAGGAAGTGTTTATTGAGCACCTTCTGCATGCCAGGAATTGTTCTAATTGCTAGGGATACGATAAAGTGCAAGGCAGGCAGAATAGACATTGAAATGAATTATGGCCAAATAATTTGAAGGGGTTCCTGGGTGGCTCAGTCGGTTAAGCATCTGCCTTCAGCTTTGGTCATGATCCCAGGGTTCTGGGATGGAGCCCCAAATCAGACTCTGCTCAGCAGGGAATCTGTTTCTCCCTCTGCCTAATGCTTCCCCACTTGTGCTTGTTTGCTCATTGTCAAATAAATAAATAAAATCTTTAAAAATAATGATTTAAATATTTAGAACAGAAAATTTAAGTGCATGGTAAATTGGATATATAGATCCATATTGATCAGTTAGAGATAGTTCAAATTCAGTCTTTCCCAACTGTAATGAACCCTGCAATGACAGACACCTGGTTTATGAGATCATCTTAAATAATTTTATAATAATGTGAGCCACGCAGTGCAAACTTAGCTCCGTCCATCCTTTTTTGAGGGTGCAAATAATTTTGATTCCATGTGTATTGGCTCTTCCTCCTTTTTCTTTTCTTTCTACCTCTTCTCTGCAAATTACTCATGAGATGTACATTAAAATTACCATCCTTATAGATGAAATGGAAATTGGCTTTCGATGGAATCAAATTTCTCATTTGCAAATACTAATGCTGGCTTTCAATAAAGACAAAAGGGGGAAAAAAGATTTTAGGAAACCATGTTTTATTTAAATTGGCTTCACATGAGGGCTTTTCTGTTGATTTTTGTTCTTTCTTTTTTCTTCTATAGTTTTTCCTCATCATTTATAACTCAATATTTTCTTTCTCATATTCTGCATATGTGGAGCACCAGAAAATTTGGAATAAGTAATACTGCCACCAACATTTTATTCCTATCTTTTGAAATAAGAGAATGTATAATTTTATAGATATGTCAAACCAAAATTTCATTTGTTTTCAAGGATTAAGATGCTGATTCTTCCCCCTGTTCCAGTTCCAAAGATTAAAGGAATTGATCCAGATCTCCTCAAGGTACTTAATAAATTATCGAAGTGACAAAGACCATTGGTTTTTGTTGAGAGCTTTTGCAGGCTCTATGTATCATGTTTTATTTTCGACCCCTCTGGAGAAAAATGTTCCCAAATAACAGATCTGAAAATCATAAGAAAGTCTTACATATTTAAAAGTTCTACACTAATATGTTTCTCATTATATGGTTTTGTTACTATTGTTCTTATCGTAACCATAATTTCAGTCTGAGTGTTATTTGTCAAATCCTTTCATCATTGTGAGTTTCTTTTCATAGATCTCATTTTCTTTCTGTTTCCTAGGAAGGAAAATTAGAAGAGGTGAACACAATCTTAGCCATTCATGACAACTATAAACCTGAGTTCTACAACGATGACTCTTGGGTTGAATTCATTGAGCTGGATATTGATGACCCAGAAGAAAAGACTGAGGGATCAGACACAGACAGACTTCTCAGCAATGACCATGAGAAGTCACTTAACATCCTTGGGGCAAAGGATGATGACTCTGGACGTACCAGCTGTTATGAGCCTGACCTTCTGGAGACTGACTTCAATGCCAGTGACATGTGTGACAGTACTTCAGAGGTTGCTCAGCCGCAGAGGTTGAAAGGGGAAGTAGATCTCTTGTGCCTTGACCAGAAGAGTCAAAATAACTCACCCTCTGCTGATACTGCCTCTACCACTCAGCAGCCCAATGCTATCCTGGCAAAGGAAGACAAACCAAGACCACTTCTTATCGGTGGAACTGAGTCAACTCATCGAGCTGCCCATCCTCAGCTGAGCAATCCGAGTTCACTGGCGAACATCGACTTTTATGCCCAGGTAAGCGACATTACTCCAGCTGGGAGTGTGGTCCTTTCCCCGGGCCAAAAAAATAAGGCAGGGATGTCCCCATGTGACAGTCCTCCGGAAGTGGTCTCGCTCTGCCAAGCAAACTTCATCATGGACAGTGCCTACTTCTGCGAGGCAGATGCCAAAAAGTGCATCACTGTGGCCCCTCACGTCGAGGCTGAATCACGTGCAGAGCCCAGCTTTAACCAGGAAGACATTTACATCACCACAGAAAGCCTTACCACTACCGCTGGCCAGTCTGGGACAGCAGAGCAGGCTCCGAGCTCGGAGAGGCCCGTCCCGGACTACACCTCCATTCACATCGTGCAGTCTCCGCGGGGCCTCGTGCTCAATGCCACGGCCTTGCCCTTGCCTGACAAGGAGTTTCTCTCATCATGCGGCTACGTGAGCACAGACCAACTGAACAAAATCATGCCGTAGCCTTTCTCGCGTTTCCCACAACGTCCGTATTTAATGGTAAAGAGTCGGCTGGGGCATGAGTGCTTAAACCAAAACAATGTTTAAACCTTTATGGGGCGGTGGGGGTGGGGGATAGGAGAGTGGATTCTAAATGCCTTTTCCTGAAATGTTGAAACATGATATTAAAAAAGAGAAGAAGGCGGCCTAATGCGATCGATATTCCTATTGTGAATTGTAAATATTTTTAAAGAACTGTCTCAAAGACTGTTTAGTGGCGGTGATTGTCTTGTTAATGTGGGTGTTAATTTTGTGATACTAAGCATAGAATGGCTGTTCTTAATGTATAGTGAATCATGCTTTTTGAAAAAGCGAAAAATCAGGTGGCTTTTACAGTTCAGGAAAATGGAATGCAAATCATAGCACAGGCTAATTTTTTTTTTAAGTAATTGGGAACTAAAATTATAGGTAAGAAGGCAAAAAAATAGTTTGGATATGTGAAACATTTATTTTGACATAAAATTTATAAAGATATTTTTAATAATTTACACTTCAAGCATGGCTATTTTCTATCACACGATACACTGTGTACTGTAGTTCATGCAGACCCCTGGAAAGAATGTAGCGACTACAGTCGAAAGCTAGTTTACTGCTTTGGTCTGTACACCTAAAGAAAAACAAATAAACAAGTTAGTTTTTTACCAGGCCCTTTTTATACCTCCCCAAACTCCTTAAACAGTTCCGAAATGATTGTAGTTACCTGCATTACTGGAACAGGCTCATCTTATTTAAATTTTTTTAAAACTATCTGTTAGTAGAGAAAACTTAAAGACAGAGGCACCAGTCAAACCAAAAGAGGCAGACAAAAAAACTCTTTCTTGCCCAAATTTTGGTTCCTGTCAGGAAGCTCCATACTAGGAGAAGTGGGAAGGGGAGCCGGACCCTCGGGCAGGCTGCTTGGGTGCTCCGGCTGCACGTGGGGGGAGTTTTGGGGGCGGACAGTTCATGAGGGTTAGGCCCCAGAACCTCTGTTGTAGCATCTCTTCAGACAGGACTTGATTTTGTTACATGGTTACCGAAGAAGGGAATAAAGTACAAGAAGCATTTTGTAAGTTGAAGCAGGTGGAAGCGAAGTTAAACCAGATCGTGGAATAAAAAGTTCGAGAAAGAGGTTTTTGTTTCACAGCCTATAGCCAGACGTAGACCCGCTCTTCCTGGTAACAAGAAACAGACGGGACGAGATTTTAAATCCCCACAGAGAAGTCAGAAATGTCTTAAACCCGTAGCGGAAACTTTCTTCCTCACCAAACCCTTCTCTCGGGTTTATTTGAAGTAGCAAACAAAGCAGTCCCTCGTTTTTTATTTCCCCTCTGAGTGGCTTGGCCTCAAAGCGGGTAGTCAGAAGGAAAAAAAAGGGGCCTGAAGTAAGGTATAAATTATTGTTCAGTCCCTTAGTAATCTCAGCACCATTCGTAGGAGCTTCGGGATCACTCCCCAAAAGGTTTGTCAAAGGAGAAGAATCTCATCGTCACTGAAGAATGCTTCTCACTTTAAGTTTGGTTTTGTTTTGTTTTCTTTTCTTTTTCTTTTTTTTTTTTTTTACATTTAATGAAACTTTAAAGTTAGCTGTAACTTAATAGTATTTGCCATTTAGCTCAGACCTTTTTAGGAAACAGGCTTAATGGTTGGTAATTTTAAATTCCCTCTTTCTTGCAGGAAGGACAGTGAAAAGCTAGAACTGGTGTTCCAAGTTCAACATGTTACTTTGTAATAGGTGTTTAATAGGTTTTCTGCTACCTTGCTGCTATGGTTTTCTCTAAGAGCTACGTAATTTAGTTTCATATACAATTTCATCGGTGTAGAACCTAATTCAACTTAAAACTGTGTCCTTGGGAAAACTATCTCACTATTTCACAATAGGCTGACAACAATTTTCTATAGCCAAAAATAGCTAAATACCTCAATCAGTCTCAGAATGTCATTTTGGTACTTTGCTGGCCACACAAGCCATTATTCACTAGTGTGACTAGTTGTGTCCTGCAGTTTATATTAACTTTCCTTATGTCTGTGGATTTTTTTCCTTCAAAGTTTAAATAAATTTATTTTCTTGATTCGTCGTGGCATGCTCCTATCGTCAAACACCCACATGAAAAGCTCCTTCAACCAGACTGCAGACTCTTCGGTTCTTCTCACTGGAAGGGGCGCTTAGCACGATTGGCTTGAACACGTTGGCAGTGGATGTGGGGATTTTTACTATGTGCTGGCAGCTCCCTACCTCTTTTTTTTTTTGAGGAAACAGGAGCTCAGCTCAAAAATATGATTCTGGCTTGCCTAGACTGCGCCTTCTTCCCAGGCTGCAACACCCCACCGGCAGAGGCTCTTAGAACCATGCTTTGGGTGCGTCATAGCTTGCGTGACATGGGGAGTGGGGGCCATGAGGAGGAAAACATCTTGAGCACTTTTTTC